>NC_067246.2:148550896-149175896 GCF_019359855.2 Lolium perenne
AATCAAGAGCCTGCGCGGTAGGTCATGTCGACATTTAAGTTCTTAGCTGTGGACATAATTCAAGTTATGCGAACTACTTGGATGCAGCGAAGCTTATGTTCTTCTTTTTAGAGCATCTGTGCAATCTATTAGGATCCATGTAGCTACAGCACTAGTAGACAACGACGAAGCTACCAGTCCTGAATCCTACACACCAATAAGGAAGGAAAACAGGTTCTACCACTCCTTCACACAGATAATGAAGGGAAACAGGCTCTAGCCTCCCCACCCGATAGTAGCAGCATCAGAGATACAACCGAACAAGAGAAGCACAAATAGAAATTACATGCTGGAAACAAAAAATACCCTCTTCCTCTCTCCCTCTCTTCCTACACCTCTATCCATGCTCTGCACAGCCTGATGAAAACTAAGAGATGGGTAATCTTCTTTCTGATTAGGGGAAGAAATACATAGTATTCAGCGTACTAATTAGAATATTTAGTAGATTAATTTGAATATCCAGTGGACCAATTATTAGAAACTACGGTGGATCTTGGAAGCTGTGTTTTTTCCAGATCGTACCAAAGGCGAGCATGGAAACACACAAGCTGATGGCTCTACCACGCATACATACATAGGCAGCTGCACCGCTAAATAAGAGGATGGAAAAGAGCAGGCTTACCAAGGATGGAACCGAACAGCAGACCGACGAAAACAGCCGCAACCACCCGACACGTCAATCCCAGTAGCGCGACGACCTGCAAATGAACCCAAAAGAAAACAGGGCAGGGGTAGGCTTTGAGAACAAGATGAAGAAGAGGCAGGCAAATCTAGGCGGAAGAACAAGATGGGAAAAAGAAAGAAAATATCCGACGGGGTCGTGTGCGAGGCAGAGAAGAATCAAATGGAGGGGAAAGGCGGACTGGGAAGCTGAGGCCAACCAAATACACAGCGGATGACCAAAACGACCAAAAGAAACATGGATCCGTGCGCGAGAGAAGCAACCAAACAAGCAGCCCACAAAATCCGAGGTCGGCTTGCAGAGAAGAATCAGGGGAAGGGGAAAGGAGACCCGGGAAGCTGACCTCAACCAAATCCACCGCATAACATCCCCATGGAGCAACACCAGCGACCGCCGACGGAGCTCAGCACACAGCAGGCACGAACGAGGATGGATTCATGGCGGATGGACGGCGGATCGAACAGGCGGTGGAAGCGAGGAGGGCGAAGGCGAAACGAAAAAGATGGGGCGAAGTGAGGTGGATGGTTCCGGAGCGTGGACGGCGCGGCATTCTAACCCCCTCGTCTAGGTGGGGAGGTCGTGCGTGGACTAATGGCGCGTTGGCGGCGCGCCGGACGCACGAGCTCGCCGAAACTCCGCTCCTCCGTGGGCTAATGCGTGCCAAGATCGAGGAGAGGGCACTGACCACCTGGAACACCGTGTGACGAAGGCCCGAAACTACCCCTTCGAGCGTAGATCTTTCCCACCGCCCGACGACAAGCCCAACCGAACCAAATCCAGCCGGCGGTGGCCGATGTGCGGGACCAGACGGAGGTGGGGCCCACTAGCAGTCAGATGCGGGTAAAAAATGACCATTGCATGGGGTTCCCTAGTGAGAGTAGGGCCAATCAGAACGCTCTGTTACTTCTGCCCAAAAAAGCCACCACCCGGCGCCAGCTCCAACCGAAAGAAATCCACCCGCAGTGTGTGACGCGCGGGGCCGGGCGAGGGTGGGACCCACTTGCAGCCGGAGGCGGGTATAAAACGACTATTGCATGGGGTTCCCTAGTGAGACCAGGACCAATCAAACGGTTTGTTTCTTCTGCTCAAAGAGAACAGCTCAGATATAGCAGGTGGGGAGATCAGACGGTCCAAAATCGAGAATCGCTGTGAGAGCCCCATGGAGCGATTTACACAAAAATAACCCAAAAGGGAAAGAAAAGCACAGACTAACCCTCCGGCGAAACTATTTCACCAATCTAACCCTTTTGTGTGGCGCCCCTCCCACGGGCGCCACACATGCCCATGTGGCTCCCCTCCTGCCGGCGCCACTGACCCAGCCGACGTGGCCCCCTCGCCGCTGAGCTGGTGCGCCCATCCGACGTGGCAGCATGTGTGGCGCCCCTCCCAACGGCGCCACACATGCACTTGTAATCCCCCAGAACATACTGTGAGACAATTCCTCTGGGACTTAGCCATTTTGCGAGGCTCGATGTGTGGCGCCGATGCCACGGGCGCCACACTAGCATGTGTGGATGCCACGGGCGCCACACATCCACTTAAGTGTGGCGCCCGCGCCCAGCCCGACCATCTTCTTCTCTGTTTCTTCTCCTCCCTCCCTCTCTCCCCCAAGTGTCCTCGTCCTCCGAGTGTCCTCGTCGGCCTCTTCCGGGCATTCTCCAAAGTTAGTCCTGATCCATTCGAAAGACGCGCCGGCGGGAGCTCTCTTCTTTGGATCTGCTGGCGGCGGAGGAGCCCTGCCAATAAGGTCCTCCATCTGTCTCCGCCACCCATCAGAAGCTGTGTTCATACACAGTGGCTCGCCCTGAATAGGTAGTCCAAGGATCATGGAAACATCCTGGAGAGTAGGGGCCATCTCGCCGGCCCTCAAGTGGAAGGTGTGAGTCTCCGGCCTCCACCGGTCGACAAGGGCGGTGAGTGCCGAGGGGTTCATGAGTGGCCCCCCACGGCTTACAAGGGATATGAACGGGAGAAGACCGGTAGGCCGGATGAACTCCGTGTACCTCTCGTCATACGGTATATCCGATGTGCCATGGTAACGAATCTTCAAAGGTTGAAGATCCGTTCCCTTCTCCGTCATATGAACAGCCCGGTGCAACCTGTCGTACTCTTCATCCAGAAGCCACACCATCCTACATGTATGAGCAACACATACAACATATTATGAGCCATTCATACCAAATATGAGCAACACATACATGAGAATATATCCAAATAAGCCATCACACATACATTCCTAACAAATATGAGTTATTCCATCAAGAATACATGAGAATATATCTAACTTTCGAATCACCTATACATCACACATACATGAGAGTTCATATCCAAATACATGCTCCAATTTTGCCTTTCACCACATACATACATAAGGTTCCATACATACACACATACAAATATTTGGATCAAGAATACATGAGTTATTCCATCACAAATAATAGGCATATGTAACAAATTTGAATGCATTTGCTAGGCAAATATTAGACATTTCAACACATGCATACATAGGATTTCAACACATACATGTAAAATTTCATTCAACACATCTAGGGTTCCTACATATCTAGGGTTCCTACATATCTAGGGTTCCTACATATCTAGGGTTCCTACACATACACATTCAACACATACATAGCCATTTCAAATCTAGTTTCCATGTCTAGGGTTCATGTGCAAATCTAGCAAGATCTATGAAATTAGTGGATGAATGTGAGGGATTCGAAGGGGATTACCTTGAGGAATGGATGGGGAAGAGATTGGCCGGTCAGATCTGATGAATTTGTGGCTGATTTGTTGGGGGAGAGAGGGAGGGAGGAGGAGGAACCGCCGGCCGCCTTGGGGGAGAGAGGGAGGGAGGAGAAGAAACAGAGAAGAAGATGGTCGGGCTGGGCGCGGGCGCGGGCGCCACACTTAAGTGGATGTGTGGCGCCCGTGGCATCGGCGCCACACATGCTAGTGTGGCGCCCGTGGCATCGGCGCCACACATCGAGCCTCGCAAAATGGCTAAGTCCCAGAGGAATTGTCTCACAGTATGTTCTAGGGGATTACAAGTGCATGTGTGGCGCCGTTGGGAGGGGCGCCACACATGCTGCCACGTCGGATGGGCGCACCAGCTCAGCGGCGAGGGGGCCACGTCGGCTGGGTCAGTGGCGCCGGCAGGAGGGGAGCCACATGGGCATGTGTGGCGCCCGTGGGAGGGGCGCCACACAAAAGGGTTAGATTGGTGAAATAGTTTCGCCGGAGGGTTAGTCTGTGCTTTTCTTTCCCTTTTGGGTTATTTTTGTGTAAATCGCCGCCCCATGGGGATGCAACAATTATACCTTTACATTCGCAATGCTTTACAAGGGGAATTCAAAGATCAATCTCGAAGCCTCCTTCCTAGCGATAACTCGCTATACCTACGATGAAGGAGGACCATGAACAAGGCCATACTCCCTGACGATACACCAACACACATCATCCAAAAAGCAAAACCCTGAGGGTGTGCCATTGCACACATCGTAGAGTTAGCAACCGTCATCTATCTCGAACTCATCTCCAAGCGAGATCAACGTATTGACCGTGCCAGTCATGCCGTCGATGTCACCAAAACACCAAACAGCTCCACCATCCGGCTTGCGTCCAGCAATCCTCGGCCCTCTTGGATACACCGCAGCTCCACACCGCTGAGAATCATCGACGACAATGTGGTAGATGAACACCACTCCACCAAAACCCACCTCCATCTAGCCACTGCTCCAAAAACGATGCCCCGAGAGGTAGCACGACGCAGGAAGCTCCGCCATCGTCTGATCCTGGCTGGATCTAGGGTTTCCCCCGGAGCAGCACGAGTGAGTTCCCGCGGACTGCGGCGACGATGCCTTCAAGAAGGAAGCGACGCTTAACGCCGCCATCGCCCGCCAATCTTGACACGGTTTTCACCGGCAGCCGCGAGTCCCCAACTCGGCGAGAGCAAACGGAGAGGCCAACAAAGATGATGCCTTCGCAGGGGAATGACGCCAATAGCCACCACCATCATCCGCCAAGAACGAAGTCAAGGCTCGGTGTTCACCGGTGGCCCCTTCGCCGCTAGCTCGTCGTCAACTAGATATTCATCGCCGGGGTAGAGGGATCTCATGATCCGCCACCCCAACAACCAGCCGGCCTCCTCCGGTGAAGAAGAAGGCCGCCTTCACCGTCGAACCCAAGGTTGCTGCCCCTGGCGACATCGTACCGCGGGAGAAGCCTAAGATCATCGCCTCTCACCGGCGAGAGGCGGAGGAAAAGGCGTTGTCCGCCACCACCAGCCACCAAAGATGGTGATGTGGCATGTGGCTCATCGGGCGGCCCAGTTGCTGTAGATCATGATGGATGAAGTCCAGCCCAGGAGCAAGGAGCCGGATCCTAACCGACCTACGAAGGAGGCCGGATCCGTGAGGGCCCATGAAGTATCCGGATCCAGTACGACATTGATGGAAGGCGGATCCTTGACGTACACGACAATGTAATATTCCGTAGTTAGGCAACTTGTATTCCGGCTAGGACTCTCCGTGTAAACCCTAGATCCGTGCGCCTTTATAAGCTGGATCTTGTGAGCCCTAGAGGCACAACCACAACTCATTGTAACAGCGCGAAAGTTCCCAGATAATTCCATACAAGCAGCAGTAGGCTCTATCATCGTGCAGGTGTTCCGAAGCTGGGTAAATCGCGTACCACCGTCCCGAGGACACTCCGCTCTATGGCCCCTACTTCTTCTCCCCTCGTGAGGATCCCTCCTCCGAGGTACCGTCGAATAGGCAACGATAGTTGGCACCCACCGTGGGGCGAGCGGCGTCTGGAGGCCGGAACCGGGAGGGTTCCACCATGGGAAGCTACAATGAATCCATCGCTGTGGGGCGTGTTCTTTACGCCGGGAAATTTCTGATCGTCTGATACGTCTCAAACGTATCTATAATTTCTTATGTTCCATGCTAGTTTTATGACAATACCCACATGTTTTATATACACTTTATATCATTTTTATGCATTTTCCGGCACTAACCTATTAACAAGATGCCGAAGCGCCAGTTCATGTTTTCTGGTGTTTTTGGTTTCAGAAATCCTACACAGGAAATATTCTCGGAATTGGACAAAGCAAAAGCCCACGGTCTTATTTTCCGCGGAGCCTTCCAGAAGTCTGAAGAGGAGACGAAGAGGGGCGACGAGGCGGCCACACCCTAGGGGGGCGCGGCCCCACCCCTGGCCGCGCCGCCCTATGGGGTGGGCCCCTCGAGCGTCCCTCAACTCTGCCCATTCGCCTATATATTCTCTCCATCGTGAAACCCAAGTACCGAGAGCCACGATACGAGAAAAGTTCCAGAGACGCCGCCGTCGCCAATCCCATCTCGGGGGATTCAGGAGATCGCTTCCGGCACCCTGCCGGAGAGGGTAATCATCACCGGAGGACTCTACATCACCATGCCCGTCTCCGGACTGATGCGTGAGTAGTTCATCCTTGGACTATGGGTCCATAGCAGTAGCTAGATGGTTGTCTTCTCCTCTTGTGCTATCATGTTTAGATCTTGTGAGCTGCCTATCATGATCAAGATCATTGATAACGTGTGAAGCACACGTCCGTTGGGAACCCCAAGAGGAAGGTGTGATGCGTACAGCAGCAAGTTTTCCCTCAGTAAGAAACCAAGGTTATCGAACCAGTAGGAGATGAAGGCCACGCGAAGGTTGTTGGTGAAGGAGTGTAGTGCGGCGCAACACCAGGGATTTCGGCGCCAATGTGGAACCTGCACAACACAATCAAAATACTTTGCCCCAACTTAACAGTGAGGTTGTCAATCTCACCGGCTTGCTGTAAACAAAGGATTAAACGTATGGTGTGGAGAATGATGTTTGTTTGCAAAGAACAGTAGAGAACAATGATTGCAGTAGATTGTATTGAGATGTACAAGAATGGACCGGGATCCATAGTTTACTAGTGGTGTATCTCCAATAAGAAATAGCATGTTGGGTGAACAAATTACAGTTGGGCAATTGACAAATAGAGAGGGCATAACAATGCACATACATATCATGATGACTAATATGAGATTTACTTAGGGCATTACGACAAAGAACATAGACCGCTATCCAGCATGCATCTATGCCTAAAAAGTCCACCTTCGGGTTAGCATCCGCACCCCTTCCAGTATTAATTTGCAAACAACAGACAATTGCATTAAGTATTGTGCGTAATGTAAACAATACAAATATCCTTAGACAAAGCATTGTTGTTTTATCCCTAGTGGCAACAGCACATCCATAACCTTAGAACTTTCATCACCATGTCCTGCATTGAATGGAGGCATGAACCCACTATCGAGCATAAATACTCCCTCTTGGAGTCACAAGTATCAACTTGGCCAGAACCTCTACTAGCAACGGAGAGCATGCAAGATCATAAACAACACATATATGATAGATCAATAATCAACTTGACATAGTATTCCATATCCATCGAATCCCAACAAACACAACATGTAGCATTACAAATAGATGATCTTGATCATGATAGGCAGCTCACAAGATCTAAACATGATAGCACAAGAGGAGAAGACAACCATCTAACTACTGCTATGGACCCATAGTCCAAGGATGAACTACTCACGCATCAGCCCGGAGGCGGGCATGGTGATGTAGAGTCCTCCGGGTGATGATTCCCCTCTCCGACAGGGTGCCGAAGGCGATCTCCTGAATCCCCCGAGATGGGATTGGTGGCGGCGGCGTCTCTGGAACTTTTCTCGTATCGTGGCTCTCGGTAATAGGGTTTTCGCGACGGAGAGAATATATAGGCGAAGAGGCAGAGTCGGGGGATGCTCGAGGGGCCCACCCCATAGGGCGGCGCGCCCCCCTCCTTGGCCGCGCCGCCAGGTGGTGTGGGGCCCCCTCGGCTCCCTTTCGTTTCCTCTTCGGACTTCTGGAAGGCTCCGTGGAAAATAAGACCCTGGGCTTTTGTTTCGTCCAATTCCGAGAATATTTCCTGTGTAGGATTTCTGAAACCAAAAATAGCAGAAAACAGGAACTGGCGCTTCGGCATCTTGTTAATAGGTTAGTGCCGGAAAATGCATAAAAATGATATAAAGTGTATATAAAACATGTGAGTATTGTCATAAAACTAGCATGGAACATAAGAAATTATAGATACGTTTCAGACGTATCAAGCATCCCCAAGCTTAGTTCCTACTCGCCCTCGAGTAGGTAAACGATAACAAGGATAATTTCTGAAGTGACATGCTACTATCATAATCCTGATCAATACTATTGTAAAGCATATGAGATGAATGAAGTGATTCAAAGCAATGGTAAAGATAGTGACTAAACAACTGAATCATATAGCAATGACTTTTCATGAATAGTACTTTCAAGACAAGCATCAATAAGTCTTGCATAAGAGTTAACTCATAAAGCAATAAATTCTTAATAGAAGGTTTTGAAGCAATACAAAGGAAGATATAAGTTTCAGCAGTTCCTTTCAACTTCAACATGTATATCTAATGGATAATTGTCAACACAAAGTGATATGATGAATGCAAATAAGCAGGTATGTAGGAATCAATGCACACAGTTGACACAAGTGTTTGCTTCTAAGATGGAAAGAAGTTGATAAACTGACTCAACATAAAGTAAAAGAAAGGCCCTTCGCAGAGGGAAGCAGGGATTACTTATGTGCTAGAGCTTTTTATTTTGAAAACATGGAAACAATTTTGTCAACGGTAGTAATAATTCATATGTGTTATGCATAAAACATCCTATAAGTTGCAAGCCTCGTGCATCGAATACCAATAGTGCTCGCACCTTGTCCTAATTAGCTCGGATTTCCATGGAGTATCATTGCATTACATATGTTTTAACCAAGTGTCACAAAGGGGTACCTCTATGCCACCTGTACAAAGGTCCAAGGAGATAGATCGCATTTGATTTCTCGTTTTTGATAGATCTCAACTTGAGGACATCCATACCGGGACAACATAGAAAACAGATAATGGACTCCTCTTTAATGCTTTAGCATTCAACAACAGATAATATTCTCATAAGAGATTGAGGATTAATGTCCAAACTGAAACTTCCACCATGATACATGGCTTTGGTTAGCGGCCCAATGTTCTTCTCTAACAATATGCATACTCAAACCATTTAATCATGACAAATCACCCTTACTTCATACAAGACGAACATGCATAGCAACTCACATGATATTCAACAAAAGTGTAACAGTTGATGGCGTCCCCAGAAACATGGTTACCGCTCAACAAGCAACTTATAAGAAATAAGATACATAAGCGACATATTCTTTACCACAATAGTTTTTAAGCAACTTTCCCATGAGCTATATATTGCAAAGACAAGGAATGAAGTTTTAAAGGTAGCACGCAAGCAATTTACTTTGGAATGGCAGAGAAATACCACATAGTAGGTAGTTATGGTGGACACAAATGGCATAAGTTTTGGCTCAAGGTTTTGGATGCACGAGAAGCATTCCCTCTCAGTACAAGGCTTTGGCTAGCAAGGTTGTTTGAAGCAAACACAAGTATGAACCGGTACAGCAAAACTTACATAAGAACATATTGCAAGCATTATAAGACTTTACACTGTCTTCCTTGTTGTTCAAACACTTTTACCAGAAAATATCTAGACTTTAGAGAGAACAATCATGCAAACAAAATTTCAACAAGCTCTACAGTAATTCTCCACTAATAGGTTTAAACTACATGATGCAAGAGCTTAAACATGATCTATTTGAGAGCTCAAAACAATTGCCATGTATCAAATTATTCAAGATAATATACCAATTACCACATGAAGCATTTTCTGTTTCCAACCAAATAGCAATGAACGAAGCGGTTTTCAACCTTCGCCATGAACATTAAAAGTAAAGCTAAGAATACAAGTGTTCATATGAACAAGCGGAGCGTGTCTTTCTCCCACACAAGGAATGCTAGGATCCGATTTTATTCAAACAAAAACAAAAATAAAAATATACAGACGCTCCAAGTAAAGCACATGAGATGTGACGGAATAAAAATATAGTTTCACTAGAGGTGATTTGATAAGTTGTCGATGAAGAAGGGGGTGCCTTGGGCATCCCCAAGCTTAGATGCTTGAGTATTCTTGAAATATGCAGGGATGAACCACGGGGGCATCCCCAAGCTTAGACTTTTCACTTTTCTTGATCATATTATATCATCCTCCTCTCTTGACCCTTGAAAACTTCCTCCACACCAAACTCGAAACAATCTCATTAGAGCGTTAGTGCATAATCAAAAATTCACATGTTCAGAGGTGAAACAATCATTCCTAACACTTCTGGACATTACCCAAAGCTACTGAAAGTTAATGGAGCAAAGAAATCCATTCAAACACAGTAAAAGAGGCAATGTGAAATAAAAGGCAGAATCTGTCAAAACAGAACAGTCCGTAAAGACGAATTTTTTTGAGGCACTTAGCATGCTTAGATGAAGAAGCTCAAATTGAATGAAAGTTTCATACATATCTGAGGATTACTCATGATTTTTTGCAGATTTTTTGAGTTTCCTACAGAGAGATCTACTCAAATTCGTGACAGCAAGAAATCTATTTCTGCGCAGTAATCCAAATCTAGTATCAACCTTACTATCAAAGACTTTACTTGGCACAACAATGCAATAAAATAAAGATAAGGAGAGGTTTCTACAGTAGTAACAACTTCCAAGACGCAAATATAAAACAAAAATTGCAGAAATAAAATAATAGGTTGTCTCCCATAAGCGCTTTTCTTTAACGCCTTTCAGCTAGGCGCAGAAAGTGTGAATCAAGTATATCAAGAGGTGAAGCATCAACAGAGGGGTTTGGAGTTTTCTCAACTATGCATTGTATCTTGTCTATGTAAGAAACTCCTCTTTCGTTACTCTTAGGCTTACTATCCTCCTCAAACAAATTTTCAGGAACAATCCAATCAAAATTCTTTTCTAGTGCTTCATGCATTCCTAAGAGCTTACAAGGTATTGGTACTTTAATCTCCCCCTCACAATTGACTTTATTAGTGTACTTTAGTCTATCTTTTTTCCATCTTTTCAAGGGTATTTGCAAAATTGGTATAAAAGCCAAGCCTCTTATGCTTAATAAAGACTTTCCTAGCTTCTTTAGCTACATCACCAAATTCTCTAAGAAGGGTTTCTAAAAAAATCTCTCTTTTCTCCTACTTCCATATCAGAGAGTGTAAGAAACATATGTTGCATTATAGGGTTGAGATTAACAAATCTAGCTTCCAACATGTGTACTAAAGAGGCAGTAGCAATTTCATAAGTAGGAGCAAGTTCTACCAAGTGTCTATCTTCAAAATCTTTAACTGTACTAACATGAGTGAAAAATTCTTCTATATTATCTCTTCCAATGATAGACCCATGCCCTACTGATATATATCTTTAAGAGTGAACTTAGGGGAAAGCATGATGAAATAAACAAAGGGTAAATAAAGTAAATGCAAGTAACTAAATTTTTGTGTTTTTGATATAAAGAAAGCAAACAAAACAGAAAATAAAGTAAAGTAAAGCAAGACAATAAACAAAGTAAAGAGATTGGTCGTGGGAGACTCCCCTTGCAGCGTGTCTTGATCTCCCCGGCAACGGCGCCAGAAAAAGATTTGCTGGCGTGCAGTTGACGTGGGAGTTAGAAATCTCTGTGGTGTAATTTTCCTTCACGTCCCAGACAACGGCGCCAGAAAAAGAGCTTAATAACGCGTGAAGCACACGTCCGTTGGGAACCCCAAGAGGAAGGTGTGATGCGTACAGCAGCAAGTTTTTCCTCAGTAAGAAACCAAAGTTATCGAACCGGTAGGAGATGAAGGCCACGTGAAGGTTGTTGGTGAAGGAGTGTAGTGCGGCGCAACACCAAGGATTTCGGCGCCAACGTGGAACCTGCACAACACAATCAAAATACTTTGCCCCAACTTAACAGTGAGGTTGTCAATCTCACCGGCTTGCTGTAAACAAAGGATTAAACGTATGGTGTGGAGAATGATGTTTGTTTGCAAAGAACAGTAGAGAACAATGATTGCAGTAGATTGTATTCAGATGTAAAAGAATGGAAAGGGGTCCACAGTTCACTAGTGGTGTCTCTCCAATAAGAAATAGCATGTTGGGTGAACAAATTACAGTTGGGCAATTGACAAATAGAGAGGGCATAACAGTGCACATACATATCATGATGACTAATATGAGATTTACTTAGGGCATTACGACAAAGAACATAGACCTCTATCCAGCATGCATCTATGCCTAAAAAGTCCACCTTCGGGTTAGCATCCGCACCCCTTCCAGTATTAAGTTGCAAACAACAGACAATTGCATTAAGTACTGTGCGTAATGTAAACAATACAAATATCCTTAGACAAAGCATTGTTGTTTTATCCCTAGTGGCAACAGCACATCCATAACCTTAGAACTTTCTGTCACTGTCCCAGATTCAATGGAGGCATGAACCCACTATCGAGCATAAATACTCCCTCTTGGAGTCACAAGTATCAACTTGGCCAGAGCCTCTACTAGCAACGGAGAGCATGCAAGATCATAAACAACACATATATGATAGATCAATAATCAACTTGACATAGTATTCCATATTCATCGGATCCCAACAAACACAACATGTAGCATTACAAATAGATGATCTTGATCATGATAGGCAGCTCACAAGATCTAAACATGATAGCACAAGAGGAGAAGACAACCATCTAGCTACTGCTATGGACCCATAGTTCAAGGATGAACTACTCACGCATCAGTCCGGAGGTGGGCATGGTGATGTAGAGTCCTCCGGGTGATGATTCCCCTCTCCGGCAGGGTGCCGGAGGCGATCTCCTGAATCCCCCGAGATGGGATTGACGGCGGCGGCGTCTCTGGATCTTTTCTCGTATTGTGGCTCTCGGTAATAGGGTTTTCGCGACGGAGAGAATATATAGGCGAAGAGGCAGAGCCGGGGGACGCTCGAGGGGCCCACCCTGCTTGTGACGGTAAAGCACTCGTCCGTTGGGAACCCCAAGAGGAAGGTATGATGCGTACAGCAGCGAGTTTTCCCTCAGTAAGAAACCAAGGTTATCGAACCAGTAGGAGTCAAGAAGCACGTTGAAGGTTGATGGTGGCGGAGTGTAGTGCGGCGCAACACCAGGGATTCCGGCGCCAACGTGGAACCTGCACAACACAACCAAAATACTTTGTCCCAACGTAACAGTGAGGTTGTCAATCTCACCGGCTTGCTGTAACAAAGGATTAGATGTATAGTGTGGATGATGATGTTTGCAAAGAACAGTAAGAACAAGTATTGCAGTAGATTGTATTCGATGTAAAGAATGGACCGGGGTCCACAGTTCACTAGTGGTGCCTCTCCAATAAGAAATAGCATGTTGGGTGAACAAATTACAGTTGGGTAATTGGCAAATAAAGATGGCATGCCAATGCACATACATATTATGATGAGTAGTGTGAAATTCAATTGGGCATTACGACAAATTACATAGACCGCTATCCAGCATGCATCTATGCCTAAAAAGTCCACCTTCGGGTTAGCATCCGCACCCCTTCCAGTATTAAGTTGCAAACAACAGACAATTGCATTAAGTATGGTGCGTAATGTAATCAACACAAATATCCTTAGACATAGCATTGATGTTTTATCCCTAGTGGCAACAGCACATCCACAACCTTAGGGGTTCTTTGTCACTCCCCGCATTTAATGGAGACATGAACCCACTATCGAGCATAAATACTTCCTCTTGGAGTTACAAGTATCAACTTGGCCAGAGCCTCTACTAGCAACGGAGAGCATGCAAGATCATAAACAACACATAGATGATAGATTGATAATCAACACATAGGTTTAGGGGCGACACGAGGGGCCCACACAACAGGGCGGCGCGGCCCCACCCTTGGCCGCGCGGCCCTGGCGTGGCGGCGCCTCGTCGCCCCACTTCATTTCCCTTTCGGTCTTCTGGAAGCTTCGTGGAAAAATAAGACCCTGGGCGTTGATTTCGTCCAATTCCGAGAATATTTCCTTTGTAGGATTTCTGAAACCAAAAACAGCAGAAAACAACAACTGGCTCTTCGGCATCTTGTCAATAGGTTAGTGCCAGAAAATGCATAAATATGACATAAAGTATGTATAAAACATGTGAGTATCATCAATAAAGTAGCATGGAACATAAGAAATTATAGATACGTTTGAGACTTATCAAGCATCCCCAAGCTTAGTTCCTACTCGTCCTCGAGTAGGTAAACGATAACAAAGATAATTTCTGAAGTGACATGCTATCATAATCTTGATCAATACTATTATAAGCATATGTAATGAATGCAGCGATTCGAAGAAATGGTAAAGACAATGGTTAAACAACTGAATCATATAGCAAAGACTTTCCATGAATAGTACTTTCAAGACAAGCATCAATAAGTCTCGCATAAGAGTTAACTCATAAAGCAATAGATTCTAAGTCAAGGCATTGAAGCAACACAAAGGAAGATTTAATTTTCAGCGGTTGCTTTCAACTTCAACATATTTATCTCATGGATAGTTGTCAATACAAAGTAATATGATGAATGCAAATATGTAAGAATCAATGCACAGTTAACACAAGTGTTTGCTTCTAAGATAGAAAGAAGTAGGTAAACTGACTCAACATAAAAGTAGAAGAAAGGCCCTTCGAAGAGGGAAGGATGGATTGCTATATTTGTGCTAGAGCTTTTATTTTGAAAACAAGAAACAATTTTGTCAACGGTAGTAATAAAGCATATGTGTTATGTATAAGATATCCTATAAGTTGCAAGCCTCATGCATAGATTACCAATAGTGCCCGCACCTTGTCCTAATTAGCTCGGATTTACATGGAAATCATTGCATAACATATGTTTTAACCAAGTATCACAAAGGGGTACCTCTATGCCGCCTGTACAAAGGTCTAAGGGAAAGCTCGCATTGGATTTCTCGCTTTTGATTATTCTCAACTTAGACATCCATACCGGGACACCATAGACAACAGATAATGGACTCCTCTTTAATGCATAAGCATTCAACAACAGATAATATTCTCATAAGAGATTGAGGATTGTTGTCCAAACTGAAACTTCCACCATGGATCATGGCTTTAGTTAGCGGCCCAATGTTCTTCTCTAACAATATGCATACTCAAACCATTCAACTCATGATAAATCACCCTTACTTCATACAAGACGAACATGCATAACAACTCACATGATATTCAACAAAGACAGTTGATGGCGTCCCCAGGAACATGGTTATCGCTCAACAAGCAACTTATTAAGAAATAAGATACATAAGTACATATTCAATACCACAATAGTTTTTAAGCTATTTTTCCCATGAGCTATATATTGCAAAGACAAAGAATGAAATTTTAAAGGTAGCACTCAAGCAATTTACTTTGGAATGGCAGAAAATACCATGTAGTAGGTAGGTATGGTGGACACAAATGGCATAGTTTTTGGCTCAAGGATTTGGATGCACGAGAAGTAATCCCTCTCAATACAAGGCTTAGGCTAGCAAGGTTGTTTGAAGCAAACACAAGTATGAACCGGTACAGCAAAACTTACATAAGAACATATTGCAAGCATTATAAGACTCTACACTGTCTTCCTTGTTGTTCAAACCCTTACCAGAAAATATCTAGACTCTAGAGAGACCAATCATGCAAACCAAATTTTAGCAAGCTCTATGTATTTCTTCACTAATAGGTGCAAAGTATATGATGCAAGAGCTTAAACATGAGCACAACAATTGCCAAGTATCAAATTATTCAATACATTATACCAATTACCACATGTAGCATTTTCTGTTTCCAACCATATAACAATTAACGAAGCAGTTTCAATCTTCGCCATGAACATTAAGAATAAAGCTAAGAACATATATGTTCATATGCAACAGCGGAGCGTGTCTCTCTCCCACACAATGAATGCTAGGATCCAATTTTATTCAAACAAAACAAAAACAAGAACATACAGACGCTCCAAGTAAAGCACATAAGATGTGATGGAATAAAAATATAGTTTCACTAGAGGTGACCTGATAATTTGTCGATGAAGAAGGGGATGCTTTGGGCATACCCAAGCTTAGATGTTTGAGTCTTCTTGAAATATGCAGGGATGAACCACGGGGGCATCCCCAAGCTTAGAGTTTTCACTCTTCTTGATCATATTATATCATCCTCCTCTCTTGATCCTTGAAAACTTCCTCCACACCAAACTCAAAACAAACTCATTAGAGGGTTAGTGCATAATCAAAAATTCACATGTTCAGAGGTGACATAATCATTCTTAACACTTCTGGACATTGCACAAAGCTACTGAAAGTTAATGGAATAAAGAAATCCATCAAACATAACAAAACAGGCAATGTGAAATAAAAGGCAGAATCTGTCAAAACAGAACAGTCCGTAAATACGAATTTTTCCGGGTCACTTAACTTGCTCAGATGAAAATGCTCAAATTGAATGCAAGTTGCGTACATATCTGAGGATTACTCACGTAAATTGGCAGATTTTTCTGAGTTACCTACAGAGAATACTACTCAAATTCGTGACAGCAAGAAATCTGTTTCTGCGCAGTAATCCAAATCTAGTATGAACCTTACTATCAAAGACTTTACTTGGCACAACAATGTAACAAAATAAAGATAAGGAGAGGTTGCTACAGTAGTAACAACTTCCAAGACTCAAATATAAAACAAAAGTGCAGAAGTAAAATCATGGGTTGTCTCCCATAAGCGCTTTTCTTTAACGCCTTTCAGCTAGGCGCAGAAAGTGTGAATCAAGTATTATCAAGAGATGAAGCATCAATGTCATAATTTGTTCTAATAATAGAATCAAAAGGTAACTTCATTCTCTTTCTAGGAAAGTGTTCCATGCCTTTCTTGAGAGGAAATTGATATTTAATATTACCTTCCTTCATATCAATAATAGCACCAACAGTTCGAAGAAAAGGTCTTCCCAATATAATGGGACAAGATGCATTGCATTCAATATCCAAGACAACAAAATCAACGGGGACAAGGTTATTGTTAACCGTAATGCGAACATTATCAATCCTCCCCAAAGGTTTCTTTGTAGAATTATCAGCAAGATTAACATCCAAATAACAATTTTTCAATGGTGGCAAGTCAAGCATATCATAGATTTTCCTAGGCACAACAGAAATACTTGCACCAAGATCACATAAAGCATTACAATCAAAATCATTGACCTTAATCTTAATGATGGGCTCCCAACCATCTTCTAACTTCCTAGGAATAGAAGTTTCAAGTTTTAATTTATCTTCTCTAGCTTTTATGAGAACATTTGTAATATGTTTTGTAAAGGCCAAATTTATAGCACTAGCATTGGGACTTCTAGCAAGTTTTTGTAAGAACTTTATAACTTCAGAGATGTGACAATCATCAAAATCTAAACCATTATGATCTACAACAATGGGATCATTGTCCCCAATATTTGAAAAAAAATTCAGCAGTTTTATCACAAGCAGTTTCAGGCAGTTTTGCACACTTTGCATTAGGAGTAGAAACATTGCTAACACCAATTATTTTACCATTGATAGTAGGAGGTGTAGCAACATGTGAAGCATTATCATTACTAGTGGTGGTAATAGTCCAAACTTTAGCTACATTGTTCTCTTTAGCATTTTCTTCCTTTTCCCACCTAGCACGCAATTCGGCCATCAATCTAATATTCTCATTAATTAGAACTTGGATGGCGTTTGCTGTAGAAAATGACTTAATATCTTTATTTTCATTAGGCATAACTTTCAATTTTAAAAGATCAACATCAGCAGCAAGACTATCAACCTTAGAATCAAGAATATCAATTTTACCAAGCTTTTCTTCAACAGATTTGTTAAAAGCAGTTTGTGTACTAATAAATTCTTTAAGCATGGCTTCAAGACCAGAGGGTACATTCCTATTATTGTTGTAAGAATTCCCATAAGAATTACCATAACTATTACCATTATTAGAAGGATATGGCCTATAGTTGTTACCAGAATTATTCTTATAAGCATTGTTGTTGAAATTATTATTTTTAATGAAGTTCACATCAACATGCTCTTCTTGAGCAACCAATGAAGCTAAAGGAACATTATTAGGATCAACATTAGTCCTACCATTCACAAGTATAGACATAATAGCATCAATCTTATCACTCAAGGAAGATGTTTCTTCAACAGAATTTACCTTCTTACCTTGTGGAGCTCTTTCCGTGTGCCATTCAGAGTAATTAATCATCATATCATCAAGAAGCTTTGTTGCGGCGCCTAGAGTGATGGACATAAAAGTACCTCCAGCAGATGAATCCAATAGGTTCCGCGAAGAAAAATTCAATCCTGCATAAAAGGTTTGGATGATCATCCAAGTAGTCAGCCCATGGGTAGGGCAATTTTTAACCAAAGATTTCATTCTTTCCCATGCTTGAGCAACATGCTCATTATCCAATTGCTTAAAATTCATTATGCTACTTCTCAAAGATATAATTTTAGCAGGAGGATAATATCTACCAATAAAAGCATCCTTACATTTAGTCCATGAATCAATACTATTCTTAGGCAAAGATAGCAACCAATCTTTAGCTCTTCCTCTTAATGAGAAAGGAAACAATTTCAATTTTATAATGTCACCATCTACATCCTTATACTTTTGCATTTCACATAGTTCAACAAAATTATTAAGATGGGTAGCAGCATCATCAGAACTAACACCAGAAAATTGCTCTCTCATAACAAGATTTAGTAAAGCAGGTTTAATTTCAAAGAATTCTGCTGTAGTAGCAGGTGGAGCAATAGGTGTGCATAAGAAATCATTATTATTTGTGTTTGTGAAGTCACACAACTTAGTATTTTCAGGAGTACCCATTTTAGCAATAGTAAATAAAGCAAACTAGATAAAGTAAATGCAAGTAACTAATTTTTTTGTGTTTTTAATATGGAGAACGCAAACAAGATAGTAAATAAAGTAAAGCAAGTAACTAATTTTTTTGTATTTTGATATAATGCAGCAAACAAATCAGTAAATAAAGTAAAGTAAAGCAAGACAAAAACAAAGTAAAGAGATTGGAAGTGGGAGACTCCCCTTGCAGCGTGTCTTGATCTCCCCGGCAACGGCGCCAGAAAATAGCTTTGTTGCCGGGGACCGGAGTGTGAGTGCCTTTTACCTTACCTCCCCGGCAACGGCGCCAGAAAAAACATTGCTTGTGACGGTAAAGCACTCGTCCGTTGGGAACCCCAAGAGGAAGGTATGATGCGTACAGCAGCGAGTTTTCCCTGAGTAAGAAACCAAGGTTATCGAACCAGTAGGAGTCAAGAAGCACATTGAAGATTGATGGTGGCGGAGTGTAGTGCGGCGCAACACCAGGGATTCCGGCGCCAACGTGGAACCGACACAACACAACCAAAATACTTTGTCCCAACGTAACAGTGAGGTTGTCAATCTCACCGGCTTGCTGTAACAAAGGATTAGATGTATAGTGTGGATGATGATGTTTGCAAAGAACAGTAAGAACAAGTATTGCAGTAGATTGTATTCGATGTAAAGAATGGACCGGGGTCCACAGTTCACCAGTGGTGTCTCTCCAATAAGAAATAGCATGTTGGGTGAACAAATTACAGTTGGGCAATTGACAAATAAAGATGGCATGACAATGCACATACATATTATGATGAGTAGTGTGAAATTCAATTGGGCATTACGACAAATTACATAGACCTCTATCCAGCATGCATCTATGCCTAAAAAGTCCACCTTCGGGTTAGCATCCGCACCCCTTCCAGTATTAAGTTGCAAACAACAGACAATTGCATTAAGTATGGTGCGTAATGTAATCAACACAAATATCCTTAGACATAGCATTGATGTTTTATCCCTAGTGGCAACATCACATCCACAACCTTAGGGGTTGCTGTCACTCCCCCAGATTTAATGGAGACATGAACCCACTATCGAGCATAAATACTCCCTCTTGGAGTTACAAGTATCAACTTGGCCAGAGCCTCTACTAGCAACGGAGAGCATGCAAGATCATAAACAACACATAGATGATAGATTGATAATCAACATAACATAGTATTCCATATTCATCGGATCCCAACAAACGCAACATGTAGCATTACAAATAGATGATCTTGATCATGATAGGCAGCTCACAAGATCTACAATGATAGCTCAATGAGGAGAAGACAACCATCTAGCTACTGCTATGGACCCATAGTCCAGGGGTGAACTACTCACACATCACTCCGGAGGCGATCATGGCGATGAAGAGTCCTCCGGGAGTTGATTCCCCTCTCCGGCAGGGTGCCGGAGGCGATCTCCTGAATCCCCCGAGATGGGATTGGCGGCGGCGGCGTCTCTGGAAGGTTTTCCGTATCGTGGCTCTCGGTACTGGGGTTTTCTCGACGAAGGCTTTAAGTAGGCGGAAGGGTAGGTTTAGGGTCGACACGAGAGACCCACACAACAGGGCGGCCCGGCCCCACCCTTGGCCGCGCGGCCCTGGCGTGGTGGCGCCTCGTCACCCCACTTCGTTTCCCTTTCGGTCTTCTGGAAGCTTCGTGGACAAATAAGACCCTGGGCGTTGATTTCGTCCAATTCCGAGAATATTTCCTTTGTAGGATTTCTGAAACCAAAAACAGCAGAAAACAGCAACTGGCTCTTCGGCATCTTGTCAATAGGTTAGTGCTAGGAAATGCATAAATATGACATAAAGTATGTATAAAACATGTGAGTATCATCAATAAAGTAGCATGGAACATAAGAAATTATAGATACGTTTGAGACGTATCACACCCCATAGGGCGGCGCGCCCCCCTCCTTGGCCGCACTGCCAGGTGGTGTGGGGCCCCCCTCGGCTCCCTTTCATTTTCTCTTCGGACTTCTGGAAGGCTCCGTGGAAAATAAGACTCTAGGCTTTTGTTTCGTCCAATTCCGAGAATATTTCCTGTGTAGGATTTCTGAAACCAAAAATAGTAGAAAACAGGAACTGGCGCTTCGGCATCTTGTTAATAGGTTAGTGCCGAAAAATGCATAAAAATGATATAAAGTGTATATAAAACATGTGAGTAACTAGCATGGAACATAAGAAATTATAGATACGTAATACGTTTGAGACGTATCAATCATCTATTTGTAATGCTACATGTTGTGTTTGTTGGGATCCGATGAATATGGAATACTATGTCAAGTTGATTATTGATCTATCATATATGTGTAGTTTATGATCTTGCATTCTCTCCGTTGCTATTAGAGGCTCTGGCCAAGTTGATACTTGTAACTCCAAGAGGGGGTATTTATGCTCTTTGTCGTAATACCCTAAGTAAATCTCATATTAGTCATCATGATATGTATGTGCATTGCTATGCCCTCTCTATTTGTCAATTGCCCAACTGTAATTTGTTCACCCAACATGCTATTTTTCTTATTGGAGAGACACCACTAGTGAACTGTGGACCCCGGTCCATTCTTTTACATCTGAAATACAATCTACTGCAATCATTGTTCTCTCCTGTTCTTTGCAAACAAACATCATTCTCCACACCATATGTTTAATCCTTTGTTTACAGCAAGCCGGTGAGATTGACAACCTCACTGTTAAGTTGGGGCAAAGTATTTTGATTGTGTTGTGTAGGTTCCACGTTGGCACCGGAATCCCTGGTGTTGCGTCGCACTAAACTCCTTCACCAACAACCTTCATGTGGCCTTCATCTCCTACTGGTTTGATAACCTTGGTTTCTTTCTGAGGGAAAACTTGCTGTTGTGCGCATCACACCTTCCTCTTGGGGTTCCCAACGGACGTGTGCATCACGCGCCATCATCGTCCCTCAGGACGAGTGCTGGATTCCGGCTAGGACCAACCCCGTCAAGCTCTCCATCGTCCCAATTGGCAGCATTCACATCTTCATCGGCGAGCCCATCGATTCCGATGGAAACGCCCTGGTAAGTAATGCTGACACGACCGCCGCTGAGCAGGACGCAGTCGCGAAGATCCGATCTGAGATGCAGGAGCTTCCAAAGGAAGATTCCGCCTTAGATCTGGAAATTTCAAGGCCCACCCAATCCGCCCCTGAGCAGGAAACTACGGTGGAAGACCAATGCAGATCCGCCTGGGTCTCCTAGGTGTTAGAGAAGCAAAGGTGCCACTTCGTGCACTTCCTCGCACATACCGCAGGGACCGCCCCTCCTCAGGAAGGAGCTGGACCCATGCAGGTTGAGCCTACCGGAGATAGCGACACCCCGGATCAGCAGGAGGCTACCAGAGAGTAAGGTAGTCAGAGTCGGATCGATTTTCATCAGGCAGAATCGAGTCGTGGTATCGAATCGTAGAATCTGGGATCCTACCATACTTACTCAAAGAAGATATTTTTATCACACAGAAAGTTTATGTAATAGTATAATGGAGATAAAAATTATAATACATAAAGTCTCTAGCAATAATGTTCTAGCGATAGATCATTTGAGATTTGGTAGGTAAATAACAGGTAGTAAAGCAAGTTAAAAGGGCTTGGGATGTTTAACTAGTATCCTTGTATGGTTTTGAGGATGGGAAAAATAATGAGTTAGTAGAATCGAAAAATCCATAAAAGGGATCGAGATTCTACATTATTGTAAAGGATTCTATGATTCGAATCGGGACTCAACATGGATTCTACACGATCGGGATTCATAATGGGATTTGGATCGATACGGTGATGTAATATCGTCAAATCGTAGGATTCTGGTAGTAGGATCGGGATTCTGACTACCTTGCCGGAGACAGCGAAGCCCCGGATCAGCAAGAGGATGCCGGAGACAAAGAGGAATCAATCCTGGGCAATCTAAGCCCAACCTCAGACGATGTTTCAACCATGAACACAGAGGAGTACAATCGCGCTTTGAAGGAATTGGAAGATGAGGAGGCAGCCGAAGCAGAATCCGCTCCGCCTAAGCAGGTCCTTGCGACCATAACTGGGCTGGAACAGGACGCTGACGAAGAAGAAACTTCAACCGACGTCGGACTCCTAGGCCCCTCCACCTCAGAAACTCCGCCCTCACGTCCCTGTTATCGTGTTGTGTCAGATTCCGGAGAAGGACACGTTTCCGGAAGCCAGGAATACTTGTACAGGGAAGAGCTCGTCGAACAGGCAGGCCGGGGCGCTATCGCGCACTCGGAAATCCTCAACAAGCCAATAACCCCGGATGACGCAGCAAATCCTGAAGCTCTAGAAGCAAAAAACAAAGGAGATGTTGGCCACCGCAAAAGTATTTGCCAACACTGAGGCAGCAATACTGGAGGAAAGGCAAGAAGCGGGCGAAGTAATGGAAAATTTCCTCAAGAGAGAACGCGAAGCCGCTAAATGTTTGGCAGAGGCTAAGAAACTCCGAGCACAATGGGAAACCATGATGGACGGCGCTGATAAAGAGGCGGATAGAATCCACTGGGAGGCCATTGGTCCCCAAAAGATCAACTTCGCAACCCCCTCAAACCAGCAGCCACTTGCCACTCCCAAGGACAACATGAAGAAGGCCGCGGAAATCTTGGCGAAAAAAGACGAAGGAGTCGACATTGCACACCTCCGCACACTGGTAGCTTCAGCGATGAAGCAACAGAGTAAGGCAAACACTTCGCGCCGGTTGGAATCCAACCCGGAACACTGTGTGTACACAGCACAGAAGGACGCCTCCGGAAGGCCTCACCGTGACGATGAATCGCGCACCGGATCCACATAGCGCAGAAGGAGAACCAGAGAACATCCAAATCTAATCCCGGTACCCTCGAAAACACCTCCGACGGACCCAAAGAAGGGAAAGGATCTGATGTATACTGGCAGAAACAAGTATCGGAACTCATCACCTCCGCCCCATGGGTACCCGCGTCCTCCCCCACCTTGCCGTCGTAGTCCAGTCGGAAACACTAGGCCCCATGGGCCTGGTGGAATCAACATCCGCGACAACGTGGCACCTCAGAGGAACAGGAACACGGAGCGCACGTCGGAGCCTCGTCGGAGTCGGAAAGAAGAGCGCGAGCCGAAGCCCCGCAGGAGCCGGAATGACGGCGGCGACCGCCCTCATGCGGAAGGTAGCCACCGAAGCCGGAGTCAGCATCGTGAAGGGCGCGGAGATTCCGAAGGTGGAAGCAAGAGGTCCCACATGCCCCCTCGTAGATCTCCCTCCCCACCACCCAGTGGAGGAGGCGGAGGCGGAGGCCGGAGATCCCGCTCCCGCTCGAAGTCTCCCCACAATGGCTCACGCGACGCAAGGTAACGTCTCAACGAGTACAGATCTGGATACATTGGCCCAAAATGCTTTTGCAGGATGATCCGAGAGGAGCCTTATCCAAAGGGCTTGAACCTTAAGCTACCCGGAAATCTGAAGCACTATGATGGCAGCGAAAGGCCCGATACCTGGATCGAGGATTACTTCAATGCAGTAAGCTTCGCCGGAGGGAATCAGAGAATAGTCTGCCACATGCTTTAGTTGTACCTTATTGGTCCTGCTCGTACCTGGCTCGGCGACCTCCCGGAGAACAACATCTTTGGTTGGTTTGATATGAAGTTCGCCTTTGAGAAGTACTTCAAGGGCACCTACAAAAGACCTGCCACAATAAGCGACTTGCAAGCATGTATCCAGAAGAAGGGCGAAACATCGCGGAACTTCCTCACATGATGGTTAGCAACCAGGAATGAGTGTGAGAACGTGGACAATCGTTTAGCTATGCACGCCTTCATCGGTGGACTGCAGAGGGGAGGACTCCTCCGGCACAAGCTTACTTGCTTGATCAACGAAAACAATCTGACATTGGACGACATGATCGGCATTGCAAGTATTCACACCGCCGCTGACGACGACGCAGGTGGAGAGCTCTCTGCTACATTCATAACCCTGCACCAGCAGAAGAAAAACCGTGATAATGGCGGCAGCAGCAACAGCAACAAGCGGAAGAATCCCCCGGTGACCAGAAGAGTGGCGGATCCGACATGGTCGCCATGGCTTTCCAACACGGAGGTCAAGGAGGCGAAAGAGGCCACGGACGTGGAGGTGGAGCTGGCTGGGGCTAGCAGCGCGCTGACAAAGTCACAGCTGATGGGTTCCGCGCTCCCCAAAGTTACGAGGAATACAGGGATATGCCATGCTTAGCCCACATAGATCCGGCTACTGGTAAATCCTCTCACACCAATCGCAACTACAAGTGGATCAATGATCTCAAGACCGACCCGGAAGCAGGATACAAGCGAGCCCGAAAGCACCGCCTGCGCGGAAAAGGAGGCAAGGGCAAGAACAAGGACGAGGACGAGGACGGTTCGGAGGCGATGGACGAGGATGATGCTTCGCCGGATCTCAAAGAGACTTCCGCAGCTAACAAATCCAACCCCTTCGTCAAAAAGAGTGCTGGCGCATACCACACCTTCCTCGGAACACCAACAGTCCATGCAAACAAATCAGCTCTCCGGATCCTGAACGCCACAGTTCCGGCTGTGCCGCAGTATGTCAGGTGGTCGAAAACTCCGTGTACGTTTGATAGGGCGGATCAACCCACCATCATTCCGAAGGAGTGCTACGCCTTGGTTGTAAGTCCCCGCATCGACGGGTATGATTTCTCAAAGTGCCTTATGGATGGCGGAGCCAGCTTGAATATTATGTACCTAGAGACTCTGGAGAAAATGCAGCTTACCAAGGAACAGCTCAAACACAGCACCACCGAGTTCCACGGGGTGGTTCCTGGTAAAAAAAGCGAACTCACTGGGCAGCATTAGACTTCCCGTGGCCTTCGGGGGTGTTGATAATTTCCGCGAAGAGATGATCACGTTTGAGGTCGTGCCCTTCAAGAACTCCTACCACGTCATCTTCGGCAGGCCCACCTATCACAAGTGCCACACAAGAGTGTGCTACATTGTGGTGACCCTGCATACCACTACATGTTGTAGTATGCCAGTCGTTGATATAACATTCATGAAGTATCAATCCGCAAATATTATATCCCTCGGAGTAGTACAACAAAACATAGCTGGTCCATAACTCATTCATACATTATTACAAACCAAATATATACATCATCTTGGAGCTCCTCCTGGGTCCAGAGAGGAATACTCCTGGGTTCGAGGTGAACCCTACTTAGCTTACAATATAAGAGTTTAAGCAGGTTATACATTTATTTCCTTCCGAGCAGCTAAATACTAGGAGTTCGTACTGCTCGGTTACCGGTAGTTCAGGCTTGGTTTCCTTCTGGTGTCTCCTCGTTTCCGTAGACAATAAGATAGTCTACGCCTTCTATTCTGCCTGAGAGGTCAGGCTCTTCATAGCAGATCTCCTCGGCTCCACCTTGTCCATCAGATGCCTCCTCGAGGTGGTTCAGACATTCTAAGCAAGGGATTATAAGAGGTATGAGTACGAGCGTACTCAACAAGTTCATATTAGGAAAGAGGTGTTTAATGCACTAGCTACGATACTAGACTAGAAAGTCTAATCCCAATGCATGTTTTAATAATCATTTCTTCAAAAGATTGCTTTTATTTAGAAGAACTATGTCCGTCAGCCTTCACCGGTTTACTATAACTTCATGGAGTTCCTTTCCGGCAGTGTTCGCAGTTCCAAATCCCGGAATAGGGAGTGACAGGTCACGATTCATTACACTCTGCAGAGGTGTGTTGCTTTACCCATAAGAGATCTTAACCTTGGTGCCAACCGGGCAGCTTTCCCGTCCACGCTTCCTTTGTTGTGAGGCCCGGTATAAGGTCTTAGTCAATCATACTCCTCCGCTACCTCGCACACCCACCCTTTGTTGCAATTCCAACCTTGGGTTCTCGCTGGCCAGCGTATCCGTAGGATACCATCCGACCTCAACTACTATCAGGCATCCTGGCCCGATACCTTCGTCGGGCGTTGCAACCCATCATATACCGCATTACCGTGGGGACTTAGGGCTCCCCAACCACTCCGCTTGTCCCTCGGGATTCAAGTGACTACGGTAAGCGCATCCGTTGATGTACAAGAGGTGGAAGTACAATTGACTACTCCGTCCCACTACAGATCTTATGGTTAACACGAGTTTTACGGCACAAGAATCACTGGACGACTTTTGTTGTTAATCCTAGATGGATATAAACCCATTGCAATGGAACCTCCACCATATCAACACATACCATGGTTCCATTGCCCACCACATAGTCATATTCATAGTTATGAAAATAGTACTTTTGCTTTTCATGCAAGAGTGGTAAGTATAGTACTTTGCAAGTAATTTGGTATAAATACTCAAATGACATGAGAAAGCGATGAACTTGCCTGAAGACTACAAAGTGTTGCAGTTGGAAGGTGTGGACTGACCCTTGTCCTCTGTTTCCGAAAGACAACATCATTGTCCGATAAAGGCAATGGTTAAAGAAGCAAATATGCATGCCTTTGAGTTTTAGGGTTTAGTTCCCCCTCCCCGGTGTTTTATCATTTTATGTCAGAGATGATTAATAAGAACAATTTCAAGATGACTCCTTATGAGTAAATTACTACCTTGGAATATTGCTAAGGTGTTTTTAAGTCCAAATGAATTGATGGACTTATTTTATCATTAAAAATATAAAGTGAGAATTTTAATGATTAAAATATTCATTCCTTGCATTTAATTATGACTTAATTTTTAATTGTCTCAAAATTTCCATTTCATATTTTATTATGATGGAGAATTTTATGTTGAGTGGTTTACCTATTTTTATTTTTATTTTTAAAGTTCTTATACATTTTCTAACTTTATTCAAAGTTTCTATTTTTAACAAAATTGTGAAATGACAATTTGCCCTGGGCCCACCTGTCTGTGAAGCCCAACGGGTTGGGCTAGACCCACTCGGGTCCAACCGACCTGTTTGGTCGCTCACACCACTCCTCCTCCGCGTCGCCTCAAACCCTAACCTCCTCGCGCTATGGCGACTTTTGTCGCCGCCGCCATCGACGAATTAATTCGGCCGCCTCTGACCATCTCCGGCAACGCGGTTGGTCGCAGAAGAACCGCCTTTCGACGACAAACCAGATGGTCCGCGTCGATCTGACTTTGGTCGCCTCCTCTGCTCGCCCTCATCTCGTCGGCTCCCGGCATGGATCCGCGGCGTTCTGGTGCTCGCCAACGTTTCTGGTGTGGTGGCGCCGCCGTGAATCTTGCCACGGTGGTGTGGTGATGCGGCGAGGCAGTGCCTAGCCTGGCTTGGCCTGGCACCGTCGTGCCCCCGGCGTGTGCCGCCGTGGCCGCCATGGCCGCGTCCTTCGATCTGCTTCACCTGTAAGTGCTCCACCGCCTCCTTCTCTCTTTCTCTCCTCTTCTCCTCCATCTACTAGCTTGAGCTGCGGCTGTTTCTCCTCATGGAGAGACCTGCCGTGCTGCTGCTATGGCTCTGTTGTTGCTGTGCGTATGCTGTTGGGCTCTCTGCTGCTGCCATGGTTGCTAGCTGGTACTGCTGTAGCTCTACCTGCTCAATGCCATGGCTTGTTGTCTTTGTTCATCCTTGTGGTTGTGCATGTTACTGTCTATCTAGATGCTCTCCTGGTCGATTCTAGCCATTACTGTTGCTTCATCCTTGTGCTAGAATATGGTTCTGGCCCTCCTGGCTCACTACTGTGAGTAGTTCTTGCTTTTAGCAAGTGCCAGTGCCCTTGGTGTGTAATTCATTGTGCTATATATGCTTCATAGAAATGCCCTGTTGAGCATGACTGTTGCTAGATAGCTCCATCCCTGGATGGTTTGCTTCTGGATATGCTTGATTTGATTATCAATGATGCAATTGTTGCTTAACTGTGGCCATTTCATATAATTGGTTCATGTATTGGTGCTAGGCTTGATCTAGCATGCCTCATCATGCTCTAGCATGCTCTAGCATGCACTGTCAAGCCCTGGTGATCATATAATCACCAGTTGCTTGATGATTGGCTTATGATCTATGATATATGCCTCACTGGGGCTCCTCCTTGTGTCTGTGTGGTGCTCAAATCTGTGCTGATGCTTGCTTGTACTTGCTCAAGCATCTGCTGATGCTTGAAGTGATCCATTAGATCATATGCAAGGTTTTGGTGCATGGTTTAATTATGTATTTCATTTATCTGTGTAATCTTGATTTAATGTATAGATAAATGATGTGAACTGCTTGGCAGTGATGATATTATGCTTGATATACTGGAGCTAGAGGGATGCCAACCACTGGTTGGGTACCCTAGCTCATGCTAAACCCTGTTGGGTGATGTTATGCTTCTCCAGTGGGCTTTTCTGTAGGCTAGGTAGTTGTTGTGACCCTAGCAGAGCTTGGCATGCTAGTTATGGTTGCTCCTACCATTTATGTATGCTTCTGTGCAATTCTACTGGTAGTTATTCAAGTGCCTCCAGTATATTTGATGTTGAAATAAAAATAGACATGTAAATGTCTATATTCTGATGGTATAGCTAGCTATAGGGTGCTAGGTGAGTCTGGGTGGCTAGATAGAGATTAAATCCATGCTGGATTTCCTTGGTTATGTCACTTATAATTCTATTGACTTAATCAGTGTTCCCTTGGATGATTTCCTAATGGCTTTTCCCTTAATTTGCTTGCACCATATGGTTGAGTGCCAAATGATGATACAAACAGGGTATCTCAACCCTCTGGCTTGGTGGCTTTTGAATATGCTTGATTTGTATGAGCAAAACAGTGCTTGCTCATGATTCTTGGGTATACCTCACTCCAGCTCCTAAAATATGTGTTGATGTAGAGGTTTTGCTTCTGATTGTTGGCTTCAGCTTGCCCTGCTCCTCGAGCTAGCTTGTGCTTGATCAATTCCGTGTGGTTTGCTCAACAGCTCAGTTCCTGATGGAATTGTTCTGGATGATTTGGTGGTTTTGGATAGGTTGAACATCTCTGGCTGTTCTTCTTGTTCTTGTTGTTCTTACCCTTTGGAGATTTTGTCGATGATCTTCTAGGGTTTTGGCTTGGGGAAAAGGTTTTATATGAGCTTCTCCTTGCTCCTATGGTCGACAGCAAACCTGGTCACTTGGTGACTCTCCCCTGGTCTATGTGTGTTGTTGGGCATGCAGCAAGCCCTGTGTGCTATGTGTGTGCTTCACAGGTTGGGACTTGTGCTTTGGTGTGGATCAGCTCGGCTGATCCATGATCATATCCTCTCAATTCCACTTATTTGCCAAGTGGTTTTGCCTCTTGGCCTAATTCTTATTTTTGTATTCGCTGTTTCTTTATGCAGGGTTTAAGAAGATGATCAAGAAGTTCTTCATCAAGTGTTGATCAAGAAGTTCTTGAAGAATTTAGCTAGTTTAGCCATTTGCAATACTTTGTAATTTTCCTTTTCTTTTTCATTTCTTCAATTTCTGTAATGTGTTGTAATGATTATTATTCATGTGAATATTGTAAATGACAATGTATCTTATGTGATAATCAATAAAGCACAAGTTTCCCCAATGAGCTTTTAATATATGTTCCATTCTTTTATATTTCTTAATTTTCCAATTTCTATATTTGTTTATTGAATTTTATCCTTATTTGAATTATATTAAACCAATTTGAAGTTTGAACTTGAAATTCAAACCTAACTTGTTTGAATTCAATCATGCAACATAAGTTGAGAAAGGAATTGTTTCCCTCTCTTCTCGAAAACCCTAAGTGTGAGTAAATAGGTTCAAGTTTATCGCACTCTCAAAACCCTAATCCTGTGTGGTGAGAGAGAAACTTGTCCCCCTTTTATGCAGTTTTTCAATAAAAGCGCAAAATTTCTCCAGATTTTACGATGCAATGCACATCCCTTTCTAAATTCTACCCCTCGATTGTCTCTAAACCTGGGATATTATAGCCTTTCCCCTTTAAAGAAAACTTCGTCCCGAAGTTGTGGTTGTAGTACCTGAACAGTTCTAGGTATGACTTCCTCAAATCTTCCTCCTTTTCCCAGGTGGCTTCTCTCTCAGGATGATGCTTCCATTGTATCTTGAAGTACTTTATTGCTCTATTCCTGAGTTGTTTCCAGTTTTCCTCAAGAATCTTAGTTGGCTTCTCGATATAAGTCAAATCTGGCTGAAGATCTAGCTCATCAAGAGATACTGGCTCATATGGTGTCTTTAACATCTTCTGAGTTGTGACACATGGAATACATTGTGTACTTGGGCTGACCTTCCCGGCAGTTCCAATTCAAAGGCTATCCCTCGGTTCTGACTCAATATCTTGAAAGGTCCGATGTATCTAGGACTAAGCTTTCCCTTTACTCCGAATCTTTGAAGACCTTTCATCGAACTTAACTTAAGATATACCATGTCTCCAACTTTTGGTTACCATGTCCTTCTCTTCTGATCTACGTAACTCTTCTGTCGACTTTCAGCTATCTTGAGTCTGTCCCTTATGACATCAATGATCTGCTGCTTTTCCTTAACATAATCTGGGTCAAACTCCTTGCTTGAACCTGTTTCATACCAACAAATTGGTGATCTACACTTCCTTCCGTACAGAGCTTCAAACGGTGCCATCTTGATACTACTTTGATAGTTGTTGTTGTTGTAAGAAAACTCTGCTAATGGTAAGTGTTCCTCCCATGATCCTCTGAAGTCTAGGGCACAAGCCCTAAGCATGTCCTCAAGTATCTGGTTCGTCCTCTCCGTTTGCCCCCCCCCCCGTCTAAGGATGATAAGATGTGCTGTAGTCCAATTTGGATCCTAAAGCTTTGTGAAGTTTCTTCCAGAAAGCTGATGTGAACACAGATCCTCGGTTTGACACTATTTTCTTGGGACACTACAAGAAAAGTTGTCATGGCCGACAAAGTTGAAGTCGCGCCGTGGTTGCTGGTGTACCATGGTCGACGATTTTGGGTCTGTCCGTTGTGCATGTCAAAACGTTTTTTCTCTCGTTTTTGAGGCCACCTAGCCCGACGAAAATGGCCAAAACGTTGCGTATGGTGGCCCGGGACGTGGTGCATCTCGAATTCTCAGGTTCGCCGGCCGAGTCAACGCAAATCCGCACCACCGAGGGATGTAGGGCCCAGATGGCAGCCTCTCTGGCATTGTTTTTTTTCTCGATCGCGCCATCTCGTTCAACGCTCTCCGATCGAGCCGTTTATGATGCAGGATCATGGGTCCCGCATGTCATCCTCTATGAACCAAAATTCTTTCTATTCTTGGATTTTTTTGACCCCCTGATTTCTGGCTACTTCCTTTTTCTTTTGATCCCTTGCCACCTTGGAAACGTTGAGACCGTTGCTGCTAAATGGGACCCGCATGTCATCCTCTATGTACTATAAAACTTTCTTTTCTTGGATTTTTTTGGCACCTCATATTTGGTCACTTGCCTTTTTCTTTCGATCCCCTGCCGCCTCTCAAACGGTGATACCGCTGCTGCTAAATGGGACCCGCATGTCATCCTCTATGTACTATAAAACTTTCTTTTCTTGGATTTTTTGGCACCTCATATTTGGTCACTTACCTTTTTCTTTCGATCCCCTGCCGCCTCTCAAACGGTGATACCGCTGCTGCTAAATGGGACCCGCATGTCATCCTCTATGTACTATAAAACTTTCTTTTCTTGGATTTTTTTGGCACCTCATATTTGGTCACTTACCTTTTTCTTTTGATCCCCTGCCGCCTCTCAAACGGTGAGACCGCTGCTGCTAAATGGACCCGCATGTCATCCTCTATGTACTATAAAACTTTCTTTTCTTGAATTATTTTTGGATCCTGATATTTGGTTACTTGCCTTTTTCTTTCGATCCCGTGCAGCCTCTCAAACGGTGATATCGCTGCTGCTAAATGGGACCCGCATGTCATCCTCTATGTACAATCAAGTTTCTTTTCTTGAATTATTTTTGGATCCTGATATTTGGTCACTTGCCTTTTTCTTTCGATCTCATGCCACGTTTGAAACGTTTAGGAACCTGCAGGCTCATGGGACCCGCATGTCATCCTCTATGTACTATAAAAGTTCATTTTCTTGGTTTTTTTTCACCCTCTGATTTTTGGCTATTTCCTTTTTCTTTTGATCCCCTGCCGCATTTGAAACGTTGAGGACTCTGCTGGCTCATAGGTCCCACATGTCAGCCTGTATGAATGATAAAACTTTCCTTTCTTGGAGTTTTTTTACCCCCTAATTTCTGGCTACTTTCTTTTTTCTTTTGATCTCAAGCCGCATTTGAAACGTTGGGACATTTCTTGCCAAAATGGGACCCGCATGTCATTCTCTATGTACAATAAAGTTTCTTTTCTTGGATTATCTTTGTCTCCTAATATTTTGTCACTTGCCTTTTTCTTTCGATCTCATGCCGCCTTTGAAACGTTGAGTAAGCTGCTGGCTCATGGGTCCCGCATGTCATCCTCTACGAACAATAAAAGTTTCCTTTCTTGGAGTTATTTTTTGACCCCTAATTTCTGGCTATTTGCCTTTTTCTTTTGATCCCCTGCCCCTTTGAAACGATGAGGACGCTGTTGGCAGGTCGGTCCCACATGTCATCCTCTATGAACAATAAAAGTTTCCTTTGGTGGATTTATTTTTGACCCCTAATTAATTTCTGGCTATTTCCTTTTTTTTCTTTTGATCCCCTGCCGCCTTGAAATCGTTGAGGATGCTGCTGCCTCATGGGTCCCGCATGTCATCCTCTCAGAACGGTAAATATTTCTTTACTTGGATTTTGTTTACCAACTGATTTTTGTCTTATTTTTCCTTTCGATCTCCTGCCGCCTTTAAAACGTTGTCGAGAGGCTGCTGGCTCACGGGTCCCACATGTCAGCCTCTATAAACAATAAACGTTGAGGATGCTGCCTCATGGGTCCCGCATGCCATCCTCTCAGAACGATAAATGTTTTCTTTTCTTTGATTTTTTTACCAACTGATTTTTGGTTTTTTTTTCATCCCCTGCCGCCTTTAAAACGTTGACGACGCTGCTGACTCATGGGTCCTCGATGTCAGCCTCCCCGTACAAGAAACATGTGATAGCTTGATTATTTTGCAGACAATAAACATTGTATTTCGCTCTGAGCTATTGCAAACGGATAAATTAAATATTTATTTTTACATAAACAAACTTATATGTTGAATCTCCTTGTTTTGTGTTTTTGCGAAGCATAGGACTTTCCTGTTTTTTTTAGATAAATCCGAACTTTCCTGTTTTGGAGTGGGCTGAAATTGTACGAGTCAAAAGGCCCAACAGGATAGTTCGAAGGCCCAGATGTCCAGATGCAGCCCAATTGAAATCTTTCTTTTCTTGGATTTTTTTTCACCCCCTGATTTCTGGCTACTTCATTTTTCTTTTGGTCATGTGCCGCCTTGGAAACGTTGAGACCGCTGCTGCAAAATGGGACTGATACGCGTACAGCACGCATCCGTTGGGAACCCCAAGAGGAAGGTGTGATGCGTACAGCGGCAAGTTTTCCCTCAGTATGAAACCAAGGTTTATCGAACCAGTAGGAGCCAAGAAGCACGTTGAAGGTTGATGGCGGCGAGATGTAGTGCGGCGCAACACCAGGGATTCCGGCGCCAACGTGGAACCTGCACAACACAAACCAAGTACTTTGCCCCAACGAAACAGCGAGGTTGTCAATCTCACCGGCTTGCTGTAACAAAGGATTAGATGTATAGTGTGGATGATGATTGTTTGCAGAAAACAATAGAACGAGTATTGCAGTAGATTGTATTTCAGTAAAGAGAATTGGACCGGGGTCCACAGTTCACTAGAGGTGTCTCTCCCATAAGATAAACAGCATGTTGGGTGAATAAATTACAGTTGGGCAATTGACAAATAAAGAGGGCATGACCATGCACATACATATTATGATGAGTATAGTGAGATTTAATTGGGCATTACGACAAAGTACATAGACCGCTATCCAGCATGCATCTATGCCTAAAAAGTCCACCTTCAGGTTATCATCCGAACCCCCTCCAGTATTAAGTTGCTAACAACAGACAATTGCATTAAGTATTGTGCGTAATGTAATCAGTAACTACATCCTCGAACATAGCACCAATGTTTTATCCCTAGTGGCAACAGCACATCCATAATCTTAGAGGTTTCTGTCACTCCCCGCATTCACGGAGACATGAACCCACTATCGAGCATAAATACTCCCTCTTGGAGTTACAAGCATCTACTTGGCCAGAGCATCTACTAGTAACGGAGAGCATGCAAGATCATAAACAACACATAGACATAACTTTGATAATCAACATAACAAGTATTCTCTATTCATCGGATCCCAACAAACACAACATATAGAATTACAGATAGATGATCTTGATCATGTTCGGCAGCTCACAAGACCCGACAATTAAGCACAATGGGGAGAAGACAACCATCTAGCTACTGCTATGGACCCATAGTCCAGGGGTAGACTACTCACACATCACTCCGGAGGCGACCATGGCGGCGTAGAGTCCTCCGGGAGATGATTCCCCTCTCCGGCAGGGTGCCGGAGGCGATCTCCTGAATCCCCCGAGATGGGATTGGCGGCGGCGGCGTCTCTGGAAGGTTTTCCGTATCGTGGCTCTCGGTACTGGGGTTTCGCGACAAAGGCTATTTGTAGGCGGAAGGGCAGGTCAAGGGGCGTCACGAGGGGCCCACACTACAGGTCGGCGCGGCCAGGGCTTGGGCCGCGCCGCCCTGTGGTTTGGCCACCTCGTGGCCCCACTTCGTCTCCTCTTCGGTTTTCTGGAAGCTTCGTGGCAAAATAGGACCCTGGGCGTTGATTTCGTCCAATTCCGAGAATATTTCCTTACTAGGATTTCTGAAACCAAAAACAGCAGAAAACAGCAACTAGCACTTCGGCATCTTGTTAATAGGTTAGTTCCAGAAAATGCACGAATATGACATAAAGTGTGCATAAAATATGTAGATATCATCAATAATGTGGCATGGAACATAAGAAATTATCGATACGTCGGAGACGTATCAGCATCCCCAAGCTTAGTTCCTGCTCGTCCCGAGCAGGTGAACGATAAACAAAGATAATTTCTGGAGTGACATGCCATCATAATCTTGATCATACTATTGGTAAGCATATGTAGTGAATGCAGCGATCAAAACAATGTAAATGACATGAGTAAACAAGTGAATCATATAGCAAAGACTTTTCATGAATAGTACTTCAAGACAAGCATCAATAAGTCTTGCATAAGAGTTAACTCATAAAGCAATAATTCAAAGTAAAGGCGTTGAAGCAACACAAAGGAAGATTAAGTTTCAGCGGTTGCTTTCAACTTGTAACATGTATATCTCATGGATATTGTCAACATAGAGTAATATAATAAGTGCAATATGCAAGTATGTAGGAATCAATGCACAGTTTACACAAGTGTTTGCTTCTTGAGGTGGAGAGAAATAGGTGAACTGACTCAACAATAAAAGTAAAGGAATGGTCCTTCGAAGAGGAAAGCATCGATTGCTATATTTGTGCTAGAGCTTTGATTTTGAAAACAAGAAACAATTTTGTCAACGGTAGTAATAAAGCATATGTATCATGTAAATTATATCTTACAAGTTGCAAGCCTCATGCATAGTATACTAATAGTGCTCGCACCTTGTCCTAATTAGCTTGGACTACCGGGATCATCGCAATGCACATGTTTTAACCAAGTGTCACAAAGGGGTACCTCTATGCACTTTGTACAAAGGTCTAAGGAGAAAGCTCGCATCGGATTTCTCGCTATTGATTATTCTCAACTTAGACATCCATACCGGGACAACATAGACAACAGATAATGGACTCCTCTTTTATGCATAAGCATGTAGCAACAATTAATTTTCTCATTTGAGATTGAGGATATTGTCCAAAACTGAAACTTCCACCATGGATCATGGCTTTAGTTAGCGGCCCAATGTTCTTCTCTAACAATATGCATGCTCTAACCATAAGGTGGTAGATCTCCCTTACTTCAGACAAGACGAACATGCATAGCAACTCACATGATATTCAACAAAGAGTAGTTGATGGCGTCCCCAGTGAACATGGTTATCGCACAACAAGCAACTTAATAAGAGATAAAGTGCATAAGTACATATTCAATACCACAATAGTTTTTAAGCTATTTGTCCCATGAGCTATATATTGTAAAGGTAGAGGATAGAAATTTTAAAGGTAGCACTCAAGCAATTTACTTTGGAATGGCGGAGAAATACCATGTAGTAGGTAGGTATGGTGGACACAAATGGCATAGTAGTTGGCTCAAGTATTTTGGATGCATGAGAAGTATTCCCTCTCGATACAAGGTTTAGGCTAGCAAGGCTATTTGAAACAAACACAAGGATGAACCGGTGCAGCAAAACTCACATAAAAGACATATTGTAAACATTATAAGACTCTACACCGTCTTCCTTGTTGTTCAAACTCAATACTATAAATTATCTAGACCTTAGAGAGACCAAATATGCAAACCAAATTTTAGCATGCTCTATGTATTTCTTCATTAATGGGTGCAAAGTATATGAAGCAAGATCTTAAACATGAGCACAACAATTGCCAAGTATCACATTATCCAAGACATTTTAGCAATTTACTACATGTATCATTTTCCAATTCCAACCATATAACAATTTAACGAAGAAGAAACTTCGCCTTGAATACTATGAGTAAAGCCTAAGGACATATTTGTCCATATGCTACAGCGGAGCGTGTCTCTCTCCCACAAAGTGAATGCTAGGATCCATTTTATTCAAACAAAACAAAAACAAAAACAAACCGACGCTCCAAGCAAAGCACATTAGATGTGATGGAATAAAAATATAGTTTCAGGGGAGGAACCTGATAATATTGTCGATGAAGAAGGGGATGCCTTGGGCATCCCCAAGCTTAGACGCTTGAGTCTTCTTGATATATGCAGGGGTGAACCACCGGGGCATCCCCAAGCTTAGAGCTTTCACTCTCCTTGATCATGTTGTATCATCTCCCTCTCTTGATCCTTGAAAACTTCCTCCACACCAAACTTAGAACAACTCATTAGAGGGTTAGTGCACAATCAAAATATACATGTTAAGAGGTGACATAATCATTCTTAACACTTCTGGACATTGCACAAAGCTACTAAAAGTCAATGGAATCGAAAAATCCATCGAACATAACAAAACTGGCAATACGAAATAAAAGGCAGAATCTGTCAAAAACAGAACAGTTCGTATTGACGAATTTTATCGAGGCAACAGACTTGCTCAAATGAAAATGCTCAAATTGAATGAAAGTTGCGTACATATCTGAGGATCACTCACGTAAATTGGCATAATTTTCTGAGTTACCTACAGAGAATTTTGCCCAGATTCGTGACAGCAAAGAAATCTGTTTCTGCGCAGTAATCCAAATCTAGTATGAACTTTACTATCAACGACTTTACTTGGCACAACAAAACACAAAACTAAGATAAGGAGAGGTTGCTACAGTAGTAAACAACTTCCAAGACACAACAACAAAGTACTGTAGTAAAAAACATGGGTTGTCTCTCATAAGCGCTTTTCTTTAACGCCTTTCAGCTAGGCGCAGAAAGTGTGTACCAAGTATTATCAAGAGACGAAGTGTCAACATCATAATTTGTTCTAATAATAGAATCAAAAGGTAACTTCATTCTCTTTCTAGGGAAGTGTTCCATACCTTTCTTGAGAGGAAATTGATATTTAATATTACCTTCCTTCATATCAATGATAGCACCAACAGTTCGAAGAAAAGGTCTTCCCAATATAATGGGACAAGATGCATTGCATTCAATATCCAAGACAACAAAATCAACGGGGACAAGGTTATTGTTAACGGTAATGCGAACATTGTCAACTTTCCCCAAAGGTTTCTTTGTAGAATGATCAGCAAGATTAACATCCAAATAACAATTTTTCAGCGGTGGCAAGTCAAGCATATTATAGATTTTCTTAGGCATAACAGAAATACTTGCACCAAGATCACATAAAGCATTACAATCAAAATCTTTAACCTTCATCTTAATGATGGGCTCCCAACCATCCTCTAGCTTTCTAGGAATAGAAGCTTCGCGCTCTAGTTTATCTTCTCTAGCTTTTGTGAGAGCATTTGTAATATGTTGCGTGAAAGCCAAATTTATAGCACAAGCATTAGGACTTTTAGCAAGTTTTTGCAAGAACTTTATAACTTCAGAGATGTGGCTATCATCAAAATTCAAACCATTATAATCTAAAGCAATGGGATCATCATCCCCAATGTTGGAAAAAATTTCAGCAGTTTTATCACAGGCAGTTTCAGCAGTTTTAGCAGTTTCAGGCAGTTTCTCGCGCTTTACATTAGAAGTGGAAACATTGCTAACACCAATTCTTTTATTAGTATTAGTAGGAGGTGCAGCAACTTGTGTAGCATTAGCATTACTAGTGGTGGTAATAGTCCAAACTTTAGCTATATTATCTTCTTTTTCATTTTCTTCTCTTTCCCACCTAGCACGCAATTCGGCCATCAATCTTATATTCTCATTAATTCTAACTTGGATGGCATTTGCTGTAATAGTAATTTTATTATCTATATCCTCAGGTTTAGCAGCCATTTTATTAATTAAAGAAGATTGTGACGCAGACATATATGAGATTCGGTTTTCAGCATTCGCAAGTTTGGTTTGCAACCCAGAGATTTCCATATTCAGATTTTCAAGTTGATTTCCTATATTCTTCAACAAGGTAGATTGCTCATTCATAGTTTTAGTAAACAATTTATTTTGCTCATATTGTGATTGCATGAAGTTCTTGGTGGATCTTTCAATTTCTAACATCTTTTCCTCATTAGGTGAAGCGTATCTACCATAAGAGTTACCATTAACAGGATATGGCCTAGAATTATTATAATTGTTGTTTTTAATGAAATTCACATCAACATATTCTTTTTGAGCACCCAGTGTCGCTAACGGAACATTATTAGGATCAACATTAGGCCTACCATTCACAAGCATAGACATAATAGCATCAATCTTATCACTCAAGGAAGAGGTTTCTTCGACAGAATTTACCTTCTTACCTTGTGGAGCTCTTTCCGTGTGCCATTCAGAGTAATTGATCATCATATTATCAAGAAGCTTTGTTGCTTCACCAAGAGTGATGGACATAAAGGTACCTCCAGCAGCTGAATCCAATAGGTTCCGCGAAGAAAAATTCAGTCCTGCATAAAAGGTTTGGATGATCATCCAAGTAGTCAGTCCATGGGTTGGGCAATTTTTAACCAGAGATTTCATTCTTTCCCATGCTTGTGCAACATGCTCAGTATCCAATTGTTTAAAATTGATTATGCTACTCCTCAAAGATATAATTTTAGCAGTGGGATAATTGATGTCTACGCCCCCTCCTTTTCCTGTAGACAGCGTTGGGCCTCCAAGAGCAGAGGTTTGTAGAACAGCAGCAAGTTTCCCTTAAGTGGATCACCCAAGGTTTATCGAACTCAGGGAGGAAGAGGTCAAAGATATCCCTCTCATGCAACCCTGCAACCACAAAGCAAGAAGTCTCTTGTGTCCCCAACACACCTAATAGGTGCACTAGTTCGGCGAAGAGATAGTGAAATACAGGTGGTATAAATAAGTAGTAGCAACGGCACCAGAAAAGTGCTTTGCCCAGGACAGTAAACAAGCAGTAGTAACGCAGCAGTAGTAATGCAGTAAAACAGTAATCAAGCAGCGATAGCAGTATTTAGGAACAAGGCCTAGGGATTAGACTTTCACTAGTGGACACTCTCAACTTTGATCACATAACAGAATAGATAAATGCATACTCTACACCCTCTTGTTGGATGATGAACACCATTGCGTAGGATTACACGAACCCTCAATGCCGGAGTTAACAAGCTCCACAATTCAATGTTCATATTTAAATAACCTTAGAGTGCATGAAAGATCAACACAACTAAACCAAGTACTAACGTAGCATGCACACTGTCACCTTCACGCTACGAAAGGAGGCATAGATCACATCAATACCATCATAGCAATAGTTAACTTCATAATCTACAAGAGATCATAATCATAGCCTACGCCAAGTACTAACACAGATGCACACACTGTCACCATTACACCGTGCAGGAGGAATAAAACTACTTTAATAACATCACTAGAGTAGCATGTAGATATATTGTGATACAAAACACATTGCAATCATAAAGAGATATAAATAAGCACTTCACTATGCCATTCATAATAGTGAATAAGTATTCTGTGAAATATAGCCTAAGAGACCCACACGGTGCACACACTGTCACCTTTACACACGTGGGACAAGGAGTCTCCAGAGATCACATAAGTAAAATTCACTTGACTAGCATAACGACATCTAGATTACAAGCATCATCATATGAATCTCAATCATGTAAGGCAGCTCATGAGATTATTGTATTGAAGTACATAAGAGAGAGATGAACCACATAGCTACCGGTACAGCCCCGAGCCTCGATGGAGAACTACTCCCTCCTCATGGGAGACAACAGCGTTGATGGAGATGGCGGTGGTGTCGATGGAGGAGCCTTCCGGGGGCACTTCCCCGTCCCGGCGGCGTGCCGGAACAGAGACTCCTGTCCCCCAGATCTTGGCTTCGCGATGGCGGCGGCTCTGGAAGGTTTCTCGTACCGTGGCTTTTTTTCCGTCCCGAGGTTTTAGGTCCAGGGGCTTTATATAGGCGAAGAGGCGGCGTCAGGAGGTCGAAGGGGCGCCGACACTATAGGGGGGCGCGGGCCCCCCCTTGGCCGCGCCGGCCTAGGGTTTGGTGGGCCTGTGCCCCCTCTCTGGCGGTTCTCGTGTGTTCTGGATGCTTCCGGGCAAAATAGGAACCTGGGCGTTGATTTCGTCCAATTCCGAGAATATTTCGTTACTAGGATTTCTGAAACCAAAAACAGCAGAAAACAGGAACTGGCACTTCGGCATCTTGTTAATAGGTTAGTTCCAGAAAATACACGAAATCATCATAAAGTATGTATAAAACATGTAGATATCATCAATAATGTGGCATGGAACATAAGAAATTATCGATACGTCGGAGACGTATCAGCATCCCCAAGCTTAGTTTCTGCTCGTCCCGAGCAGGTAAACGATAACAAAGATAATTTCTGGAGTGACATGCCATCATAAACTTGATCATACTATTTGTAAGCATATGTAGTGAATGCAGGGATCAAAACAATATATATGACATGAGTAAACAAATGAATCATAAAGCAAAGACTTTTCATGAATAGTACTTCAAGACAAGCATCAATAAGTCTTGCATAAGAGTTAACTCATAAAGCAATAATTCAAAGTAAAGGCATTGAAGCAACACAAAGGAAGATTAAGTTTCAGCGGTTGCTTTCAACTTGTAACATGTATATCTCATGGATAGTTGTCAATGCAAAGCAATATAACAAATGCAATATGCAAATATGTAGGAATCAATGCACAGTTCACACAAGTGTTTGCTTCTTGAGATGGAGAGAAATAGGTGAACTGACTCAACAATAAAAGTAAAAGAATGGTCCTTCAAAGAGGAAAGCATCGATTGCTATATTTGTGCTAGAGCTTCTATTTTGAAAACATAAAGAGAGCATAAAAATAAAGTTTTGAGAGGTGTATGTTGTTGTCAACGAATGGTAGCGGGTACTCTAACCCCCTTGCCAGACAAACCTTCAAAGAGCGGCTAGCATTTTATTTTATTTTTGGGTGGCACTCCTTCCAACCTTTCTTTCACAAACCATGGCTAACCGAATCCTCGGGTGCCTGCCAACAATCTCATACCATGAAGGAGTGCCTTTTTAGTTTTATTATGATGACACTCCTCCCAACCTTTGCTTACACAAGCCATGGCTAACCGAATCCTTCGGGTGCCATCCAACAATCACAAACCATGGAGGAGTGTCTATTTTTGTTAATTAATTTGGGACTGGGAATCCCATTGCAAGCTCTTTTTGCAAAATTATTGGATAAGCGGATGAAGCCACTAGTCCATTGGTGAAAGTTGCCCAACAAGATTGAAAGATAAACACCACATACTTCCTCATGAGCTATAAAACATTGACACAAATCAGAGGTGATAAATTTTGAATTATTTAAAGGTAGCACTCAAGCAATTTACTTTGGAATGGCAGGAAATACCATGTAGTAGGTAGGTATGGTGGACACAAATGGCATAGTGTTGTTTGGCTCAAGGATTTAGATGCATGAGAAGTATTCCCTCTCGATACAAGGTTTTAGGCTAGCAAGGCTATTTGAAACAAACACAAGGATGAACCGGTGCAGCAAAACTCACATAAAAGACACATTGTAAACATTATAAGACTCTACACCATCTTCCTTGTTGTTCAAACTCAATACTAGAAATTATCTAGACCTTAGAGAGACCAAATATGCAAACCAAATTTTAGCATGCTCTATGTATTTCTTCATTAATGGGTGCAAAGTATATGATGCAAGAGCTTAAACATGAGCACAACAATTGCCAAGTATCACATTATCCAAGACATTATAGCAAATTACTACATGTATCATTTTCCAATTCCAACCATATAATAATTTAACGAAGAAGAAACTTCGCCATGAATACTATGAGTAGAAACTAAGGACATACTTGTCCATATGCAACAGCGGAGCGTGTCTCTCTCCCACACAAAGAATGCTAGGATCCATTTTATTCAAACAAAACAAAAACAAAAACAAACCGACGCTCCAAGCAAAATACATAAGATGTGATGGAATAAAAATATAGTTTCAGGGGAGGAACCTGATAATGTTGTCGATGAAGAAGGGGATGCCTTGGGCATCCCCAAGCTTAGACGCTTGAGTCTTCTTGATATATGCAGGGGTGAACCACCGGGGCATCCCCAAGCTTAGACTTTTCACTCTTCTTGATCGTAGTATATCATCCTCCTCTCTTGACCCTTGAAAACTTCCTCCACACCAAACTCGAAACAAACTCATTAGAGGGTTAGTGCATAATCAAAAATTCACATGTTCAGAGGTGACACAATCATTCTTAACACTTCTGGACATTGCCCAAAGCTACTGGAAGTCAATGGAACAAAGAAATCCATTCAACATAGCAAAAGAGGCAATGCGAAATAAAAGGCAGAATCTGTCAAAACAGAACAGTCCGTAAAGATGAATTTTATTGAGGCACCAGACTTGCTCAAATGAAAATGCTCAAATTGAATGAAAGTTGCGTACATATCTGAGGATCACTCACGTAAATTGTCATAATTTTCTGAGTTACCTACAGAGAATTTTGCCCAGATTCGTGACAGCAAAGAAATCTGTTTCTGCGCAGTAATCCAAATCTAGTATGAACCTTACTATCAACGACTTTACTTGGCACAACAAAACACAAAACTAAGATAAGGAGAGGTTGCTACAGTAGTAAACAACTTCCAAGACACAAATATAAAACAAAGTACTGTAGCAAAATAACACATGGGTTATCTCCCAAGAAGTTCTTTCTTTATAGCCATTAAGATGGGCTCAGCAGTTTTAATGATGCACTCGCAAGAAATAGTATTTGAAGCAAAAAGAGAGCATCAAGAGGCAAGTATGAAACAAATTTAAGCCTAACATGCTTCCTATGCATAGGAATCTTGTAAATAAACAAGTTCAAGAAGCATAATGCAACAAGCATAGAAAGATAAAACAAGTGTAGTTTCAAAAATTTCAGCACATAGAGAGGTGTTTTAGTAACATGAAAATTTCTACAACCATATTTTCCTCTCTCATAATAACTTTCAGTAGCATCATGAGCAAACTCAACAATATAAATATCAAATGAAACATTCTTATCATGAGTCTCATGCATAAAATTATTACTACTCCCAACATAAGCATAGTCAATTTTATTAGTTGTAGTGGGAGCAAATTCAACAAAGTAGCTATCATTATTATTCTCATCATCAAATATAGGAGGCATATTGTAATCATAATCAAATTTATCCTCCATAACAGGCGGCACCATAAGGCTACTATCATTATAATCATCATAAATAGGAGGTAAAGTATCATCAAAGTAAATTTTCTCCTCAATGCCCGGGGGACTAAAAAGATCATGCTCATCAAAACCAGCTTCCCCAAGCTTAGAATTTTCCATAGCATTAGCAACAATAGTGTTCAAAGCATTCATATTAATAACATTCCCATTAGCATGCATATAAAGTTTCATGGGTTTTTTAATTCTCTCTTCAAACACATCATGTCCTAATTCAAGATAAAGTTCATAAAGATCTCTCATATTTTTGTTGTTTTCCATTATGCCTAACTAGTGTAAACAAGAAACAAAAAGATGCAATTGCAGGATCTAAAGGAAATAGCTTCGAGCACAAACACAATGGCGCCAGAAAAGTACTGTTACCTGGAACCGGAGTATGAGTGCCTTTTACCTTTCCTCCCCGGCAACGGCGCCAGAAAATAGCTTGACTGCCTACAACTAGCGCGTGGTTGACGAGGGAGGAAATCCCTGTATTGTAGCTTTTCGTTCCCCGGCAACGGCACCAGAAAATAGCTTGATTTCTACGCCCCCTCCTTTTCCTGTAGACAGTGTTGGGCCTCCAAGAGCAGAGGTTTGTAGAACAACAGCAAGTTTCCCTTAAGTGGATCACCCAAGGTTTATCAAACTCAGGGAGGAAGAGGTCAAAGATATCCCTCTCATGCAACCCTGCAACCACAAAGCAAGAAGTCTCTTGTGTCCCCAACACACCTAATAGGTGCACTAGTTCGGCGAAGAGATAGTGAAATATAGGTGGTATAAATAAGTAGTAGCAACGGCACCAGAAAAGTGCTTTGCCCAGGACAGTAAACAAGCAGTAGTAACGCAGCAGTAGTAACGCAGTAAAACAGTAATCAAGCAGCGATAGCAGTATTTAGGAACAAGGCCTAGGGATTAGACTTTTACTAGTGGACACTCTCAACTTTGATCACATAACAGAATAGATAAATGCATACTCTACACCCTCTTGTTGGATGATGAACACCATTGCGTAGGATTACACGAACCCTCAATGCCGGAGTTAACAAGCTCCACAATTCAATGTTCATATTTAAATAACCTTAGAGTGCATGAAAGATCAACACAACTAAACCAAGTACTAACGTAGCATGCACACTGTCACCTTCACGCTACGAAAGGAGGCATAGATCACATCAATACCATCATAGCAATAGTTAACTTCATAATCTACAAGAGATCATAATCATAGCCTACGCCAAGTACTAACACGGATGCACACACTATCACCATTACACCGTGCAGGAGGAATAAAACTACTTTAATAACATCACTAGAGTAGCATGTAGATATATTGTGATACAAAACACATTGCAATCATAAAGAGATATAAATAAGCACTTCACTATGCCATTCATAATAGTGAATAAGTATTCTGTGAAATATAGCCTAAGAGACCCACACGGTGCACACACTGTCACCTTTACACACGTGGGACAAGGAGTCTCCGGAGATCACATAAGTAAAACTCACTTGACTAGCATAACGACATCTAGATTACAAGCATCATCATATGAATCTCAATCATGTAAGGCAGCTCATGAGATTATTGTATTGAAGTACATAAGAGAGAGATGAACCATATAGCTACCGGTACAGCCCCGAGCCTCGATGGTGAACTACTCCCTCCTCATGGGAGACAGCAGCGTTGATGGAGATGGCGGTGGTGTCGATGGAGGAGCCTTCCGGGGGCACTTCCCCGTCCCGGCGGCGTGCCGGAACAGAGACTCTTGTCCCCCAGATCTTGGCTTCGCGATGGCGGCGGCTCTGGAAGGTTTCTCGTACCGTGGCTTTTTTTCTGTCCCGAGGTTTTAGGTCCAGGGGCTTTATATAGGCGAAGAGGCGGCGTCAGGAGGTCGAAGGGGCGCCGACACTATAGGGGGGCGCGGGCCCCCCCTTGGCCGCGCCGGCCTAGGGTTTGGTGGGCCTGTGCCCCCTCTCTGGCGGTTCTCGTGTGTTCTGGATGCTTCCGGGCAAAATAGGAACCTGGGCGTTGATTTCGTCCAATTCCGAGAATATTTCGTTACTAGGATTTCTGAAACCAAAAACAGCAGAAAACAGGAACTGGCACTTCGGCATCTTGTTAATAGGTTAGTTCCAGAAAATGCACGAAATCATCATAAAGTATGTATAAAACATGTAGATATCATCAATAATGTGGCATGGAACATAAGAAATTATCGATACGTCGGAGACGTATCAATAATATCTACCAATAAAAGCATCCTTGCATTTAGTCCATGAATCAATACTATTCTTAGGCAGAGATAGCAACCAATCTTTAGCTCTTCCTCTTAATGAGAAAGGGAACAATTTTAATTTTATAATGTCACCATCTACATCTTTATATTTTTGCATTTCACATAGTTCAACAAAATTATTGAGATGGGCAGTAGCATCATCAGAACTAACACCAGAAAATTGCTCTCGCATAACAAGATTCAGTAAAGCAGGTTTAATTTCAAAAAATTCTGCTGTAGTAGCAGGTGGAGCAATAGGTGTGCATAAGAAATCATTATTATTTGTGGTTGTGAAGTCACACAACTTAGTATTTTCAGGAGTACCCATTTTAGCAACAGTAAATAAGGCAAACTAGATAAAGTAAATGCGAGTAACTAATTTTTTTGTGTTTTTGATATAGCAAACAAGATAGCAAATAAAGTAAAACTAGCAACTAATTTTTTTGTATTTTGATTTAGTGCAGCAAACAAAACTAAGCAAGACAAAAACAAAGTAAAGAGATTGGGATGTGGAGACTCCCCTTGCAGCGTGTCTTGATCTCCCAGGCAACGGCGCCAGAAAAAGTTGCTTGATACGCGTACAGCACGCGTCCGTTGGGAACCCCAAGAGGAAGGTGTGATGCGTACAGCGGCAAGTTTTCCCTCAGTATGAAACCAAGGTTTATCGAACCAGTAGGAGCCAAGAAGCACGTTGAAGGTTGATGGCGGCGAGATGTAGTGCGGCACAACACCAGGGATTCCGGCGCCAACATGGAACCTGCACAACACAAACCAAGTACTTTGCCCCAACGAAACAGCGAGGTTGTCAATCTCACCGGCTTGCTGTAACAAAGGATTAGATGTATAGTGTGGATGATGATTGTTTGCAGAAAACAGTAGAACGAGTATTGCAGTAGATTGTATTTCAGTAAAGAGAATTGGATCGGGGTCCACAGTTCACTAGAGGTGTCTCTCCCATAAGATAAACAACATGTTGGGTGAACAAATTACAGTTGGGCAATTGACAAATAAAGAGGGCATGACCATGCACATACATATTATGATGAGTATAGTGAGATTTAATTGGGCATTATGACAAAGTACATAGACCGCTATCCAGCATGCATCTATGCCTAAAAAGTCCACCTTCAGGTTATCATCCGAACCCCCTCCAGTATTAAGTTGCTAACAACAGACAATTGCATTAAGTATTGTGCGTAATGTAATCAGTAACTACATCCTCGAACATAGCACCAATGTTTTATCCCTAGTGGCAACAGCACATCCATAATCTTAGAGGTTTCTGTCACTCCCCCAGATTCACGGAGACATGAACCCACTATCGAGCATAAATACTCCCTCTTGGAGTTACAAGCATCTACTTGGCCAGAGCATCTACTAGTAACGGAGAGCATGCAAGATCATAAACAACACATAGACATAACTTTGATAATCAACATAACAAGTATTCTCTATTCATCGGATCCTAACAAACACAACATATAGAATTACAGATAGATGATCTTGATCATGTTCGACAGCTCACAAGACCCGACAATTAAGCACAATGGGGAGAAGACAACCATCTAGATACTGCTATGGACCCATAGTCCAGGGGTAGACTACTCACACATCACTCCGGAGGCGACCATGGCGGCGGTCCTCCGGGAGATGATTCCCCTCTCCGGCAGGGTGCCGGAGGCGATCTCCTGAATCCCCCGAGATGGGATTGGCGGCGGCGGCGTCTCTGGAAGGTTTTCCGTATCGTGGCTCTCGGTACTGGGGGTTTCGCGATGAAGGCTATTTGTAGGCGGAAGGGCAGGTCAAGGGGCGTCACGAGGGGCCCACACTACAGGTCGGCGCGGCCAGGGCTTGGGCGTTGATTTCGTCCAATTCCGAGAATATTTCCTTACTAGGATTTCTGAAACCAAAAACAGCAGAAAACAGCAACTGGCACTTCGGCATCTTGTTAATAGGTTAGTTCCAGAAAATGCACGAATATGACATAAAGTGTGCATAAAACATGTAGATATCATCAATAATGTGTCATGGAACATAAGAAATTATCGATACGTCGGAGACGTATCAGGGACCCGCATGTCATCCTCTATGTACAATAAAATTTCTTTTCTTGGATTATTTTTTGCTCCTGATATTTGGTCACTTGCCTTTTTCTTCCAATCTCATGCCGAGTTTGAAACGTTGAGGAACCTGCTGACTCATGGGTCCCGCATGTCATCCTCTATGAGCAATAAAAGTTTCCTTTGTTGGATTTATTTTTTACCCCTAATTTCTGGCTATTTGCCTTTTTCTTTTGATCCCCTGCCCCCTTTGAAATGATGACGACGCAGCTGGCAGGTCGGTCCCACATGTCATCCTCTATGAACAATAAAGGTTTCCTTTGATAGATTTATTTTTGACCCTAATTAATTTCTGGCTATTTCCTTTTTTTATTTTGATCCCCTGCCGCCTTGGAATAGTTGAGGATGCTGCTGCCTCATGGGTCCCGCATGTCATCCTCTCAGAAAGGTAAATGTTTCATTTCTTGGATTTTGTTTACCAACTGATTTTTGGCTTATTTTTTTTGTTTCGATCTCCTGCCGCCTTTAAAACGTTGACGACGCTGCTGGCTCATGGGTCCCCAATGTCAGCCTCCCCGTACTGCAAATCCTCTTTCTGCAAAGGTTGTATTTCTAGCTAGATAGCTAAGGTGGATTCGAATGCAGCCGTGGTTCAGGCAGCTCAGGTAAGCCTTCTTGCACTGATTAATGGAACTAGTGTATAGCAAGGTCAAGACATGTGGCTCGGTGTAATGAATCTATTTGAATCATGTTGTGGATTCAATCTGATAGTTCTCTAACAGGCCAGCCAAAATAGAAATTAAGTTTTTTTCTAAAACGGAAATGCAAATAAGATGAACACAAACATTAGTTATCATAATAGCTGATCATACATACATACTTGCTAAGAGCAAAAGCTTGCCAGAGTTTTACCACCCATACAATTAATTAGCAGTTCAGATAAGATAACCTTATATAAGTATAACTACAAATGCATTTGCTAAGGGCTCATGGGACAACAGAACTAGACAACTGCAAACTTTATGACCAGCATGTCACAGTGGCATCGAAAGATCTTGACCTTCAACTTTGATCCAATGCGAAGTTTGACACCGCCAATGAACTTTTTCCACCTGGAAGTAACAGCCAAGTGGCCATCTCTGTGGATCGACGGAGTACCGTCCCTCCACGGTGAGACCTTCACTCTCCATGACGAGGGAAATCTTGCCCCTTCGGCCAGCATTGAGATCCTTGGAGATACTTTTAGGCAATTTCTGATTCAAAGCAAGAGATACCACCAAAAATTAGTCAATGGCACCAATGCACTAAAGACTGAACCATGTGAGACTTTGAGCAGAGAAGACATCAAGATAAGAGCAGTTATGCTGTCATATACTCACGAACATAGCCTTCAGATGCGTCCTGGTCACCACACGGGTGGCCACAGCAATGAGCTGAGACCTCGGTGATCTGGCTGGGGCAGGTGCAGGAGCAAGGGCTGGTACACGAGCTGGTGCTGATGCAGGAGACTGGGCGAGTGCAATAAACGGTGCCTCTAGAGGAACCGGTGCTGATGCAGAGACTGTTGGCAGGTGCGAACGGTGCAGCTAGAGGAACCGATCTTGATGCAGAGCCTGCTGGGCAGGTGTAGTATATGGGGCCTCTACAGGAACCAATGCTGATGTAGGGGCCTCTTTGGGTAGATGCGGTAAATGGAGCTGAGTACAGAACCGGTGCGGATGCGGGAGAGTGGGAAGCCGGTACGGTGCCGGTGTGGGTGCCCTTTGTGACATCCGCTCTGTTCCATCGGGATCTGCAGCTTTGATCATGTTAAACCCAGCAAGCTAGAACAGAGGGAATGGTTTAGAACAAGCTGCTCGAATGCGGTAATCAAAGGATATGAGTACAAAAAAGTTACATATTATATATTTAGAAGTGTCTCCAACTCTGTAAGCGATACGTATATCTGCTCGTTTGAGTTTCTGATCCTCAGCTCGTCGCCCTTCTTCATACCGTAGTCAAAAGCAAACTTTCTCCAATCATGTCCATACAAATATGTGATGGCCTGCGTCTTGTAGACATACACCTCATAGACCGTGTAGGTGTTCATCAATTTGCCATTGCCATGCATAGTGAAAGACCCTTCATGCGGACACATCTGGTTAATCATTGGACGAAGTTCACAAGGTACAGTCTGCAGGTGAAAATTGATACTAATGTAAGAAGCAGGAAGACTAAAAACAAGACTTTACTATATGCCAATTCATGCTAAACCACTGAGAATACATACTTGTAACTCTGTGAAGGAGTTATTAGAAAGGTAGATAGAGCCATAGGAGGTGTTATATGCGGGGTATGTACATGGGCCCGCCATATTCCCGCAAGCTCGGCATCGGGATGGTGAAGGAAACATGGGAGGTACTACTGGTGCGTAGCGCTGAATGTAAGTGGAAGAATTAGGTTGTGTAAAGTGCATAGTTCAGAGCAATGCAAATGTTGACAAGCGAATGCATAACACTATGTTACAAACTGAACAGTCAAAATTTAGTGTATGATGAATATAAGCATGCTAATTTGGCGTTTCCGAATTCCAAAAAGCATTAGATAGAGCCGGTGATAATATCAGACATAAATCATGGCATGTATATGTGGCTTAAGAAAATATACCCGAACCCTTGGATGGTTACGGCCCGGCTGGTCCTTGGACTTGAGCTTATATAAGCATCCAGAAGGTGGGGCGATAAGAACTTTGGTGGCAGCCTCTGCAGATGCCTCATCAGCAGCAGTTGCAATCCTTTTGACCAATGAAGGCTTAGCAGTTTCAGTCTGCATATGAAAATTGAAGAGCAACCGACATCAGCAGTGATATATAAAATGAATCTATGATACACTGATGCATATAGTGCTGGATGTAAGTGGAAGAATAGGGTTGTGTGTGTTTCTGAACTATTGGTAAGCATTAGACAAAGCCGGCAATAAACAGACAAATCAAATCATGTATGAGGATTAAGAAAATATACCTGCTTACTGAAAAGGATACCACCCAGCTGGCCCGTGGCCTTGTGCTTGAGGAGGTTTTCAGAAGATGGTGGCGGCACCATCGTCTTCACAGCAGCCTCATCAGGATCATTTTTTTCCCATTTGAGTAGAGGCACAGAAGCTTCATCCTGCATATGAATAGCAACAGAACTCATCATTGATATTTAATAAATCTATGAGATAGACTGATGCAAGTAGTGCGGGATGTAAGTGGAAGAATAGGGTTGTGCATAGACAACAGTTGACAGCAATGCAAATGATTACAAAAGAAGCCAACGGAACTCAACAGTTTATATACTGGATGAGACAGACTGAAAAGTGAAAAGTTAGTGTATGAATGATGATTGTAAGCAAACGCAGTGTTTCTGAACCTTTGCTAAGCATTAGGCAAAGCCAACAGTAATTAAACAGATAATAATAAAATCATGTATGTGGATTAAGAAAATATACCAGATTCATTAAAAGGTCACCACCCAGCTGGCCCATGGCCTCGTGCTTGTAGAGGTTTTCGGATGATGGTGCCGGCACCATTGTCCTCACAGCAGCCTCATCAGCCTCATTTTGCATCCACTTGAGTAAAGGCGCAGCAGTTTCAGCCTGCATAAGAATGGGAACAGATCTCAGCAGTGATATTGAATGACTCTGAGACAGACTGATGCATATAGTGCTGGATGTAAGTGGAAGGGTATGGCTATGTATGGACAACAGTTCACAACAATGCAAGGGTGTGTTCGGTTCTGAAACAGCGTGGAATGGAATGGAATGGTTCCATTTCAGAGGAATAGAATGGTTACATTTTTTTCGGTTGGGAAAAATGGAGAGCAGAACATATCGAGGTTAAACTAATCATTTGTCTAAAAATTTTAATTAGCAATTGCAAATGACATTTTAATCTCAAAGTCGTAATTAACAGCGCCTAATGGTGATCTTTTAATCTAAAAATCGTAATTAACATCATTTTTTGTTGGGTTAGGGGAACTGGAGAGTAGATGGACATTACTGTATGATGATTGTAAGCAAACGAATTTGGTGTTTCTAAACTTTTGGCTTCGAGATCGTATGGGCTTCAACTCTAGCCTACCCCAGCTTGTTTGGGACTGAAAGGCTTGGTTGTTGTTGTTGTAAACTTTTGGCAAGCATTAGAAAAAAACGACAATAAACAGACAAAAATCAAGGCATGTTTTGTGGATTAAGAAAATATACCATATTCATTAAAAGATCACCACCCAGCGGACGCGTGGCCTTGTGCTTTGATACGTCTCCAACGTATCTATAATTTCTGATGTTCCATGCTTGTTTTATGACAATACCTACATGTTTTGTTCACACTTTATATCGTTTTGATGCATTTTCCGGAACTAACCTATTGACGAGATGCCGAAGTGCCAGTTCCTGTTTTCTGCTGTTTTTGGTTTCAGAAATCCTAGTAGGGAAATATTCTCGGAATTGGACGAAATCAGCGCCCAGAATCTTAAAATTCCACGAAGCTTCCAGAACACCCGAGAGGGACCAGAGAAGAGCCACAGGGCCACCACACGTGTGGGCGGCGCGGCCCAAGGGGGGCGTGCCCCCTATTGTGTGGAGCCACCAGACCCCCTCCGACTTCGACTCTCCGCCTATTTAAGCCGTCCTGACCTAAAAACTTCGGACGAATAAGCCACGGTACGAGAAACCTTCCAGAGCCGCCGCCATCGCGAAGCCAAGATCTGGGGGACAGAAGTCTCTATTCTGGCACGCCGCCGGGACGGGGAATTGCCCCCGGAAGGCATCTCCATCGACACCACCGCCATCTTCATCACCGCTGCTGTCTCCCATGAGGAGGGAGTAGTTCTCCCTCGAGGCTAAGGGCTGTACCAGTAGCTATGTGGTTAATCTCTCTGCCATGTACTTCAATACAATGATCTCATGAGCTGCCTTACATGATTGAGATTCATATGAGCTTTGTATCACTATTCATCTATGTGCTACTCTAGTGATGTTATTAAAGTACTCTATTCCTCCTCCATGATGTAATGGTGACAGTGTGTGCATCATGTAGTACTTGGCGTAGTTTATGATTGTGATCTCTTGTAGATTATGAAGTTAACTATTACTATGATAGTATTGATGTGATCTATTCCTCCTTTCATAGTCTGTTGGTGACAGTGTGCATGCTATGTTAATACTCGGTATAATTGCGTTGGTCTATCATGCTCTCTAAGGTTACTTAAATATGAACATCGAATGTTGTGGAGCTTGTTAACTCCGGCATTGAGGTGCTCTTGTAGCCCTACAAATTAATAGTGTTCATCATCCAACAAGAGAGTGTAGAGTGATTTTATTATGTGATCAATGTTGAGAGTGTCCACTAGTGAAAGTATGATCCCTAGGCCTTGTTTCCAAATACTGCAATCATCGCTTATTTACTGTTCTACTGCATCTTTACTTCTTGCAATATTACTACCATCAACTGCACGCCGGCAAGCTACTTTCTGGCGCCGTTACTACTGTTCATATACATCTATATCACTTGCATTTTACTATCTCTTCGCCGAACTAGTGCACCTATACATCTGACAAGTGTATTAGGTGTGTTGGGGACACAAGAGACTTCTTGTATCGTAATTGCAGGGTTGCTTGAGAGGGATATCTTTGACCTCTTCCTCCCAGAGTTCGATAAACCTTGGGTGATCCACTTAAGGGAAAACTTACTGCTGTTCTACAAACCTGTGCTCTTGGAGGCCCAACACTGTCTACAGGAAAAGAAGCGTGAGTAGACATCAAGCTATTTTCTGGCGCCGTTGCCGGGGAGGAAAGGTAAAAGGCATTCACACTCCGGTCTCAGGTAACTAAGTTATTTTTCGGCGTCGTTGTAAGTGCTCGAAGCTATTTCCTTTAGATCCTGCAATTGCATCTTTTTGTTTCTTGTTTTTATTTCACTAGTTAGGCATAATGGAAAGCAACAGTGAGCTTTTGAAGCTATTTTTTGAGTTAAGACATGGATTGTTTGATGCGAAAATTAAAAAACCTATGGAATCTTATTTGCATGCTAGTGGCAATGATATTAGTATGAACGCTTTGAACACCATTGTTGTTAATGATATGGAAAATTCTAAGCTTGGGGAAGCTGGTTTTGATGAGCATGATATTTTTAGTCCCCCAAGCATTGAGGAGAAAATTTTCTTTGATGATAGTTTGCCTCCTATTTATGATGATTATAATGATAGTGGCCTTTTGGTGCCGCCTACTATGGAGAGTAAATTTTATTATGATTATACTATGCCTCCTACACTTGATGAGAATAATAATGATAGCTACTTTGTTGAATTTGCTCCCACTACAACTAATAAAATTGATTATGCTTATGTGGAGAGTAATAATTTTATGCATATAGCTCATGATAAAAATGTTTCATTTGATAGTTATATTGTTGAGTTTGTTCATGATGCTACTGAAAATCTTTATGAGAGAGGAAAATATGGTTGTAGAAATTTTCATGTTACTAAAACACCTCTCTATGCGCTGAAATTTTTGAAGCTACACTTGTTTTATCTTCCTATGCTTGTCACTTTGCTCTTCATGAATTTGTTTATTTGCAAGATTCCTTTTCATAGGAAGTGGGTTAGACTTAAATGTGTTTTGAATTTGCTTCTTGATGCTCTATTTTGCTTCAACTCTCATCTTTATGAGTGCATCATCTAAATTGCTGAGCCCGTCTTAATGGCTATAAAGAAAGCACTTCTTGGGAGATAACCCATGTTTTTATTTTACTACAGTATTTTTGTTTTATATTTGAGTCTTGGAAGTTGTTACTACTGTAGCAACCTCTCCTTATCTTTATTTTATTGCATTGTTGTGCCAAGTAAAGTCTTTGATAGTAAGGTTCATACTAGATTTGGATTACTGCGCAGAAACATATTTCCGTCTGTCACGGATTTGGGCAGGGTTCTCTGTAGGTAACTCAGAAAAATCTGCCAATTTTTGTGTGTGATCCTCAGATATGTACGCAACTTTCATTCAATTTGAGAATTTTCATCTGAGCAAGTCCAGTGCCTCTAAAAAATTCGTCTTTACGGACTGTTCTGTTTTGGCAGATTCTGCCTTTTATTTCGCATTGCCTCTTTTGCTATGTTGGATGGATTTCTTTGTTCCATTAACTTTCAGAAGCTTTGAGCAATGTCCAGAAGTGTTAAAAATTATTGTGTCACCTCTGAACATGTGAATTTTTGATTATGCACTAACCCTCTAATGAGTTTGTTTTGAGTTTGGTGTGGAGGAAGTTTTCAAGGATCAAGAGAGGAGGATGATATATGATTAAGAAGAGTGAAAAGTCTAAGCTTGGGGATGCCCCCGTGGTTCATCCCTGCATATTTCAAGAAGACTCAAGCGTCTAAGCTTGGGGATGCCCAAGGCATCCCCTTCTTCATCAACAATTTATCAGGTTTCTTCTATTGAAACTATATTTTTATTCCGTCACATCTTATGTACTTTACTTGGAGCGTCTGTGTGTTTTTATTTTCGTTTTTGTTATTTTCATTCTCTGAATAAATTCATGCTTGTGTGGGAGAGAGACACGCTCCGCTGGTTCATATGAACACATGTGTTCTTAGTTTTTAATTTTCATGGCGAAGGTTGAAACTGCTTCTTTAATTGTTATATGGTTGGAAACAGAAAATGCTACATGTGGTAATTGGTATAGTGTCTTGAATAATTTGATACTTGGCAATTGTTGTGCTCATATAGATCATGTTTAAGCTCTTGCATCATGTAGTTTGCACCTATTAATGAAGAACTACATAGAGCTGGTTAAAATTTGGTTTGCATGATTGGTCTCTCTAAAGTCTAGATATTTTCTAGTAAGGGTTTGAGCAACAAGGAAGACAATGTAGAGTCTTATAATGCTTGCAATATGTTCTTATGTAAGTTTTGCTGTACTAGTTCATATTTGTGTTTGCTTCAAACAACCTTGCTAGCCTAAGCCTTGTATTGAGAGGGATTACTTCTCATGCATCCAAAATCCTTGAGCCAAAAACTATGCCATTTGTATCCACCATACCTACCTACTACATGGTATTTCTCTGCCATTCCAAAGTAAATTGCTTGAGTGCTACCTTTAAAATTCCATTCTTTGTCTTTGCAATATATAGCTCATGGGAAAAATAGCCTAAAAACTATTGTGGTATTGAATATGTACTTATGTATCTTATTTCTTATTAAGTTGCTTGTTGTGCGATAACCATGTTTCTGGGGACGCCATCAACTATCCTTTGTTGAATATCATGTGAGTTGCTATGCATGTTCGTCTTGTCTGAAGTAAGGGTGATTTATCATGAGTTGAATGGTTTGAGCATGCATATTGTTAGAGAAGAACATTGGGCCGCTAACTAAAGCCATGATCCATGGTGGAAGTTTCAGTTTTGGACAACAATCCTCAATCTCTTATGAGAATATTATTTGTTGTTGAATGCTTATGCATTAAAGAGGAGTCCATTATATGTTGTCTATGTTGTCCCGGTATGGATGTCTAAGTTGAGAATAATCAAAAGCGAGAAATCCAATGCGAGCTTTCTCCTTAGACCTTTGTACAGGCGGCATAGAGGTACCCCTTTGTGACACTTGGTTAAAACATATGTTATGCGATGATAACCCATGTAAATCCGAGCTAATTAGGACAAGGTGCAGGCACTATTGGTAATCTATGCATGAGGCTTGCAACATGTAGGATATCTTATACATAATACATATGCTTTATTACTACCGTTGACAAAATTGTTTCTTGTTTTCAAAATAAAAGCTCTAGCACAAATATAGCAATCCATGCTTCCCTCTTCGAAGGGCCATTCTTTTACTTTAATGTTGAGTCAGTTTACCTACTTCCTTCCATCTTAGAAGCAAACACTTGTGTCAACTGTGCATTGATTCTTACATGCTTACTTATTGCACTTATTATTTTACTTTATGTTGACAATTATCCATGAGACATGCATGTTGAAAGTTGAAAGCAACTGCTGAAACTTAATCTTCCTTTGTGTTGCTTCAATGCCTTTATTTAGAATCTATTGCTTTATGAGTTAACTCTTATGCAAGACTTATTGATGCTTGTCTTGAAAGTACTATTCATGAAAAGTCTTTGCTATATGATTCAGTTGTTTAATCATTGTCTTTACCATTGCTTTGAATCACTTCATTCATCTCATATGCTTTACAATAGTATGATCAAGATTATGTTGGTAGCATGTCACTTCAGAAATTATCTTTGTTCTCGTTTACCTACTCGAGGACGAGTAGGAACTAAGCTTGGGGATGCTGATACGTCTCCAACGTATCTATAATTTATGATGTTCCATGCTTGTTTTATGACAATACCTACATGTTTTGTTCACACTTTATATCGTTTTGATGCATTTTTCGGAACTAACCTATTGACGAGATGCCGAAGTGCCAGTTCCTGTTTTCTGCTGTTTTTGGTTTCAGAAATCCTAGTAAGGAAATATTCTCGGAATTGGACGAAATCAACGCCCAGAATCTTAAAATTCCACGAAGCTTCCAGAACACCCGAGAGGGACCAGAGGAGAGCCACAGGGCCACCACACGTGTGGGCGGCGCGGCCCAAGGGGGGGCGCGCCCCCCTATTGTGTGGAGCCACCAGACCCCCTCCGACTCCGACTCTCTGCCTATTTAAGCCGTCCTGACCTAAAAACTTTGGACGAATAAGCCACGGTACGAGAAACCTTCCAGAGCCGCCGCCATCGCAAAGCCAAGATCTGGGGGATAGAAGTCTTTGTTCCGGCACGCCGCCGGGACGGGGAATTGCCCCCGGAAGGCATCTCCATCGACACCACCGCCATCTTCATCACCGCTGCTGTCTCCCATGAGGAGGGAGTAGTTCTCCCTCGAGGCTAAGGGTTGTACCGGTAGCTATGTGGTTAATCTCTCTCCCATGTACTTCAATACAATGATCTCATGAGCTGCCTTACATGATTGAGATTCATATGAGCTTTGTATCACTATTCATCTATGTGCCACTCTAGTGATGTTATTAAAGTACTCTATTCCTCCTCCATGATGTAATGGTGACAGTGTGTGCATCATGTAGTACTTGGCGTAGTTTATGATTGTGATCTCTTGTAGATTATGAAGTTAACTATTACTATGATAGTATTGATGTGATCTATTCCTCCTTTCATAGTCTGTTGGTGACAGTGTGCATGCTATGTTAGTACTCGGTATAATTGCGTTGGTCTATCATGCACTCTAAGGTTACTTAAATATGAACAACGAATGTTGTGGAGCTTGTTAACTCCGGCATTGAGGTGCTCTTGTAGCCATACACAATTAATGGTGTTCATCTTCCAACAAGAGAGTGTAGAGTGATTTTATTATGTGATCAATGTTGAGAGTGTCCACTAGTGAAAGTATGATCCCTAGGCCTTGTTTCCAAATACTGCAATCATCGCTTATTTACTGTTCTACTGCATCTTTACTTCCTGCAATATTACTACCATCAACTGCACGCCGGCAAGCTACTTTCTGGCGCCGTTACTACTGTTCATATACATCTATATCACTTGCATTTTACTATTTCTTCGCCGAACTAGTGCACCTATACATCTAACAAGTGTATTAGGTGTGTTGGGGACACAAGAGACTTCTTGTATCGTAATTGCAGGGTTGCTTGAGAGGGATATCTTTGACCTCTTCCTGCCTGAGTTCGATAAACCTTGGGTGATCCACTTAAGGGAAAACTTGCTGCTGTTCTACAAACCTCTGCTCTTGGAGGCCCAACACTGTCTACAGGAAAAGAAGCGTGAGTAGACATCATGCTTGTAGAGGCATTTAGAAGATGGGGGCGGCATCAACATTATGGCAGCCTGATCAGCCGCAGTTTTGATCTTTCTTTTGAGTAAAGGCCCTAAAGTTTGAGTCTGCATATGAATAGCAAAACAAAAGGCAGACCTCAGCAGTGATATTGAATTACTGTATGAGATAGACTGATGCATATAGTGGATGCTCTTAGCTTTTTGCACCATGAACACTAGCTATGGACAGACAAAAAAAACTAGTTGACTCTGCTTTGTCTAGATACCTCCATCCCAAAGCTTAAGTCTTATTTATTTTTGAGAAATCAAAACAAGTAAAGTTTGACCAAAATTTTAGAACATTCTATCAACAAATATAATATTGTGTAGATACCGTAGGAAAATATATTTCACAACCTATTTAATGATATTAATTTTGTATTTTGCATGTTAATGATTTTTGGTAAAAGCTTAGTCAAATATGGTATAGTTTGACTTTCTAAAAATAATATAAGCCCTAAGCTTTGGGATGGAGGTAGTAGTATCTAGAGCTAAAACACGTCTAGATACATCCGTATCTACAGATAGTTGAGTCAATTAATTTGGATCTGAGGGAGTATCAGATTCATACTACATCATGGTAAGTTGGTTAAAAAAATTTACCCCTGGGCGGTCCCTGCCCAGCTCGGCAGTGGCATTTCGCTTCTTGTGCTGCAGATCTGGCCATGCTCCTGCAGCAGGTGGGGCGCTATCGTTCCCCATAGCCTCAGCACGGAACCTGGAGGTACCAACCTGTTACAGAGAATATAGAGCATGGTGTCACAGAGGCTTTACGCACAAACAACTGAAGACATGTGCTACTTTAAGCATTTTCCAGAACAGGAACAGATTGAGGATGCAGACAGACAGAGTGGATAAGCAAACGGAGTACCTGCTTTGCGGGGCTGGGGACGCAGCTCAGGCTCAGCCAACTGCCCACATGCGTGGTGGCCTTACGCTCCATTGCCCCCCACCACCACCGAGGTCTTTCCTTTCCTGTACAAGTTGACAAAAGATACAGTGAGGATCAGCAAAAACTACAAAGGTTGCAAATGTTGACAAATAAAGGAAGAACACCCCAATCCAAGCAAAGGTAGCCCCCGCCCCCATCCCCATCAATCACTCCCAGCGCGAGGGTGACCAGAAAGACACCCCTTCGCCCAGAATAGGAAATAGATGCGCAAGATATCGAGGTGAGGAAAAAAGAACCGATCTCGAGAAAGGAAAGAACATTACTAGTACTACCTAATCCGCTTGGTCTAGATGCAGCTTGCCCCTCCAAGCTGGATGCCTGGACGGTGGAGGCGAAAGGAGGGGATCGAGCTAGCGGCTTGCATCCGTCGGCTGTCGGCACTCGATCGGGAGAGACAAGGGGGCTACATAAAGGGGAGGGGTAACATATTTTATTGCACAGTGAACTTACTGATGTGACTAGTCATTACATGTCTCACTGAAACTGGGCCCATAGTGTGGCACCCCAAATTCACTTGAACCTGCCCGCGGGACGCATTGGCGCGTCAAGAAAACCCCCGAATTGTAGCGGGGAAATGAAACATTTCACAAAAATTCGAAATTCAAGCACACTGCCAGGCGCCAAGCACGCGGGCTGTTCCTTCCTCTTCCTCGGTTCCTCCTCCCCTATCCGAAAAACCCCAAATCCCAAGCTCAAACAACAAAAAAAACCAAATCCCCTGGCCGCCATGCATGTCCTCGTTAACCCGCTGGAGATCGTTCCCGGACGAGGCGGACCCCCCGCCCTGAGATCCCGAGTTCGTCCGTTCCGTCCACCTCGAGGCACTGCGTGCTGTCTCGCAGCGGCGGCTTGAGGGTGCTGCAGAGGAAGTTCCGCCGGAAAGTGCTCATGGCAACCATGCAAGCTCACCGGCGTGCTGTATCCCGAGAGGAACTGGTCAAAGCTTTGCTATTCGCAAAAAAAGCGGTCCAAGATCTGGTCAAAGCTTCGTCGATGGCTTGCCGCGAGAGGCTTGGAGTCCAGAGTCAATAAACTAGCTGCTCAGGGACTTGGGCGGTTTACACCGATTCATATTAACTGACTCAAGTTTGTTAGTCTAGTTAACAAATGCATCTAGATACATCCATATCTAGACAAAATTGAGTCAATTAATATGAATCGAGGGAGTGCTGAAAGTGTTTCATGCTACCAATTAATGCGTGGCAGATCGGCTGTAGAAGTAATTGTGCTACTACTCATACGATGAACTGATTGTGTGGGTGTCAAATTTTGCAACGCGATCATCCACTGAATGCTTAATTATAGTTCTAGCGCCAAAGGGGTACAAATCATAACAAAGATAGTACATACTACAGCACCAGAACATAAGAGTACGAATCATAAAGTAGGTCAACATTTTGCATCAGGGCTGGGTGGTCCTGAGACTACCGGGACGCCCCTGATGATCTCCGGGCGTGCATCCACTTCAACGCAAAGCTGTGTACTCGATCCACAGCCTCCTTCTGTAGGCTGGATAATCTCAGGTGCAGGACCTTCGTCTATGAAAGGCTCGTCATCAGTACCATCCACAGGTGCATCAGGGCTGGGTGGTCTTGAGACTACCAGGACGCCCCTGATGATCTCTGGGCGTGCATCCACTTCAACGCAAAGCTGTGTACTCGGTCCACGGCCTCCTTCTGTAGGCTGGATAATCTCAGGTGCAGGACCTTCGTCTATGAAAAGCTTGTCATCAGTACCATCCACAGGTGCATCAAACTGAGATTCATCTTCAAATCTCCCATCAAACTGAGAGACCTCTTCAACTCTATGCTTCTGCAATTAGTACATCAACAGATTAGACAAACATCTAAGGGATGCAACCTGAACAAATGCCGTTTTACATATTTACCTTCTCATCTGGCACATCACATGTCCCAGAGCTAAAACCCGTTTCCTGAAGCAAGCGCTTTTTCTCTCCTTCCCGTCCATCCATCTGCAACAAGTTAAATTTGAGTACAGAACCTTGCACAGCAATGCAAACTATTGATCGAAATAGCGCCAGCATCAATATAAATAATTAACTACATATGCCAGCACACATACAGTGTGAGCAAGATCTGCTTCTCCCGCTGAAGGATCATTATATGGTTCACCATGACAAACCCACCTAACATATGTGCGGTCCATCCCAAAAATGTGTAAATGATCTTCCACTACATGGTGAGGCCTCTTCTCACCATTCATACATGTGCAGCGCGGGCAATACACGTCCAGGTTGTGACCTTCATGAGCTCTAATAAACCCCATAAAGGGTTGAACACCATTTATATATGAAGGGGAACATAAGTGTCCATGCAGTATCCAAGTTTTGTCCATCTGTTTAATTATGAGATACAATGGTTGGTGATTAATTTAAGGCGAAGTAGGAAATGTATATCCATCGAGTACAAAACCATACTAGTACATGATTATGCATTTCAGCAATCATGTCGAGTACAAAACAAAAATTGCCCATCGACATTTTAGCAAACAGATCGTGTACAAAACTCTGCCATGGCATTTCAGCAACATTAACGGATCGAGTGCAGAACTGACTCTATATGCCCACGCAAATGAACAAATTGATCAAGGATAAATCGAGCGGAAAACTATAAAGTGCCAATTAGTTCGAGCATACTGACGATTTTTTTAGCAGCATCAAGAAAATATAAATCGTTAGGCCGTCTTGCCCGATGCATGATTGAGCTAGAGATAGCAGCCCTACCGTGGATCAACTTGACCGCCGGTGCGTCTCGAGAAGAACGACGGGGAGGGGAAGCTTCTTCTTCGCACGGACAGGACGGGGAGGGGAAGCTCTTCGCACGGACGGGGATAAGTTGTGTAGCGGTGGGTGGGGTCATGCGGCCGGGCCGCCCAGTAGGTGGTGTTTAATGGAGTTGCGTGTGTAATTTTCCGTGCACAAGGTTGAGGAATAGGCGGTTCCCTTTGCCGCACGCACAATTCAAACTATCCCGCCCATGTAGTTTAAATTCGCCCTATTTTCGTTAAATCGACATAAAATCATGTGAGTGGGTGGAAATTAGCAAAGTTGCTTGAAAAATAGTAAAACTCTGGAATTATCCTTTAAATATGCTGTACTTCATGTGAAAATCGGGGTGTGGAGGCATGTTGAGCTGTTTTATTTGTACTTTCTTCATTAAAATTCCCATTTTATGCACTTTGGATGGAAAGAAATCATTTGTACATAAATTTTGACAGCGCCATTTGCAAACATTAATTGTTTTACATGCCAAGATGCACCCATCCACCAAATATGGGGCAAAACTTTATCACAATCTAGATATATATGTATAATTAGTGAGGGACCCCTTTTGATTTTGTGCAATTTCCACTAATTAGCTAGAGAGAAGGGGTCAATTAATTAGGCCATGTTAGGGGCTATGTGTTTTAGATTAGGGTTGTGTGGATTCAAATACAACTTCTTTATTTGTGTTATCAGTACTTATATATATAATTAATTGAATTATCAGTACTTATTATATAATTAATGAATCCGAATAATGTCTATATATATATATGATCGATATAGGCCATATATATTAATTGGGGTTATATAATCTAGGGTTTACTAGCTATATATAGCAAGGTTTTATTAGATTGGGTTACTAATTAGCTTGGGGTTATGTGTTTTAACGAGGGTTTGATTATCTAATTAAGGTTAGTTTTCTATATATATACGATTTAGGGTTAATGGCACATATATTTAATTAGAGGACCGCGAGGACCCCTGGCCTGCTTGATGCGCAATTAAGGGTCGTCGTTGGCCTATAGCTAGCTATATATGGTTTTATGGTTTATTTAGAGGGTTTATGTGTTAGGGCTAATTATAACTTATTGTGAATTAAATTACAACTTTTTTATTAGTGTGCTACACAATTAATCAAAACTCTAGCTAGATCGATCGGGTGTGCACAGACATGCACTATTAGAGGCACCCGCCTTTGCGTGTAAAGTGCAAGCATAATGTGTGTCGTTGCGCTGGCCACACCAATCGATAAAGAGAGAGATAGAGATGAGAGATTAATGAAATCGCCAAGAATGTTCAAATATATATATATATATGCATGCATGGTCATGCATGCACACTAATTATATATATATATATATATTGTGAGGCAACTTAATCAAATGTACGTGTTTTTCATTCGAAAACTTGTCAAAATTCAAGTTAATTAATTTATCAGCGCTAATTAGTTGGTCGCCTGCTTGATGCACAAGTAAGTGTCGTTGGCCTATATATATGTAGGATTTAATTAGGGTTTAGTGTTTAGTGTTTAGGGTGTTTAGGGTGTACGTTTAGGGTTTAGGGTGTTTAGGGTGTTTAGGGTGTTTAGGGATTAGGGATTAGGGTTTTAGGGTTGTATGGTTTAAGGTTTAGGGATCATCGATCGAGTGCACACACACATTATTATTAGAGGCACCCGCGCCTTTGCGCATAAAGTGCATGCGTATATAAGTGTGTTTTTTGGCCACCAACGATATATAGATCGAGAGAGAGAGATTGAACTATATATATATATCCCCAAGAATATGTTCAAATATATATATTGAAATATATGCACGAATGATATGCAAGCTAGGTATGCCATGCGCGCATGCACACTAATTATATATATATTATGAGGCAACTTAATCAAATGTGTTTTCATTCGAGAGAACTTGTCAAAAATCAAGTTAATTAATTTATTAGCGCTAATTAGTTGGTCGCCTGCTTGATGCGCAATTAAGTGTCGTTGGCCTATATATGTAGGGTTTAATTATAGGGTTTAGGGTTTAGTGTTTAGGGTTTTGGGTGTAGTGTTTAGGGTTTAGGGTCTAGGGTTTATGGTTTAGTGTTTACATTGTTTAGGTTGTACGTTTAGGGTATAATTAGGGATTAAGGTTTTAGGGTTTAAGGTTTAGGGATCATCGATCGAGTGCACACACACATTATTAGAGGCACCCGCGCCTTTGCGCATAAAGTGCATGCGCGTATATATATAAGTGTGTTTCTTGGCCACCAAAGATATATAGATCGAGAGAGAGAGATTGAAATATATATATATATCCCCAAGAATATGTTCAGATATATATTGAAATATATGCACGAATGATATGTGCAAGGTATGCCATGCGCGCATGTACACTAATTGTATATATATATATTATGAGGCAACTTACTCAAATGTGTTTTCATTCGAGAGAACTTGTCAAAATTCAAGTTAATTAATTTATCAGCGCTAATTAGTTGGTCGCTTGCTTGATGCGCAATTAAGTGCTGTTGGCCTATATATATATATGTAGGGTTTAATTAGGGTTTAGGGTTAGCTAGCTAGGGTTTTAGGGTTAGGGTTAGGGTTAATTAGGGTTTAGGGTCTATATAGGGTTTAGGGTTTAGGGTTTGGGGTTTGGGGTTTAGTGTTTGGGGTTTAGGGTCTAGCTAGGGTTAGGGTTTAGGGTTTAGTGTTTAGGGTTTAGGGTTTAGGGTGTTTAGGGTTTAGGCCGAGTCTAGGGTTTAGGGTTTAGTGTTTAGGGTGTTTAGGGTGTACGTTTAGGGTATAATTAGGGATTAGGGATTAGGGTTTAAGGTTTAGGGATCATTGATCGAGTGCACACACACACATTATTAGAGGCACCCGCGCCTTTGCGCATAAAGTGCATGCATATGTGTGTTGTTCTGGCCACCAACGATAGATCGAGAGAGAGAGAGATTGAAATCCCCAAGAATTAGAGGACCCCCTTGCACAAGTGTTGGCCATCTATATATAATATGAATCCCAATAATGTTCATACATGATAGGGCATATGTGTGAAGCAATTTTTTTCGAGAACTTGTAAAGATTCAAATTTATCAGTGCTAATGGAAACTAGTGCACATTAGAGGGACCCCCTTGCACACGTGTTGGCCATCTATGTATAGTTTGAATCCGAATAATGTTCATACATGATAGGCTATATGTGAATCAATTTTTTCTTCCAAGAACTTGTCAAGATACAAATTTATCGGTGCTAATGGAAACTAGTGCGCACTAGACGAGCCCCTTGCGCAAGTGCTGGCCATTACATATAGTTTAAATCTCAAGAATGTTCATACATGATAGTCCATATGCGCAAAGGAATTTTTTTCCCCGTGAACTTGTCAAAATTCAAGTTTATCAGTGCAAATGGAAACTAGTCCAAAAAATTACATAGAGGTCCAAAAGAACTAGACAACAACTAATAGGACCTGCAACTTTACAAAAAGGACCCCAAAACATATAGAAGAAAATCAATCGAGTCCTTCTGGACCGCACACAAGATCTCTGCTCCGCATCCTTTCCAGCAACTCCGTCGCCGGGGACGCACCACTTGGGACGGTGTCGCCGGTAGTCGCAAGGATGAAGGAGAAGAAGGGCCTCAGCAACGGCATATTGGCTCTGAGAAGGGCCGCTGAAAGACCAAGATGTTCACGGGCAAGACGGATGACGCCGTCGTACGCCCCGAGCTTGTGAACGTTAGCAGCTTGACTTCCCCATTGGCCAGATCTGAAGCACTGACCAAAGCAAGCCTCGCCGTTAGCGCCATCACCTTGATGGCACCAGATTGGGGTTTGGCCGGCAAGATCCGCCAGATCTGATCCGCCAGATTCACCATAGTCCAGATCTGAAGCCGATGATGAGATCCCCGACTCCATTGCGCCATTCTGCTCATGGGAAACACTGGATCTAAGCTTACAACAACACTAACTCCCTCGGATCCAAATTAGCTGACTCAACTTTGCTTATCTAAATATGGGTGTATCCACACATGTTTTTACTCTAGATACATACACGTCTAAGGATAGTTGAATCAATTAATTTAGTTCGGAGGGTGTATGATATACAGAGAGAAGTCGGCCTCGTCTCCGGCAGGCGAGGCCGCCGGAGAGAAGGGGGAGAGGAGCCGAGGGAGTGGGTGAGACTCGAGAGAGAAAGAGAAGAGGAAGAAATGAGAGCTCGCTGGGGAAGAACATTATTTTTGTCGTTCTGCTCGTAGCTTGAAACTAAAAATTTCGGCCGCGCGCCAAATCATCCCACCGCATCCATTCGAAAATCCCGTGACCAGTTTTACCCTTTTAACCCTGGTCCGGAAGCTACAACCCACCGACCATGGAGGGCTCTTTCGGTAACAATGAAATATCTTGCCTAGATCCCGAACCCTCCCCACAGGCCCACACCCACCCACCAACCATTCGCCCCATTAGCTCAAAAATACTCTCACACGCCAAAGCTCTGACTCTCTACAGTACTAGATCTGCTTCGTCGCCGGCATACTCCTCCATAGCGTAGCCTTGGTCGTGTTGGCTGTCCACCCACCTGATCCGCTCCCCCGCCGCCCTCGCCACCGAAGGATCTGCTTCACCACCGACCTCGCCACCGATGGATCTGCTTCACCGCCGACCTCGCCACCGATGGATCTGCTTCACCGCCGACCTCGCCACCGATGGATCTGCTACACCGCCGACCTCATCCACAACGTAGCAATCAACGCCTTTCCTGTCGACGCACCGGATCCTCTCCAATGGAACCGGGTCTACTTCACCGTGGCCCCCCCACCACAGAAGCCGATCTATTCCACCGACTACCTCAGCGCAGCGACTGTATCAACTTCACCGAATCCCTTGTCAGCCAACCAGATCTGCTTCACTAACGCGTACTTATACTGAAACAGGGTCGACTCATCGTCTCCCGCGTTCGCCGCCGCTGGAATGCAAGTTGCCGCCCCCGTCCACCCCGCCGCAGCTTGGTTAGTACGCTGGCCCGTTAGATCGCGGTGTTTCTTTAGCCATGTTTTGTGTAGTTATTTGCAGATCTCGTATGCCATTAACTTTCTTGATGTGTTACTTCGCATGAAGTTCGTTTAAATATTATACAGTACAAAAGCATTATCCGGTCGCTACCATCCTGTTCATTCTACTGACACCTGTGTGCATCCACATATTTATAGCCTTATACCCATTCATTTGCTGCCAACTGTTTTTGTACTGCATGCTATTCCTTTTATAGTCATGCTATGGGCATTTCCAATCTGGTTGTTCTTATACCACGTCATTAGCTCACCGCTAGCCGCTAGCTGTTTTCCCGTGCCTGCTATTCTCACACTGCTTTTATAATCATGCTATGTGCATTTCCAATCTGCTTGCTCTTATACCTCGTCTTTAGATTATAGCTATTTTTTCCATGAATGCTCCTGTCGCACAGCTTGTATAGTTATTGCTGCGTGCATGTCTTGTCTTTGTATTATCGTAGACTAACTTGTCAATGTTATTTTTCCTAGGGATTGATCATGCGAACCACTTATTAGAATATCCAACATTAACAACGGGGACGCTAGGGAAGGTTGGAATCTGAGTTCTTGGTTGGTAACTCTGGCAGTTTACTTCCGTTATTATCTATAACATATATGCATTGTTCCTTATGCAAGAGATTAACACTTGGAACCCTGCCATAGCAATGCCATCCATGCTTTACTATGTTTCTGCCTATTTGATATGCTTGTCTTGGAGCAACTGAGAAGGTGATTTGAACCTGACATTTGGTCATTCTTAATGCCAGTTTACTTTATGTGGAAAACCTTGGCATTACCCTACTCTAAATCTGAATGTCTGAAATTTGTATCTCATGCAATGCAACATCTAGTTGGTTTTAATCTGAAATCTGGTAAATATTGGCTTATTCATTTGGCAGCTCAAGTTTTTTGTTATTTGAAACTAGCTGACTTGGTCTTAAATGTGATATCTAAACACAGATTAAGGACAATGGAGCAGGAGGATTAGCATTTCACTTGATGGCTAAACCTAAAATGACAGGCATGTCGACCACGACTAGTGCACGCAAGAGAAGGACCTGCAGCGAGCCAGTATGTGCCTAGTACATGCATCTTATCTTATCTTGTGCTTATTTCTGCTACATGCTGTTATCTGATCTCTACATTGTGTAATACATTTTTGAATAGTTAATTGTTGTAACTATGTTTGCAATATTACCAGAATGCAGTTTTAGTGAAGCAGTCATCATTAGAAGATAGTCGCCAAAGCGACCCTGTGCAACATTATGATGTAAGTCTGCTTAGTACAAGTTCCATACATTGTCTTATTTATGCAACTTGTTATTATCTTATATCTACATTGCATAATAAATGTTTGAATAGTTCACTGTTGTAACTATGTTTGCAATATTACTAGAATGCAGTTGTAATGAAGAAGTCCTTAGTAGAAGATAGAGCGCAAAAAAGGTTCCGGGGTGAGCCTATGCAACGACATAATGTAAGTCTGTGCTTAGTACTTGTGACTATCTCATAACGACAATGCTTAATACATGTTTGCATAGTTCATCATTTAACTCTTTTTGCATTATTATCAGAATGCAGTTGTGATGAAGCAATCTTCATCAGAAGAGAGGCCCACAAAAAGTTCTAATCTTTCTTCTGATGCATCCTCTCATAGCCGTTAACCTAGACCATTCCTTTCATCAAACAGTAAATATCTCAAGGCTGTAATTTATAAAAGACATGGTATTGCTGCTTTAAGATCTGTAGCTGATATGTTGACCAAGAGTACACAAGATTCAATCAAGGCGATTGCCAAATATCAACGTGTTATTGATGATGCTAATAGAAGTCTTCAATGATTCTATGTAATTTTTTTATTTGGGCACATTAATTGCCTTGTAATTTTACTAGTTATTTTATTTGTGTATGTAATTGTGTGTATCATTGATATCAGATTGTGGACTCATGAAATTTAATGCAATTTGACTAGTCAAACAACCAGGGCCCTACTTTCATTTTGGGCCGGCTCACTTACTTATTGGGCCGCCCCGTTAACACGATAGTGGGCCCACCTGCTTATTGGGCCGGCCCACTATCTTGTTGGGCCGGCCCACTTGCTATATGGTGGACCCCACATACTAAATGGGCCGGCCCTTTAACAGGCAAGTGGGACCCACCTGTGTTTTTGGCCCGGTCCACTTTCTTGTTGGGCCAGCCCACTAGCTATGTGGTGGACCCCACATACTAAATGGGCCGGCCCTTTAACAGGAAAGTGGGACCCACCTGTGTTTTTGGCCCGGCCTACTATCTTGCTGGGCCGGCCCACTGGCTATGTGGTGGACCCCACATACTAAATGGGCCGGCCCTTTAACAGGAAAGTGGGACCCACCCGTGTTTTTGGCCCGGCCCACTATCTTGCTGGGCCGGCCCATTTGCTATATGGTGGACCCCACATACTAAATGGGCCGGCCCTTTAACAGGAAAGTGGGACCCACCCGTGTTTTTGGCCCGTCCCACTTTTTTGTTGGGCTAGCCCATTTGATCTATTGTGGACCCCACGTACTAAATGGGCCAGCCCGATAGCAGGAAAGTGGGACCCACAGGCTAATTGGGCTGGCCCAATAACTTCTTGGGCCGGCTCACTTGCTTTAAGGTGGACCCCACTTGTAAAATGGGCCGGCCCGATAACAGGAAAGTGGGTCCCACATGTCTTGTGGGCCGGCCTTTTTGCCTGTTGACCGGTCAAACGAGTGCATTCGGCCTGGCCCACATGCTTAGTGGGCTGGCCCATTATTGTTTTGACCAGTCAACCTTAGAGGTTAGGCCCGGCCCACGTAACTAATGGTCCAGCCCAGCTATATAGTTGACCGGTCAAACTAAGTCAGCTGGCCCGGCCCGCAAACTTAATGGGCCGGCCCGCTTAAGATGTGGCAGGCCTCGTGTGGGCCTACCATCTACCACGGGGTTTCAGCCGGTTAACGCCGTTAACTGACAGTTAACGGCGTCTGCCACGTGGCAGTTTGCATGACGCCAGCAGTCAACGGGCTCCCGGAAACATTTCTGCAACGGTTCGATTTTCCGTGGCGGAAGGGCGCCCAAGCGCGACAGACCGAAAAAAACGTGGTAGGACTTTGCCTGACGCAGTTTCGACAACAGAACCCATATCGTCGGGTTAGGCCCATAGGCGACGAAAAATACCCCTTAGCGGACGATTTTGGGACGTTGTCTATCAGAACTTTTCTTGTAGTGGGAACTCCATGTTTACTCACAATCTCTTTGATTTAAAGATCTATAAGTTTCTCACCTTTATCTTGTTGATTTACTGCTAAGAAATGTGCACTTTCCGTCAACCGGTCCACGATTACCCATATCATATCCTTCTTTTTATTTGCCATGGGTAGTCCGTTGATGAAATCCATTCCTATTTCTTCCCACTTCCATTCTGGAATTGGTAAAGGTTGCAATGGTCTTGCTGGACTTTGATGTTCTGCCTTCACCCTTTGACAAGTATGACATTCCGCCACATATTGTGCAATTTCTCTCTTCATGTTATTCCACCATAACAACTCTTTTAGATCCATGTACATCTTTGTACTTCCTGGATGGATTGAATACGGTGTTTGATGTGCTTCTCTGAGTATAACTTCCTTAATCTCGGTGTTATCTGGAACACAAATCATTTTCTGGAACCATAACGATCCAGACTCTCCTCGGTGGAATTCTGATGGTCTTCCTTCATCGATCCTTCTCATTTCCTCCATGATAAATGGATCATCAAGTTGACCCATGTTAATCTCATTCCTTAAGTTCACATTTAATTCATCTGCAACTTGTAGTGCTAATAGTCCCTCATGTGCTTCCTTCTCCCGTAGTTGTACCTGTGCTTGGCTTGTTTCCTTCTACAACTCTGGGGCTATTTCTTGTTCCACTCCTCCGGTACTCTTTCTACTTAAGGCATCAGCTACAACGTTAGCCTTTCCTGGAGTGTAGTTGATGGTCAGGTCATAATCCTTGATTAACTCGAGCCATCTTTTCTGTCTCATATTCAGTTCCTTCTGAGTGAAGAAGTATTTGAGACTCTTGTGATCTGTATAAAGCTCACACTTGGCTCCATAAAGAAAATGTCTCCATGTTTTCAGTGCAAATACAACTGCTGCTAGCTCTAGGTCATGTGTTGAGTAGTTAACTTCATGAGGTCTGAGTTGTCTTGATCCATAAGATATCACTTTCCGATCTTGCATGAGTACGTAACCTAGTCCATGCTTGGATACGTCACAATACACGGTGTAATCTTTGCCAACTTCTGGAACTGCTAACACCGGTGCTGTGGTGAGTTTCTCCTTCAGAGTCTGAAAACTCTGCTCACACTCATCAGACCACACGAATGGTGTGTTCTTCCTTAACAACTTGGTCATTGGCCCTGCTATTTTGAAGAATCTTTCGATGAATCTTCTATAGTATCCTGACATTCCTAAGAATCCTTGGATTTCCTTGACATTCTTTGGTGCTTCCCATTCTAAAACTGCTGCTACCTTACTTGGATTTACTGCTATTCCATCCTTGCTGATAACATGTCCAAGAAATGTGTTGCGTACCTTACTTTCTCCTGGTCAGAACACCCAACTGTATTGAGCTTGCGCTCGGTGTCCATCAACCAATCCTCTGCGTCCATAGGTTCTGGCGCATAGGCGAATGATATTGGCTTTGTATTCTGAAAGTCCGACAGAGTAACACCCTGGTTCTATGGCCTATCCACCCTGTTCTGCTGCAGCAATTCTTGGAAGAACTTATTCTGCTGCTCCATAGTCATATGTTGCCTTTCCTCCAACATCTGCATGTACTGAAGGAAGTTTTGTTGCGTCATCGGTGGTGGTGATGGTGGAAACTGGTTTCTTGCTGCTTCATCCGCCTCTCCCTTTTGTTTTGCCTCGCGCTCGAGGCGTTGTGCTTCGCTCTCATCTCCTAAACGTTCCCGACATCTTCCCCTAGCTCTGTAACACAAAGTGGTACTCATAGTTACTCAATGCGCAAGTTTTCTGAGCTCACAGAACTAGTCACGCAATGAAAATCAAGAAACAAATCCAAATCAGACAAAACATATACCATGTATATGCATACTTAAGTGGTTTATTACAATACTCAGTAGTAGTGTGAGTATGCAAACTCACTTATTAAAGTATAATTACAACTTATTAAAATATTACATACTACAATACATGTGGTACAATTGTATTGTAGTCTCGCCTCCAATGGTGGTCTCTAGTCGTGGCTTCATTCCTGGTACATCACAGGCTTCCATCCGGTCGAACGAGTAGTCCTCCTGATAGAGTCTGGGACATATGGTCTCCCAGTCGGCTGGTAGTCCGAATCAGAGGATGATCCCAGGGAGAAATCTGTCATCATGAAATGATTATTTAATGAAGCATAATCCTCCCTTGGGGTATTCTCCCCTGTGACTCCATCATAGGCATTCCCTCCATCTATGTCCGACTCGATCACTATCAGATACTCCTCATAATCTCCCCTACTATGCCGATGGTTCTGATACTGGTTTGTGGCGTCCTCATCTATCTCGGGATTACATCTCACTGGATCACTATAAGTCCCCATGAATGAACCCCAACGCCAACCCGTGGAATTCTCAATAGGAGTCTCCGAACGCTGGTGGTTTCCGGATTCTTCTCCGCTCTCATATCCACCTTGTGAGCTACTAGGAAAGTACCTAGGTGTGATAGGTGTGGTTTGTGGTTCTTGAGCATCTATGTTAATAAAATCACCAATTGAATAGACTGGTGTATGAACCTCACTCCACATCGGCTCCTTTCCCTTTGACTCCTCCTTGGGCTCAGTGAATTCATCCAACATTGTATCAGTTGCCCCCGACAAATGTCGGTTCAACTGAAAGAATAATGTTAGTAGGTTTCTGCAGTTATCCATGTACTTAGCGGCTTCTGCAGGCTTTCTTTTGGCAAACTTAAAGTGATTCGGCATCGGATCATCATCCTCCTCCGTATGTGGAATATGTGCAAATTTGAAACCAATAAGATCCTTGGTCTTATGTTCACGAATGTCTGTGATGGCTTTCATTATGGCTATGTGATAGGCTATTCTTATGGTCCTAGCCTCTCCCGCAGGCATAACTGCACTCATTCCTAAGGATTCCGGTAGCTGTAGTCCTACCCTACACTTAGCCAGTACTGTACCATCGTAATACATGTACTTCATTACTCGGATTTGGGGATCACACCCAAATTCGAGTAAAATTGCCCGGAGAATGTGAGCGAGTCCTCCGTCATAATCGTTCAGAGTGGATTCCTTCACTTTCATGTTACGTCCGGAACGTGAACTGACCATTTTAGGCTGTGGATAAGAAAGAATATAATATTAGTAATAATGCATCATAATAGTGATAATAAAAAATTATCGCACTAAAAGATATGAATGTTTTATTCTCAAGTGAATAGACACCATATTTTTAGAGAATTCTTTACTGATCCTATTTGACTCCTAACGTTCTGTCACATTTACTAGGTTCCAACCGAAGGTCAAAGCTTTTGCTCTAATACCAACTGTGGTGACCCTGCATACCACTGCATGTTGTAGTATGCCAGTCGTTGATATAACATTCGCGAAGTACCAATCCGCAAATATTACATCCCTCGAAGTAGTACAACAGAACATAGCTGGTCCATAACTCATTCATACATTATTACAAACCAAATATATACATCATCTTGGAGCTCCTCCTGGGTCCAGAGAGGAATACTCCTGGGTTCGAGGTGAACCCTACTTAGCTTACAATATAAGAGTTTAAGCAGGTTATACATTAGTTACCTTCCGAGCAGCTAAATACTAGGAGTTCGTACTGCTCGGTTACCACTAGTACTAAGGTAGTTTAGGCTTGGTTTCCTTCGGGTGTCTCCTCGTTTCCATAGACAATAAGATAGTCTACGCCTTCTATTCCGCCTGAGAGGTCAGGCTCTTCATAGCAGATCTCCTCGGCTCCACCTTGTCCATCAGATGCTTCCTCGAGGTGGTTCAAACATTCTAAGCAAGGGATTATAAGAGGTAGGAGTATGAGCGTACTCAACAAGTTCATATTAGGAAAGAGGTGTTTAATGCATTAGCTACGATACTAGACCACAAAGTCTAATACCAATGCATGTTTAATAATCATTTCTTCAAAAGATTGCTTTTATTTAGAAGAACTATGTCCGTCAGCCTTCACTGGTTTACTAGAACTTCATGGAGTTCCTTTCCGGCAGCGTTCGGAGTTCCAAATCCCGGAACAGGGAGTGACATGTCACGATTCATTACACTCTGCAGAGGTGTGTTGCTTTACCCATAAGAGATCTTAACCTTGGTGCCAACCGGGCAGGTTTCCCGTCCACAATTCCTTTGGTGTGAGGCCCGGTATAAGGTCTTAGTCAATCATACTCCTCCGCTACCTCGCACACCCACCCTTTGTTGCAATTCCGACCTTGGGTTCTCGCCGGCCAGCGTATCCATAGGATACCATCCGACCTCAACTACTATCAGGCATCCTGGCCCGATACCTTCGCCGGTCCTTGCAACCCATCATAGACCGCATTACCGTGGGGACTTAGGGCTCCCCAACCACTCCGCTTGTCCCTCGGGATTCAAGTGACTACGGTAAGCGCATCCGTTGATGTAAAAGAGGTGGAAGTACAATTGACTACTCCGTCCCACTCCAGATCTTATGTTTAACACGAGTTTTACGGCACAAGAATCACTGGACGACATTTGTTGTTAATCCTAGATGGATATAAACCCATTGCAATGGAACCTCCACCATATCAACACATACCATGGTTCCATTGCCCACCACATAGTCATATTCATAGTTATGAAAATAGTACTTTTGCTTTTCATGCAAGAGTGATAAGTATAGTACTTTGCAAGTAATTTGGTAAAAATACTCAAATGACATGAGCAAGCGATGAACTTGCCTGAAGACTGCAAAGTGTTGCAGTTGGAAGGTGTGGACTGACCCTTGTCCTCTGTTTCTTAAAGATAGCATCATTGTCCGATAAGGGCAATGGTTAAAGAAGCAAATATGCATGCTTTTCAGTTTTAGGGTTTAGTTCCCCCTCCCCGGTGTTTTATCATTTCATGTCAGAGATGGTTAATAGGAAAAATTTCAAGATGACTCCTTATGAGTAAATTACTACCTTGGAATATTGCCAAGGTGTTTTTAAGTCCAAATGAATTGATGGGCTTATTTTATCATTAAAAATATAAAGTGTGATTTTTAATGATTAAAATATTCATTCCTTGCATTTAATTATGACTTAATTTTTAATTGTCTCAAAATTTTCATTTCATAATTTGTTATGATAGAGAATTTTATGCTCAGTGGTTTACCTATTTTTTTTAGAGTTCTTATCCATTTTCTAACTTTATTCAAAGTTTCTATTTTTAACAAAATTGTGAAATGGCAATTTTGCCCCTGGGCCCACCTGTCAGTGAAGCCCAACGGGTTGGGCTAGACCCACTCGGGTCTAACCGACCCGTTCGGTCGCTCACACCACTCCTCCTCCGCGTCGCCTCGAACCCTAACCTCCTCGCGCTCTGGTGACTTTTGTCACCGCCGCCGTCGACGAATTAATCCGGCCGCCTCCGACCATCTCCGGTCGATCTGACTTTCGTCGCCTCCTCTACTCGCCCTCATCTCGTCGGCTCCCGGCATGGATCCGCGGCGTTCTGGTGCTCGCCAACATTTCTGGTGAGGTGGCGCCGCCGTGAATCTTGCCACGGTGGTGCGGTGATGTGGCGAGGTTGTGCCTGGCCTGGCTTGGCCTGGCGCCGCCGTGCCCCCGGCGTGTGCCGCCGTGGCCGCCATGGCCGCGTCCTTCGATCTGCTTCACCTGTAAGTGCTCCACCGGCTCCTTCTCTCTTTCTCTGCTCTCCTCCTCCATCTACTAGCTTGAGTTGCGGCTATTTCTCCTCATGGAGAGACCTGCCGTGTTGCTGCTATGGCTCTGTTGTTGCTGTGCGTATGCTGCTGGGCTCTCTGCTGCCATGGTTGCTAGGTGGTACTGTTGTAGCTCTACCTGCTCAATGCCATGGCTTGTTGTCTTTGTTCATCCTTGTGGTTGTGCATGTTACTGTCTATCTAGATGCTCTCCTGGTCGATCCTAGCCATTAATGTTGCTTCATCCTTGTGCTAGAATATGGTTCTGGCCCTCCTGGCTCACTACTATGAGTAGTTCTTGCTTTTAGCAAGTGCCAGTTGTCGAGGGTACTCCTCCCCGAACCTGGGTAAATCGCTCTCCCTGCTTGTCTGTGAACCGATGTCTCGTGTTAGCTTGCAGGATTCCGTCAACCCTAAGCCCCAAACAGAGGGCATTGCCGAGGAGTACCCTCGACAATTGGCGCCGTCTGTGGGAACCCTGTCGGCACAAGATCGGACATCGGCGGAGCTCGTCATGTCATCAGCAGCTTCATCAACACCATCATCGCCTCATCTGGGAAGCCCGATTCATTTCGGCTCCTATGAATTCACCCCGCACAGTGACTCTTCTCGCTCGACCTTCTCCGATATGCAAGGCAACATGGAGATGACCTTCGGGAGCGTCCACTACAACGTCAACTCGGAAGGAATTCTTCGGCTGCTGCAATCGCCCATCTCCAGATCGACGAGCCCGAGCGCATCATCATCACTTGACCTTTCGGCTGGCCTGACAAGCCCGCCGAGTTCTCCCGCGCCCTCGACTCCCCGTTCGGCATCTTCCATGTCGGTTGGATCCGACAATCCCGCGTCTTCGGAGCTAACCTCGTACTACTGCTTGAACTGTGACACCAGGCACGGGCTGGGATCGAGCGACACACCGTTCATCTGCAATGCCCAGTATTCATCGGGAGAGGACAGCGTCGACAGCATCGCCCGAGGAGTCACCCGAAGAGCGGCGCCCCACCAAGTTTATGTTGCTAACAGGGGAGACGAAGATCGCACCCCCCGTTCCAGCAGGCGAGCTAGTTTTGAGAACAGCGCCAGCAACAAAAACAGCGACCATACCATCGCAGAGGAGGAGTGGGCAGCAGCCAAGGCAGCCGTGCTTAACAACACGCCACTTCCGGCAGGAACCACGGTTGGCACTCTCAATGCTTACCGCTCCATATTGGAGAAAAATCGGGAGCGACTATCCAAAGAACAAGCCACCCTCAAGAGACGCTTATCTGCGGCAGACCGATCCAACGAGCGACGAAGGGGCTCGCAAGGAAGCAACTCTCGAAGTACTCACGGGGCAGGCAAACATCGATCAAGAATGTCTAGGCTCTCGGAAGACGATGCTAGAGAAATAACATCGAATCTGACCAAGTCCTTCATGACCACAGACACCGCGGGCATGCCATGGCCAAAAACCGTCGCGGGAGCGACCGCCAACCTCGCTGCATACCTCATCAATCAGCGCCCTGAAGGTTCTATGGCTCAAGCCCACCGAGGTGCCCTAGAAAGTCTCGCAATATTGGGAGACAATCTGGTCCCGAGAAAGGAAAAGGCCACGTTGCAAGCTAGTGGCTCAAAGCATCATGCGAGAGATGCTCGGGATGAGATCACTCAGAGCAGGATCGACAAAGCAAGACGACGACGCGCCGCCAGGGAGGAATACGACAGTGACTCTTCGGATGAGAATCAGGAGAACGACGGCGAGCTTAGGGGAGCCGACTGTTTGAGCTACAGAATCCGAGAGGCAATGCCTCCCAGAAAATTCAAACCCACCCCTACTGACGCTGCCAAATACGATGGGCAGCAGGAGCCCAGGTCCTGGATAGACGACTATCTGCAGACTGTGATTCTGCAAAAGGGGAACCAGATAGCAACAATGCAGTGCTTGCAGCTTTACCTAAAGGATTCAGCACGAGCCTGGTTAAGAGGTCTGCCGAAGGGTTCCATCAAATCATGGGACGATCTAGTAGAGGCCTTTGTTGCCAACTTCCAAGCAACGCACAAAAGGCCCGTCGAAATCGAAGAGTTACGGCATTGCCAGCAAAAGCAGAAGGAATCGATGCGCTCATACATCGGGAGATTCACCAAACTCCTGAATGCTGCAGAGGACATATCTGTCGACAGAGCAATCGACGCCTTCAGCGACGGCATCCGACGTGAAAGCTACATAGAAGAACTCGGACGCAAAAAGCCAAAAACCATAACCAAGTTAATGGAAATCGCCAACAGCTGGGCTGATGGCGAGGACAACGTTCGAAAGCCGCGACAGCGCAGTGATGACGAAGACGATGACCAGCCGAAGCATGACTCGGGTGGTCGAAGGGATCGCAACAAGAGAAGGAAGAATCGCAGCTATGACGACAACAACCTGGTAGCTGCAGGGTATTCTGATCGGCAGGACGATCGGTATGACGACAGATGAGATGATCGACAGAACGGCAATCGGAACAACTCTGGGAACCGTGGCAACTATAAACCACGACAACAGAGGACTCCCGAAGTACCCTACGCTGAGCAGATCAACGCTCCCTGCTACTTGCACTCGTATACTGATTCCAAGGACGACAAAACGAAGTCAAGCCACCTGCTCAGGGACTGTCGGCAGTTCATTGACATGCACAAACTCATCCAGCAGGCAAGCCAGGAACAGCTACCGCCACCACCACCACCACCTCCACCGCAACATCAGGTCCAGCAGGCTCAACCTCATCAACCCAACGAGGCATTTCCACCACCACGCGGGCAGATGAGTATGATCCACAGGACAGGTGTCTCAAGAAGAGAAATGAAGAAGCTCACTCGAGAAATCAACCTGGCAGAAAGCATCATGGCGAACATCCCTGAGTATGTCGAGTGGTCGTCTCAGAACATCACGTTCAGCCGAGCGGATCACCCGATGACTATACCAAAACTAGGACACGCTGTCCTAGTAGTGGAGGCGCAGGTCGGAGGATTCAAGATGAGCAAAGTCTTCATGGATGGTGGAAGTGGACTCAATCTGATATTCCTCGACACAATTAATGTAGGGATTTGTTGCATAGAATACAAAAAAATTCCTACCGCGAACGCAATCCAAGCCAAGATGCAATCTAGAAGACGGGAGCAACGAGGGGATGATCGAGACACACCCTTGAAGATTTTCAAAGCCTATAAGAGTAGGCTCTTATTGCTGCGGTAGATGATCACTTGCCGCTTGCAAAAGCGCGTAGAAGATCTTGATCACGGTGCCACGATCGGGCAGCACCTCCGTACTCGGTCACACGTTCGGTGTTGATGAAGACGACGTCCTTCTCCCCATTCCAGCGGGCAGCAGAAGTAGTAGCTCCTCCTTGAATCCGGCAGCACGACGGCGTGGTGGCGGTAGCGATGGAGAACTCCGGCGGAGCTTCGCTAAGCGTTGCGGGAGAGGTGGAGGAGAGGGGGCGGCTAGGGTTTGGGAGAGGGGTGGCCGGCCTCAAGGGGTGCGGCCAGCTTGTGGCTTTTTGGTGGCCGGCCCCCTCCCCTATGCCCCTCATTATATAGGTGGAACCCCCACGTGTTGGACTACAAGTCTTCGAATAAGACCCCAATCCAAAACCTTCCATGTAGAAGGGAAACCTACCCAAGGTGGGAATCCCACCCAAGTGGGATTCCCACCCTTCCATGAGGGGGGGGTGGCCGGCCCCCTTGGTGGAGTCCACCTTGGACTCCCCCCTCTAGGGTTGGCCGGCCATGGGGAGGTGGAGTCCCTCCGGGACTCCTCCTTCCTTAGTGGTTTCTTCTGGACTTTTCTATAACCTTCTAGAACCTTCCATAAAATCACCGGATCATTTTCAAACTTATAAAATGACTTCCTATATATGAATCTTATTCTCCGGACCATTCCGGAACTCCTCGTGATGTTCGGGATCCCATCCGAGACTTCGAACAATACTTCGAACTCCATTCCATATTCAAGTTCTACCATTACAACATCAAACCTTAAGTGTGTCACCCTACGGTTCGTGAACTATGTGGACATGGGTGAGAACTCTCTCAGTCCAATAACCAATAGCGGGATCTGGAGATCCATAATGGCTCCCACATATTCAACGATGACTTTAGTGATCGAATGAACCATTCACATACGATACCGATTCCCTTTGTCACGCGATATTTTACTTGTCCGAGGTTTGATCATCGGTATCACTCTATACCTTGTTCAACCTCGTCTCCTGACAAGTACTCTTTACTCGTACCGTGGTATGTGGTCTCTTATGAACTTATTCATATGCTTGCAAGACATTAGACGACATTCCACCGAGAGGGCCCAGAGTATATCTATCCGTCATCGGGATGGACAAATCCCACTGTTGATCCATATGCCTCAACTCGGATAATTAATCCCACCTTTATAACCACCCATTTACGCAGTGGCGTTTGATGTAATCAAAGTACCTTTCCGATATAAGTGATTTACATGATCTCATGGTCATAAGGACTAGGTAACTATGTATCGAAAGCTTATAGCAAATAACTTAATGACATGATCTTATGCTACGCTTAATTGGGTGTGTCCATTACATCATTCATATAATGATATAACCTTGTTATTAATAACATCCAATGTTCATGATTATGAAACTAATCATCCATTAATCAACCAGCTAGTTAAGAGTCATACTAGGGACTCTTTGTTGTTTACATATCACACATGTATCAATGTTTCGGTTAATACAATTATAGCATGGTATATAAACATTTATCATAAACATAAAGATATATAATAACCACTTTTATTATTGCCTCTTGGGCATATCTCCAACAATTAAGAGTATGGGGATCACCATGAGAATGCTAGAAGAATCAGACACCCGCTTTCATGGGATCCTCCCCACTTCACCGGCGTACTCTCTTGGCAAAGTTTACCTGAACGTCGTCTTTGGCAAACCCGACAATTTCAGGAAGGAAAAGATCAAGTTCGAAGTCGTGAACTGGGATTCGCAGTATCACGCTATACTCGGGAGACCAGCTTATGCCAAGTTCATGGCTGTACCGCACTACGCATACCTCAAGCTGAAAATGCCTAGGAACAACGGGACAAACATTACATTCTATGGAAGTTTCTCACGCTCGGACAATTGTGATCGGGACTTTCAGAGGATTGCTGCTAAGTTTGGCCTGAGGCAGGAAATTACTGACCTTCCGCCGAAGACATTGTCATGTAGCAGCAAGGAAGAAGAACGCGTCAGAGGAGCAAAGAAGAAGTCAGCCGACCTCGCCCTTGAAGCTTCGGCAGCACAAACTTCGGCAACCCAAGCTTCGGCAGCAAAAGCTTCGGCAGTCGATGGTGCAGAAGACATAGGAGGCAGCAAGACATTGACAATCGCTGCCCAGGCCTCTGGCGAAATCAGCGACGCTTCCAAAAACACCAACACGGTGACCAAGCCAGAAGATGAGAAGAACCCCTTCAATACTTAAGCAATCTACTAGTGTTTAGTTTCCCTTTCCTTTTCAAGCAGGGCTCTCCCTTTTTTCGCCCTTTAGTCCAGCGTTTTTTATTATTAATAAGAACTTAAGTTTTGATTCCTTGAAAATCATTGCAGTTGATCAGAGCACTTAAACCGCATATTTGTAAACCTTGCCCACGCCCCGTGGTGAACGATGGTATGACACAGTACGCGGCAAAGGATCGTGCTCCGAAAAAAGCCTCTACGAGTGCTACATGATGCAAAGTAAACAAGGACATCAACTCTTCCCTCTGCTATAGATGCCTCTACGAGCGCCGTAAATAGCAAGAGTCCGGAAGTACACATGACCACAACCCACGTTCGATATTTTACTTATGGAAATATCAAAGAACAACGGGCTCATCAGCAGATTCATTGCACCCGAAATATTCGGGAGTGACTGCCGAAGCATACATCGGTTGAAAGCAAAGTTGCGCATACAACGGGATTAGCAAAACCCGCAACACGAGCAGATCACTCAAAAGATTTGCTGACCAACGAATACACATACGAGCAATTAAGATTTGCTCCTTCAAAATTTGCCAACGGTAAAAATACATATACATGTATCTACCAAATAAAAAGCCTCGGCTAAACAATCCTAACACTTGGATCAAGAAGCCAAAATATCTATTTACAAAAAAAATCTTAATTCCTGAAATCACCCTTGCGGAGTGTCTTTTTCTTCAGGTACCTTTGAATCCTTCTCAAGCTTATCGGCAATCATATTGGCGGGCAGCAATACCTTCGGATACAGCGTCTCCAAATCACCAGTCGCGTTGGCGATAGACAGCAAACTCGCTGAAGGATAACGCGCAAGGACGAGGGCAAGTGTAAACCTGACCCCTGCAAAGACCTAGGCTCGCACCAAGTCCCGAATCTTCTTGGTATTTCCAAACTCCGACATCAGAGTTAGCAGCGTAGGAGGAACCCTGTTCAAGGGAAACATCGTCCTCCAAACTACCCTCAGGGCTTTGAAGCACTTGTCGAAGAAATGGTGGACGTGTTGGACCCGATCTTGAAATAGCGCGACAGCTGAAGCCTTCGACTGCTCCCGCCAGAAAATTTCTTCGGCTGATGATAGCTGGGTTAATGCATGTACACGCTCATGGACCCGCTTGTTCTCTTCCACACGATTCAAAGATATGACTGGCAGAGCAATTAACGGAAGATCAGGAAATACGTTTTTGGCGGAAGAGCAATGAACACAAGGATCAGGGAACTTACAGTTTAAACTTTCAGTGGCTTTATGAAGTTCAGTAAGGGCATAGCGCTCTACGTCAGCCGCAATCTCGCCCTTCTTCTTGATGATAGCAGCCAAGGCATAGGTGCTGCGCAGATCCTTCTCCAACTGCGTGATCCGATCCTTCATACGCTGGATCCGATCATCTTCAGAAAAAGCACCTGCAGAATCATAGACAGATGCAGGAACAGGGAACACCTGCAAGAAACAGCGTCAAAAGCATGACAGAACGATTCACACCAACATCGGAAGGTACTCCCATCGGGAGAATGCAAGTGACAATATTATAACGAAGAGTGTGCTAGCAACATTGCTAGCACAAAGTTTATTACAACCAAAGGTTATCCAGCGAGACAGTGTTTCACATCCGATCAAAAGAAAAGTTTGCTACAAAGATCAGAGGGCTTGGGTCTGAGTCGATAAACTAGGGCCTGCCGATGTCTTCCTTGATGAAACCAACTCGAGGAGCTGGCGTGCACATTTAACGGCTGATGCCTTGAAGGTGCTTAAATCAACAAACCGCCCATCCTCCTCTTTCGGCAGCTCCTTGGACATTTGTTCAATATCGGCCTTAAAGCCGTGACCCATCATAAGTTGGAAGGCAAGGACGGCACCATAGGTACGCGAAGTACATTTGAATACCTCGATAACTTCCTTGGTGTCAACCGCGAAGGCATCGATCAATTTCCCCAGAGTCTTGTCTTGACTGATCTTGGGGAAGATCATCGAATGTATCCGCGCCATGGCACCTTTTCCCTTTTCAAGAAGCTCCCGCGTGAGCTGGTGGGAGGCGAGAGTCATCGACAGGCCATTGGCCGGAGAATTGTTTGGAATTTTGTCCAAGGCATCGGCAGAGATGTTGGCAGCTTCTGCAAGAGAGTAAAATGGGAAAGGTCATTGACAAAAGGCCGAACCCACAAAGTGCAATAATCAACAGTGGTATACAAAGGAGATTACCAAGTAAAGCCAAGGAAGACTAACGAAGGAGTTCATCCTTTTCAGCCGCCCGAGCTTCGGCAGCCAGCCTGGTTGCCTCCTCTTCTCTCAGCTTCTCCCTCAGCTTGCCCAGTTCCTCCTTCAGGGAGTCGACTTCCTGGCGGGCCTCGGCAGCTATCTTGACTGCACCGTCCAACTTCGAGGAGGAAGATTTAACTTCCTTCTGCAGCCGAACCTTCTCTGCCTCCAGAGAAGTGTATTGGGAAGCGAAGGCCTCCAAAGAGGAGATAACTCCTCGCAGGTCCTAAAGGAAAAAGGATATTCGATGAAGAATCATTAAGCAAGATACGCATCAGAAAAGTTCATGTTGTAATCAAAAAATACTTACAGAAGGAGGAGTCCTAGCGGCGGCAGTTGAAGGAGCATCTTTCCCTTTAGAAAGGGAGGAAGCTGTCGATACCTGAGCTACGGGGGCCGCTTTAGGAACCGACGCTTCGGAAGCAGCAACGTCCAGCGGAGCAGCTCCGGATTTGGCCTTCTTAGCCGGCGGCTCGACAAAACCTTCGTCACTGTGAAAGGAGATGATTGACAAAAAATTATGAAAGGAATGCAAGAAATAAAAAGGCAAAATATGACTTCAGGGAAGAAGGTGCTTACATATCGAAGAGATCGTCTTCATCGGCAAAGCCGCCGGTCGATCTCTTCACGGGCGAAGCCATGGTCTCCTCCACAGCTGCATTAACAAAGGTATCACGATCAGCATCATCATCACGCATTGATCCCTCTGTGTCGCAAGCGTCATCGGCTGAGGAAGGAAGATCGGTGTGGGCAACTTCTGAAGTTATCGGGTCATTATGTTCACTCTCTGGGCTTGTGGGCCCGATAGTGTGAAAGTCAACAGGGATTGAGGAGCCTCTTCCCTCAGAAGTATCATTTGGCGAATCACGCAAGTCGCCCAAAACTATGGGGATCTGCCGAAGAAAGGAGCAAATGAGAACAGCGGAAATTAAGTCGACTGAGAGGAAGCAGCGTAATAAAAGTATAAGGAGAAAAATTACCTCTGACGGTGGATGATCAACATCGAGAGGAGTGTAGGAAGATATCAATGGAATTGAGTCTTCTTGACTAAAGAGAGTAAGGAGACGGACTTCATCAAGCAGCTCCTTTTCCGACAGTTCAGCAACATTGATCCTGGTCTCATCTTTTGGACCCGTATACAACTACATTGGACGAACTCTTGCCATGACTGGTTGGACTCGACGTTTCAGGAACACTGCTGCTACCTCTGTGCCGATCATGGTTTGACCATCGGCCTCTTTGATTCGAAGGAATTTGGCGAATAATTCGTCGGCTGCTGCCCTTTCGTCGGGAGAAAGAATGTTCTTCCAGGAATCTTTCGGCTTAGCCTCAAGGATGTCGGCAAAGCAAGGAAGCTGGGACTCGGTTGTCAAAGAATCTTTGACATAAAACCATTTCAGTCTCCATCATTGCACAGATTCTCTCATTGGGAAACTGAAATAGTTAACCTCCGAGCGAGCCACAAACCCCACGCCTCCAATGACGAAGGATCCGTTGCTACTGTTGTACCTCTTAACATAGAAGATCTTCTTCCACAACCCGAAATGAGGCTCAATGCCCAAAAATGCCTCGCAGAGGGTGATAAACACATCAACGTGAAGGATCGAGTTGGGAGTGAGTTGCCACAGTTGGATTTCATAAGTCCGTAGAAGGCGAAGAAGGAACTCATGGGCAGGAAGCGAAAGACCCCGATATAGGAATGATAGGAACACCACGGTAAAACCAGCAGGGGGATTGGGCTGAGAAATCGCACCTGGAAGTATCACGTTCCCCTCGTCGGGGGAGACTAATCCAAGGCTTCGGGCCCTCTTCTCATCACGTTTCGTGATGGAGGACGCTAGCCAATCTCCTGGCTTGGCTATTGAGCCTGGCGGCGCTGGCGTTGCCGGAGCTGGAGGAGGAACGTCTGAAGAACTCTTCTTTGGAAGAGTGGAGGAAGATTTGGCGGCGGCGCCACCGGTCGTGGAGCTGCCGGCGGTAGTAAGGATCTTCTTCTTCACCATTGTGAGATCTGGGGAAGATTGGAGAAGCGGTGGTGGCGGCGCAGCAGTTACGGAAGGAAGAAGAAGAAGAAAGGCAAAGGCAGGTGTGGGAGAAGATTAGGGATTTTTCGTCCTTTGGAGATCTTAAGAGGAGGAGAACTGCGTGGGCACGTGTCGTTGATGCCAGTTTATCAAGTGGACCTTTTTCCGATTGATGGTTGCGGGAATCGAGGAGACGCCTTGGTAACTGTGCGAGAAGGGCGGAAATTGTTTGAAAATAGGACCAGACAGATAGAGAATGGGCCCAGCGGGTCGCGTCTTGTCAGTCAAAATCAAGACGTCGGTAAAACGTCATCAATGACGTCATAAAGAATGCTTGAAGCACTCGAAGGAATAAAAAGCTATCGGATGCTCTCGCGTCCAGACTCGGGGGCTACTCCCATCGGGAGCGCTGACGCGCACCCGACAAAATGAGGACTCGAAGAAAAAAGTTGGAGAGAAAAGAAAAAAACCTTTGCTCAGCTCTAGTCTGCACCCGGTTGCAAGCACCCGTGCCCAGACTCGGGGGCTACTCCCATCGGGAGCGCTGGATGTGCACCCGACAGAACTTTTTTGTACTCCAGGATCATGCCCGGGGACTTGATTCTGTGTAGGGTAACGTTGTTTTGCCATCGGTAGTTAACCAACAAAAGTTGGGCGCGTTACTCATCATCCATTGCAAGCGGAAAATATATCGGATGACCTATGAAGGCCTGCAGAAATCTTCGACAGAGAAGAATGTTCGAGTGGTACAACTTGAGTCTACGCACGGATTGCAAGAGTCCGTACCTAGACTCGGGGGCTACTCCCATCGGGAGCGCTGACGCGCACCCGACAAATGAGGACGATGCTGATTCAAGATGAACAAGAACAATGAAGGAAAAGAACATCAGAAGAAGCCATGCTTCAGTCTCTACCCGAACAATGTTCGGCTAGACACTCGGGGGCTACTGACGTGGGCATTACCCTTCGGGTAACCGACATTGCCCTATCCTGTATTAATAATTGGAGGCCCATGAAGACACTTGAAGGCAAGATGGGCCACCTGGACGGCGCATCAGAGGAATCCTTGACGGGCAAGACAAAGAAGCAGCCGAACAAGGAAAGATTAGATTCGAAACTGCTGTAAACCTAGTCGTACTCGGTTAGACCTCTTGAGACCTGGCCTCTTATATAAAGGCCAGGAGAGGGGCTGCCGAGGGACACAATCAATCTTAGCAGCCTTAGCCACCAAAAAGTCTAGAGCTAGGTCACCATACCACTTAGCCTCTCGACGAGATCTTAGCCGAACTATTCGGCACCCCATTGTAACCCATTATCATCATAATCAAGAATAGACAGGCAGGACGTAAGGGTTTTACCTCATCGAGGGCCCCGAACCTGGGTAAATCGCTCTCCCCGCTTGTCTGTGAACCGATGTCTCGTGTCAGCTTGCAGGATTCCGTCAACCCTAAGCCCTAAACAGAGGGCATTGCCGAGGAGTACCCTCGACACCAGTGCCCTTGGTGTGTGATTCATTGTGCTATATATATGCTTCATAGAAATGCCCTGTTGAGCATGACTGTTGCTAGATAGCTCCATCCCTGGATGGTTTGCTTCTAGATATGCATGATTTGATTATCAATGATGCAATTGTTGCTTAACTGTGGGCATTTCATATAATTGGTTCATGTATTGGTGCTAGGCTTGAATCTAGCATGCCTCATCATGCTCTAGCATGCTCTAGCATGCACTGTCAAGCCCTGGTGATCATATAATCACCAGTTGCTTGATGATTGGCTTATGATCTATGATATATGCCTCACTGGGGCTCCTCCTTGTGTCTGTGTGGTGCTCAAATCTGTGATGATGCTTGCTTGTACTTGCTCAAGCATCTGCTGATGCTTGAAGTGATCCATTAGATCATATGCAAGGTTCTGGTGCATGGTTTAATTATGTATTTCATTTATCTGTGTAATCTTGATTTAATGTATAGATAAATGATGTGAACTGCCTGGCAGTGATGATCTTATGCTTGATATACTGGAGCTAGAGGGATGCCAACCACTGGTTGTGTACCCTAGCTCATGCTGAACCCTGTTGGGTGATGATATGCTTCTCCAGTGGGCTTTTATGTAGGCTAGGTAGTTGTTATGACCCTAGCAGAGCTTGGCATGCTAGTTATGGTTGCTCCTACCATTTCTGTATGCTTCTGTGCAATTCTACTGGTAGTTATTCAAGTGCTTCCAGTATATTTGATGTTGAAATAAAAATAGACATGTAAATGTCTATATTCTGATGGTATAGCTAGCTATAGGGTGCTAGGTGAGTCTGGGTGGCTAGATAGGGATTAAATCCATGCTGGATTTCCTTGGTTATGTCACTTATAATCCTATTGAAATAATCAGTGTTCCCTTGGATGATTTCCTAATGGCTTTTCCCTTATTTTGCTTGCACCATATGGCTGAGTGCCAAATGATGATACAAACAGGGTATCTCAACCCTCTGGCTTGGTGGCTTATGCATATGCTTGATTTGTATGAGAAAAACAATGCTTGCTCATGATTCTTGGGTATACCTCACTCCAGCTCCTAGAATATGTGTTGATGTAGAGGTTTTGCTTCTGATTGTTGGCTTCAGATTGCCCTGCTCCTCCAGCTAGCTTGTGCTTTATCAATTCCTTGTGGTTTGCTCAACAGCTCAGTTCCTGATGGAACTGTTCTGGATGATTCGGTGGTTTTGGATAGGCTGAACAACTCTAGTTGTTCTTCCTGTTCTTGCTGTTCTTGTTGTTCTTACCCTTTGGAGATTTTGTCGATGAGCTGCTAGGGTTTTGGCTTGGTGAAAAGGTTTTATATGAGCTTCTCCTTGCTCCTATGGTCGACAACAAACCTGGTCACTTGGTGACTCTCCCCTGGTCTATGTGTGTTGTTGGGCATGCAGCAAGCCATGTGAGCTGCCTGTGTGCTTCACAGGTTGGGACTTGTGCTTTGGTATGGATCAGCTCGGTTGATCCATGATCATATCCTCTCAATTCCACTTATTTGCTAACCTGCCAAGTGGTTTTGCCACTTGGCCTAATTCTTTTTTTTGTCTTTGCTGTTTCTTTATGCAAGGTTTAAGAAGATGATCAAGAAGTTCTTCATCAAGTGTTGATCAAGAAGTTCTTGAAGAATTTAGCTAGTTTAGCCATTTGCAATACTTTGTAATTTTCCTTTTATTTTTCATTTCTTCAATTTATGTAATGTGTTGTAATGATTATTATGCATGTGAATATTGTAAATGACAATGTATCTTGTGTGATAATCAATAAAGCTCAAGTTTCCCCAATGAGCTTTTAATATATGTTATATTATTTTATATTTCTTACTTTTCCAATTTATATATTTGTTTATTGAATTTTATCCTTATTTGAATTATGTTAAACCAATTTGAAGTTTGAATTTGAAAATCAAACCTAACTTGTTTGAATTCAATCATGCAACATAAGTTGATAAAGGAATTGTTCCCCTCTCTTCTCGAAAACCCTAAGTGTGACTAAATAGGTTCAAGTTTATCGCACTCTCGAAACCCTAATCCTGTGTGGTGTCGAGAGAGAAACTTGTCCCCCTTTTATGCAGTTTTTCAATAAAAGCGCAAAATTTCTCCATATTTTACGATGCAATGCACATCCCTTTCTAAATTCTACCCCTCGATTGTCTCTAAACCTGGGATATTACATACATCTACAATAAGCTCAATATTCCGGGTCCCAACGGTATGATCACCGTATCTAGAGATTACAAGAAAGCTCGAGAGTGCGAGATAGGTGAAGCCGCCTTCGCAGAATCTGTGATATCTGGAGAGGAGCTGCAAGGCTACAGAGCCGTGGTGGATCCAAAAGATATGCATACCACCAAGAAGCATATCTCCGAATAAAAAACTTCATTCAAGGCCACGATAGAGACCAAGAAGATCGACCTCAAGATAGGAGACAACTCTAAGCAGGTGTCGGTCGGACCCAGCATGGACCCCAAATAGGAAGACGCGCTCATCGAGTTCCTCCGCGCTAACATGGATATCTTCGCATGGCAACCTTATGACATGTCCGGAGTACCAAGGGAACTCGCCGAGCACTACCTCAACATAAAACCGAGAGCTGAACCGGTAAAGCAAGCTATGCGACGCTTTGGTGACAAGAAGCACCGCGCCATAGGGATGGAATTATCAATGTTACTAGAGGCAGGTTTTGTAGTAGAAGTTATCCATACTGATTGGGTCGCAAATCCCGTCCTTGTACCCAAAAAGAATTCTGAAATACTAAGAATGTGCATCGATTACTCCGGCTTGAATAAGCATTGTCCGAAGGATCCGTTCCCCTTACCGCGCATTGACCAAGTCATTTAATCGACGGCGGGGGTAGAACTTCTGTGTTTTCTTGACGCCTATTCCTGGTATCACCAGATCCGGATGAAGAAGTCCGACCAAAAGGTGACCTCGTTCATCAAACCCTTTGGCACTTACTGCCACGTCACCATGCCTTTTGGTTGAAAAACGCAGGTGCCACCTACCAACGCATGATGCAGCGGTGCTTGAAGGACCAGATTGGCCGGAACGTACACTCGACGATATCGCGGTCATGACCCGGAAAGGTTCTGACTTGATCAGCGACCTCACAGAAACCTTCGAGAATCTCCAACGGTACAAGATAATGTTAAATCCGCTGAAGTGCGTCTTTGGCGTGCCAGCAGGAAAACTCCTTGGCTTCTGTCAACACCCGGATTTTTAAGTCCAGATGCCTATTATGCCATACGTCGCAATCCCAGGAATATTGTTGTTGCGAGACATGACAGTCGATATCATAAGTCGTCATTCATTACAACCGTACTAGTCTTACAAGTTTAGATCACATGATCCAATATTACACAAATAGTTGATCTAATGATCAACGAACATAATACGTAGCGGAAGCGTAATAGAAGGGGACTATCTAGTCCACAGGCCAACGCTTGACGTCAGAAGATTCCTAGTTGTCATAGGCGTCCTGCTGGTCGTCACCTTGGTAGTGCTGCTCCTCTTCATAGTCTGGCCATTTGAATAGCCAGGGACACAGCCGTGAGTACTTTAAGTACTCGCAAACTAATACTATTGTAAGTACTATCAATTTTAGTAAGGGGGTGCTAAGCTCTAGTTTATTTTGCATAAAGCCAGTTTTAGTTCACAAGTATTTGATAAAAGACTCTTCATGGGCTAACTAACTCAAGTGGGAACATTAGTGTCATTCCCACAACTCAGTGGTGATTCAAGTCAAGTCACCATTCAATTCATCAACCATTTTCAAGAAATCTCTGACACCGGAAATAGTATGGCCTTTCCAACCGTCCATAACCGTGGACACGGCTATTCGAATAGATTTACACTCTGCAGAGGTTGCACACTTGTGCCACAACATTTGATTACATCCGTCAGGGATAACCCTGAATCATCGTATCTCAGTACGCGGATCATCAACCATAACCTTTCACTTACATACCCTAGTATAGGTACCTCTCCCCATGAGCTTGGCCTCCCAGTGAAGACAAACCGTCAGCCTGGGAGCTGCACAGGGTGATAAGGGCTAAGCCCAAGGATGTGCCCGATCTTCACGGATTTGGGTGGAATTCGTGGGGGAGGTGGATGAACGCGATGAACACGAAGAACGCGGAGGGGAATCGTGGGGATACAACACACACGCACACAAATCGGTTTTCCCTCGTTGGCCCGTACCACCAACTCGATAGAGGTTGCGAGAAAAGACCTTCCGGTAGAAGTCCCGCAAAGAGATCGACAGATCGAAACTCGAGAGATCTAGAAGGGTGAAAAGACCGGAAGGTTGATAGAAGTGCAAGCAAAAGACCAAATAGGTAGAAGTGCAAGCAAAAGATCAAACAAACGGTAGAAGTCACCAAAGAGATCTTCACGAGTCGATAAGGAGCCCGGGTGGGTACAAGATCAAAGATCTAGGTAGGGTTCCCACAAGGGTGAGCTAAGCTCAGGTTTAATTTCACATCAAGTGTAATCTCAGATCTGAGCCAACAAGGCTATTTATAGGTGGGGGCGAAGGGATAAGTTACACGCTGAAAAGTGTTGTCGTGCTGAAGTTCGATGGGGCGGAAGTTCCGGTCATCCTGGGCGGAAGTTCCGGTCTTGTGGGCCGGAAGTTCCGGTCGGGGCGGAAGTTTCGGCCAACTTCCGGCCTTGTTCCGGAAATTGGCGATTTCCTGGCAGCACTATCCAGTGTTGTTTTTGCGCATTTCCGGAAGTAGGGCAGAACTTGGGCGGAAGTTCCGGTGGGCGGAAGTTCCGGTCCCTCGGGGCGGAAGTTCCGGCTTGATCCATTTCTCTGGGCGCTGGAAGGCATCTGGAAAGCATCTGGCCAGAAGTTCCGGTCCTGGGGGGCGGAAGTTCCGGCCTGGGCGCTGTAGCTCCATCTTCGTCATTTCCAGCTCCCTCTCCATTGGCTTGGTCTGCATGGCTCGTGTCTTGGTCGATGTACCTGATTGAACATAGGGTAGTTGCATGAAGTAGCACGCCATCCAAAGGGGTATCAAATGCGTACGTGGAAAGGAGCGAATTCACCTCTTGGTGTAGTGCTTGGGCTCGAGCTCATGTCATTGGGCCACGAGGAGGGCTTGTCGGTCTTGATGTAGTGTCGACCTTGGGTGGGGCTACATCATCTCCCCCCCTTGGAAAAGAGTCGTTCTCAACTCTATGGTCTCTTCATCTTCATGATATGTTGAGAGGTCGGACACATTGAATGTGTTGCTCACCAAGTACTTGGATGTTGGTATGTCGATGACGTAGGCGTTGTCATTGATGCGCTTGAGGACCTTGAAAGGACCATCACCTCGGGGCTTGAGCTTGGAGTTTCTTTCTTGAGGGAAACGGTCCTTGCGAAGATGTATCCACACTAGGTCACCTTCATTGAAGATCCTTGCCTTTTCTTCATGTTGAGGCGTGTTGCTTGACGAAGAACTTGTTGCTCGATTGTTGCCCTTGTATCTTCATGTAGCTTCTTCATGTATTGTGCTCGCTTGTCGATGTTCATGTTTACTTGTTCATGTAGCGGAAGAGGAAGGAGGTTAATCGTCGTAGGTGGTTCAAACCCGTAGACAACCATGAATGGGCTTCTCATTGTTGTAGAGTGCTTGGCGCGGTTGTAGGCAAACTCCGCATGCGGGATGCAATCTTCCCATGACTTCAAATTCTTCTTGACAAGGACTCGTAGTAGAGTGGAGAGGCTTCGGTTCACCACTTCGGTTTGCCCATCGGTTTGTGGGTGCGAGGATGACGAGAACAAAAGCTTGACGTTGAAATTGGCCATTAGTGTCTTCCAAAGGTAACTCATGAACTTGACATCTCGATCCGAAACAATGCTTCTTGGTACACCGTGGAGTCTCACAATTTCCCTAAAAAACAAGGAGGCAATGTGTGAAGCATCATCCGTTCGAGAGCATGGTATAAAATGAGCCATTTTGGAGAATCTATCAACCACTACAAAAATTGAATCATGACTATATTTAGTTCGAGGCAATCCTAGCACAAAGTACATGCTTATATCGGACCAAGGAGCATAAGGAATAGGTAACGGTGTGTAAAGACCATAAGAGTTGGATGTGGACTTAGCTTGTAAGCATGTCGTGCAACGGTTGCATAGGCGCTCCACATCTCGCTTCATTCTTGGCCAATAGTAATGGGTAGATAGCATGGAGACCGTCTTGTCTCGCCCAAAGTGTCCCATAAGACCACCACCATGCGATTCTTGTAAGAGCAAAAGGCGAAGTGAAGACATGGGAATACAAAGTTTGTTGCCCTTTAACAAGAATCCTTGGTGAAAATAGAAATCATCGATACCCTTATCACTAGAACACTTTGCAAAGATTGGGCCAAAGAAAGTATCGGAAGCATATAAGTCTTTGATTTCATCAAGACCCAAAACACGGATATCCAAACGAGTGAGTAAGAGGGTGAGCTTGCGGGAAAGAGCATCCGCAACAACATTATCCTTGCCCTTCTTGTATTTGATTACATATGGAAAGGACTCAATGAACTCAACCCACTTTGCATGTCTTTTGTTCAAATTGTGTTGACTTTTCAAATACTTCAAAGACTCATGGTCGGAGTGGATAACAAACTCTTTTGGCCAAAGATAGTGTTGCCAAACTTCAAGAACACGAACCAATGCACAAAGTTTCTTGTCATATATAGGATAGTTGAGGCGTGCGCCATCCAACTTCTCGCTATAATATGCCACGGGTTTTCCATCTTGCATAAGAACTCCACCAATACCGAGTCCACTCGCATCACATTCAATCTCAAAAGTTTTTGAAAAGTTCGGAAGAACAAGGAGTGGAGCCTCGGTGAGTCTCTTTTTCAACTCATCAAAAGCTTTTTGTTGGGCCTTGCCCCACACAAACAGAACATTCTTTTTGGTAAGTTCATTCAAAGGGCAAGCAATGGTGCTAAAATCTTTCACAAAACGCCGGTAGAAACCGGCAAGTCCATGAAAACTTCAAACTTGACCAACATTGGTAGGAGTGGGCCAATTGTGGATGGCCTCAACCTTGGAAGAATCAACTTCAATACCATTAGCGGAAACCAGAAATCCAAGGAAAACCAACTTGTTTTGTGCAAAGGTGCACTTTGGAAGATTTGCATAAAGCTTCTCATGACGCAAGATGCATAAGACTTCTCTCACATGTTGCACATGGTCCTCGAGAGTTTTGCTATAAATGAGAATATCATCGAAATAGACAACCACACTCTTGCCAATGAGAGGTCGCAAGATGTGATTCATGAGTCGCATGAAAGTAGATGGAGCATTTGAAAGACCAAATGGCATGACAAGCCATTCATAGAGACCAAGTTTGGTCTTGAATGCCGTCTTCCATTCATCACCTATTGCCATGCAAATTTGGTGGTAGCCACTACGCAAATCAATCTTAGAGAAAATCGTGGCACCACTCAATTCGTCAAGCATGTCATCTAAACGCGGAATGGGATGGCGGTATCGAGCGGTAATGGCATTGATGGGGCGACAATCCATACACATTCGTTGCGTCTCATCCGGTTTAGGAACAAGAATCACGGGAACCGCACAAGGGCTTAAGCTTTCACGAACATACCCTTTTTTGAGGAGGTCTTGTATTTGGCGTTGGATCTCCTTTGTGTCTTCGGGGTTGGTGCGGTAGGCGGCGCGGTTTGGTAGAGGGGCGCCGGGTATGAGGTCGATGCAGTGCTCAATCCCTCGAAGCGGTGGTAGTCCATGCGGAAGTTCGTCGGGGAAGACATCTTGGAACTCCTTCAAAAGAGACAACAAAGACGAAGGAAGTGTTGTTAAGTTGTTAGTCTCCAAAGATGGTCCCTTGCAAATGAGCACATAGTGCAATTTGGTGGATGGGTTGTGGTGCACTTCTCTCATCTCACTCTTGGTAGCTATGAGAACACTCTTCATCTCACTCATATATGGCTTGTGGCGCTCACTTTATTTTTGGTGGGTCACTCTCTCACCACTCATCTCACTATTGATGGTAGCTTCCTTAGCCCTCGCTAAAGCCTTTGCATTGTCCGCAATTACTTGGCTAGGAGTCATTGGGCGTAGGATGAATGTCTTGTCGCCGACCTTGAAGCTATATGCATTTGTGTAGCCATCATGGCTTGCTCTTTTGTCATATTGCCAAGGGCGACCAAGTAGCATGTGGCACACCATCATGGGCACTACATCACAATCAACGGTGTCTTCATAGGCGCCAATCTTGAAGGATACGGAGACGGTGTGTTGTATCTTGACGTTTCCATTGTCACTTAGCCATTGCACATGGTAAGGGTGGGGGTGTTTCCGGAGTGTGAGGTTGAGCTTGGAGCATAGTTCGGTGCTTGCAAGATTGTGGCAACTCCCTCCATCGATGATAACCTTTATTGACTTGCCATTGATTCCGGCTCTTGTTTGGAAGATGTTGCACCTTTGATCTTCATTGGGGAGTGCATGGGTTGTCAACACTTTGGTCACCACAAGTGATGGGCTTGCATCATGCACACATATGACTTGCTCTTGGTCTTCCAAGCCATCATCTTCATGATTGGTTGCGGCTTGTACCAAGGCTTCATATTCACCTTCACTCAAGTACTCCACATCTCCATCATCTCGAGTGATCATAACTCTTGTGTTCTTGCATTCAAAGGATTTATGTCCTTGAGCACCACACTTGAAGCAAGTGATGTTAGTAGATCCCGTGGAAGCTTTCGAGGACATAGTTGATTGCTCCGGCTTGAAGCTTGTTGTCTTGAAGGCACTCTTCGTTTGCTTGGGAGGATCATTGGGAGCAATAGCACTTGTGTTCTTGATGCTTGAGGAGGTGTTTGTTGCATTTCGCGCGGAGAAGAAGGACTTTGTTTTTGCACTTGCTATGTCTTCTCGCACTTGGCGCTCGGCTCTTGTAGCTTGATGAAGCAACTCAACCATGTTGGTGTAAGGCAAGAACTCCACTATCCTCTTGACAGGAATGTTCAATCCATTCAAGAATCTTGCCATTGTTTGCTCTTCTCGCTCATCCACATTGGCACTCATCATGGTCATGTGCATCTCCTTGTAGTACTCCTCAACGGACTTGTAGCTTTGCTTGAGTTGAGTAAGCTTGTTGAAGAGGTCGCGTTTATGGTGGTTGGGCACAAAGCGTTTGTGCATGACTTCTTGCATCTCTTCCCATGTGTCAATGGGCTCTAGATCTTCCTTGTCACGCTTCTTGTTTACTTCTTCCCACCAAACATTTGCATATCCTTCAAACTCAAGTGATTCCATGGCCACTTTCTTTGCTTCGGAGAAGTTGTGTATGCGGAAAATCTTGTCAACCTTGAGTACCCAAGATAAGTATGCATCGGGGTCTTCCTCTCCGTGGAACTTAGGCATGGTGAACTTGAGCTTCCCAAAGATTTCCTCTTCATTGCGGTCATTGCATCTAGGAGGTGGTTGATGACCCACAAGTATAGGGGATCGCAACAGTCTTCGAGGGAAGTAAAACCCAAATTTATTGATTCGACACAAGGGGAGGTAAAGAATACTTATAAGCCTCAACAACTGAGTTGTCAATTCAGCTGCACCTGTAAAAGCACTAGTAACAGGGGTGATGTGAAAGTAGCAGTAATATGAGAGCAGTAGTAACAGTAACACAACAGCAGTAGCAATAACACAGAGGCAATGGCACCAGAAAATAGTTGATACTACTTCCAATGACATATAGAATGAGTATATAATGATGAGAGATGGGCCGGGGTTCCCAGCGATCTACACTAGTGGTAACTCTCCAATGACAAGTGACAAGTGTTGGGTGAACAAATTACAGTTGGGCAATTGATAGGATTCAAAGCATTAAGATAGAACATCAAGATTATTAATCATGTAGGCATGTTTTCCATATATAGTCATACGTGCTCGCAATGAGAAACTTGTACAACATCTTTTGTCCTACCAGCCGGTGGCAGCCGGGCCTCAAGGGAATCTACTGGATATTAAGGTACTCCTTTTAATAGAGTACCGGAGCAAAGCATTAACACTCCGTGAAAACATGTGTTCCTCATACCTACGCCTTCCCCTCCAGTTGTCCCAATTTCTGTCACTTTGGGGCCTTTGGTTCCGGACATAGACATGTGCATACAACTTGTAGATACAATCTAAGCAATAATTATAGAGCTTAAATCTAGGATCATGCCACTCGGGCCCTAGTGACAAGCATTAAACATAACAAGATTGCAGCAACAATAACTTCACAAACTTTATAGATAGACTAATCATAATGTATCATCCATCGGATCCCAACAAACACAACACCGATTACATCAGATGGATCTCAATCATGTAAGGCAGCTCATGAGATCATTGTATTGAAGTACATGGAGGAGAGAATACCAACTAGCTACTGCTAGAACCCGTAGTCCATGGGGGAACTACTCACGGAGCATGATGGAGGCGGTGGCGTCGATGGAGATGGCTTCCGGGGGCACTTCCCCGTCCCGGCAGGGTGCCGGAATAGAGACTTCTGCCCCCCGAATTGGAGTTTCGCGATGGCGGCGGCGCCCCTGGAGTCTTTCTGGAGTTTCGTCAATTGGTATCGCATTTTTAGGTCGAAAGGGCTTATATAGGCGAAGAGACGGAGTCGGAGGGTGCCTGGGCCCCCCTCACAGTAGGCCGGCGCGGCCAGGCCTGGGGCTGCACCGCCATGTTGTGTGGTGGCCCCCTGGCCCCTCTCCGACTCTCCTTCGGTGTTCTGGATGCTTCCGGGAAAAATAAGATGTTTGGCGTTGATTTCGTCCAATTCCGAGAATATTGCCCGAACAGCCTTTCTGGAACCAAAAACAGCAGAAAACAGGAACTGGCACTGTGGCATCTTGTTAATAGGTTAGTTCCGGAAAATGCATGAAATCATCATAAAGCGCAAGCAAAACATGTAAGTATTGTCATAAAACAAGCATGGAACGTCAGAAATTATGGATACGTTGGAGACGTATCAGCATCCCCAAGCTTAGTTCCTACTCGTCCTCGAGTAGGTAAACGATAAAAAGAATAATTTCTGTAGTGACATGCTACTTACATAACCTTGATCATACTATTACAAAGCATATGAAATGAATGAAGTGACTCAAGGCAATAATCTATAGTTGCTAACAAATAGATAACATATAGCAAAACTTTTCATGAATAGTACTTTCAAGACAAGCATCAATAGCCTTGCATAAGAGTTAACTCATAAAGCAATAGATTCAAAGTAAAAGCATCGAAGCAACACAAAGGAAGATATAAGTTTCAGCAGTTGCTTTCAAGTTTCAACATGCATATCTCATGGATAATTGTCAACACAAAGTAAAATGATGAATGCAAATAAGCAAGTATGTAAGAATCAATGCACAGTTGACACAAGTGTTTGCTTCTAAGATGGAAGGAAATAGGTAGACTGACTCAACATAAAAGTAAAAGAATGGCCCTTCGCAGAGGGAAGCAGGGATTAAATCATGTGCTAGAGCTTTTCAAGTTTTGAAATCATATAGAGAGCATAAAAGTAAAATTTTGAGAGGTGTTTGTTGTTGTCAACGAATGGTAGTGGGCACTCTAACCCCCTTGCCAGACAGACCTTCAAAGAGCGGCTCCCATGATGTAGTTTATTTTTATTTTTGGGTGACACTCCTTCCAACCTTTGCTTTCACAATCCATGGCTAACCGAGTCCTCGGGTGCCTTCCAACAATCACATACCATGAAGGAGTGTCTATTTTATTTTAGTTTTATTTAGTGATGACACTCCTCCCCACCTTTGCTTTCTCAAGCCATGGCTAACCGAATCCTCGGGTGCCCACCAATCATTCACATACCATGGAGGAGTGTCTATTTGTGATTAATTGGGGCTGGGAACCCCGTTGTCGGCTCTTTTTGCAAAATTATTGGATAAGCGGATGAAGCCACTAGTCCATTGGTGAAAGCTGCCCAACAAGATTGAAAGATAAAACACCACATACTTCCTCATGAGCTATAAAACATTGACACAAATCGAGAAGCATTTTGAATTGTTTAAAGGTAGCACATGAAGTATTTACTTGGAATGGCAGGAAATACCACATAGTAGGTAGGTATGGTGGAAACACATGGCATAGGTTTTGGCTCAAGGTTTTGGATGCACGAGAAGCATTCCCTCTCAGTACAAGGCTTTGGCTAGCAAGGTTATTTGAAGCAAACACAAGTATGAACCGGTACAGCAAAACTTACATAAGAACATATTGCAAGCATTATAATACTCTACACTGTCTTCCTTGTTGCTCAAACACTTTTACCAGAAAATATCTAGACCTTAAGAGAGACCAATCATGCAAACCAATTTCAACAAGCTCTACGGTAGTTCTCCACTAATAGGTTTAAACTACATGGTGCAAGAACTTAATCATGATCTACTTGAGAGCTCAAAACAATTGCCAAGTGTCAAATTATCCAAGACAATATGAGGCATTTTCTGTTTCCAACCAAATAACAATAAGTGATGTAGCTTCCAACTTTTGTCATTGAACATTAAAAGTAAAACGAAGAACAAGTGTTCATATGAAAAAGCGGAGCATGTCTCTCTCCCAAACAAGGATTGCTAGGATCCGAATTTATTCAAACACAAACAAAACAAAAATAAACACACAGACGCTCCAAGTAAAGCACATATGATGTGACCGAATAAAAATATAGTTTCAATAGAAGTGACCTGATAAGTTGATGAAGAAGGGGATGCCTTGGGCATCCCCAAGCTTAGACGCTTGAGTCTTCTTGAAATATGCAGGGATGAACCACGGGGGCATCCCCAAGCTTAGACTTTTCACTCTTCTTGATCATATATCATCCTCCTCTCTTGACCCTTGAAAACTTCCTTCACACCAAACTTCTCATAAACTTCATTAGAGGGGTTAGTACTCAAAAAACTTGAATCCACTTTTAGTCCTGTAGTGACACATTGCAAGAACTCAATAAAACATTAGCTACAGCTCTCCACGTCTAGAAAGCCTTGCTTAAAGTCCACAAGAGACAATGCAAAAAAACAGAGACAGAATCTGCCAAAACAGAACAGCCAGTAAAGACGAATTTTAAAGAGGTACTTCCGTTGCTCAAATCAGAAAACTCAAAACTAATGAAAGTTGCGTACATATCTGAGGAACACGCACGTAAATTGGCAGATTTTTCTGAGTTACCTGCAGAGAATCATACCCGGATTCGTGACAGATAGAAATCTGTTTCTGCGCAGAAATCCAAATCTAGCATCAACCTTCTATTAGAGACTTCACTTGGCACAAAATTGCAATAAAATAAAGATAAGGATAGGTTGCTACAGTAGTAACAACTTCCAAGACACAACAAAACAGTAGCAAAATAAAGACATGGGTTATCTCCCAAGAAGTGCTTTCTTTATTGCCATTAAGATGGGCTCAACAATTTTAATGATGCACTCGTAAGAAATAAGAGTTGAAGCAAAAGAGAGCATCAAAAAGCAAATTCAAAACACATTTAAGTCTAACCCACTTCCTATGCATAGGAATCTTGTACACAAATAAATTCATGAAGAACAAAGTGACAAGCGTAAGAAGATAAAACAAGAGTAACTTCAAAATTTTAAGCATATAGAGAGGTGTTTTAGTACTATGAAAATTTCTACAACCATATTTTCCTCTCTCATAATAATTTTCAGTAGCTTCATGAACAAACTCAACAATATAACTATCACATGCAGCATACTTTTCATGATCCACAAACATATAATTTTTATCAAGCTCAAAAATAGTGGGATTAAAACTTTCGAACCCACTTTTATCAATAATATAACATGATGATTGATCAATCTCAAGAGATATGGGACTCATAGATAAAGTCAAGAACTCTCCAATCCCATTTTCATTAGTAGTACAATTAATATTATCAAATAACATAGGACCATCATCTAGAGCTTTATCATAAACATTTGCTAAACAAAACTCTTTAGTACCATGCATTTCGACATCAGGCACAAACAAAGCATTATCATAAGATTTATCAAAGTAGCATGGATTATCATAAATAACAGTAGCATAATTATTCTCACAAGTTTTACTCATAGGTACTATTTCAAGAGAATCCACAAGAACATAACATTCAACCTCCTTTGGTAAGCATGGAGGACAATCAAATAGTGTAAGAGATAATCCATTCTTCCTCCTTTTGTTCATCACTCTCCTCTTCTTTTTCATCCAATGAGCTTTCAGGTTCATCAATTTCCTCCTCTTTTTCATCCAATGAGCTTTCAGGTTCATCAATTCCTTCTTCCACAGGTTCCTGCAAATTGTGAGTGCATTCTTGTGCATTAATGAGTCGCTCTTTATAATCAATAATATAAGGATTATCATTGCATCTTTCTATGCAAAAATTAAGGATAGAAGAGACATAATCTTTAAGGTCCTTACAAACAACACAAGTTTCATAATTTTTAACCATGAAGGATTCTATCTCAGAAGCTCCCATAAATAAGACAAATTGTTCGACCTCTTCGAACCCAAGATGAATATAGTTATTCCAATTATAGTTCTTAATTAAAACTTCTTCACTAAAGCCACATTGAAATTTCAGATGTTTAGTATCCTCTTTAGAGCAACAATTTATATCATGGCGTTTAAGCAAGATTTTAGCAATTGTATTCAATTTTTCTATCACAACACTCATTACTTTACCAGTTCTTGATTCTCTATAATTATTATATAATTCTATAAGCTCCAACATGGTTATGCGTTCTTCCATAACAACATTTTTTAATTTTTAGGTTTTTCAATTTTTTATGGATTTTTGGGTATATAAGAAAAATAAAACAAGACAAAAAGAAACTAAGAAAAAGTAAACTAAGAAAAATAATACTAGACAGAAATAAACTAAGCACAAATAAACTAGACAAAAGTAAACTAAGCAAAACAAAATAAAACAAAATAAAAACAGAGAGAGAGGTAGAGTGTACTCCCCAGGTGAACTTATGAGTAGAGCTATGCCTCCCCGGCAACGGCGCCAGAAAACAGTCTTGATGACCCACAAGTATAGGGGATCGCAACAGTCTTCGAGGGAAGTAAAACCCAAATTTATTGATTCGACACAAGGGGAGGTAAAGAATACTTATAATCCTTAACAACTGAGTTGTCAATTCAACTGCACCTGGAAAAGCACTAGTAACAGGGGTGATGTGAAAGTAGCAGTAATATGAGAGCAGTAGTAACAGTAACACAGCAGCAGTAGCAATAACATAGAGGCAATGGCACCAGAAAATAGTTGATACTACTTCCAATGACATATAGAACGAGTATATAATGATGATAGATGGACCGGGGTTCCCAGCGATCTACACCAGTGGTAACTCTCCAATAACAAGTGACAAGTGTTGGGTGAACAAATTACAGTTGGGCAATTGATAGGATTCAAAGCATTAAGATAGAACATCAAGATTATTAATCATGTAGGCATGTTTTCCATATATAGTCATACGTGCTCGCAATGAGAAACTTGTACACCATCTTTTGTCCTACCAGCCGGTGGCAGCCGGGCCTCAAGGGAATCTACTGGATATTAAGGTACTCCTTTTAATAGAGTACCGGAGCAAAGCATTAACACTCCGTGAAAACATGTGTTCCTCATACCTACGCCTTCCCCTCCGGTTGTCCCAATTTCTGTCACTTTGGGGCCTTTGGTTCCGGACATAGACATGTGCATACAACTTGTAGATACAATCTAAGCAATAATTATAGAGCTTAAATCTAGGATCATGCCACTCAGGCCCTAGTGACAAGCATTAAACATAACAAGATTGCATCAACAATAACTTCACAAACTTTATAGATAGACTAATCATAATGTATCATCCATCGGATCCCAACAAACACAACACCGATTACATCAGATGGATCTCAATCATGTAAGGCAGCTCATGAGATCATTGTATTGAAGTACATGGAGGAGAGAATACCAACTAGCTACTGCTAGAACCCGTAGTCCATGGGGGAACTACTCACGGAGCATGATGGAGGCGGTGGCGTCGATGGAGATGGCTTCCGGGGGCACTTCCCCATCCCGGCAGGGTGCCGGAACAGAGACTTCTGTCCCCCGAATTGGAGTTTCGCGATGGCGGCGGCGCCCCTGGAGTCTTTCTGGAGTTTCGTCAATTGGTATCGCATTTTTAGGTCGAAAGGGCTTATATAGGCGAAGAGACGGAGTCGGAGGGTGCCTGGGCCCCCCTCACAGTAGGCCGGCGCGGCCAGGCCTGGGGCCGCGCCGCCATGTTGTGTGGTGGCCCCCTGGCCCCTCTCCGACTCTCCTTCGGTGTTCTGGATGCTTCCGGGAAAAATAAGATGTTTGGCGTTGATTTCGTCCAATTCCGAGAATATTGCCCGAACAGCCTTTCTGGAACCAAAAACAGCAGAAAACAGGAACTGGCACTGTGGCATCTTGTTAATTGGTTAGTTCCGGAAAATGCATGAAATCATCATAAAGCGCAAGCAAAACATGTAAGTATTGTCATAAAACAAGCATGGAATGTCAGAAATTATGGATACGTTGGAGACGTATCAGTGGTCTTTCTTCACCAAGGTCTTGATGTTGTTGAGGTAGATGTTATGGACCTTGAGCATCTCTATTGTTGTTGCTATGTTGTTGACGAGGAGGTGGTCTTCCATGTCCTTCATCTTGATCGTCATTGTTGTGGAAGCGTCGAGGCATGACACTTTCTTCACTTGATGCTTGGTGATGACTTGATTCTTCATTTCTTGCCCTTGGAGGTGGTCTTCTAGCATGAGGTCGATCGTCATGATGACGGCGATTATCTTGACCTTGAGGGCATTGAGGTTGAACAACATTGATGATTTGTCGCTCTTGACGCGCTTGCCTTGCTTCTTCTTCATGAAAGCGTTGTCTTCTAGCTTGAGCTTCTTGTACTTGTCGTTGCCGCTCTTGTTCTTCAAGTGCTTGTTGTTCATTACGGAGACGCTCTTGTTCCCTTGCTCGAACTAGCTCTTGATCATGTCGAAGGCGTTCTTGCTCTTGTTGGAATTGAGCATGGAGATTCTCTTGTTGAAGGCGCTCTTCTTCAAGGCGTTGACGTTCTTGGACAAGTCGAAGTCGAGCTTGCTCCGCTTCTAGAGCTTGTTGGTGAAGCACTTGAACATCCACATTATGGTGGCGTGGGTCTTCATTTTAATCATGGTGAGACGGTGTAGGAGCTCGTGACCTTGAACTATGAGAGCGCGAAGACCTTGAGTGGTGTCTTCTATCTTCTTGACGGTTTAGTGTATGGAGGATATTGTCCAATGCCGTCTTCATTTCCCTTGTCTCTTGACCTTGTATGGCGAGTGTTGCCTTCAACTCATTGCCTGGAGTTTCAATCTTCTCATTGAGGTCTTGAACTTGGTTGTTGAGGTCAATCCTTTGCACTTGAGCTCTTTCTTCATAGCGGACGTTGGTATCCTTGATCATGGCTTCAAATTGATTGAGCTTGGCGTGGACGGCTTGAGTAGCTATCCAATGTTGGTGCCGCGTCATCGGTAGTTGGTTCCCTTCTCCACTAGACATGGTTACAACTAAAACAAGAACTATGTGGTGGGTGGTTAGGAAAGACTACCAAAAGTGTCAAAACTTGCAAACCAAAATCGAAAAGGTGTTTCAAGGTGGAGGGCAACCGATATGTATGCACACACACAAAAACAAAAACTCTATATGGTGTTAGGTATGGATGTGGAAAGCCAAATGGAAGAACCAAACGAAAAGTCTATTGTCAAAAGTGGGTAAGATCCAAAAGTCACAAGTCAAAGGCGGTGATCACAAAAGGCATACACAAGGAGGAACACACACGTGGGACAAAATGGGGTTAGCGCGACTTGGAAAATGAGCAAGAACAAAATGGTCCTAACGAAGACTACTAGCTCGGTGTCACGCTAACGCAAGAGAGACCGTGGCTTGGTTGCAAAATTGAGAAGCAACAAGATTTGCGCAAGACGCCTCTCTTCTCTTTTCTCTCTTTTGCTTATAAGCTTTGGACTCTTTTGTGTATAGGTGTCACTCACACTCTTTTTCTTTTTCTTTTTGTATTTTTCTTTCTTTTTCTCACTATGCAAGGATACTACTATCTATGTAAGTATGTCACACTCCTTTTGCTTATCTTTTCACACGAGCTTGCTTCGTAGCTTTGCTCAACACACGCACACCCTCACGGTCGGGATGCTTGCGTAATGCTTCGCAACACTAGAAAGCCACTCTCGATAGGAAAGGTACGCAAACGAGGCTAGGGCTACAAGTTAGGAGCAAGTTATACCACTTGATGATGGTGGCCGACGATCTTGAACTTGCGATGGTGGAGGTGTCAAATGAACCACTTGGATCCTCGGGGTGCCGTCGTCGTTGTCGATGTTGCGGAAGCTTTGTGGTAGCTGAAATGGCACTCAAACCGAAGTCCAAACACAAAGGGGTTAGTGCCAAAACGAAAAACGAAGGAAGCTGTGAAAAATTCGGCCAGCCGGAACTTCCGGTCCTGAGGGGCGGTACTTCCGGTCCCGGGCGGAACTTTCGATTCTGCCGGGCGGAACTTCCGATCGCAATCAGATCTGTGGGCTGTTCGTCGATTTGGGCGGAAATCCGGGCCAAAATCCTTCGAATTCGAGGAAAATTTGGCACTAAAAGCTGTGGGAAGGTGGGTGAATTGCAGATCAACACCAAAGACAAGTTTCTATTGGAGCATAACCACAAACAACTCAACAAATCGCGAGATCGATCCAAGGCCAATTTGGGGCTATTTTTTGGGAAAAAAATTTGGAATTTTTTTGGGCGAAATTGGTGGAATTGGGGGTTGTGGGGGTCAAATCCGTGGCAACCAAAGAGCTGCTGATACCATATGATAAGGGCTAAGCCCAAGGATGTGCCTGATCTTCACGGATTTGGGTGGAATTCGTGGGGGAGGTGGATGAACGCGATGAACATGAAGAACGCGGAGGGGAATCGTGGGGATACAACACACACACGCACACAAATCGGTTTTCCCTCATTGGACCGAACCACCAACTCGATAGAGGTTGCGAGAAAAGACCTTCCGGATGACCTATGAAGGCCTGCAGAAAACTTCGGCAGAGAAGAATGTTCGAGTGGTACAACTTGAGTCTACGCACGGATTGCAAGCATCCGTACCTAGACTCGGGGGCTACTCCCATCGGGAGCGCTGACGCGCACCCAACAAACGAGGACGATGCTGATTCAAGATGAACAAGAACAATCAAGGAAAAGAACATCAGAAGAAGACATGCTTCAGTCTCTACCCGAACAATGTTCGGCTAGACACTCGGGGGCTACTGACGTGGGCATTACCCTTCGGGTAACCGACATTGCCCTATCCTGTATTAATAATTGGAGGCCCATGAAGACACTTGAAGGCAAGATGGGCCACCTGGACGGCGCATCAGAGGAATCCTTGACGGGCAAGACAAAGAAGCAGCCGAACAAGGAAAGATTAGATTCGAAACTGCTGTAAACCTAGTCGTACTCGGTTAGACCTCTTGAGACCTGGCCTCCTATATAAAGACCAGGAGAGGGGCTACCGAGGGACACAATCAATCTTAGCAGCCTTAGCCACCAAAAAGTCTAGAGCTAGGTCACCATAACACTTAGCCTCTCGACGAGATCTTAGCCGAACTATTCGGCCCCCATTGTAACCCATTATCATCATAATCAAGAACAGACAGGCAGGACGTAAGGGTTTTACCTCATCGAGGGCCCCGAACCTGGGTAAATCGCTCTCCCCGCTTGTCTGTGAACCGATGTCTCGTGTCAGCTTGCAGGATTCCGTCAACCCTAAGCCCTAACATAGGGCATTGCCGAGGAGTACCCTCGACACCAGTGCCCTTGGTGTGTGATTCATTGTGCTATATATGCTTCATAGAAATGCCCTGTTGAGCATGACTGTTGCTAGATAGCTCCATCCCTGGATGGTTTGCTTCTGGATATGCTTGATTTGATTATCAATGATGCAATTGTTGCTTAACTGTGGCCATTTCATATAATTGGTTCATGTATTGGTGCTAGGCTTGAATCTAGCATGCCTCATCATGCTCTAGCATGCTCTAGCATGCACTGTCAAGCCCTGGTGATCATATAATCACCAGTTGCTTGATGATTGGATTATGATCTATGATATATGCCTCACTGGGGCTCCTCCTTGTGTCTGTGTGGTGCTCAAATCTATGCTGATGCTTGCTTGTACTTGCTCAAGCATCTGCTGATGCTTGAAGTGATCCATTAGATCATATGCAAGGTTTTGGTGCATGGTTTAATTATGTATTTCATTTATCTGTGTAATTTTGATTTAATGTATAGATAAATGATGTGAACTGCTTGGCAGTGATGATCTTATGCTTGATATACTGGAGCTAGAGGGATGCCAACCACTAGTTGGGTACCCTAGCTCATGCTGAACCCTGTTGGGTGATGATATGCTTCTCTAGTGGGCTTTTATGTAGGCTAGGTAGTTGTTATGACCCTAGCAGAGCTTGGCATGCTAGTTATGGTTGCTCCTACCATTTCTGTATGCTTCTGTGCAATTCTACTGGTAGTTATTCAAGTGCTTCCAGTATATTTGGATGTTGAAATAAAAATAGACATGTAAATGTCTATATTCTGATGGTATAGCTAGCTATAGGGTGCTAGGTGAGTCTGGGTGGCTAGATAGGGCTTAAATCCATGCTGGATTTCCTTGGTTATGTCACTTATAATCCTGTTGACTTAATCAGTGTTCCCTTGGATGATTTCCTAATGGCTTTTCCCTTATTTTGCTTGCACCATATGGCTGAGTGCCAAATGATTATACAAACAGGGTATCTCAACCCTCTGGCTTGGTGGCTTATGCATATGCTTGATTTGTATGAGAAAAACAATGCTTGCTCATGATTCTTGGGTATACCTCACTCCAGCTCCTAGAATATGTGTTGATGTAGAGGTTTTGCTTTTGATTGTTGGCTTCAGCTTGCCCTGCTCCTCCAGCTAGCTTGTGCTTTATCAATTCCTTGTGGTTTGCTCAACAGCTCAGTTCCTGATGGAACTGTTCTGGATGATTCGGTGGTTTTGGATAGGCTGAACAGCTCTAGTTGTTCTTCCTGTTCTTGCTGTTCTTGTTGTTCTTACCCTTTGGAGATTTTGTCGATGAGCTGCTAGGGTTTTGGCTTGGTGAAAAGGTTTTATATGAGCTTCTCCTTGCTCCTATGGTCGACAACAAACCTGGTCACTTGGTGACTCTCCCCTGGTCTATGTGTGTTGTTGGGCATGCAGCAAGCCATGTGAGCTGCCTGTGTGCTTCACAGGTTGGGACTTGTGCTTTGGTATGGATCAGCTCGGTTGATCCATGATCATATCCTCTCAATTCCACTTATTTGCTAACCTGCAAAGTGGTTTTGCCACTTGGCCTAATTCTTTTTTTTGTCTTTGATGTTTCTTTATGCAAGGTTTATGAAGATGATCAAGAAGTTCTTCATCAAGTGTTGATCAAGAAATTCTTGAAGAATTTAGCTAGTTTAGCCATTTGCAATACTTTGTAATTTTCCTTTTCTTTTTCATTTCTTCAATTTATGTAATGTGTTGTAATGATTATTCTTCATGTGAATATTGTAAATGACAATGTATCTTGTGTGATAATCAATAAAGCTCAAGTTTCCCCAATGAGCTTTTAATATATGTTATATTATTTTATATTTCTTACTTTTCCAATTTCTATATTTGTTTATTGATTTTTATCCTTATTTGAATTATGTTAAACCAATTTGATGTTTGAATTTGAAAATCAAACCTAACTTGTTTGAATTCAATCATGCAACATAAGTTGATAAAGGAATTGTACCCCTCTCTTCTCGAAAACCCTAAGTGTGACTAAATAGGTTCAAGTTTATCGCACTCTCGAAACCCTAATCCTGTGTGGTGTCGAGAGAGAAACTTGTCCCCCTTTTATGCAGTTTTTCAATAAAAGCGCGAAATTTCTCCATATTTTACGATGCAATGCACATCCCTTTCTAAATTCTACCCCTCGATTGTCTCTAAACCTGGGATATTACATACATCTACAATAAGCTCAATATTCCGGGTCCCAACGGTATGATCACCGTATCTAGAGATTACAAGAAAGCTCGAGAGTGTGAGATAGGTGAAGCCGCCTTCACAGAATCTGTGATATCTGGAGAGGAGCTGCAAGGCTACAGAGCCGCGGTGGATCCAAAAGATATGCATACCACCAAGAAGCATATCTCCGAAAAAAAAACTTCATTCAAGGCCACGATAGACACCAAGAAGATCGACCTCAAGATAGGAGACAACTCTAAGCAGGTGTCGGTCGGACCCAGCATGGACCCCAAATAGGAAGACGCGCTCGTCGAGTTCCTCCGCGCTAACATGGATATCTTCGCATGGCGACCTTATGACATGTCCGGAGTACCAAGGGAACTCGCCGAGCACTACCTCAACATAAATCCGAGGGCTGAACCGGTAAAGCAAGCTATGCGACGCTTTGGTGACAAGAAGCACCGCGCCATAGGGATGGAATTATCAAAGTTACTAGAGGCAGGTTTTGTAGTAGAAGTTATCCATACTGATTGGGTCGCAAATCCCGTCCTTGTACCCAAAAAGAATTCTGAAATACTAAGAATGTGCATCGATTACTCCGGCTTGAATAAGCATTGTCCGAAGGATCCGTTCCCCTTGCCGCGCATTGACCAAGTCATTTAATCGACGGCGGGGGCAGAACTTCTGTGTTTTCTTGACGCCTATTCTGGGTATCACCAGATCCGGATGAAGAAGTCCGACCAAAAGGCGACCTCGTTCATCAAACCCTTTGGCACTTACTGCCACGTCACCATGCCTTTTGGTTTGAAAAACGCAGGTGCCACCTACCAACGCATGATGCAGCGGTGCTTGAAGGACCAGATTGGCCAGAACGTACACTCGACGATATCGCGGTCATGACCCGGAAAGGTTCTGACTTGATCAGCGACCTCACAGAAACCTTCGAGAATCTCCAACGGTACAAGATAATGTTAAATCCGCTGAAGTGCGTCTTTGGTGTGCCAGCAGGAAAACTCCTTGGCTTCTGTCAACACCCGGATTTTTAAGTCCAGATGCCTATTTTGGCATACGTCGCAATCCCAGGAATATTGTTGTTGCGAGACATGATAGTCGATATCATAAGTCGTCATTCATTACAACCGTACTAGTCTTACAAGTTTAGATCACATGATCCAATATTACACAAATAGTTGATCTAATGATCAACGAACATAATACATAGCGGAAGCGTAATAGAAGGGGACTATCTAGTCCACAGGCCAACGCTTGACGTCAGAAGATTCCTAGTTGTCGTAGGCGTCCTGCTGGTCGTCACCTTGGTAGTGATGCTCCTCTTCATAGTCTGGCCATTTGAATAGCCAGGGACACAGCCGTGAGTACTAGAAGTTCTGCAAACTAATACTATTGTAAGTACTATCAATTTTAGTAAGGGGGTGCTAAGCTATAGTTTATTTTGCATAAAGCCAGTTTTAGTTCACAAGTATTTGATAAAAGACTCTTCATGGGCTAACTAACTCAAGTCGGAACATTAGTGTCATTCCCACAACTCAGTGGTGATTCAAGTCAAGTCACCATTCAATTCATCAACCATTTTCAAGAAATCTCTGACACCGGAAATAGTATGGCCTTTCCAACCGTCCGTAACCGTGGACACGGCTATTCGAATAGATTTACACTCTGCAGAGGTTGCACACTTGTGCCACAACATTTGATTACATCCGTCAGGGATAACCCTGAATCATCGTATCTCAGTACGCGGATCATCAACCATAACCTTTCACTTACATACCCTAGTATAGGTACCTCTCCCCATGAGCTTGGCCTCCCAGTGAAGACAAACCGTCAGCCTGGGAACTGCACAGGGTGATAAGGGCTAAGCCCAAGGATGTGCCCGATCTTCACGGATTTGGGTGGAATTCGTGGGGGAGGTGGATGAATGCGATGAACACGAAGAATGCGGAGGGGAATCGTGGGGATACAACACACACATGCACACAAATCGGTTTTCCCTCGTTGGCCCAAACCACCAACTCGATAGAGGTTGCGAGAAAAGACCTTCCGGTAGAAGTCCCGCAAAGAGATCGACAGATCGAAGCTCGAGAGATCTAGAAGGGTGAAAAGACCGGAAGGTTGATAGAAGTGCAAGCAAAAGACCAAATAGGTAGAAGTGCAAGCAAAAGATCAAACAAACGGTAGAAGTCACCAAAGAGATCTTCACGAGTCGATAAGGAGCCCGGGTGGGTGATGTCTACGGGAGCTTCTATTCTTGTAGACAGTGTTGGGCCTCCAAGAGCAGAGGTTTGTAGAACAGCAGCAAGTTTTCCTTAAGTGGATCACCCAAGGTTTATCGATCTCAGGGAGGAAGAGGTCAAAGATATCCCTCTCATGCAACCCTGCAACCACAAAGCAAGAAGTCTCTTGTGTCCCCAACACACCTAATAGGTGCACTAGTTCGGCGAAGAGATAGTGAAATACAGGTGGTATGAATAAGTATGAGCAGTAGCAACAGTGCCAGAAAAGTGCTTTGCTGGCGTGTGGTTGATGGTGGTAATATTGCGGGCAGTACAGATGCAGTAGAACAGTAAACAAGCAGCGATGATTGCAGTATTTAGGAACAAGGCCTAGGGATCATACTTTCACTAGTGGACACTCTCAACATTGATCACATAACAGAATAAATAGATAGATGCTAGACTCTACACCCTCTTGTAGGATGATGAACACCATTGTGTAGGATTACACAAACCCTCAATGCCGGAGTTAACAAGCTCCACAATATTCAATGTTCATATTTAAATAACCTTAGAGTGCAAGATAGATCAACATAACCAAATAGATCACATCAATACCATCATAGTAATAGTTAACTTCATAATCTACAAGAGATCACAATCATAGCATACGCCAAGTACTACACGATGCACACACTGTCCACATTACACCGTGCAGGAGGAATAGACTACTTTAATAACATCACTAGAGTAGCACATAGATGAATAGTGATACAAAGCTCATATGAATCTCAATCATGTAAGGCAGCTCATGAGATCATTGTATTGAAGTACATAGGAGAGAGAGATGAACCACATAGCTACCGGTACAGCCCCGAGCCTCGATGGAGAACTACTCCCTCCTCATGGGAGACAGCAGCGTTGATGAAGATGGTGGTGGAGATGGCAGCGGTGTCGATGGAGAAGCCTTCCGGGGGCACTTCCCCGTCCCGGCGGCGTGCCAGAACAGAGACTCCTGTCCCCCAGATCTTGGCTTCGCGATGGTGGCGGCTCTGGAAGGTTTCTCGTACCGTGGCTTTTTTCGTACTAGGATTTCTGAAACCAAAAATAGCAGAAAACATCAACTGGCTCTTCGGCATCTTGTTAATAGGTTAGTTCCAGAAAATGCATAAATATGATGTAAAGTATGCATAAAACATGTAGATATCATCAATAATGTGGCATGGAACATAAGAAATTATCGATACGTCAGAGACGTATCAGCATCCCCAAGCTTAGTTTCTGCTCGTCCCGAGCAGGTAAACGATAACAAAGATAATTTCTGGAGTGACATGCCATCATAACCTTGATCATACTATTGTAAAGCATATGAGCTGAGATCAAATCATTCAAAGCAAGTATCTATATTGATATAAGAGATGATAATGCAAGAGTTAGACAAGCTAGAAGTTTTCATGAACTATTGCTTTAAAGACATGCAACCGTACAAAGTTCATTAAAGATGTATTAAGTATTCAGCATAGAAGTTCTATCCTTCATTCCAAGCATCAAGTAAATTTTCACAACATAAGAAGGATTCAGTCAAGTAAACATAAACATGAACATCATGAATCAACTGTTTCGAAGTCTACTCAACCGGTGAGCGCAAACATTTGGTATTAGCACCAGGATGTTATGGCATAAAGAACGTTAATGGAGGTTTGGAAGGCCAAATGGAAGAAAGGCTTGCAAAGCTGTAAATGACCATTAGACAAGAGGAAGCCTTATGATCGAAGCTATGCAAGGAGTAGTGATTGCCATGCAACGGATGCACATAGAGCTATATGTGTATGAAAGCTCTCCAATGGAACTAGTGGGGGTGCATCCAACTTGGTTGCTCACGAAGACCTAGAGCACTTTTGAGGAGGCTCATCATTGGAATATACAACCCAAGTTCTATAGTGTAAATTCCCCACATAGTTATACTAGTAAAACATGAAAACTCTCTCATATGAATGTAGGTGCTAAACATGAGCACAAATGAGGACTATGAATAATGCGGGTGCTAAAACATGAGCACAAGTGTGGATAAAAGATAGTAATGCTGCCCCCTTTTTCTTTATTCTCTTTTTTCCTTTTTTTCCTTTTTTTCCTTTTTTCTTTCTTTTCATTTTTTTTCTTTCTTCTTTTTTTCTTCTTTTTGATGGCCTCCACGGTTCTTTTCATTTTTTGGGGCAACATCCTAATATGACAACACACTTTTTGGTACAAATAACTCATAATGAATGAAACATGATGTATGAAACTGTATGCCTCTGCCAGTGTAGCAGGATGTGCAATGATCTAGCGTAACATGGGTAAACCACACATCAGCTGTATATGATCATGCAAAGCAATATATAAATAATAAATGACAACATGGCATGTAATGTAAAAATGGATGTTGCATGGCAATATATCTCGGAACAGCTATGGAAATGTTGTGGTAGGTAGGTATGGTGGCTGTTTTGAGGAGATGTATGGGCTTATGTGTAGGAGAACAGGAGAAAGTTCTCCCACGGGTTTGGATGTACCGGCGAAGTATGCACAATTCTCAATGTGAGCAAAAGGCAATGCACAGTACCGAAGAGGCTAGCAAATTTGGATGGTGGAAGTGCCAAAAACCGTAGCTTAACATTAGTCAAAAAGAACTCACAAGCTTATTGCAAACAACTAGCAGGTTCATCATTAAGAGCATGATTAAAATTTACTCCAAGGAGGGCCGTTCACAGTGGCACAAGTACCCCGCTAGCTCCCTCGACCTTCAGCACAACTTAGTTATTACGATGAACTCTCAGACATGGAAAGCTATCAAGTCCAACTACGCCTTCAACTATTTAAATAGAGTTTGTAGTACGGCACAAGCTTAAAGACAACAATCCACTACTAATTTTAACTTATTTATCCAGCAAGCCTTACCATCTAAATATCTCAAAACATTTGCAAAGAATCAAGTTATCAAAGTTCAATGTTCTACACGTATTTTATTATACACTACCACATGCAACATTTCCCGTTTCCAACCATACAACAATTTAACGAAGAAGAAACTTCGCCATGAATACTATAAGTAAAGCCTAAGGACATACTTGTCCATATGCAACAGCGGAGCGTGTCTCTCTCCCACACAAAGAATGCTAGGATCCATTTTATTCAAACAAAACAAAAACAAAAACAAACCGACGCTCCAAGCAAAGCACATAAGATGTGATGGAATAAAAATATAGTTTCAGGGGAGGAACCTGATAATGTTGTCGATGAAGAAGGGGATGCCTTGGGCATCCCCAAGCTTAGACGCTTGAGTCTTCTTGATATATGCAGGGGTGAACCACCGGGGCATCCCCAAGCTTAGAGCTTTCACTCTCCTTGATCATGTTGTATCATCTCCCTCTCTTGATCCTTGAAAACTTCCTCCACACCAAACTCAAAACAACTCATTAGAGGATTAGTGCACAATCAAAATATACATGTTCAGAGGTGACATAATCATTCTTAACACTTCTGGACATTGAACAAAGCTACTGAAAGTCAATGGAATCGAAAAATCCATCGAACATATCAAAACAGGCAATGCGAAATAAAAGGCAGAATCTGTCAAAACAGAACAGTTCGTAAAGACGAATTTTATTGAGGCACCAGACTTGCTCAAATGAAAATTCTCAAATTGAATGAAAGTTGCGTACATATCTGAGGATCACTCACGTAAATTGGCATAATTTTCTGAGTTACCTACAGAGAATTTTGCCCAGATTCGTGACAGCAAAGAAATCTGTTTCTGCGCAGTAATCCAAATCTAGTATGAACCTTACTATCAACGACTTTACTTGGCACAACAATGCACAAAACTAAGATAAGGAGAGGTTGTTACAGTAGTAAACAACTTCCAAGACTCAAATATAAAATAAAATTACTGTAGTAAAAACATGGGTTGTCTCCCATAAGCGCTTTTCTTTAACGCCTTTCAGCTAGGCGCAGAAAGTGTATATCAAGTATTATCAAGAGACGAAGTGTCAACATCATAATTTGTTCTAATGATAGAATCAAAAGGTAACTTCATTCTCTTTCTAGGGAAGTGTTCCATACCTTTCTTGAGAGGAAATTGATATTTAATATTACCTTCCTTCATATCAATGATAGCACCAACCGTTCGAAGAAAAGGTCTTCCCAATATAATGGGACAAGATGCATTGCATTCAATATCCAAGACAACAAAATCAACGGGGACAAGGTTATTGTTAACGGTAATGCGAACATTATCAACTTTCCCCAAAGGTTTCTTTGTAGAATGATCAGCAAGATTAACATCGAAATAACAATTTTTCAGCGGTGGCAAGTCAAGCATATTATAAATTTTCTTAGGCATAACAGAAATACTTGCACCAAGATCACATAAAGCATTACAATCAAAGTCATTGACCTTCATCTTAATGATGGGCTCCCAACCATCCTCGAGCTTCCTAGGAATAGAAGCTTCGCGTTCTAGTTTCTTTTCTCTAGCTTTTATGAGAGCATTTGTAATATGTTTCGTGAAAGCCAAATTTATAGCACTAGCATTAGGACTTTTAGCAAGTTTTTGTAAGAACTTAATAACTTCAGAGATGTGGCAATCATCAAAATTTAAACCATTATAATCTAACGCAATGGGATCATCATCCCCAATGTTGGAAAAAATTTCAGCAGTTTTATCACAAGCAGTTTCAGCAGTTTTAGCAGTTTCAGGCAGTTTCTCGCGCTTTGCATTTGAAGTGGAAACATTGCCAACACCAATTCTTTTATTATTAATAGTAGGAGGTGCAGCAACATGTGTAGCATTAGCATTACTAGTGGTAGTAATAGTCCAAACTTTAGCTATATTATCTTCTTTTTCATTTTCTTCTCTTTCCCACCAAGCACGCAATTCGGCCATTAATCTTATATTCTCATTAATTCTAACTTGGATGGCATTTGCTGTAGTAACAATTTTATTATTATGATTCTCATGAGGCATAACTTTCGATTTCAAAAGATCAACATCAGCAGCAAGACTATCGACTTTAGAAGCAAGTATATCAATTTTCCCAAGCTTTTCTTCAACAGATTTGTTAAAAGTAGTTTGTGTACTAATAAATTCTTTAAGCATGGCTAAGTCCAGGGGGTGTATTCCTATTATTGTTGTAAGAATTCCCATAAGAATTACCATAGCCGTTGCCATTATTATAAGGATATGGCCTATAGTTGTTACTAGAATTGTTCCGGTAAGCATTGTTGTTGAAATTATTATTTTTAATGAAGTTTACATCAACATGTTCTTCTTGGGCAACCAATGAAGCTAACGGAACATTATTAGGATCAATATTAGTCCTATCATTCACAAGCATAGACATAATAGCATCAATCTTATCACTCAAGGAAGAGGTTTCTTCGACAGAATTTACCTTCTTACCTTGTGGAGCTCTTTCCGTGTGCCATTCAGAGTAATTAATCATCATATTATTAAGAAGCTTTGTTGCCTCACCAAGAGTGATGGACATAAAGGTACCTCCAGCAGCTGAATCCAATAGGTTCCGCGAAGAAAAATTCAGTCCTGCATAAAAGGTTTGGATGATCATCCAAGTAGTCAGTCCATGGGTTGGGCAATTTTTAACCAAAGATTTCATTCTTTCCCATGCTTGTGCAACATGCTCAGTATCCAATTGTTTAAAATTCATTATGCTACTCCTCAAAGATATAATTTTAGCAGGGGGATAATATCTACCAATAAAAGCATCCTTGCATTTAGTCCATGAATCAATACTATTCTTAGGCAGAGATAGCAACCAATCTTTAGCTCTTCCTCTTAATGAGAAAGGGAACAATTTTAATTTTATAATATCACCATCTACATCTTTATACTTTTGCATTTCACAAAGTTCAACAAAATTATTGAGATGGGCAGCAGCATCATCAGAACTAACACCAGAAAATTGCTCTCGCATAACAAGATTTAGTAAAGCAGGTTTAATTTCAAAGAATTCTGCTGTAGTAGCAGGTGGAGCTATAGGTGTGCATAAGAAATCATTATTATTTGTGGTTGTGAAGTCACACAACTTAGTATTTTCAGGAGTACCCATTTTAGCAACAGTAAATAAAGCAAACTAGATAAAGTAAATGCAAGTAACTAATTTTTTTGTGTTTTTGATATAGATTGCAAACAAGATAGCAAGTAAAGTAAAACTAGCAACTAATTTTTTTGTATTTTGATTTAGTGCAGCAAACAAAGTAGTAAATAAAATAAAGCAAGACAAAAACAAAGTAGAGAGATTGCGATGTGGAGACTCCCCTTGCAGCGTGTCTTGATCTCCCCGGCAACGGCGCCAGAAAACTGCTTGATGTCTACGGGAGCTTCTATTCTTGTAGACAGTGTTGGGCCTCCAAGTGCAGAGGTTTGTAGAACAGCAACAAGTTTCCCTTAAGTGGATCACCCAAGGTTTATCGATCTCAGAGAGGAAGAGGTCAAAGATATCCCTCTCATGCAACCCTGCAACCACAAAGCAAGAAGTCTCTTGTGTCCCCAACACACCTAATAGGTGCACTAGTTCGGCGAAGAGATAGTGAAATACATGTGGTATGAATAAGTATGAGCAGTAGCAACAGTGCCAGAAAAGTGCTTTGCTGGCGTGTGGTTGATGGTGGTAATATTGCGGGCAGTACAGATGCAGTAGAACAGTAAACAAGCAGCGATGATTGCAGTATTTAGGAACAAGGCCTAGGGATCATACTTTCACTAGTGGACACTCTCAACATTGATCACATAACAGAATAAATAGATAGATGCTAGACTCTACACCCTCTTGTTGGGTGATGAACACCATTGCGTAGGATTACACGAACCCTCAATGCCGGAGTTAACAAGCTCCATAATATTCAATGTTCATATTTAAATAACCTTAGAGTGCAAGATAGATCAACATAACCAAATAGATCACATCAATACCATCATAGTAATAGTTAACTTCATAATCTACAAGAGATCACAATCATAGCATACGCCAAGTACTACACGATGCACACACTGTCCACATTACACCGTGCAGGAGGAATAGACTACTTTAATAACATCACTAGAGTAGCACATAGATGAATAGTGATACAAAGCTCATATGAATCTCAATCATGTAAGGAAGCTCATGAGATCATTGTATTGAAGTACATAGGAGAGAGATGAACCACATAGCTACCAGTACAGCCCCGAGCCTCGATGGAGAACTACTCCCTCCTCATGGGAGACAGCAGCGTTGATGAAGATGGCGGTGGAGATGGCAGCGGTGTCGATGGAGAAGCCTTCCGGGGGCACTTCCCCGTCCCGGCGGCGTGCCGGAACAGAGACTCCTGTCCCCCAGATCTTGGCTTCGCGATGGCGGCGGCTCTGGAAGGTTTCTCGTACCGTGGCTTTTTTCGTACTAGGATTTCTGAAACCAAAAACAGCAGAAAACAGCAACTGGCTCTTCGGCATCTTGTTAATAGGTTAGTTCCAGAAAATGCATAAATATGATGTAAAGTATGCATAAAACATGTAGATATCATCAATAATGTGGCATGGAACATAAGAAATTATCGATACGTCGGAGACGTATCAGTGGGTACAAGATCAAAGATCTAGGTAGGGTTCCCACAAGGGTGAGCTAAGCTCAGGTTTAATTTCACATCAAGTCTAATCTCAGATCTGAGCCAACAAGGCTATTTATAGGTGGGGGCGAAGGGATAAGTTACACGCTAAAAAGTGCGATCATGCTGAAGTTCGATGGGGCGGAAGTTCCGGTCATCCTGGGCTGAAGTTCCGGTCAGGGGCGGAAGTTCCGGTCTTGTGGGCCGGAAGTTCCGGTCGGGGCGGAAGTTTCGGCCAACTTCCGGCCTTGTTCCGGAAATTGGCGATTTCCTTGCAGCACTATCCAGTGTTGTTTTTGCGCATTTCCGGAAGTAGGGCGGAACTTGGGCGGAAGTTCCGGTGGGTGGAAGTTCCGGTCCCTCGGGGCAGAAGTTCCGGCTTGATCCATTTCTCTGGGTGCTGGAAGGCATCTGGAAAGCATCTGGCCGGAAGTTCCGGTCCTGGGGGGCGGAAGTTCCAGCCTAGGCGCTGTAGCTCCATATTCGTCATTTCCACCTCCCTCTCCATTGGCTTGGTCTCCATGGCTCGTGTCTTGGTCGATGTACCTGATTGAACATAGGGTAGTTGCATGAAGTAGCACGCCATCCAAAGGGGTATCAAATGCGTACGTGGAAAGGAGCGAATTCACCTCTTGGTGTAGTGCTTGGGCTCGAGCTCGTGTCATTGGGCCACGAGGAGGGCTTGTCGGTCTTGATGTAGTGTCGATCTTGGGTGGGGCTACATCACAGGGCTTGGGCCGTACATTCACCTCATTTCACATCATTTCACATTCTATGGAGGCAGCCTCGGCATAACCCCTATGATGTTTGTTCAGAGGGAACCCATACTAAGATGTATAAACTTCCAGTTAAGCCCTACCCATAATCAGGTATTGTGGGGTACTCAAAAATTGGAAAGGTATCGCATACAAACCAATATCAGTTTTAATCCAAATCCACCATATCATTCAAGTCATATTCACCTTCAAAGAGCTTTCAATAGAATGAAACTTCATTCCAAGGTTTTCACTTCATTTCAAAATCACAAGTTCCCATCTAGAGTAGTCAATTTTATTTGTTAGCACTAGGACTAAGCATTAGGGGTGCTATCTTGCTTATCCATTTATGAGGCTAACTTTACTACTCTTGTAACACTCTACTTAGACCAAAGTTAACTATAAAAATAAATCTTTGATAAACAAATTACAAGCTTGTAAGATAAAAACTTGGGATAGGATCTTTGCAAGTAATGTAAGAGTAATGGTGCCTTGCTCCCATAGAGCTTTGCACTTGCAAGAATATTAGCTTGCCTTGGTTGGTGTACTGATCAAAGTGGTCTTCCTCCTCCTGGTAGTAGACCTCCTCCTCCTGATACTCCTCGGTACTAGCGTCTAAAAACGGATACGAGGTAACAATCACCAAACAAGCTTAAGATCTAGTCTAAGCACACACCATGGGTTCACACAAGCTCTCCTAGCATCATCACATACACAACATGTGGGTTGCATTTGTTTTTCTTATTTGAAGAAAAATAATTTCCTCTCATTACAATTAAACTAGTGCTCTTTTTAGTTCTTTGAGGAAATAATTTCCTCTCATTGAATCTGGTTAAGATTTAATTTCATCCAACAATCATGCATGAATCCATGTTGACCAAGGTCAACCATTCATCATCATCATTTGGGAAAATAAATTTAAATGAGGTAGAGTACCTCATGCCATTTAACAATACCACTTATGATTTAACATCACGAAGTAATTCCATGTGAGAGTAAATAGACCAAGGTCACAACCTCATATGAAGTTACTTGGGACAATATTTAAATGAGAGTAAACCCCTCATAAGATTTAAATAATAGTTTTGGACAATATCATTTGACTAGAATAGCCATAAAGTCCTTTCTTTAAACTAGGCTATGATCACACAAAGTAACCATGCCATATTTTTACATAAACAATTAGAGTAAGTGAAATGTGATCTATGAGAGTTGAAATCAACTCAAAAGCATTTTTGGTTGATTTTTAATAATTGTTTGAATGTGCAAAAGTCCCTGCCTTGTTCTTTTTTCACATTAATTCTACAATGAATCTCAAGATGAGACCAATGGGGTTGTGTAGATTTTTTCTCTAGCTTTTCATCAATATGAAATGCACCAAATTTGTCTGAGCCAAACTGATTCTATTAAATTTTGAAAACAGGGTCAGTAAGGGTTTTTGAATTAAACCAAATTCGGATTTTAAACTAATGGGCCAGCGCGGGAAACTAACTGGGCTGAAACGGTTTAAATGGGGGAAAGCCAGCCCACCACGCGTCCAGCACGCGTGGGCTGCCTGACGGGTGGGGACCACTCGTCAGCCTCTCTTTACCACGCGAAGCGGTACGGGGGTGATGACCCACAAGTATAGGGGGTGTATCGTAGTATCTTCGATAAGTAAGAATGTCGATCCCAACGACGAGCAGAAGGTGTTGACAAGCAGTTTCGATGAAGGATTCACTGTAAATGCTCACAGACAAGTATTCAGGGGGTTTTGATGTAACAGTTGAATAAAGTACGAGTATGTAAAGTGCGAGAGTAATAATTGCAGCGAGTGGCCCAATCCTTTTTAGCACAAAGGACAAGCCGGTTTGTTTACTTATAATGACCAAGCGTTCTCGAGGAGACACGGGATTTTAGTCTAGTGCTTTCGCTACATACGGCTAAATAATCTTCATTGTTGTGATAAGTGTTGTGTGGGTGAACCTATGCTAATGTACCGCCCTTCCTAGGACTAATACATACTTGTGATTATACCCCTTGCAAGCATCCGCAACTACAAGAAAGTAATTAAGAATAAATCTAACCACAGCCTTAAACTCTGAGATCCTGCGATCCCTCCTGCATCGATATACCAACGGGGGTTTAGGTTTCTGTCACTCCGGCAACCCCGCAATTAGCAAACGAATACAAGATGCATTCCCCTAGGCCCATAAATGGTGAAGTGTCATGTAGTCGACGTTCACATGACACCACTAGAAGAATAACACCACAACTTAAATATCACACCATTGAATATTACTCAACCATAGTTCACTACTAACATTTAGACTTCACCCATGTCCTCAAGAACTAAACGAACTACTCACGAGACATCATATGGAACATGATCAGAGGTGATATGATGATGAATAACAATCTGAACATAAACTTGGTTCAATGGTTTCACTCAATAGCATCAACAACAAGTAGGAATCGATACCGGGGAGAGTTTCCCTATCAAACAATCAAGATCAAACCCAAATTGCTACGGCGGTGACGGTGTCCAGCGGTGATGACGGCGGTGATGATGGTGGAGATGATGATGATGGTGATGGCGATGATGTCCAGCTCGATGACGGTGACGATGGCGTCGATTTCCCCCTCCCGGAGGGAATTTCCCCAGCGGATTCCTGCCCGCCGGAGAGCTCTTTTCTCTCCGGTGTTCTCCGCCCCGCAGAGGCAGCTGTAACTCTTCGCGAGGTACCCTCTGTGGCTTAGGTCTTCGGGACGAAGGGTTTGGCGAAGAAAAGGAGGCGAAAAGGGTCGTGGGCCCCCGGACCACTGTGCCGGCGCGGCCAGGGCTTGGGCCGCGCCGCCCTAGGGTGTGGGCCCACCCTGGCTGCTCCTGGCTCCCCCTTCCGGCTTCCTTCGTCATCTTGAAAAATAGGATTTTTGGTATAATTTCCTTCCAGAGTTGATCTTCCGAAATATTGCGTTACGACGGTGCTTTTTCCGAGAATCCTGGCTCCGGTGTTCGATCCTCCAATAATGATGAAACATGCAAAATAGATGAAATAACATAAGTTTTGTGTCCCAATATGAAATATATCAATGAATAACAGCAAATTATGATATAAAATAGTGATGCAAATTGGACGTATCAACTCCCCCCAAGCTTAGACTTCGCTTGTCCCCAAGCGAAACTGAGCTCGATAGACATGACCACATGTTTATGGAGTGAAGAGTCGATAAATAAAATACGGACAAGAAGCATCATATTCATTCACACAGGACATTATAGTAGACAACCTCTTATAACTCATATTGAAACAAGTATAAGGTAATCACAAGTAAAGGTGCATGAGAAATCATGATTGGTGATGGCAAACTTCGTTCTTGGTCAGAGAACAATTAACAGATTATATTTATCTCATTGAGCAGCGCTCTCATGTTAAAGTTTATAAGGCACAACTTGCATACTCAATCATAATGGTCTTCTCATGATCATTGATAACTTGCAAAGCTATATTCATTCAGATAAAACTCGTACTAAACAAGGAAGAATAAAAGACATGATGTAGCAAATCACAATATAATGGTTTGATCACAACTACTCAAATGCTTGCTTGAGATGGAGAGAAATAGGTTTACTGACTCAACATAAAGTAAAAGACAGGCCCTTCGCAGAGGGAAGCAGGGATTAAATCATGTGCTAGAGCTTTTTCAGTTTTGAAATCATATAGAGATAATAAAAGTAACATTTTGAGAGGTGTTTGTCGTTGTCAACGACTGGTAGCGGGTACTCTAACCCCCTTGCCAGACAACCTCCTAAGAGCGGCTCCCATATTATTTTCATTTTGTGTGGCACTCCTTCCAACCTTTCTTTCACAAACCATGGCTAACCGAATCCTCGGGTGCACGCCAACAATCTCATACCATGAAGGAGTGCCTTTTTACTTTGTTTTATTATGATGATGACACTCCCCCAACCTTTGCTTACACAAGCCATGGCTAACCGAATCCTTCGGGTGCCGTCCATCAATCACATACCATGGAGGAGTGTCTATTTAGTTTGATTAATTTGGGATGGGAATCCCATTGCCAGCTCTTTTTGCAAAATTATTGGATAAGCGGATGAGGCCACTAGTCCATTGGTGGAAGTTGCCCAACAAGATTGAAAGATAAAACACCACATACTTCCTCATGAGCTATGAAACATTAACACAAATAAGAGATACTAAGTTTTGAATTGTTTAAAGGTAGCACATGAAGTATTTACTTGGAATGGCAGAAAATACCATGTAGTAGGTAGGTATGGTGGACACAAATGGCATAGGTTTGGGTTAAGGTTTGGATGCACGAGAAGTATTCCCTCTCGACAGGGTCTTTGGCTAGCAAGGTTAATTAGCAAGCATAAGAGCCGAGGGAAACAAACAAATATACATATGGTAGAAACAATCATGCATCTTCCTTATAAGCACAAACAATTTTAACTTCAGAATAATGAGCTATGAGCTAACAAGAAAGACAATGAAACATCTACACGTATTTCTCTTTTCTATTTAAACCTCAAAGTGTTGTTGCTATTGACCAATGCTAAGTTTGCCAAAACCAAATAGATTTATTCAATGCTCCCAAAGTGATACCAATACTAACAACAAGATGAATCATAGAGATTGCAAACTAAAATAAGATGTGCAATATGTAAATGATAGGACTTCTCATTAATATTTCATAACGATAACTCACACCAAGGGATACATAGATAACCAACTAAAGGAGAGACACTTCCAACTGCAACCCATCTTATACGATAACTTCCCTACTCATGATATGACACTACTTGACAATAAAAGTAAAAGGTAGTGATAATGTGATACCGCGGCACTCCCCCAAGCTTGGAACAAACCAAGGGGATGCCAATACCGATGATGAATTACTCCTGCGGAGATGGTGGTGATGAATTCCCGTCATCAAACTTCCAAGGAAGAGGCTCTCCATCAAGAAACGACATCTTGGTCTCGGGGATCCTGAAACTAGCAGCACGACTTATGTATTTAAACCTGTTTTCATACTCACAGTTCTGATTCTGAAAATCATAGAGTTGTGCTTGGAGCTTGTTGGTGGTGTCGTGAAGTGAGAGGATGTCGCTCCAAAGCTTTGCAGTTTCCTTCTCGTGTTCAGCAATGAGTTCAGACACAATCCTGTGGAAGATATCCACCTCACGCTCAGCCATCTTCTTGTACTTGAAAACCTCTTGTTCTAGCTTCTCCATCCTGTCTTCCAGGCTTCCTTCTCCTTTAGGACCTTGAACATCCTTGACCTGCAGTTCTCCTTCAACGAGCAGCAACTCCTTAGGGTGCATCCTCAGCTCCTCCATGTACAAGTTGCCAACATCCTTGCTGGAGCTGTCCTTCGGAGTTTCCGATGAAGACATGATGGCTCTAGATCCGAAGCAAATCCTGGCAGAAACAGCTCGAAACAAAACACGTCGAAAACACGATATACGGACCTCCAGGGGTCCGGGGGATTATATAGCAAAATTTTTCACGACATAAGGAAAGTACTAGATCGAACCAGAGTCGGAAAGAGGCGACGGGGCCGCCAAACCATAGGGCGGCGCTGGCCCAGGCTTGGCCGCGCCGGCCTATGGTGCCGCGCCCTCGTGCGTCCTTTCCACTCCGTTTCGAACTCGTAATTTCTCATATTTTCCAAAAACAGCAAAAATATAGTTCGGAAAGTAAATTGCGTACTTTTCATTACCAAGATCTTGTTACCTATTCAAAGTCGAGTTCTGGCGGATTGTCAATTTGCCCTTTGATGAAATCCTCCGGTGTTTCCACTTGAATAATATCAACATCAACATTATAAGAATCACCCGAGATATAATGCTTGAGTCTTTGTCCATTCACCACTTGCGTAGCATTGCCTTGGAGAGAGCTAATTTTGATTGCTCCTGAACGATACACCTCCTCGACAACATATGGTCCTTCCCATTTCGAGTAATTTCCCGCAAAGAATGCGAGACGAGACCGATACAATAGGACTTTATCCCCAATATTAAATTCTCTTTTGATAATCCTCCTATCATGCCATTTTTTAACTTTCTCTTTAAAGAGTTTAGCATTTTCATAAGCTTCACTTCTCCATTCATCTAGAGAACTCAATTGCAACAATCTCTTATCACCGGCAAGTTTAGGATCTTTATTTAATTCTCTAACAGCCCAATAAGCTTTGTGCTCTAGTTCTAAAGGTAAATGACAAGCTTTCCCATAAACCATTTTATAAGGTGACATTCCCATGGGATTTTTATAAGCAGTTCTATAAGCCCAAAGTGCATCCTTCAATTTACTAGCCCAATTCTTTCTGGTTTTATTAACAGTCTTTTGCAAGATAGATTTAATCTCTCTATTTGATAATTCTACTTGACCACTAGTGTGAGGATGATAAGCAGAAGCAATTCTATGATTAATACCATACCTAGCAAGAGTTTTTCTAAAACCTCCATGAATAAAGTGAGAACCTCCATCAGTCATAATATATCTAGGTACTCCAAATCTAGGAAAAATAATATCTAAGAGCATTCTTAAAGAGGTCTCACCATCAGCACTTTTTGTAGGTATAGCTTCCACCCATTTAGTAACATAATCAACAGCAACAAGTATATGAGTGTTACCATACGAAGACGGAAAAGGTCCCATGAAGTCAAATCCCCAACAATCATCCGGTTCAATAACAAGAGTATAATTCATGGGCATTTCATTGCGTGCGGAGATATTACCAACCCTTTGGCATTCATCACAAGATAAAATAAACTTTCTCGCATCCTTGAAGAGAGTTGGCCAATAAAAACCTGATTGTAGAACCTTTTGCGCGGTTCTTTCTCCGGCGTGATGTCCTCCATAAGCACTACCATGACATTTACTCAATATCTCCTGTTGTTCATATTCGGGAACACATCTTCGCATAATACCATCCACTCCTTCTTTATATAAGTGTGGGTCATCCCGAAATAATGCCTCAAATCATAAAAGAATTTCCTCCTTTGCTGAGCTGAAAAGGTTGGAGGCAAGTACTTGGAAACAATAAAGTTAGCATAATCAGCATACCAAGGACTGTCTCGCGAGCTCACCTTTATTACAGCCAATTGTTCATTTGGAAAACTATCATTAACGAGAACAGGATCATAAGCAATATTTTCCAATCTAGACAAATTATCAGCAACAGGATTATCAGCACCTTTCCTGTCTACAATATGTAGATCAAATTCTTGCAAAAGAAGCACCCATCTAATAAGCCTAGGCTTAGCATCTTTCTTCGTCATTAGGTATCTAATTGCAGCATGATCAGTATGAATAGTAACTTTTGAATCAACAATATAAGATCTAAATTTATCACAAGCAAAGACTACAGCTAATAATTCTTTTTCAGTTGTAGCATAATTTCTTTGAGCAGCATCAAGAGTTTTACTAGCATAATGAATAACATTCAGTTTTTTATCTACCATTTGTCCAAGAACAGCGCCTACAAGAAAATCACTAGCATCACACATAATTTCAAAGGGTAAGTTCCAATCGGGAGGTTCAACTATAGGAGCAGCGATTGTTAAGGCTTTCTTAAGAGTTTCAAAAGCTTCCTTACAATCATCATCAAAAACAAATGGTACATCTTTTTGAAGAAGATTAGTAAGAGGTTTTGAAATCTTGGAGAAATCTTTAATAAATCTCCTATAAAACCCAGCATGACCAAGAACACTACGAATACCTTTAACGTCCCTCGGATAGGGCATCTTCTCAATTGCTTCAACTTTAGCTCTATCAACTTCAATACCTCTCTCAGAAATTTTATGTCCCAATACAATTCCTTCATTAACCATAAAGTGGCATTTCTCCCAATTAAGAACAAGGTTAGTTTCTTCACATCTCTGCCAAAACTTTATCAAGATTTCGCAAGCAGCTATCAAAAGAATTTCCATAGACGGAAAAATCATCCATGAATACCTCTACAATACTTTCACAAAAACCATGAAAAATAGCAGACATGCATCTTTGAAAAGTAGCAGGAGCATTACATAAACCAAAAGGCATGCGTCTATAAGCATAAGTTCCATAAGGACAAGTAAAGGTGGTTTTCTCTTGATCTTTAGCTTTAACAAAGAATTTGTGAAAACCCCGAATAACCATCAAGAAAGCAAAAATGAGTATTTTTAGACAATCTTTCTAGCATTTGATCAATAAATGGTAAAGGGTAATGATCTTTCTTAGTAACCTTATTAACTTTTCGAAAATCAATGCACATTCTATACCCTACAACTACTCTTTGAGGAATGAGCTCATCATTATCATTAGGCACAACAGTCATACCTCCTTTCTTGGGAACGCAGTGCACAGGACTAACCCATCTACTATCAGCAATAGGATATATAATACCAGCTTCAAGGAGCCGTAATACCTCATTCCTTACCACTTCCTTCATCTTTGGAATTAGACGACGTTGAGGTTCAACAACAGGCTTTGCATCATCTTCCATATTAATAGCATGTTGGCAAATAGAAGGAGAAATCCCCTTCAAATCATCAAGAGTGTAACCAATAGCGCCTCGATGCTTCTTCAATATTTCCAATAACCTTTCTTCCTCAATCTCTGAAAGCTTAGAACTAATAATAACAGGATATATTTTCTTATCATCAATATGAGCATATTTAAGATTATCAGGTAAAGGCTTTAAATCAAAAACAGGATCTTCCTTTGGTGGCGGTGTTGTACCCAAATCTTCCACCCAGGTAAATCATGCTTGAGAATAGGTTGGCGAAGAAAAATTTCCTCAAGCTCATCTCTTTCTTTCCTAAAAATTTCGCTCTCGCTATCCTCTAAATGTTGCTGCAAAGGATTATTAGGAACAAGAACAATAGATGCACATTGCTCCATTTTAATATCATTACTAGGCAAATCAGCTTTATAAGGAGTTTTAGTAAATTTAGAGAAGTTAAACTCATAAGATTCACCAGCAAATTTAGTCAAAATTTTCTCTTTCTTGCAATCTATAATAGCTCCACAAGTATTTAGAAAAGGTCTACCAAAAATAATAGGACAATAATCACTAGCAGCAGAACCAAGTACCAAAAAGTCAGCAGGATATTTAATCTTACCGCATAAAACTTCCACATCTCGAACAATAGCAATTGGAGAAATAGTTTCTCTATTAGCCAGCTGAATAACCACATCAATATCTTCAAGTTCACAAGAATCAATTTCGTGCATAATCTCCGTGTAAAGCTCATACGGAATAGCACTAACACTTGCACCAATATCACATAATCCATAATAGCAATGATCACCAATTCTAACAGACATCATAGGAACACTAGCTTGTTTGGGTTTATTAGGATGTGAAACAATATTAGAAGCATCTTCACAGAAAATAATATGACCATCCTCCACATTTTCAGTCACAAGATCTTTAACTATTGCAACAGCAGGTTCAATTTTTATTTGTTCTTCAGGTTCTACAGGTTTCTTTTCACTTTTATGAACCACACTATTTATAACAGAATACTCTTTCATTTTAGCAGGGAAAGGAGTTTTTTCAATATAAGCTTCAGGAATAACATTATCAGCAGTTTCAACCACTACACATTTATTAATAGATGAATCAATTTTATCTTTATACGGTTCATGATACTTATCAAAATTCTTCTTTGGCAATTCATAATGAGAGGCAAAAGCTTTATAAAGATTTACAGACAACTTGAGAATCAAGACCATATGTAGCACTCATATTACGAAATTTATCGGTATCCATAAAAGCTTCAATGCATTTATAATCATAAATTATACCTGATTCTCTATCCTTGTCGTTCTCCCAACCTTCAGTATTTTCTTGGATTCGATCAAGAAGGTCCCTTTTAAACTCTTCCTTGTTGCGTGTAAATGATCCAAAACAAGAAGTATCCAGCAAGGTCTTGTCTTGAAAAGAAAGTCTTGCGTAGAAATTATCAATAATAACATTACCAGGAAGCTCATGAATGGGGCATTTGAGCATTAAAGACTTCAATCTCCCCCAAGCTTGGGCAATACTCTCTCCATCATGAGGCCAAAAATTATATATGCGATTCCGATCCTTATGAATTTCACTTGGAGGATAGAACTTAGAATAAAACCGGGGCACAATATCATTCCATTCAAGAGAATCCCCATTATCCAAAGAATTTATACCAATGCGCCGCCTTCTGGGACAGCGATAAAGAGAATAGTTTCTTCCTCACTTCATCCATAGCAATACCTGCACATTTGAATAACCCGCATAATTCATGCAAAAACAGTAAATGATCACCAGGATGGACAGTTCCATCCCCTTCATAGCGGTTATCCATAACACGTTCAATAATTTTCATAGGTATTTTATATGGTATCACTTCCTCACTGGCGCTTCATCCACTACCGTTGCAGTAGTAGTAGATTTCCCAAATAGAAAATGAAGAGAAGATCTCTCCATAATGACTTATAGCAAGCAGAAATAAAATCAGCACAACAAGAAGGTTTTCCTTACCAATTCCACTTACCAATAGCGCTTCACTCCCCGGCAACGGCGCCGAGAAAATAGTCTTGATGACCCACAAGTATAGGGGGTGTATCGTAGTATCTTCGATAAGTAAGAATGTCGATCCCAACAAGGAGCGAGAGAAGGTGTTGACAAGCAGTTTCGATGAAGGATTCACCGTAAATGCTCACAGACAAGTATTCGGGGGGTTTTGATGTAACAGTTGAATAAAGTACGAGTATGTAAAGTGCGAGAGTAATAATTGCAGCGAGTGGCCCAATCCTTTTTAGCACAAAGGACAAGCCGGTTTGTTTACTTATAATGACCAAGCGTTCTCGAGGACACACGGGATTTTAGTCTAGTGCTTTCGCTACATACGGCTAAATAATCTTCATTGTTGTGATAAGTGTTGTGTGGGTGAACCTATGCTAATGTACCGCCCTTCCTAGGACTAATACATACTTGTGATTATACCCCTTGCAAGCATCCGCAACTACAAGAAAGTAATTAAGAATAAATCTAACCACAGCCTTAAACTACGAGATCCTGCGATCCCTCCCGCATCGATATACCAACGGGGGTTTAGGTTTCTGTCACTCCGGCAACCCCGCAATTAGCAAACGAATACAAGATGCATTCCCCTAGGCCCATAAATGGTGAAGTGTCATGTAGTCGACGTTCACATGACACCACTAGAAGAATAACACCACAACTTAAATATCACACCATTGAATATTACTCAACCATAGTTCACTACTAACATTTAGACTTCACCCATGTCCTCAAGAACTAAACGAACTACTCACGAGACATCATATGGAACATGATCAGAGGTGATATGATGATGAATAACAATCTGAACATAAACTTGGTTCAATGGTTTCACTCAATAGCATCAACAACAAGTAGGAATCGATACCGGGAGAGTTTCCCCTATCAAACAATCAAGATCAAACCCAAATTGCTACGGCGGTGACGGTGTCTAGCGGTGATGACGGCGGTGATGATGGTGGAGATGATGATGATGGTGATGGCGATGATGTCCAGCTCGATGACGGTGACGATGGCGTCGATTTCCCCCTCCCGGAGGGAATTTCCCCAGCGGATTCCTGCCCGCCGGAGAGCTCTTTTCTCTCCGGTGTTCTCCGCCCCGCAGAGGCGGCTGTAACTCTTCGCGAGGTACCCTCTGTGGCTTAGGTCTTCGGGACGAAGGGTTTGGCGAAGAAAAGGAGGCGAAAAGGGTCGTGGGCCCCCCAGACCACAGGCCGGCGCGGCCAGGGCTTGGGCCGCGCCGCCCTAGGGTGTGGGCCCACCCTGGCTGCTCCCCGGCTCCCCCTTCGCTTCCTTCGTCATCTTGAAAAATAGGATTTTTGGTATAATTTCCTTCCAGCAGTTGATCTTCCGAAATATTGCGTTCGACGGTGCTTTTTCCAAGAGAATCCTCAGCTCCGGTGTTCGATCCTCCAATAATGATGAAACATGCAAAATAGATGAAATAACATAAGTTTTGTGTCCCAATATGAAATATATCAATGAATAACAGCAAATTATGATATAAAATAGTGATGCAAATTGGACGTATCAGGGGGCTGTGAGGCGTTGGATTAGATCAAGATCTAACAGCTCTCGTTCGTCGTTGTCGCCGGCGAGAGGAGCTCACTGGCGCGGCGAGGCTAGGGGGTCGGAGGGCTCACCGTGGCTCCAGCGATGGTGGGCAGTGTGCTCGGCGAAGGTGTAGTCGATGGCGAGGCTCCAGGTACCGGTGGCGTCTCCAACGGTGGCCGAAATCGACGGCGAGCTTCTGCGGCGAAGCACGGCAGTGGTGATGCAATTGGGCGGCGCTATGGGGTAATGTCGAGCGGCGAGGTGGCTAGGAGGTCGAGGGAGGAGAGGGGAGTGTGATGCTGTGAAGGAATCGACGCGGGGTGGTCTCCTTTTATAGGCGCGGAAGGGTGTCGTGGGTGCTGTGGCCAGTCGACCATGGCGCGGGCTCTCCAGCGGTGTAGGGAGGTAGGCGAGGGCTGGGCACTGTGCTGCGCGTCCAGGCGGTTCTTTTGGCGGCGACGGCGCGGTCGGACGGTGCCTAACTTGGTAGTGTGGTCGCGGGGTACTGCGCGGCAGTGGCGGGATGCGGTCGTCGTCTCCGGCGGCGGCGGGCGCGGGTCGGTGTCGCAAGCAGGTCTGGCGAGTTTGCGGTGGCGTGGCGAGGCGCTGGGGGAGAGAAGGGGGCCAGGGGTGGCGCAAGGTGGCGATGCGACGCGTGCACCGTGCGCGCTCCGGCAGACACGCGTGGACGCGGCCATGCCATTCCTGTCGCGCCAGGGCGTCGCGGGCGCGCATTTCTCTAGCCTCTGCCGTCCACCACTCGACCAATGGAGGGCACATGCATGCTCAGGAGGTCAAATGGAGGCAGTAGGGCATGATTGCTAGGGTTAGGTTTGAGAGAAAAGAGGGGAGGCATGTCCATGCACTACAAGAAAAGTTGCCATGGCCGACGAAGTTGAAGTCGCGCCGTGGTTGCTGGTGTACCATGGCCGACGATTTTTGGTCCCTTCGTGGTGCATGTCAAAACTTTTTTTTTCTCGTTTTTGAGGCCACCTAGCCCGATGAAAGCGGCCAAAACGTCGCGTATGGTGGCCCGGGACGTGGTGCATCTCGAAATCTCGGGTTCGCCGGCCGAGTCAACGCAAATCCGCACCGCCGAGGGATGTAGGGCCCAGATGGCAGCCTCTCTGGCATTGTTTTTTTTCTCGATCGCGCCATCTCGTTCAACGTTCTCCGATCGAGCCATTTACGATGCAGGATCATGGGTCCCGCATGTCATCCTCTATGAACAATAAAACTTTCTATTCTTGGATTTTTTGACCCCCGATTTCTCGGCTACTTCCTTTTCTTTTGATCCCTTGCCGCCTTGGAAACGTTGAGACCGCTGCTGCTAAATGGGACCCGCATGTCATCCTCTATGTGCAATCAACTTTCTTTTCTTGGAGTTTTTTTTGGCACCTCAAATTTGGTCACTTGCCTTTTTCTTTCGATCCCCTGCCGCCTCCCAAACGGTGATACCGCTGCTGCTAACTGGGACCCGCATGTCATCCTCTATGTACTATAAAACTTTCTTTTCTTGAATTATTTTTGGCACCTCATATTTGGTCACTTACCTTTTTCTTTCGATCCCCTGCCGCCTCTCAAACGGTGATACCGCTGCTGCTAACTGGGATCCGCATGTCATCCTCTATGTACTATAAAACTTTCTTTTCTTGAATTATTTTTGGCACCTCATATTTGGTCACTTGCCTTTTTCTTTCGATCCCCTACCGCCTCTCAAACGGTGATACCGCTGCTGCTAAATGGGACCCGCATGTCATCCTCTATGGACTATAAAACTTTCTTTTCTTGAATTATTTTTGGCTCTTGATATTTGGTCACTTGCCTTTTTCTTTCGATCCCCTGCCGCCTCTCAAACAGTGAGACCGCTGCAGCTAAATGGGACCCGCATGTCATCCTCTATGAGCAATCAACTTTCTTTTCTTGGAGTTTTTTTTGGCACCTCATATTTGGGCACTTGCCTTTTTCTTTCGATCTCATGCCACGTTTGAAACGTTGAGGAACCTGCAGGCTCATGGGACCCGCATGTCATCCTCTATGTACTATAAAAGTTCATTTTCTTGGTTTTTTTCACCCTCTGATTTTTGGCAATTTCTTTTTTCTTTTGAACCCCTGCCGCCTCTCAAACGGTGATACCGCTGCTGCTAAATGGGACCTGCATGTCATCCTCTATGTACTATAAAACTTTCTTTTCTTGAATTATTTTTGGCTCCTCATATTTGGTCACTTGCCTTTTTCTTTCGATCACATGCCACGTTTGAAACGTTGAGGAACCTGCTGGCTCATGGGACCCGCATGTCATCCTCTATGTGCTATAAAAGTTTATTTTCTTTATTTTTTTTTCACCCTCTGATTTTTGGCTATTTCCTTTTTCTTTTGATCCCCTGCCGCCTTGGAAACGTTGGGTAAGCTGCTGACTCATAGGACCCGCATGTCATCCTCTATGTACAATCAACTTTCTTTTTCTTTTGATCTCAAGCCGCATTTGAAACGTTGAGACCGCTGCTGCTAAATGGGACCCGCATGTCATCCTCTACGTACAATAAAGTTTCTTTTCTTGGATTATCTTTGGCTCCTGATATTTTGTCACTTGCCTTTTTCTTTCGATCTCATGCCGCCTTTGAAACGTTGAGTAAGCTGCTAGCTCATGGGTCCCGCATGTCATCCTCTACGAACAATAAAAGTTTCCTTTCTTGGAGTTATTTTTTACCCCTAATTTCTGGCTATTTGCCTTTTTCTTTTGATCTCCTGCCCCCTCTGAAACGATGAGGACGCTGTTGGCAGGTCGGTCCCACATGTCATCCTCTATGAACAATAAAAGTTTCCTTTGATGGATTTATTTTGAACCCCTAATTAATTACTGGATATTTCCCCCCGCCTTGGAATCGTTGAGGATGCCTGCCTCATGGGCCCCGCATGTCATCCTCTCGTAACGGTAAATGTTTATTTTCTTGGATTTTGTTGACCAAACGATTTTTGGCTTATTTTTTTCGATCACGTGCAGCCTTTAAAACGCTGAGGACGCTGCGGCCACTCGGGTCCCACATCTCACCGTCTACGACCAATAAACGCTGTGGATGCTGCTGCCTCATGGGTCCCGCATGTCATCCTCTCGTAACGAAAATGTTTCTTTTCTTGGATTTTTTACCAACAGATTTATGGTTTATTTTTTCTTTCCATCCCCCGCCGCCTTTAAAACGTTGACGACGCTGTTGGCTCATGGGTCCCCGATGTCGACCTCCCCGTACAAGAAACATATGATATCTTGATTATTTTGCAGACAATAAACAATGTATTGCGCCCGAGCTATTTCAAACGGATAATTAAATCTTTATTTTTACATAAACAAACTTATATGTTGAATCTCCTTGTTTTTTTGTCTTTGCGAAGCATAGGACTTTCCTGTTTTTTTAGAAAATTCGGAACTTTCCTGTTTTGGAGTGGGCTGAAATTGTACGAGTCAAAAGGCCAAGCAGGATAGTTCGAAGGCCCAGATGTCCAGATGCAGCCCAATTGAAATCTTTCTTCTTGGATTTTTTCACCCCCGATTTCTCGGCTACTTCATTTTTCTTTTGGTTCTGTGCCGCCTTGGAAACGTTGGGACCGCTGCTGCAAAATGGGACCCACATGTCATCCTCTACGTACAATAAAATTTCTTTTCTTGGATTATTTTTGGCTCCTGATATTTGGTCACTTGCCTTTTTCTTTCGATCCCGTGCAGCCTCTCAAACGGTGATACCGCTGCTGCTAATTGGGACCCGCATGTCATCCTCTATGTACAATCAAGTTTCTTTTCTTGAATTATTTTTGGCTCTGATATTTGGTCACTTGCCTTTTTCTTTCGATCTCATGCCACGTTTGAAACGTTGAGGAACCCGTCGGCTCATGGGACCCGCATGTCATCCTCTATGTACTATAAAAGTTCATTTTCTTTGTTTTTTTTCACCCTCCGATTTTTGGCTATTTCCTTTTTCTTTTGATCCCCCGCCGCCTTGGAAACGTTGAGTAAGCTGCTAGCTCATGGGACCCGCATGTCATCCTCTATGTCCATCAACTTTATTTTCTTGGATTTTTTTGACCCCCTAATTTCTCGGCTACTTTCTTTTTCTTTTGATCTCAAGCCGCATTTGAAACGTTGGGACCGCTCACGCAAAATGGGACCCGCATGTCATCCTCTATGTAAATAAAGTTTCTTTTCTTGGATTATCTTGGGCTCCTGATATTTTGTCACTTGCCTTTTTCTTTCGATCTCATGCCGCCTTTGAAACGTTAAGTAAGCTGCTGGCTCATGGGTCCCTCATGTCATCCTCAACGAACAATAAAAGTTTCATATCTTGTATATATTTATTACCCATAATTTCTTGCTAGTTGCCTTTGTATTTATATCTCCTGCCCCATTCGAAACGATGAGGACGCTGTTGGCAGGTCGGTCCCACATGTCATCCTCTATGAACAATAAAACTTTCCTTTGATGGATTTATTTTGAACCCCTAATTAATTTCTGGCTATTTCCTTTTTTTTCTTTGATCCCCTGCCGCCTTGGAAACGTTGAGGATGCTGCTTTGCCTCATCGGTCCCGCATGTCATCCTCTCGAACGATAAATGTTTTCTTTTCTTGGATTTTTACCAACCGATATTTGGTTTTTTTTATTTTCGATCCCTGCCGCCTTTGAAACGTTGACGACGCCTGCTGGCTCATGGGTCCCCGATGTCACCTCCCGTACAAGAAACATGTGATATCTTGATTATTTTGCAGACAATAAACAGTGTATTTCGCTCTGAGCTATTGCAAACGGATAAATTAAATCTTTATTTTTACAACTTATATCTTGAATCTCCTTGTTTTTTGTTTTGGTGAAGCATAGGACTTTCCTGTTTTTTTTTTTGAGAAAAATCCGAACTTTCATGTTCTGGAGTGGGCTGAAATTGTACGAGTCAAAAGGCCCAGAAGGATAGTTCGAAGGCCCAGATGTCCAGATGCAGCCCAATTGAAATCTTTCTTTTCTTGGATTGTTTTCACCCCTGATTTACGGCAACTTCATTTTTCTTTTGGTCTGTGCCGCCTTGGAAACGTTGAGACCGCTGTCGCAAAATGGGACCCGCATGTCATCCTCTATGTACAATAAAGTTTATTTTCTTGGATTATTTTTGGCTCGATATTTGGTCACTTGCCTTTTTCTTTCGATCTCATGCCACGTTTGAAACGTTGAGGAATCACGACTCATGGGACCCGCATGTCATCCTCTATGTACAATAAAAGTTTGATTTCTTGGATTTTTTTCACCCTCTGATTTTTGGCTATTTCCTTTTTCTTTTGATCCCCTGCCGCCTTTGAAACGTTTAGTAAGCTGCTGGCTCATAGGTCCCACATGTCAGCCTGTATGAACGATAAAGCTTTCCTTTCTTGGAGTTTTTTTTTTGACCCCCTAATTTCTGGCTATTTTCATTTTCTTTTGATCTCAAGCCGCATTTGAAACGTTGGGACCACTGCCGCACAATGGGACCCGCATGTCATCCTCTATGTACAATCAAGTTTATTTTCTTGGATTATTTTTGGCTCCTGATATTTGGTCACTTGCCTTTTTCTTTCGATCTCATGCCACGTTTGAAACGTTGAGGAACCTGCTGGCTCATGGGACCCGCATGTCATCCTCTATGTACTACAAAAGTTTATTTTCTAGGGTTTTTTTTTCACTCTCTGATTTTTGGCTATTTCCTTTTTCTTTTGATCCCCTGCCGCCTTGGAAACGTTGAGTAGGCTGCTAACTCGTGGGACCCGCATGTCATCCTCTATGTACAATCAATTTTCTTTTCTTGGAGTTTTTTTTACCCCCTAATTTCTGGCTACTTTCTTTTTCTTTTGATGTCAAGCCGCATTTGAAACATTGGGACAGCATGTCATCCTCTATGTACAATAAAAGTTTCTTTTCTTGGATTATTTTTCACCCCCTGATTTTTGGTCACTTGCCTTTTTCTTTCGATCTCATGCCGCCCTTGAAAACGTTGAGGAACCTGCTGGCCCATGGGACTCGCATGTCATCCTCTATGTACTACAAAAGTTTCTTTTCTTGGATTTTTTTCACCCTCTGATCTTTGGCTATTTCCTTTTTCTTTTCATCCCCTGCCGCCTTGGAAACGTTAGTAAGCTACTGACTGGTGGGACCCGCATGTCATCCTCTATGTACAATCAAGTCTCTTTTCTTGGATTTTTTTTACCCCCTTATTTTTGTCACTTGCCTTTTTCTTTCGATCTCATGCAGCCTCTGAAACGTTGAGGAAGCTGCTGGCTCATGGGACCCACATGTCATCCTTGATACTATAAAAGTTTCTTTTCTTGGATTTTTTTTCACCCTCTTATTTTTGGCTGTTTCCTTTTTCTTTTGATCCCCTGCCGCCTTGGAAACGTTGATTAAGCTGCTGACACAAGGGGCCCGCATGTCATCCTCTATGTACAATTGATGACCCACAAGTATAGGGGATCGCGATAGTCTTCGAGGGTAGTATAACCCAAATTTGTTGATTCGACACAAGGGGAGGTAAAGAATACTTATAAGCCTTAACAACTGAGTTGTCAATTCAGCTACACCTGGAAAAGCACTAGTAACAGGGGTGATGTGAAAGTAGCAGTAATATGAGAGCAGTAGTAATAGTAACACAGCAGCAGTAATAGTAACACAGAGGTAATATGATGACATGTAGAACAAGTATTTGATGATGAAATATGGACCGGGGTTCCCAGCGATCTACACTAGTGGTAACTCTCCAATAAGTGACAAGTGTTGGGTGAACAAATTACAGTTGGGCAATTGATAGGAATCAAAGCATTAAGATAGAACATCAGGCTTATTAATTATGTAGGCATGTTTTCCGTATATAGTCGTACGTGCTCGCAATGAGAAACTTGCACAACATCTTTTGTCCTACCAGCCGGTGGCAGCCGGGCCTCAAGGGAAACTACTGGATATTAAGGTACTCCTTTTAATAGAGTACCGGAGCAAAGCATTAACACACCGTGAAAACATGTGATCCTCACATCACTACCATCCCCTCCGGTTGTCCCGATTTCTGTCACTTCGGGGCCATTGGTTCCAGACAGTGACATGTGCATACAACTTGTAGATACAATCTAAGCAACAATATAGAGCTTAAATCTAAGATCATGCCACTCGGGCCCTAGTGACAAGCATTAAGAATAACAAGATTGCAGCAACAATAACTTCACAAACTTTATAGATAGACTAATCATAATGTATCATCCATCGGATCCCAACAAACACAACACCGATTACATCAGATGAATCTCAATCATGTAAGGCAGCTCATGAGACCATTGTATTGAAGTACATGGGGGAGAGTATACCGACATAGCTACTGCTAGAACCCGTAGTCCATGGGGGAACTACTCACGGAGCATGGCGGAGGCGGTGGCGTTGATGGAGATGGCTTCCGGGGGCACTTCCCCGTTCCGGCAGGTGCCGAACAGAGTTCCGTCCCGAATTGGAGTTTCGCGATGGCGGCGGCGCCCCTGGAGTCTTTCTGGAGTTTCATCAATTGGTACGGTGTTTTTAGGTCGAAAGGGATTTTATAGGCGAAGAGGCGGCGCAGGGGGGCACCTGGGGGCTCCACACCATAGGGTGGCGCGGGCCCAGGCCAGGCCGCGCCGCCCTATGGTCTGGTGGCCCTCTGGCCCCTCTCCGACTCTTCTTCGGTGTTCTGGAGCCTTCCGGGAAAAATAGGAGGTTTGGCGTTGATTTCGTCCAATTCCGAGAATATTGCCCGAACAGCCTTTCTGGAACCAAAACAAGAAAACAGAACCGGCACTGTGGCATCTTGTTAATAGGTTAGTTCCGGAAAACGCATGAAATCATCATAAAGTGCAAGCAAAACATGTAAGTATTGTCATAAAACAAGCATGGAACAACAGAAATTATGGATACGTCGGGGACGTATCAGCATCCCCAAGCTTAGTTCCTGCTCGTCCCAGCGAGTAAACGATAAAAAGAATAATTTCTGTAGTGACATGCTACTTACATAACCTTGATCATACTATTACAAAGCATATGAAATGAATGAAGTGACTCAAGGCAATGATCTATAGTTGCTAACAAGTAGATAACATATAGCAAAACTTTTCATGGAGAGTACTTTCAAGACAAGCATCAAAAGATTGCACAAGAGTTAACTCATAAAGCAATAGATTCAAAGTAAAGGCATCGAAGCAACACAAAGGAAGATATAAGTTTCAGCGGTTGCTTTCAACTTTCATCATGCATATCTCATGGATATTGTCAACATAGAGTAATATGATGAATGCAAATATGCAAGTATGTAAGAATCAATGCACAGTTAACACAAGTGTTTGCTTCTTGAGGTGGAGAGAAATAGGTGAACTGACTCAACATTAAAAGTAAAAGAATGGTCCTTCAAAGAGGAAAGCATCGATTGCTATATTTGTGCTAGAGCTTTGGTTTTGAAAACATATAGAGAGCATAAAAAGTAAAATTTTGAGAGGTGTTTGTTGTTGTCAACGAATGGTAATGGGTACACTAACTACCTCGCCAACCGGACTTTCAAGAGCGGCTCCCATTTTTTTTTTTTTTTTGGGTGGCACTCCTTCCAACCTTTCTTTCACAAACCATGGCTAACCGAATCCTCGGGTGCCTGCCAACAATCTCATACCATGAAGGAGTGCCTTTTTATTTTAGTTTTATTATGATGATGACACTCCTCCCAACCTTTGCTTACACAAGCCATGGCTAACCGAATCCTTCGGGTGCCTTCCAACAATCACATACCATGGAGGAGTGTCTATTTGAGTTAATTAATTTGGGACTGGGAATCCCATTGCCAGCTCTTTTTGCAAAATTATTGGATAAGCGGATGTGCCACTAGTCCATATGAGAGTCCGTCAAAAGTAAATGACAAGGTTGAAAGCTAAACACCACATACTTCCTCATGAGCTATAAAACATTAACACAAATCAGAGGTGATAAATTTTGAATTGTTTAAAGGTAGCACTCAAGCAATTTACTTTGGAATGGCAGGAAATACCACATAGTAGGTAGGTATAGTGGACACAATTGGCATAGTGGTTGGCTCAAGGATTTGGATGCACGAGAAGTATTCCCTCTCAGTACAAGGTTTAGGCTAGCAAGGTTGTTTGAAGCAAACACAGGTATGAACCGGTACAGCAAAACTTACATAAGAACATATCGCAAGCATTATAATACTCTACACTGTCTTCCTTGTTGCTCAAACACTTTTACCAGAAAATATCTAGACCTTAAGAGAGATCAATTATGCAAACCAATTTTAACAAGCTTTACGGTAGTTCTCCACTAATAGGTTTAAACTACATGCAAAAACTTATGATCTACTTGAGAGCTCAAAACAATTGCCAAGTATCAAATTATCCAAGACATATGAGGCATTTCCTTTTCCCAACCAAATAAAGATAAATATTGTAGCTTCCAACTTTTATTCATTGAACAATAAAAGTAAAACGAAGAACAAGTGTTCATATGAAAAAGCGGAGCGTGTATCTCTCCCAATCAAGGATTGCTAGGATCCATCTTATTCAAACACAAACAAAACAAAAATAAACACACAGACGCTCCAAGTAAAGCACATATGATGTGACTGAATAAAAATATAGTTTCAGGGGAGGAACCTGATAAGTTGATGAAGAAGGGGATGCCTTGGGCATCCCCAAGCTTAGACGCTTGAGTCTTCTTGAAATATGCAGGGATGAACCACGGGGGCATCCCCAAGCTTAGACTTTTCACTCTTCTTGATCATATATCATCCTCCTCTCTTGACCCTTGAAAACTTCCTTCACAACAAACTTCTCATAAACTTCATTAGAGGGGTTAGTACTCAAAAAAATTTAATCCACCTTGGTCCTGTAGTGGCACATTGCAAGAACTTAATAAAATATTAGCTACAGCTCTCTACGTCTAGAAAAGCTCGCTTAAAGTCCGCAAGAGACAATGCAAAAAAACAGAGACAGAATCTGCCAAAACAGAACAGCCAGTAAAGACGAATTTTAATAAAATACTTCCGTTGCTCAAATCAGAAAACTCAAAACTAATGAAAGTTGCGTACATATCTGAGGAACACGCACGTAAATTGGCATATTTTTCTGATTTTTCTACAGAGAAAACAGCCCAGATTCGTGACAGATAGAAATCTGTTTCTGCGCAGAAATCCAAATCTAGTATCAACCTTCGATTAGAGGCTTCACTTGGTACAACAAAACACAAAACTAAGATAAGGAGAGGTTGCTACAGTAGTAAACAACTTCCAAGACACAAATATAAAACAAAGTACTGTAGCAAAATAACACATGGGTTATCTCCCAAGAAGTTCTTTCTTTATAGCCATTAAGATGGGCTCAGCAGTTTTAATGATGCACTCGCAAGAAATAGTATTTGAAGCAAAAGAGAGCATCAATAGGCAAATCCAAAACACATTTAAGCCTAACATGCTTCCTATGCATAGGAATCTTGTAAATAAACAAGTTCATGAAAAGCAAAGTAACAAGCATAGGAAGATAGAACAAGTGCAACTTCAAAATTTTGAACACATAGAGAGGTGTTTTAGTACCATGCAAATTTCTACAACCATATTTTCCTCTCTCATAATAATTTTCAGTAGCTTCATGAACAAACTCAACAATATAACTATCACATGCAGCATACTTTTCATGATCCACAAACATATAATTTTTATCAAATTCAAGAATAGTGGAATTAAAACTTTCAAACACACTTTTATCAATAATATAACGAGGTAAATGATCAATCTCAAGAGATATGGGACTCATAGAATAAGTCAAGAACTCTCCAATCCCATTTTCATTAGTAGTACAATTAATAGTATCAAGTAACATAGGACCATCATCTAGAGATTTATCATAAACATTTGCCAAGCAAAATTCTTTAGTACCATGCATTTCGACATCAGGCACAAACAAAGCATTATCATAAGATTTATCAAAGTAGCATGGATTATCATAGATAACAGTAGCATAATTATTCTCACAAGTATTACTCATAGGTACTATTTCAAGAGAATCCACAGGAACATAACATTCAACCTCTTCCGGTAAGCATGGAGGACAATCAAATAGTGTAAGGGATAAAGAGTTACTCTCATTAGAAGGTTGGCATGGGTAGCTAATCCATTCTTCCTCCTTTTGTTCGTCGCTCTCCTCTTCTTTTTCATCCAATGAGCTTTCTGGTTCATCAATTTCCTCCTCTTTTTCATCCAATGCGCTTTCAGGTTCATCAGTTTCTTCTTCCACCGGTTCCTGCAAATTGTGAGTGCATTCTTGTGCATTAATGTGTCTCTCTTTATAATCAATGATATAAGGATTATTACCGAAGCATTCTATGCAACAATTAAGGATAGAAGAGACATAATCTTTAAGGTCCTTACAAACAACACAAGTTTCATAATTCTCAACCATGAAGGATTCGATCTCAGAGGCTCCCATAAACACGACAAATTGTTCTACCTCTTCGAACCCATAATGAATATAGCAATTCCGATTATAGTTCTTAATTAAAAATTCCTCACTAAAGCCACATTGAAATTTAAGATGTTTAGTATCCTGTTGAGAGCAACAGTTTATATCATGGCGTTTAAGCAAGATTTTAGCAATTGTATTCACTTTTTCTATCATAGCACTCATTACTTCACCAGCTCTTGATTTCCTATAATTATTATAACATTCTATGAGCTCCAAGTAGGTTGTTGGTTCTCCCATAACAGCAGTTTTTAATTTTTTGGTTTTTCAAATTTTTATGGATTTTTGGGTATATGAGACAAATAAAACAAGACAAAAATAAACTAAGCAAAAGTAAACTACGCAAACTAATACTAGACAGAAATAAACTAAGCACAAATAAACTAGACAAAAGTAAACTAAGCAAAGCAAAAATAAAACAAATTAAAAACAGAGAGAGAGGTAGAGTGTACTCCCCAGGTGAACTTATGAGTAGAGCTATGCCTCCCCGGCAACGGCGCCAGAAAACAGTCTTGATGACCCACAAGTATAGGGGATCGCGATAGTCTTCGAGGGTAGTATAACCCAAATTTATTGATTCGACACAAGGGGAGGTAAAGAATACTTATAAGCCTTAACAACTGAGTTGTCAATTCAGCTGCACCTGGAAAAGCACTAGTAACAGGGGTGATGTAAAAGTAGCAGTAATATGAGAGCAGTAGTAATAGTAACACAGCAGCAGTAATAGTAACACAGAGGTAATATGATGACATGTAGAACAAGTATTTGATGATGAAATATGGACCGGGGTTCCCAGCGATCTACACTAGTGGTAACTCTCCAATAAGTGACAAGTGTTGGGTGAACAAATTACAGTTGGGCAATTGATAGGAATCAAAGCATTAAGATAGAACATCAGGCTTATTAATTATGTAGGCATGTTTTCCGTATATAGTCGTACGTGCTCGCAATGAGAAACTTGCACAACATCTTTTGTCCTACCGGTAGGTGGCAGCCGGGCCTCAAGGGAAACTACTGGATATTAAGGTACTCCTTTTAATAGAGTACCGGAGCAAAGCATTAACACACCGTGAAAACATGTGATCCTCACATCACTACCATCCCCTCCGGTTGTCCCGATTTCTGTCACTTCGGGGCCATTGGTTCCGGACAGTGACATGTGCATACAACTTGTAGATACAATCTAAGCAACAATATAGAGCTTAAATCTAAGATCATGCCACTCGGGCCCTAGTGACAAGCATTAAGAATAACAAGATTGCAGCAACAATAACTTCACAAACTTTATAGATAGACTAATCATAATGTATCATCCATCGGATCCCAACAAACACAACACCGATTACATCAGATGAATCTCAATCATGTAAGGCAGCTCATGAGACCATTGTATTGAAGTACATGGGGGAGAGTATACCGACATAGCTACTGCTAGAACCCGTAGTCCATGGGGGAACTACTCACGGAGCATGGCGGAGGCGGTGGCGTTGATGGAGATGGCTTCCGGGGGCACTTCCCCGTTCCGGCAGGGTGCCGGAACAGAGTTCTATCCCCCGAATTGGAGTTTCGCGATGGCGGCGGCGCCCCTGGAGTCTTTCTGGAGTTTCGTCAATTGGTACGGTGTTTTTAGGTCGAAAGGGATTTTATAGGCGAAGAGGCGGCGCAGGGGGGCACCTGGGGGCTCCACACCATAGGGTGGCGCGGGCCCAGGCCAGGCCGCGCCGCCCTATGGTCTGGTGGCCCTCTGGCCCCTCTCCGACTCTTCTTCGGTGTTCTGGAGCCTTCCGGGAAAAATAGGAGGTTTGGCGTTGATTTCGTCCAATTCCGAGAATATTGCCCGAACAGCCTTTCTGGAACCAAAAACAGCAGAAAACAGGAACTGGCACTGTGGCATCTTGTTAATAGGTTAGTTCCGGAAAACGCATGAAATCATCATAAAGTGCAAGCAAAACATGTAAGTATTGTCATAAAACAAGCATGGAACAACAGAAATTATGGATACGTCGGGGACGTATCAACAATCAACTTGCAAGATCTTGGGGCGGAAGAGCTTGTATAAGTGGGACCCATATGTCATCCTCTATGTACAATAAAAGTTTATTTTTCTTGGATTATTTTTTGCTCCTGGTATTTGGTCTCTTTCCTTTTTCTTTCGATCTCATGCCGCCTCTGAAACGTTGAGTAAGGTGCTGGGTCATGGGACCCGCATGCCATCCTCTATGTACAATCAACTTTCTTTTCTGGGAGTTTTTTTTACCCCTAATTTCTGGCTACTCTTTTTCTTTTGATCTCAAGCCGCATTTGAAACGTTGACACCGCTGCTGCAAAATGGGACCCACATGTCATCTTTTATGTACAATAAAGTTTCTTTTCTTGGATTATTTTTGGCTCCTGATATTTGGTCACTTGTCTTTTTCTTTCGATCTCATGCCCCCTTTGAAACGTTGAGGAAGCTGCTAGCGCATGGGTCCCGCATGTCATACTCTATGAACAATAAAAGTTTCCTTCCTTGGAGTTATTTTGACCGCTAATTTCTGGCTACTTCCTTTTTCTTTTGATCCCCTGCCGCCTTGGAAACGTTGAGTAAGCTGCTGACACAAGGGGCCCGCATGTCATCCTCTATGTACAATCAACTTGCAAGATCTTGGAGCGAAAGAGCTTGTATAAGTGGGACCCATATGTCATCCTCTATGTACAATAAAAGTTTCTTTTCTTGGATTATTTTTTGCTCCTGATATTTGGTCACTTTCCTTTTTCTTTCTATCTCATGCCGCCACCGAAACGTTGAGTAAGGTCTTGGCTCATGGACCGTACAATAAAGTTTCATTTCTTAGATTTTTTTACCCACCGATTTGTGCTAACTTGCCTTTTTCTTTTCGATCATATGCCGCCTTTGAAATTGAGGTTGCCGCTGGCTCATGGGTCCCACATGTCAGCCTCTATGAACAATAAACCTTTCCTTTGTTGGATTTATTTTTTACCCCTAATTTCTGGCTATTTGCCTTTTTCTTTTGATCCCCTGCGGCCTTTGAAATGATGAGGACGCTGCTGGCAGGTCGGTCCCACATGTCATCCTCTATTAAGAATAAAAGTTTCCTTTTTGGATTTATTTTTGACCCCTAATTTCTGGCTATTTGCCTTTTTCTTCTGATCCCTGCCGACTTCGAAATGATGAGGATGCGGTGGCAAGATCGGTCCCACATGTCAGCCTCTATGAACTATAAATGTTTCCTTTGTAGGATTTATTTTTTACCCCTATTTTCGGGCTACTTGCCTTTTTCTTTGAAACGTTGAGGACGCTACTGTCTCATGGGTCCCACATGGCATCCTCTCTAAACGATAAACCTTCATTTCTTGTTAACGACAGGTTTATCAGTATTATTTTCGCAGACTAATACAAGCTCTTTGGCTCCAAGATCTTGCAAGTTGATAGATTAAATCAAGGAATTATTAGGATATGTTTTAAATTTCAAATCCACTTTATGAATTTTTAAAAATACCGTTATCCATGTGGGTATGGAGCGATCAAGGATTTTCATATTGGGCATGAGCAGTTTAAAAAATTGGAACCCTATAATTCAAAATAAATAAAAACAACTTTTATGTAGAATCTCCGTGTATTTTTATTTGCCAATCATAGGATCTGTGTTTCATTAGAAAAGGGCCGAAATTGCATGAGCAGAAAGGCCCATTTGTAGTTATTGGGCTTCGACAGCCGGATCAAGTAGACCGATAACAATTACCATGTAGATGTTCCTTGGCAACCCAAAAGTGAAATATTGGGCCCAACGGGGAAGGTTGAACAGTACTTTTTCTATTGGGAAGGTGGTACATGGGGTTATCCTGACAAAAAAAAATGGAACATGGGTTACTGAAGGTTGCCCATTTGTGCCTAATATGTTTGTCAGCAGGAGCTTTACCTTCCGCCGCCGCCGCTCCGCTTCCGCCGCCGCCATGCCTCGTCGCGGGTCGAGCTACCGGTATGGCGGCGTCTCGAGCTCGGGGTACCGCAGCGTCCGCGCGCGCCCCAAATTAAGGTACTTCCTCCTCGGGATGGCACCTACGATAGGCTCGGCTGGCCTTGGGGCATTTACCCCTAGCCTCTTCCATGCTCAAGTTTTTGAAATGTTTCTGCTCTGTTCAACACTCGGATCAAATTTGTCAACATGACCATTCTTATGGAGTAGCAACGAGTTGAATCTCTCAAAACTCTTTAAGTTCTGCAATATAACGACTAATTGGTACTACCTTATACAAAATGATTACATATCCTTATTTTGGAAGCAAGCAATCACACACTTATAGTTTGCTAGTCAGCTGCACGTAACGTTAAAAATCGGCAATTATAATGAATAAACATGTAATTTTCACTAAAAATGCATTAAGGAGCATCAAATTTGACAAATCAAACCATGTCGTACTGAAAATTGACATGTCTTTCTCATGCGAAATGTAAAATTATCCATGCATGTGCGTTTATAAAAGTTAAGTTTTTCACGTAATATTTTTTGTAACTTTTCTGACTACCTTCAAAGCTCCAATCCTTCTTCATCATCTTTGTTGTACCGCACTGATGCAAGTGAATGCGAGCTGCTCGCCAGACGCGACTTCGTGTCCGATATGTGTACTATGCCTTCTCCATCTAGTGCTAGTTACACCTCTGTGCTAATTAATTCAGCACAAACCTCTGTCATTGCAGCTGTGACTCACCTCGACCATTGGAGCCCAATCACAAGAGCGAGCTCAGTCTCAACCAGAGAGGCATGTGTCTCATGGTTAGCTATCTACAACTTGCTGTCTTACTAAAACCGTGCCTATCATAGAGATCACCTCGCTGGTGTAGCAATGGCTGCAAGTAGCTGCTAGCATGAGCGAAGGGGATAAGGAAGAAAAGATTAAAAAAATGGGTTGGGGCCAACAAGCAGGAAAGCTATCTACTAGCTTTATGGATGTTTCTGGAATTGGGTAGAAAATAGTAGATGACACTGTAGCAGCGAATCCCAGAGACCAAGGCCGTTGGATGATGTCTAATGAACGGCAGAACAAAATCGGCGAAATTAGCTTGAATTTTGATAATAAATCTTGGGCATTTTCCCTAGAACATGATTTATCAACTTTGGGTAGTCTCTGGACTAGTCTCCCTCGTCCACCAATTATTATCATACTACTGCGGAAAGTTGAGGGCAGTCCCTAGCCCCGAGCACTTCGCCCACTTCCCCTGGCCTCATCCCAGAGATCTCACACCAACCACCTCACCGTCGACTAGCCGCCAGTCTACAGCCCTCCGAAGAATCCCCAATGGCGGCGACGCCCCTACTAGAGCGCTCCTCACGCGACCGCATCATCGAGTCTGGCCCACATGTCTTCCGTGCCTGCCGTGTGTCGGCAAGCATGACCGACTTCTCCGTCGGCGAGCCGCCGGCCGTGGGCGAGGGCGAGGCATCCCCGTACACTATGACAGTGCACATCTTCTTCTCGAGGACGTACGAGCTCAGGAGGATGGCCGGCCCCCTCCCTGCCCCACTGGATGAGGACGATATCACCACTACACCCTGCGAAGAGGTGGTGCTGGATCTTGGCTTGCCTCCGAGGGAGCTACGTAGTGGGGGCAATGTCGTGCGAACTATGCGCGAGATTCTTGCCCGTGTATGGCTGCTCAAGAACCTGAACCTCACGGAGGAGGAGTGGGACATCATCATGCCTTACGATGTTATGCACCTGATGTGGCAGCAGGCGTGTCGTCGGCTCGGTGGCCTCCACTTCGACCTCACCCTTAGGGTGGACCACCGGCTCATCGTCAACTTGCCGGCGCTGCAGGACAGTTGGGTCCTAGTTGCGCCGGAGGACGGCCACTGCAGCATATGCATGCTGGGGCTGTCGCAGCGCACAACGGTGCGTCTCCGGGGATGCAAACACCCGTTCCATAGGAAGTGCATCTTCTCCTGGTTTGTAACGAACGCCAGCTGCCCTATCTGCCGCGATAAAGTGCTGACCCATCTTATTTTCGATTTGTAACATAGTATGAATAAAACCCCTGTATGATAGGGATGCTGTAACATCCCAAATTTTCAAAACAAAACCAATGAATTTCCCTAGTTCCAAATTTTGGAACCAACAAAAACTTTTATTAAAATAAGATTGATACATATAGATCTTGTTTAAATCTTGTGCTATTGCCATGATTGCTTGTTAAGGTATATTGAAATACTCTTAAACCCTAAACCTCCCACTCCCTTTTACCAATCCAAGTTAAAATAAAATTAAAAAGTATTTAAATAAGAAAAGGCATATGTGCCTATGGCTATCTTTATAAAACTTTACCCTAGACCTTTCCACTTTATATAGAGGATTGGAAAACCTTCATAAACCTTATCTAGTACTTCTCAAACCAATTCCAAGTTGAAACCAAAGAAAATAAAAAGAAACTAAAAATGCCATAGAGGCATATGAGAGTAAAATGCAAATTTGTGAATTTGAGAGGATTGACCCTAGGACTTGTTGTGAATGGTTGGATCACTTCCATATACCATTTCAACACTCAACAACACCATTTGGGTCAAGCAAAGTCAAATTAAAAATCAAATGCCACCTATGCATAGAGGCATATGTGACACATAGCCATTTCCCCAAATCTTGACCTATGCACTTCTACCTTGACCAAATAGTGTGAAACCATCTCTCAACCTAATATAACACTAAATTGACCCTAACCATGCCAAGCCATGTCACCCTCATGCCACTCCTCCATGCCATCCTCCTCTCCTCTCCCATCTAGCCGGCACCACCATGTCCTGGAGCTTGCCCTCACTTCACTGACCCTGCGGGTACCAGCCACTAGACAAGGAGAGACCAGCACCTGCCAGCACGGGACACGCCCATGTCAGCCAGTGACGCCAGGGTCGGCATGGTCGCGACGCAGAGCGCGCCAGAGCGCCACGGTGCCCCATTGACCTAGCCCTCGCCTCGCCATCAGCGTCCGCCAGGAGAGTCGCCATGACGCCAGGAACCTGCCAGACACGCTCCCTCTCTCCCCCGTGCCCTGTAGACGACGCTAGGGTCGACGTACGCCGCCACTGTCCGCCAGGATGATGACCTCGCCCGCACGATTCTGTGCATGGTTTTCTGCGCGTTGACGCTCCCCAGGACCGCCTCAACGTTGCCCACCGTTCTATGACGTCGCCCTGCCCTTTCGCCGCCCGTAACGTCGTCGCCATGCTCAACTGCCCCGCTCCACCACGGCCACCACGCGCCGCTATAAAAGGAAGGCGCCCCTGCCTCAAAGCTCCACACCACCTTGCTCCCCTACCTCTCCTCGCTCTCCTCGACCTTTTCCCCTCTCCGATTACATCCCACCTCGCCGGAATTTCACCGGGGACCGCCGCCGCAGTAGCTTGATGGAGGAGAAGCTCCCGGCCACCACAGCCGCTCCCTCGACCCTCCTTCGACTCGTCGTCGTCGACAACACCGTTTGCCCGCCACGCCGACCTCGCTGGATGTCGGTAAGCTGCCCATCGCCACCCTCCTGGCCGCCGGTAGGGTTAGCCCTCGCCGGAGCTCGTCGACGATGAGGACAAACCCTGGCCGTCCGATCTCCTTAAATCCTACGGCCCCCATTCACGTACCGGTTCGGTGTTTTTAGAACAAACTGACAGTGGACCCCACTGTAAGGCCGCCCGCATCGCCAGCATAGATGGGCCGGCCCAATTAGTTTCCCGCGCGTCTGTTTATTTTGAATTCGTTAAAAACATTTTGAACCCAATTTTGAATACTGGTGCTTTGCTAAAAATTTAATATCTCCCAATCTACTTGGCCAAAATTTACAATTTTTATATATTTAGAAAGCTTATGAAAGTCCCCATCCAACCACACTGGATTCAAACCTAGATCTTTTGTAGAATTAAAGTAGCAAAATAAACAAGACAGGGACTTTTCTGCCTTAGAATAATTATTAAAAATCAACCCTTTTGAATTTTGAGGTGATTCCACCTCTCATAATTCACATTTCACAAACTCTAATTATTTATATAAAAATATGACATAGTGGCTTTACATGATCATGGCCTAGTTTATAGATTGGCCCTATGGCTAGTTCTAGATCATTTAAATTAGGCAAAATAATTTATTAAAATGCATGAGAGCTTCCCTCTCTTTTAAATCTTGTCTAAACTAATTCAACATGAGGTAGATACCATGGTTAGCTAAATCTCATATTGAATTAGTTGATGATATTAAATCATTACTATGTGTTATTAAAATGCATGAGGTGCACCACCTCATTTACATTATGTTCAAAATTAGGATTCAAATCTAGGCGGTGTAGCACCTCATTTAAATCAACTTCCCAAGTGGCATAAAGTAAGGTGATGACCCTTAATGTTTGGTCTCATATATGCTCACTTGAGGATATTAAATCAAATAGGATTTAAATAGCATGAGGTATGGAACCTCATTTAAATCATTTTCTCAAAAGATAAGTATGAAGAGGTTGACTTTGGTCAACCTAGGTCATATATTGTTCATGAGAGAAATTAAATCTTAATAAGATAATGAGAGGAAATTATTTATCTAAGTAATTAAAAGTAACACCTTAATTAGTATGAGAGGAAATTATTTTTCCTAAATAAGAAAAAACAACACATTTACCCACTCAATAGTAAGGTGTGATGCTAGTTTAATTTGTGAAAATTATATGAGGTGTTTCACTTCATTTAAATCTTGTCCCAAGTACTTTCATATGAAGTTTGAACCCCTGGTCAAATACTCTCACATGAAATACTTGGAGATTTTAAATCATAATAGGCATTATTAAATGGTATGAGGTATCCCTACCTCATTTAAATCATTTTCTCAAATGATGATGATGAATGGTTGACTTAGGTCAACATAAATTCATGTGTGATGGTTTGAGAAATTAAATCTTAAAGAAGATTCAAGGAGAGGAAATTATTCCTCAAGAACTATATGGAAACTATCTTTTACATATAAAATGAGAGGAAATTATTCTTCCTCAAAGCAAGACCACCAATGCACCAAATTGTATTAATTGTGTGAATAGAATAGTTTGTGTGAATATATGTGATGTTTGGAATAGCCAATGAATTGTTTGGTGATTGTATCCTCGTATTCGTATTTTAGAAGCTAGTACCCAGGAGTATCAAGAGGAGGAGGAAGTCTACTTTCAAGGAGAAGAAGACCATTTTGATCACCTCAACCACCAAGGCAAGCTAATATTCTTGCAAGATAAAACTCTTGCAAAGTGCAAAGCTCACCATGGGCAAGGCATTACCCCATTTACTTTATGCTTATGATCCTATTTCCCAGTTTTACTTTACAAGCTTTATTTACTTTTGTTTTATCAAAGTACTTTTTGAATTATGATTCACTTGATTAGTCTTGGATTAGTACAAGAGTATCAAAGTTAGCCTAGAAGCAAAGCAAATTACTTAGCACCCCTCATAACTAGTGGCTAGTGCTCAATATTAAAAGTGACTACTCTAGTTGGGAACTTGTGAATTGAAATGACTTTGAAAACCTTGGGATGATGAGTCATTCTATTGAGAGATTTTTGAAGGTGAATATGACTGGTGAATGACTTGGTGAATTTTACAAAAACTGATGGTTGGGTTCGGATGCGATACCATTCCAATTTTACAAGTACCCCCACAATACCTGAATCTGGGTAAGGCTTAGCTGGAAACTTATGTATTTTAGTATGGGTTCCCTCTGAACAAGCGTCATAGGGGTTATGCCGAGGCTGCCTCCGTACTGGTGAAGTGATGTGAAATGACGTGAAATGAGGTGAATGTCCGGCCCAAGCCCTGTGCAGTTCCCAGGCTGACTGTCTGTCTTCACTGGGAGGCCAAGCTCATGGGGAGAGGTGCCTATACTAGAGTATGTAAATGAAAGGTTAGGATTGGTAGTTCGCGTACTGCGTACGATAAATCAGGGCCAGTTACCCCTGACGAGCTATTGCAATTGTTGTGGCACAAGTGTACAACCTCTGCAGAGTTAAACCTATTCGAATAGCCGTGTCCGCGGTCATGGACAGTTGGAAAGGCCATACTGTTCCGTCATCAGAATTTTTCTAAAAATATGAATGGTGACTTGTGACTTGAATTTGAAAGGTGACTTTGACTTTGAATCACAACTGAGTTGTGGGAATGACACTAATGTTCCCACTTGAGTAAGTTAGTCAAATGAAGAGGTTTTGGTTTATTAAAGTGTTTATGAAATAAAACTGGCTTTATGCAAATGAAACTAGAGCTTAGAACCCCCCTTTACTATATAGTTGATAGTATTTACCTTAGTATTAGTTTGCGAGTACTTTAAAAGTACTCATGGCTGTGTCCCTGGCTATTCAAATGGCCAGACTATGAAGACGAGTACCAGAACCCGGAAGAAGGACAGCAGGACGTCTACGACAACTAGGATCCCTCCTGACGTCAACAGTTGCCTGTGGAATAGATGGACTACTACTACGCTACTTTCGCTTCCGCTATGTGTTATGTAATGAATAAATAGAACTTCTATTATTGTAATGAGACTGGATCATGTGATCTTTTATTTGTAAGACGATTATGGTATGTAATGAATGATGTGTTGTGATATCAATCTATTATGTCTCGCAAAAACAATATTCCTGGGATTGCGATGAATGGCATAATAGGCATCTGGACTTAGAAATCCGGGTGTTGACAGATGCCATGCCAACTTGAATCCTATGTCAAGAGAAATTCTATTTGATTGTGGTTATAAGATATTCTGCATTAGTTTGATCAAGTATTATCATTCTATTTTCCTATGGGATATGACCCTATGAATCAAACAGCATGGGATTACTTCCACACAATTAAGTTTGACCAACTTTTAGTAGGACAACAAACATAAATAATTAGTCATCATGGGATTACAATCCAACAGATAATTGTCTTCAGGACTCATACATTTTCCAAATAGAAAAATCAAAACAAATCATGGTTCTTCATCTCACAGCATGATACAGAGACAAGAGTCTAATCATCATCATCATCATCATCATCATCATCATCATCACCTCCGTCTTCATTCTGATATTCGTGCATGGTCTCATCCTGCTCGTCGTGTCCATTCTCCTCCTGAGATTCACCAGGTAGCTTCAGTTTATCCATCTCTTTGTCGACTATGCTAACCTCAACAGTGAAATCTACTTCTCCATCATGTGCAGGGATACCTGTATCCAACGAGGTTTCATCAATGTCAGCAACTTTAGTTTGCATACAACCAGCGAAATCATCTTGCTGGGCACCAATTATTGGATCCGCATTCTCATCCAAATCATATATGTTCCTTGCCACAAACTTTTGCACATACTGCCATCCTTTTCTAGATCTGTCTTCCAAGAAAAGTACCTTGGCCGCTTGAGGTACCAAAATATAAGGATCATCCTTGTACCACTGAGCGAAGAGTATTAAGCGATATGAAATACCCATCATTTCTGGCACCTTTGCCCTTGTTTGGATCTTGGTTGTACCAATAACACTTAAATAGAACCACAGATCGGACAGTAACCTTATCACTATAGAACAACTGAATAACCTCTTCTATGTGACCATAATGGTCAAATGACTCTGATCTCTTCTTTCTGGTTGTCAAGTGATCTCCACTGGTTGTGATGCCACTATTTCGTGTCTTCAAATGTTGTTCACGCTCATAGGAGCTGTAATGGACACCATTGGCATTGCAAGCTGCAGCTACCAACACCCTCTTATCTGGACCACGTGATAGGACAAGGAGATCAGCACTAATAGCGCCTGGATTCTCCGCATGGAGTTTCGAGATCTACGATTACAAAATAGACAAGAGGTCATCTCATGTGAAAACACATAGACAAGTCAGAGTGCAATTGAACATCTTACATATTTCTCAAACCAGTCCTGAAACCCACTCCCACGTGCCGATAGCTTTCCATTCGTTTCCATGTACAACCTGCAAAACATAGCCAAGTCAGCTGAATATATTTCATTTTGATACAAGTTCATAGTATATGCGAGGAACTGAGTATTTCGTGTGCATAGTACTCACTTAACATATTCATCAGCCTCTCGTAGCATTATTCAAAGCACATACCAAGACAATTGTTCAAATTCAGATTGCTCTAATGTTTTTCGGTCCTCTTTCCTATTAGCTCAACACCATGATTAAAAACAGATCCTCCAACTTCCAAAATTCTGCGACCCCGGTTGAATCTGGTCTCAATATCAGGAATATATCTTGAGGCAAATGTATATGCTTCAGCAGCAATATACGCCACTGCAATGCAAGCCTCCGGTCTAGCTTTGTTCCTAACTGTATTCTTGAAAGTGCACAGTCGACGTTCTATAGGGTACATCCATCCATACTGTACCAGACCTCTTAAAAGTGCCTCATCAGGTAGATGAAAAGCCAAATGCACCATCACATCAAAGAAGGCTGGAGGATATATCAGCTCCAGCTTGCACAGGATTACTGCTATGTCCACCTGAACAAGTTCTACAACAGCTCTGCTTAGAGTTTTACTACATATTTCCCTAAAGAACCTTCCCAACTCTGCAATCACGTTGTACATATTTGGCTTCACTAAATCTTTAATGCCAATAGCTAAAAGCCTTTGCGGCAGGATATGACAATCGTGAGTTTTCAACCCTTGGAGCTTGTTTCCTTCAGCATTGAGACAATTTGCAATGTTGGAAGCAAATCCGAACGGGAACATCACACCTCGGAGGTACTCACAAAATAATCTCCTTTTAGGCATCGGCAATGTGAATTCCGCGCCTCGAAATTTATAATGTTTTTCCTTGCCTTTGTTCACTTTGTCATTACGATCCAGTTGCAAGTGCCTGTTAACATTCAATGTTGCACAATCAATCCTAGCATTTGAGCTATCTTTTGTCTTGGATGGAATGTTGAGTAATGTGCCGACAATGCTGTCACATATATTCTTCTCCATGTGCATGATATCAATATTATGCCGAAGCTTCTTACCAGCCCAATACGGCAAGTCCCAAAGAGTGGTCCTGCGCTTATAAAATATTCTCGGTCTATCATTTTCCATTTCCTTCCTCTTGGTACATGCTGCTATTTCACCTCCCATCTTCCTTTTGGTAGCTGCTAGACTCAGTTCATCTCCTCTCTTCTTCCTTTTTCTATCTGCTACTCTCGCTGCTGCATCTTACGTATCCTTCTCTCATTGTACTTTGTGGCGGCTGGTGGTTTTCCTGGTTTAACATTTCTGACCGCTTCTAGGTGCGCCTCCAACTCGTGACTCTTAAAGTGCTGCGGTTTAGTCTTTTTGCGGGCCTGATCACCAATAAATTGCAATTTTTTTCTATTTTTCGGAAACTGTGATCTAATGGAAGGAAACGGCGATGGCCCATATAGCATATCTTGTTTATTATCCTCACTTGCCAGCTGATCGGTATCACGGTGAACACATGCATTATAACCTGATGTTACTACGCCTAACATAGTGCCCAAAGCTGGATAATCATGGGTGCAATACGACAAAGACACGTAATAGAAAATTTTGTTCTTTAGGTTGACACACATCCCGTGTAGGGACACCCTCCCATAATGTTTGCAAGTCTCTAATAAGAGGCTGCATGAACACATCAAAATCCTTCCCGGGAGATTTGGGACTGGGATGAGTAAGGCCATCATACGATTCGGCGATCGGTGCATGTCTAGGGAGCCTGGTTGTAAGGTGTAACTAGTACTGGCCACATGCTATACGAGTTGCTCATGTTGCCAAATGGTTTGAATCCATATGTAGAAAGGCCAAGTCTCAGGTTCCTTGGATCTGCAGCAAAATCTGGATGATCCAGGTCGAATTGCTTCCATTCATCGCCATCAGCAGGATGCCTCAGTAAATCAGGGTCGGGCGTGAGAATCTCTTTGTGACATCTTGTTTCCCGAGATGTTTGTTCTGAAGCAAACAACCTCTGCAATCTTTGTACAAGTGGAAAGTATCTCAGAACCTTCCAAGGAATCTTTTTCTTACCACCAGCTCCATCATGTTTCCATCTTGATTCCTTACACTCTTGGACATTCATCGAGGTCATTATACTCCATCCAAAACAATTACGATTATTTTTGCAAAAATCAATCTTCTCATATCCAAGTCCCGGTACCTTGATGTCTTGCTTCACCTCATAAAAGGATTTTGGCAGTCCAGCCCCGGGGAGTGCATCACTGTATGTCTTCGCAATCGCATTGAACGCTTTATTGGTAATCCCCTGGTATGACTTGTCATGAAGTAATTTCACAATTAATTCGAATCTTGACACAACAGAACCAGGGGCCACTAAGCGCTTAGCATCTTCTATCAGGTCATGGAAAAGAGGCTTTTTGTGATAACCATGGGGCTGTTGGCTTGCATATGGATACAGATCCCATAACAAATTAGCAGTAGCCTCATCCTGGATGAGATCTTCAGGCTGATAACCATCAGAATAAAGAGGATCAATAATGTCAGGCTGATCATAGTGTTCACCATGGTTAATCCACCTGATATATGTCTGGTCCATCCCATAAACGAATAAATGATGCGAGACTACATGTTGAGGCTTGGACCCAATATTCAAACATACGCGGCATGGACAAATCACTTCCTTTGTCTTGTCGCCGTCAGTAAAATCACTAACGTGCTTCATGAAGTCTTCAATACCACTCAAATATGTTGGTGTGTTTAATGAGTGAAATAATATCCAAGTTCTGTCCATCTGTTGAGGAGATAGATGGTCAGAGAAGCGATAAGCTATTTCAACAAACAGGTCACCTACAAATGTAAGCAAACATACCTGAGCAAACAGGTCGAATATAAAACTATAAAGGCTACATTATTTGAGCCGATTTCAGCAAACGAACTGAGTGCAAAACTACGGCTACCTAGCGAACAGATTTTTTTTAGGCTGACCACTGGGTTTCCCCACTTTGTATTTTTTTATTAATAAAAAGAGGGAAATATGTACAAAAGTTGCTTTGGAGAGCAGCAACTAAAAGGATCATAGATCCCAAACAGCAAAATATATATAAAATGTTCTACCCATGATATGATTTCCTCTTTGCCTTATGAACAAGGAGAGCAATTTCATCCTTGAATCTCTTGTGCCATCTGTAAATGCTTGGGGGGGAGGGGCGAACAGATCTATCGAAAGCAATACAATACCAACACATTCTTTCTTCTTTTTGCCGTAATTCCGCCGATCTATTAGCGATTGCAAAGAAGCCAAAAGTAATAAGATTACATACAGGTTCATAGACCACCAGGGCCGTACACGAGAATACGGAGGGCTTTGAGCAAAACAAGAAATAGAGGCCCTCAACATGATCATTGGCAACTAAAATGATTTTATATATACTACTCACTCCATTTCAATAAACAATGCACCCTTGTTTTTCGTATTTTATCTTCGAAAAAATATTAATCTATATCTCTCTATTTAAAAATGATGTTTCAATTTTATGTAGATATACATGTATTTAGATGAGTTTAGTTTGCAGATACATGCAAGTTTTGATGAAGTTGAAACATATTTTTCAGGATGAAGTATATAAAAAAATTGATATAAAACTGGTATCATTAGAAAGTATTTTCCAACACGATTCTAACAATGCTGCTTATGTATTATATGATCGTGATATTGTTGTCCTATTTATTTGGTCAAGGTTCACATTCAAATGTGGTAAAATAAATTAAAAGAAGTGCATCGTGTGAAAAAGCAATCTAAGAATTCAAAAGTGCTAATTGTTAGTCGAAACATGACATCATTGAGACAAAATATTAATATTCATTGGAAGACTAACTGAATTAGCTGCACTCGTGATGAAAGAGAAAGAGAAGATATGGGTAAGAGCAAGTACAATAAGGTACAATCTTTTTTTGTTTGTTTGGGTTGCTCATCAAGCTTATCGCTCGATACAATAAGGTACAGTCAGCGGGAGTGGTGTTTGGAACATGGGTGCATAGTGGGTGGTATCATAGAGTACTATCATAGATATGCTATATTTATTATAGTGGAGTATTGAAAATGGCATATATAGAAGGGGATATTGAGAATTGAGAGTGGCATAAACACAACTTCAGTTTTTGTAATGGCATAAACACAACTTGTGAATTGAGGAGTGGCATAGAACCAATTAACACTTGTTTCAATAACAGCCATCAAAAGCCAATCGAACGCACGAGAATGGATCCAAAATTTACCATTTTAAGTTTCACGAGAAAATTTTAAACTTAAAATTAAATGCCTAGAAGTTTTTGAAACAAAAATCCGATAAATCTTATATGTCGGGTTATGCATTCTGGGGAGTTTCATCAGATTCAGCCATATTGTTTATCAATAAACCTCATTTTATGTTTTACAACCAACTTTAAACTTAAAATTCAAACTGTCGATAAAAAGAACAACATTCCAGTAAATCATATATATTTCTTCGCATTCCGGGGAAAGATTGGTCGGATTCAAAAAAATAGTTTGGGAATAAACATTGTTTTAGTCCTGGAAACGACTGATTGTAGAGTGATATTTGGTTGGATACATTCATGTGTGTTCGATTGGCTTTGGAGGGCTGATATTGAACCAAAGTCAACGCTGGGCTTTTGACCTGAACGTCATCGGAGCTGCGTCAAAAGTCCAGCCATGACTTTGTCTCAATAACAGCCATCAAAAGCCGAACGAACGCATACGGAATGGATCCAACCAAAAATCACTCAACCGCTGGAATTTTGACACGAAAGTCATCAAGCTGTGTCCATACTTGCCCAACAGGTTGCGTATGAATGTAAACCAACATATCTGAGCACACAGGTCGAATATAAAACTATATAACTAAATGCCACGTTATGTGAGCCCATGTCAGCACACCAAGTGCGGTCGATTTTTTTTAGGCTGGATGGTGGTTTCCTCGCTGTGTATTTTCTTGTAATAAAAAAGAGGGAAAATGTTCTTGGAGAGCGACAACTAAAAGGATCATAGATCCCAAACAGCAAAATCTAGCTAAAAAGGTTATACCCATGATGATAAGCCATGATATGATTTCCTCTTTGCCTTACAAACAAACAGTGTACAAGCACGAACGAATTCGAGCAAATAGGTAAAGCGGAAAACAATGTCAAACAAACACATCGAGAGGAAAACAATATCAACCGATCGATTCGAACGAACTAACGAACTTATAAGGGCTGGGCGACGGTGACTGACTTCGATTGAGCTATAATGAATCGTACTTGCCCAGGCCTGAAGATAGCATGCATACCGTGAGGATCTACCAGCTGACCGCTGCCGGTGCGGCTGGAGAAGAACGGCGCCACCAGCGATCGCCGGCTGACGCGGCTGATAGAAAGCGTGGGGAAGTTTTGGTGCGCGGCCTGGTTCACCGAGGGTGTGTCTAGAGAAGAACAGGGCGCCGAAGGAGGTGTCTGGAGAAGAACAAGGTGGGCTGGGTGCTGAGTTAAAGGCGAGCGTTCGAAATATTGGGCGCGCGTTCGAAAGTTTAGGTGCGCGAGGGAGGTGTCTGCTGAGTTAAAGGCGAGCGTTCGAAATTTCCCCGTCCTCTTCTTTTTTGGGCTAATCTATCTATACCTCTATTCTATCTACATGTTTTTTATTTTTTTTCTATTCTATACATGAGTTTTTGAATTTGAATTTTTTCACTCTGTCAGCCTTCAGGCCAATGCTCATTTGAAGTAATTGAATATTTTGATTTGCAGCTTAGAGGTGCTATCTACCGCTCATCATACAAGGACTCTTCAGATCTAACGGCTGTGAATGCACGGATTCGTCACCCATCCTTCCCTTGGACTGGCGATGCTGAAAGCCTGAAACACTGAAACCCTCTAGATACTTCGGGATACCTCACTGCCCCACATTATTAAACAGGCCTTTTCCGACACGGGAAGTCAAAAGTTGGGGGCTCCATGCAGTACATATGAATACTCGCTAGCTGCATGGTCTAGAAGCAGACTAGAGTAAATCATCAATTCATCACATCAATTGGTGTATAATTTTTTTTAGGAGCTAAGATGCCGGCATGAACCATTTTATCAACTTGAATGGTTACTACATGACATAAGAAGACTATGTACTTTGGTTTTTCATTTTTCTGATTTTTTAAATTTTGTGCCCATTTGAATCTTGGTCAAATCCTAGGTTTGACCAAGATTAAACAAGTTTAAAACATGAAAATGAAAAGGTAATCATGGATCCTTCTTAGTCACTCTAAAATGAAGCTTTTGGGATGTTCTTGAAATTTCCATGTTTGAAACCCAAAACGACTTCTCTTCATGCTTGACTTCATAAGACAGAGTTTAGGGGTTAGGGGGTAGATACATGATTTGTCTAGTTTGCTTATGTCTAGACCTTGTTTATCAACTTTAATGCTTACTATATGACATAAGAAGACTATGTGCTTTGGTTTTTCATTTTTCTATTTTTTGAATTTTATGCCCATATATTTGAATCTTTGTCAAATCCTAGGTTTGACCAGGATTTAAACAAGTTTAAAACATGAAAATGAAAAGGTAAGCCTGTATCCTTCTTAGTCACTCTAAAATGAAGCTTTTGGGAGGTTCTTGAAATTTCCATGTTTGAAACCCAAAACCACTTCTCTTCATGATTGACTTCATAAGACAGAGTTTAGGGTTAGGGGTAGATATATACATGATTTTCTGGTTTGAATATGTCTAGACCTTGTTTATCAACTTGAATGCTTACTATATGACATAAGAAAACTATGTGCTTTGGTTTTCATTTTTCTTATTTTTATAAGAACGTTTGAATCTAATGGTCAAATCTTAGGTTTGACCAAGAATTAAACAGGTTTAAGACATGAAAATGAAAAGGGGAGCATGCATCCTTCTTAATTAGTCACTCTAAAATGAATTTTGTAAGAGGTTTTTGAAATTTCCATGTTTGAAACCCAAAACCACTTCTCTTCATGCTGGACTTCATAAGACAGAGTTTAGGGGTTAGGGGGTAGATACATGATTTGTCTAGGTTGAATATGTCTAGACCTTGTTTATCAACTTTAATGCTTGCTATATGACATAAGAAGACTATGTGCTTTGGTTTTTCATTTTTCTATTTTTTTTGAATTTTATACCCATATATTTGAATCTTTGTGAAATCCTAGTTTTGACCAGGATTTAAACAAGTTTAGAACATGAAAATGAAAAGGTAAGCCTGAATCATCCTTCTTAGTCACACTCTAAAATGAAGCTTTTGGGAGGTTCTTGGAATTCCAATGTTTGAAACCCAAAACCACTTCTCTTCATGATTAACTTCATAAGACAGAGTTTAGGGTTAGGGGTAGATATATACATGATTTTTCTGGTTTGAATATGTCTAGACCTTGTTTATCAACTTGAATGCTTACTATGTGACATAAGTAGACTATGTGCTTTGGTTTTCATTTTTCTATTTTTTATATTTTATACACATATATTTGAATCTTTGTGAAATCCTGGGTTTGACCAGGATTTAAACAAGTTTAGTACATGAAAATGAAAAAGGTAAGCCTGGATCCTTCTTAGTCACACTCTAAAATGAAGCTTTTGGGAGGTTCTTGAAATATCCATGTTTGAAACCCAAAACCACTTCTCATCATGATTGACTTCATAAGACAGAGTTTAGGGTTATGGGTAGATATATACATGATTTTCAGAGTTTAGGGTTATGGGTAGATATATACATGATTTTCTGGTTTGAATATGTCTAGACCTTGTTTATCAACTTGAATGCTTACTATATGACACAAGAAGACTATATGCTTTTGTTTTTCATTTTTCTGATTTTTTTTTGAATTTTATGCCCGTTTGAATCCTTTGGTCAAATCTTAGGTTTGACCAAGATTTAAACAAGTTTAAGACATGAAAATGAAAAGGGAAGCTTGCATCCTTCTTAGTCAGTCTAAAATGAATTTTTAAGAGGTTTTTGAAATTTCCATGTTGGAAACCCAAAACCACTTCTGTTCATGCTTGACTTCATAATACAGAGTTTAGGGGTTAAGGGGGAGATACATGATTTGTCTAGTTTGAATATGTCTAGACCTTGTTTATCAACTTTAATGCTTACTATATGACATAAGAAGACTATGTGCTTTCGTTTTTCATTTTTCTATTTTTTTGTATTTTATACCCATATATTTGAATCTTTGTGAAATCCTAGGTTTGACTAGGATTTAAACAAGTTTAGAACATGAAAGTGAAAAGGTAAGCCTGGATCCTTCTTAGTTACACTCTAAAATGAAGCTTTTGGGAGGTTCTTGAAATTTCCATGTTTGAAACCCAAAACCACTTCTCTTCATAAGACAGAGTTTAGGGTTAGGGGTAGATATATACATGATTTTTCTGGTTTGAATATGTCTAGACCTTGTTTATCAACTTGAATGCTTACTATATGACATAAGAAGACTATATGCTTTTGTTTTTCATTTTTCTGATTTTTTTTGAATTTTATGCCCGTTTGAATCTTTTGGTCAAATCTTAGGTTTGACCAAGATTTAAACAAGTTTAAGACAAGAAAATGAAAAGGGAAGCCTGCATCATATCCTTCTTAGTGAAACTCGGAGGAAGAGGGATCACTCGGAAGGAGAGAAGAAGGGAGAGAATTATGGTGTCTCCCCTTTTTCGTGTGATGATGTTGACTTTTGTGCAGGGTTTGTCAGTGAGCAGGAGCGAGCGAGCGAGCGAGTCGAGCGAGGCCGAGAATGAGAGAGATTTGTTTTTTTTTTGTGAGAGGGACAACCGAAGGATCCAGAAGGACCCACATACTTCCGATACGCATCCTGATGCGTCTTCTCTTGACAAAGAAAATGGCTGGGAGTTTGCGTACCTATTGCACGTGACTTGTGCTCACTGAAGTGTGGGACCTCACGCATGGGCACCACACGTAAGTGACAGACCTGTTGATGTAAAAACTCGGTTGATTATTATACTACTACATTTATACAAAGTTTCCTATGGATTCAAGGGTACGAAAGCCAAGTTAAATCATTTACATGACATTATTTTTTCCATGAAGCCAAGTTAACTCATTTATCAATTGGTACATTTTGGAGTGACTAAGAAGGATCCAGGGTTACTTTTTCATTTTCATGTTTTAAACATGTTTAAATCTTGGTCAAACCTATGACTTGACCAAGATTCAAATGGGCATAAAAATTCAAAAAAAATCAAAAAAAAAGAAAAAACAAAAGCACGCCGTCTTCCTATGTCATATAGTAAGCATTCAAGGTGATAAACAAGGTCTGGCATATTCAAACCACAAAAATCATGTATCTACCCCCTAACCCTAAACAAGGATCCAGGCTTACCCTTTTCATTTTCATGTTTTAAACTTGTTCAAATCTTGGTCAAACTTAGGATTTGACGAAGATTCAAATGGGCGTAAAAATACTTAGAAAAATCATGTACGTATCTACCCCAAACCCTAAACTCTATCTTACGAAGCCAAGCATGAAGAGAAGTGGTTTTGGGTTTCAAACATGGAAATTTCAAAAACCTCCCAAAAGCTTCATTTTAGAGTGACTAAGAAGGATCCATGCTTACCTTTTATTTTCATGTTTTAAACATGTTGAAATCTTGGTCAAACCGTACGTACCTAGGATTTGACCAAGATTCAAATGGGCATAAAAATTCAAAAAAAAATGAAAAACCAAAGCACATAGCCTAGCTTCTTATATATGCCATATAGTAAGCACTCAAGTTGATAAACAAAGTCTAGACATATTCAAACCAGAAAAATCATGTATCTACCCCTAACCCTAAACTTTGTCTTAATTATGAAGTCAAGCACGAAGAGAAGTCGTTTTGGGTTTCAAACATGGACATTTCAAAAACCCTCCCAAAAGCTTCATTGTGGTGTGACGTACTAAGAAGGATACATGCTTACATTTTCAACAACCCCCTAAAAGCTTCATTACAGAGTGACTAATAAGGATCCAGTCATGCGGGCTTACCTTTTTATTTTCTTGTTTTAAACTTGTTCAAATCTCGGTCAAACCTAGGATTTGACCAAGATTCAAAATGTGCATCAAAATTCAAAAAAATTATAAAAATTAAAAACCAAATTAAAGCACATAGTGTTCTTATGTCATATAGTAAGCATTAAAGTTGATAAACAAGGTCTAGACACATATTCAAACAAGACAAATCATGTATCTATACCCCTAACCCCTAAACTCTATCTTATGAAGTCAACAACATGAAGAGAAGTGGTTTTGGGTTTCAAACATGGAAATTTCAAAAACCTCCCAAAAGCTTCATTTTAGAGTGACTAATATATATAAGAAGGATCCATGCTTGCTTACCACCTTTTCATTTTCATATTTTAAACTTGTTTAAATCCGTGTCAAATTAAACCAAGGATTTGACCAAAAGATTCAAATGGGCATAAAATTTAAAAAAAATCAGAAAAATGAAAAACAAAAGCATATAGTCTTCTTATATCATATACTAAGCATTCAAGTTGATAAACAAGGTTTGGACATGCATATTCAAACCTAGGCAAATCATGTATCTATCCCCTAGCCCCTAAACTATATCTTATGAAGTCAAGCATGAAGAGAAGTGGTTTTTGGTTTCAAACATGAAAATTTCAAGAACATCCCAAAAACTTCATTTTAGAGTGACTAAGAAGGATACAGGCTTCCCCTTTTCATTTTCATGTTTTATACTTGTTTAAATCTTGGTCAAACCTAGGATTTGACAAAGATTCAAATGTGCATCAAAATAAAAAATCAGAAAAATTAAAAACCAAAGCACATAGTTTTCTTATGTCATATAGTTAGCATTAAAGTTGATATAAACAAGGTCTAGATATATTCAAACAAGAAAAATCATGTATCTACCCCTAACCCTAAACTCTGTCTTATGTAGTCAAGCATGAAGAGAAGTGGTTTTGGGTTTCAAACTTGGAAATTTCAAGAACCCCCCCAAAAGCTTCATTTTAGAGTGACTAAAGGATCCAGGTCGGGCTTACCTTTTATTTTCATGTTTTAAAATTGTTCAAATCTTGGTCAAACCGTACCTAGGGTTTGATCAAGATTCAAAAATGGGCATAAAATTTCAAAAAAAATGAAAAACCAAAGCATATAGCCTTCTTATGTCATATAGTACGTAAGCACTCAAGTTCATAAACAAGGTCTAGACATATTCAAACCAGAAAAATCATGTTTCTACCCCTAGCCCTAAACTTTGTCTTATGAAGTCAAGCACGAAGAGAAGTCATTTTGGATTTCAAACATGGAAATTTCAAAAACCTTCCCAAAAGCTTCATTTTGGAGTGACTAATTAAGAAGGATACGAGCTTACCTTTTCATTTTCATGTTTTAAACTTGTTTAAATATTGGTTAAGCCTAGGATTTCACCAAGATCAAATGGGCATAAAAATTCAGAAAAAATCAAAAAAAATGAAAACCAAAGCACATAGTATTATTATGTCATATAGTAAGCATTCAAGTTGATAAACAAGGTCTAAACAACAAACTAGACAAATCATGTATCTACCCCTAACCCTAAATTAACTCTGTCTTATGAAGTCAAGCATGAAGAGAAGTGGTTTTGGGTTTCAAACATGGAAATTTCAAAAAACTCCCAAAAGCTTCTCATTTTAGAGTGACTAAGAAGGATTCAGGCTTACCTTTTCATTTTCATGTTTTAAACTTGTTCAAATCTTGGTCAAACTTAGGATTTGACCAAGATTCAAATGGGCATAAAAATTGGGACGAAGGGTATGAATTACAATTCAAAAAAACAAGGTAACTTAAATACTTGAATGCCCCAAAGATGTGTGGAAGCCCAAAACAATGGCAAAACATGTGCGCACGCTGCATCCAATTCAAGTAGAACACATAGTAGGCATCGATAGTTTGACCTAAATTTGAAATCAAAGAGAAGGTGGTTAGAAAAAATCGAAATTGGCAAAGCAAAGCATGAAATCATAAATTTGTGATGCACTATAGCTATGAAAAGTATCAAACAATGCATACCAAAATGATTTTTTAGAGGAATACTAGTTCAACTTATTTTAGTTTTATATTAGTAGCCCAAAATCGAAGTAGTAGTTGGATATTTTTGAACTTGATCTGTAGTAGTGGGCAAAACCCTAGTTTAACATATTTAATCATAGATTCGTAGGTCGATTTTTCTACTTTTTTATTATTACTATGCAGCACATGTGTGTTTGCCCGTCGAGTGAAACTCGGAGGAAGAGGGATCACTCGGAAGGAGAGAAGAAGGGAGAGAATTATGGTGTCTCCCCTTTTCGTGTGATGATGTTGACTTTTGTGCAGGGTTTGTCAGTGAGCAGGAGCGAGCGAGCGAGCGAGTCGAGCGAGGCCGAGAATGAGAGAGATTTGTTTTTTTTGTGAGAGGGACAACCGAAGGATCCAGAAGGACCCACATACTTCCGATACGCATCTGATGCGTCTTCTCTTGACAAAGAAAATGGCTGGGAGTTTGCGTACCTATTGCACGTGACTTGTGCTCACTGAAGTGTGGGACCTCACGCATGGGCACCACACGTAAGTGACAGACCTGTTGATGTAAAAACTCGGTTGATTATTATACTACTACATTTATACAAAGTTTCCTATGGATTCAAGGGTACGAAAGCCAAGTTAAATCATTTACATGACATTATTTTTTCCATGAAGCCAAGTTAACTCATTTATCAATTGGTACATTTTGGAGTGACTAAGAAGGATCCAGGGTTACTTTTTCATTTTCATGTTTTAAACATGTTTAAATCTTGGTCAAACCTATGACTTGACCAAGATTCAAATGGGCATAAAAATTCAAAAAAAAATCAAAAAAAAGAAAAAACAAAAGCACGCCGTCTTCCTATGTCATATAGTAAGCATTCAAGGTGATAAACAAGGTCTGGCATATTCAAACCACAAAAATCATGTATCTACCCCCTAACCCTAAACAAGGATCCAGGCTTACCCTTTTCATTTTCATGTTTTAAACTTGTTCAAATCTTGGTCAAACTTAGGATTTGACGAAGATTCAAATGGGCGTAAAAATACTTAGAAAAATCATGTACATATCTACCCCAAACCCTAAACTCTATCTTACGAAGCCAAGCAAGAAGAGAAGTGGTTTTGGGTTTCAAACATGGAAATTTCAAAAACCTCCCAAAAGCTTCATTTTAGAGTGACTAAGAAGGATCCATGCTTACCTTTTATTTTCATGTTTTAAACATGTTCAAATCTTGGTCAAACCGTACGTACCTAGGATTTGACCAAGATTCAAATGGGCATAAAAATTCAAAAAAAAATGAAAAACCAAAGCACATAGCCTAGCTTCTTATATATGCCATATAGTAAGCACTCAAGTTGATAAACAAAGTCTAGACATATTCAAACTAGAAAAATCATGTATCTACCCCTAACCCTAAACTTTGTCTTAATTATGAAGTCAAGCACGAAGAGAAGTCGTTTTGGGTTTCAAACATGGACATTTCAAAAACCCTCCCAAAAGCTTCATTGTGGTGTGACGTACTAAGAAGGATACATGCTTACATTTTCAATAACCCCCCTAAAAGCTTCATTATAGAGTGACTAAGAAGGATCTAGTCTGGCGGGCTTACCTTTTATTTTCTTGTTTTAAACTTGTTCAAATCTCGGTCAAACCTAGGATTTGACCAAGATTCAAAATGTGCATCAAAATTCAAATTTTTTTATAAAAATTAAAAACCAAATTAAAGCACATAGTGTTCTTATGTCATATAGTAAGCATTAAAGTTGATAAACAAGGTCTAGACACATATTCAAACAAGACAAATCATGTATCTATACCCCTAACCCCTAAACTCTATCTTATGAAGTCAACAACATGAAGAGAAGTGGTTTTGGGTTTCAAACATGGAAATTTCAAAAACCTCCCAAAAGCTTCATTTTAGAGTGACTAATATATATAAGAAGGATCCATGCCTGCTTACCACCTTTTCATTTTCATATTTTAAACTTGTTTAAATCTGTGTCAAATTAAACCAAGGATTTGACCAAAAGATTCAAATGGGCATAAAATTTAAAAAAAATCAGAAAAATGAAAAACAAAAGCATATAGTCTTCTTATGTCATATACTAAGCATTCAAGTTGATAAACAAGGTTTGGACATGCATATTCAAACCTAGGCAAATCATGTATCTATCCCCTAGCCCCTAAACTATATCTTATGAAGTCAAGCATGAAGAGAAGTGGTTTTGGGTTTCAAACATGAAAATTTCAAGAACGTCCCAAAAACTTCATTTTAGAGTGACTAAGAAGGATACAGGCTTCCCCTTTTCATTTTCATGTTTTATACTTGTTTAAATCTTGGTCAAACCTAGGATTTGACAAAGATTCAAATGTGCATCAAAATAAAAAATCAAAAAAATTAAAAACCAAAGCACATAGTTTTCTTATGTCATATAGTTAGCATTAAAGTTGATATAAACAAGGTCTAGATATATTCAAACAAGAAAAATCATGTATCTACCCCTAACCCTAAACTCTGTCTTATGTAGTCAAGCATGAAGAGAAGTGGTTTTGGGTTTCAAACTTGGAAATTTCAAGAACCCCCCAAAAGCTTCATTTTAGAGTGACTAAAGGATCCAGGTCGGGCTTACCTTTTATTTTCATGTTTTAAAATTGTTCAAATCTTGGTCAAACCGTACCTAGGATTTGATCAAGATTCAAAAATGGGCATAAAATTTCAAAAAAAATGAAAAACCAAAGCATATAGCCTTCTTATGTCATATAGTACGTAAGCACTCAAGTTCATAAACAAGGTCTAGACATATTCAAACTAGAAAAATCATGTTTCTACCCCTAGCCCTAAACTTTGTCTTATGAAGTCAAGCACGACGAGAAGTCGTTTTGGATTTCAAACATGGAAATTTCAAAAACCTTCCCAAAAGCTTCATTTTGCAGTGACTAATTAAGAAGGATACAGGCTTACCTTTTCATTTTCATGTTTTAAACTTGTTTAAATATTGGTTAAGCCTAGGATTTCACCAAGTTCAAATGGGCATAAAAATTCAAAAAAAATCAAAAAAAAAATGAAAACCAAAGCACATAGTATTATTATGTCATATAGTAAGCATTCAAGTTGATAAACAAGGTCTAAACAACAAACTAGAGAAATCATGTATCTACCCCCTAACCCTAAATTAACTCTGTCTTATGAAGTCAAGCATGAAGAGAAGTGGTTTTGGGTTTCAAACATGGAAATTTCAAAAAACTCCCAAAAGCTTCTCATTTTAGAGTGACTAAGAAGGATTCAGGCTTACCTTTTCATTTTCATGTTTTAAACTTGTTCAAATCTTGGTCAAACTTAGGATTTGACCAAGATTCAAATGGGCATAAAAATTGGGAGGAAGGGTATGAATTACAATTCAAAAAAACAAGGTAACTTAAATACTTGGATGCCCCAAAGATGTGTGGAAGCCCAAAACAATGGCAAAACATGTGCGCACGCTGCATCCAATTCAAGTAGAACACATAGTAGGCATCGATAGTTTGACATAAATTTGAAATCAAAGAGAAGGTGGTTAGAAAAAATCGAAATTGGCAAAGCAAAGCATGAAATCATAAATTTGTGATGCACTATAGCTATGAAAAGTATCAAACAATGCATACCAAAATGATTTTTTAGAGGAATACTAGTTCAACTTATTTTAGTTTTATATTAGTAGCCCAAAATCGAAGTAGTAGTTGGATATTTTTGAACTTGATCTGTAGTAGTGGGCAAAACCCTAGTTTAACATATTTAATCATAGATTCGTAGGTCGATTTTTCTACTTTTTTATTATTACTATGCAGCACATGTGTGTTTGCCCGTCGAGTGAAACTCGGAGGAAGAGGGATCACTCGGAAGGAGAGAAGAAGGGAGAGAATTATGGTGTCTCCCCTTTTTCGTGTGATGATGTTGACTTTTGTGCGGGGTTTGTCGGTGAGCAGGAGCGAGCGAGCGAGCGAGCGAGGCCGAGCGAGGCCGAGAATGAGAGAGATTTGTTTTTTTTTGTGAGAGGGACAACCGAAGGATCCAGGAGAAGGACCCACATACTTCGATACGCATCCTGATGCGTCTTCTCTTAACAAAGAAAATGGCTGGGAGTTTGCGTACCTATTGCACGTGACTTGTGCTCACTGAAGTGTGGGACCTCACGCATGGGCACCACACGTAAGTGACAGACCTGTTGATGTAAAAACTCGGTTGATTATTATACTACTACATTTATACAAAGTTTCCTATGGATTCAAGGGTACGAAAGCCAAGTTAAATCATTTACATGACATTATTTTTTCCATGAAGCCAAGTTAACTCATTTATCAATTGGTACATTTTGGAGTGACTAAGAAGGATCCAGGGTTACTTTTTCATTTTCATGTTTTAAACATGTTTAAATCTTGGTCAAACCTATGACTTGACCAAGATTCAAATGGGCATAAAATTTCAAAAAAATCAAAAAAAGAAAAAACAAAAGCACGCCGTCTCCCTATGTCATATAGTAAGCATTCAAGGTGATAAACAAGGTCCGGCATATTCAAACCACAAAAATCATGTATCTACCCCTAACCCTAAACAAGGATCCAGGCTTACCCTTTTCATTTTCATGTTTTAAACTTGTTCAAATCTTGGTCAAACTTAGGATTTGACGAAGATTCAAATGGGCGTAAAAATACTTAGAAAAATCATGTACGTATCTACCCCAAACCCTAAACTCTATCTTACGAAGCCAAGCATGAAGAGAAGTGGTTTTGGGTTTCAAACATGGAAATTTCAAAAACCTCCCAAAAGCTTCATTTTAGAGTGACTAAGAAGGATCCATGCTTACCTTTTATTTTCATGTTTTAAACATGTTCAAATCTTGGTCAAACCGTACGTACCTAGGATTTGACCAAGATTCAAATGGGCATAAAAATTCAAAAAAATGAAAAACCAAAGCACATAGCCTAGCTTCTTATATATGCCATATAGTAAGCACTCAAGTTGATAAACAAAGTCTAGACATATTCAAACCAGAAAAATCATGTATCTACCCCTAACCCTAAACTTTGTCTTAATTATGAAGTCAAGCACGAAGAGAAGTCGTTTTGGGTTTCAAACATGGACATTTCAAAAACCCTCCCAAAAGCTTCATTGTGGTGTGACGTACTAAGAAGGATACATGCTTACATTTTCAACAACCCCCCTAAAAGCTTCATTATAGAGTGACTAAGAAGGATCGATGCGGCGGGCTTACCTTTTATTTTCTTGTTTTAAACTTGTTCAAATCTCGGTCAAACCTAGGATTTGACCAAGATTCGAAATGTGCATCAAAATTCAAAAAAAATTATAAAAATTAAAAACCAAATTAAAGCACATAGTGTTCTTATGTCATATAGTAAGCATTAAAGTTGATAAACAAGGTCTAGACACATATTCAAACAAGACAAATCATGTATCTATACCCCTAACCCCTAAACTCTATCTTATGAAGTCAACAACATGAAGAGAAGTGGTTTTGGGTTTCAAACATGGAAATTTCAAAAAACTCCCAAAAGCTTCATTTTAGAGTGACTAATATATATAAGAAGGATCCATGCCTGCTTACCACCTTTTCATTTTCATATTTTAAACTTGTTTAAATCCGTGTCAAATTAAACCAAGGATTTGACCAAAAGATTCAAATGGGCATAAAATTTAAAAATAACCAGAAAAATGAAAAACAAAAGCATATAGTCTTCTTATGTCATATACTAAGCATTCAAGTTGATAAACAAGGTTTGGACATGCATATTCAAACCTAGGCAAATCATGTATCTATCCCCTAGCCCCTAAACTATATCTTATGAAGTCAAGCATGAAGAGAAGTGGTTTTGGGTTTCAAACATGAAAATTTCAAGAACATCCCAAAAACTTCATTTTAGAGTGACTAAGAAGGATACAGGCTTCCCCTTTTCATTTTCATGTTTTATACTTGTTTAAATCTTGGTCAAACCTAGGATTTGACAAAGATTCAAATGTGCATCAAAATAAAAAAATCAGAAAAATAAAAAACCAAATCACATAGTTTTCTTATGTCATATAGTTAGCTTTAAAGTTGACAAACAAGGTCTAGATATATTCAAACAAGAAAAATAATGTATCTACCCCTAACCCTAAACTCTGTCTTATGTAGTCAAGCATGAAGAGAAGTGGTTTTGGGTTTCAAACTTGGAAATTTCAAGAACCCCCCAAAAGCTTCATTTTAGAGTGACTAAGAAGGATCCATGCTTACCTTTTCATTTTCATGTTTTAAACTTGTTTACATCTTGGTCATAGCTAGTGTATTTGACCAAGATTCAAATGGGCATAAAATTAAAAAAACAAAAAAATGAAAAACCAAAGTACATAGTCTTCTTATGTCATATAGTAAGCATTCAAGCTGATAAACAAGGTCTAGACATATTCAAACCAAACAAATCATGTATCTACCCCCTAACCCCTAAACTTTATCTTATGAAGCCAAGCATGAAGAGAAGTGGTTCTTGGTTTCAAACATGGAAATATCAAAAACCTCCCAAAAGCTTCATTTTACAGTGACTAAGAAGTATCCATGCTTACCTTTTCATTTTCATATTTTAAACTTGTTTAAATCATTGTCAAACCTAGGATTTGACCAAGATAAGTATGGGCACAAAACCCTCTTAGCCAAAATCAACTACGAGCAAGATTTTCTGTATTGTAGATGCCCCAATTGACTCTCATCCCCAATGTAATCTTTTTTTATGTCAGTATAGACTTCTTTACTAGATGTATACTATCGTACATGGCATGCATTTGCCTAATGAGCAGCATTGTTTAGCCGTTCTAGCCAACCCGATCAATCTATCAAGCTTCATGCACGAGATGCCAATTTACTCCCTCGCTCCGATCCATATTTCTTGGTGCTAAAAAGAATGTGAATCGGAGGGAGTACTTTTCTTAGATAGTACTATATCAGTTCAAAAAAAAGTATAGTACTACTACATCACAAATGCTACAAAAGAGTACTAGTACTGTACATCACAAGACCATGACAGTTGTATAGTAGAGTTTAATGCTGAACTTTAAACAGGACCAGGAGCATCAGGGCCAGCAGCAGGGGCGTTGACCGGCAACAAACCAGTCAAAAGACGTAAGGAAGAGGCCATATGCTGCGTGCTTGGCCTTGATTGCAGGGTGGTGATTCTTCGCCGCTCGCCATGTATTCACGCCGTACCAGTTCCGCGTCGCCGGCGAGCGGATCGAAGCGATCCCGCGCGCCGGACACGCTCGAGGAGGCGTGGCGGCTCCAGTGCAAGCAGTCCGCCGCCGGGAGTCGGCGCGCGGCGTGCAGGTACAGATGCTCCCTGTACATGCCGTCGTCGCTCCGCGAGTTCGCCCCGGGCGGGCTCTGGTATAAGGCGGATCCGCCGCTCAAACCGATGAGCGGCCCCGTCTTCAACAAATGGCGCGCCGACCGGGAGAGGAACCGCCGGTCGAAGGCGGCGTGGGAGGCGAGCACCAGCGGCGGATTCGCGCCGCCAGCCGGCGAGGAGGCGGAGGAGGCGGAGGAAGGGGAAGACCCCCTCTTCTTGAAGGCGCTGGCCGCGTCCCTCAAGGACGATGCCGAAAAGAAGAGGGCGGAGGAAGAAGACAAGGCGGCGGCCATCGCCGCCGTGAAGGAGAAGGAGGCGCGGGATGCGGAGGAGAACGCGACCATCATCTTCCTCGACGACTAGATAGGTTAGAAGTCGCGATAAGGATCGCGCAATTCTGTATGTATGATCCGTATGTATGATCAACTATGAATTATGAACAATGAACTATCAAACCAAACCACATAGTTTTTTTATGTCATATAGTAAGAATTCAAGTTGATAAAACAAGGTCTAGACATATTCAAACTAGACAAATCACGTATATTACCCCTAACCCTAAACTCTGTCTTATGAAGTAAAGCATGAAGAGAAGTGGTTTTGGGTTTCAAACATGGAAATTTCAAAAACCTTCCGAAAAGCTTCATTTTGGAGTGACTAAGAAGGATGCAGGCTTACCTTTTCATTTTCATGTCTTAAACTTGTTAAAATCTTGGTTAAACCTAGGATTTGACCAAGATCAAATGGGCAAAAAAAATCAGAAAAAATCAAAAAAATGAAAACTAAAGCACATAGTATTCTTATGTCATATAGTAAGCATTCAATTTGATAAACAAGGTCTAAACATATTCAAACCAGACAAATCATGTATCTACCCACTAACCCTAAATTCTGTCTTATGAAGTCGATCAAGCATGAAGAGAAGTGGTTTTGGGTTTCAAACATGGAAATTTCAAAGACCTCCCAAAAGCTTCATTTTAGAGTTACTAAGAAGGATCCATGCTTACCTTTTATTTTCATGTTTTAAACATGTTCAAATCTTGGTCAAACCATACCTAGGATTTGACCAAGATTCAAATGGGTATAAAAATTCAAAAAAACTGAAAAACCAAAGCACATAGCCTTCTTATGTCATATATAGTAAGCACTCAAGTTGGTAAACAAGGTCTAGAGATATTCAAACCAGAAAAATCTTGTATCTACCCCTAACCCTAAACTTTGTCTTATGAAGTCAAGCACGAAGAGAAGTCGTTTTGGGTTTCAAACATGGAAATTACAAAAACCTTCCCAAAAGCCTCATTTTGGAGTGACTAAGAAGGATGCAGGCTTACCTTTTCATTTTCATGTTTTAAACTTGTTTAAACCTTGGTTAAACCTAGGATTTGACCAAGATCAAATGGGCATAAAAATTCAGAAAAAATCAAAAAATGAAAACCAAAGCACATAGTATTCTTATGTCATATATTAAGCATTCAAGTTGATAAACAAGGTCAAGACATATTCAAACCAGACAAATCATGTATCTACCCTAACCCTAAACTCTGTCTTATGAAGTCAAGCATGAAGAGACGTGGTTTTGGGTTTCAAACATGGAAATTTCAAGAACCCCCCAAAAGCTTCATTTTAGAGTGACTAAGAAGGATCCAGGTCGAGCTTACCTTTTATTTTTATGTTTTAAACTTGTTCAAATCTTGGTCAAACCTAGGATTTGACCAAGATTCAAATGGGTATAAAAAAATGAAAAACCAAAGCACATAGCCTTTTTATGTCATATAATAAGCACTCAAGTTGATAAACAAGGTCTAGACATATTCAAACCAGAAAAATCATGTATCTACCCCTAACCCTAAACTTTGTCTTATGAAGTCAAGCACGAAGAGAAGTCGTTTTTGGGTTTCAAACATGGAAATTTCAAAAACCTTCCCAAAAACTTCAGTTTGGAGTGACTAAGAAGGATGCAGGCTTAACTTTTCATTTTCATATTTTAAACATGTTTAAATCTTGGTCAAACCTATGATTTGACCAAGATTCAAATGGGCATAAAAATAGTTAGAAAAATCATGTACGTATCTACCCCTAACCCTAAACTCTATCTTACGAAGTCAAGCATGAAGAGAAGTGGTTTTGGGTTTCAGACATGGAAATTTCAAAAACCTCCCAAAAGCTTCATTTCAGAGTGACTAAGAAGGATCCTGACCGGGCTTACATTTTATTTTCATATTTTAAACTTGTTCAAATCTTGGTCAAACCGTACCTAGGATTTGACCAAGATTCAAATGGGCATAAAATTTCAAAAAAAAAAAAAGATAAACCAAAGCACATAGCCTTCTTATGTCATATAGTAAGCACTCAAGTTGATAAACAAGGTCTAGTCATATTCAAACCAGAAAAATCATGTATCTACCCCTAAGCCTGAACTTTGTCTTATGAAGTCAATCACGAAGAGAAGTCGTTTTGGGTTTCAAACATGGAAATTTCAAATACCTTCCGAAAAGCTTCATTTTGGAGTGACTAAGAAGGATGCAGGCTTACCTTTTCATTTTCATGTTTTAAACATGTTTAAATAAGGATGCGTGGTTTTGAAACCTCATACACATTGTTGCAAAAGTAATTACATCACCTAAACAATACTACCAGTTCATAATTCTAAACTTATGTACAATCTTGGAAACATATAACACCAGCCTAGTTCACCAATTATCATCATCCCTCTTGATGCGCTTGCCGGTGCCGCTTGTACCTACCTCCCATGGTTGGCAGTCCAAGTTCTGCACTCGTTCGCACTTCGTGTGTCGGGAATCCTTGTTGGAGCTTCCCAACCAGATACAGGCCCTGCCCTTGCTAGCTCACCACATCCAGCCGTTGCCCTAGCTTGCTCACCATGTGAACCGCCATCCCACGGAGACCCCGAAGTAGGCTCGCACGGGTCCTTTATCCATGGTCGCATATTCTTCGGATCAAATGGTATGTTGTGCCTAAAGCAATAAGATACAAATTCCCAGTAGGTTGTCCCGACACACTGCTTCTTCTCGTCGCGCCAGGCAGGGGGAAGAGCGGCCAACCTAGCCGCTTCCTTGCAATCCGGGCAAACCACTTCCCTTGGAATTGGTTGTGCTTGACGCTGCCCATCATTGATTTTTTTGAGTCGCCTGTACAACTCAAAACTGACATACCCATCAATCGCAGCATACCTCAAGTTTACTTCAGGCAATGGCATGCACTCCCATTGATCGTGGCTGCTAGTAGGGAACTTGGTCTTCATGTCTTTGTAAGATGGGTCAATGATGGCGGCTGCCAAATCACCCATGCCAGTCCTATTGCCAGGACCATTGAAATTGATCATATCCTGAATGTCAATCCAATTATGTTTAGGAATTTTAATGCCATCTCTAGCAAACCTGCTAGAGTCACCCCTGATGTCAACAGTTGTGAAACAAATTCCTTTATGTTGAAGGAATTCTTGCAGTGCCAGATTATCAGGACTCCTGCATGTTAACACAAATCAATCTTGTAAGTGAAACAATGATTTTGCATCAGTGATACACATCAAAATAACATGAATTATTGTTGCGACTATATGATCTAATTATTTAAGTGTCAAGTTAAGATTCAGTTACTATATGTTAATATCTTGACATCCATGCCGATTATCGGTGAGTATGAGTACATGAAATTTGTGCAAATTTTGAGTACCAAAATCATGAAACTAGATATCGTGGTCAATCCAAAAAAATTATACAAGTATGTTGGATATTACGTTCCAGACCACATTTTTCATACAAGTTAGTTTGTTCATGTTTTCATACAAGTTAGAACCTAGTCTATTTCGAAATAAAAAAGCAGATCCAAGATAAAGGAAGAGTTTCTATATTAAAAAACAAAAGGATAAAGGAAGGCATGTGAAGAACATACCTGCAGAAATGGTACACCAGGACGTGGTCGTCCATGGCCAATCGAACGACAGCGGTACTTACTTGGTCCGCATGTATTCTAGGTCGAGGCCGACGAACCTGGGCCTGTCCTCTAGTAGCTTTTGTTCGTACATCTTGAGGGTGTGCTCGAGAACGGAAGGGTCATTCGTGTAGACCACGTTCACCTTGGTCGTCCCATGGGGAACGACGCTCCTCTTCAGCGTAAACAGGCCGCCGTCGGCCATGGCAGCCAAGCACGTCGAACTGATCGGAGGGATTGAGGGGGAGGGAGGGAGAGCAACTGCAAACAATGGGGTTTTTTGGAACTTGCCGAAATGCAGGGGAGAACGAACCGCCAGGGGTTGTTTAGTGGGGACAGATGGGAATAATACTGCGATGAGGTTGAGGAATTAACTCCAACCACCATTTAAATCTAGTACTCCCTATAGTCAGGTGATAGGAAATGGACGGGCAAGATTGATTATAGGGAGGCGAATCCCAGTATTTTCCCAATTTATTTGAGTTGTAATATAACCATCGTTAATACTTGAATTGAAAAATATTTACAAAATAAATTTATTATATACTACATGATGAGATAATCCAACAAACCATGGAAATACATGGCCATCCAACCATGTCACCCGCTTGTGAAAATTGTATAGGTGGTAGTGTGCGCAATACACGCGGTAGCCACTTCACAAATACATCCTTTTAATTTTGCCCCCCTTAATTCGGCCAATAAAAATGAAAAGACTTTATGTGGAAAACCAAAAAAACTGTATTTAGCAAAGTATAGTCGAAAATAAGAAGTTTTTCATTGATCTCTTAAAAAGGGGCCATGATTCGAAAGTTCGCCATGCATGGTTCTTGCGGTAACCAAGCTAGCTCACCCATGTGGCAAGAAGAGAATCAATGTCCAACATGCATGGTTCCAAAAAAATATATTTACAGAATGATTCTGCTTCTCAAGAATATTTGCATGCCATCATGTTTGTTATTTTTCCTAGATAAAAGTAGTAATTGGTGACTTCGTGATTGCCTTGCTTGCTGATTTCAATAAGTTTGAACCTCATTTTTGGCTTTTTTCAAATTTAGGCAAAAACTTCTTGGCAATCGACTTTGTGAGTTACTATACTTGGATGCAACCCACATTTTCGTTGGCTAATTAATGTTTTCTGATTCCACAACAATAGGGCACATCCCTATATCATCCCAAATTTTGAATTCTTATTAGTTTGGTTGATGACCACCATTCATATCCGAACTTAATTAATTGGAGTACAAATGATGGTTTCATGGTAAGCTAGTTTGACAAATTAGCCTTCGAAATGGTGATTCGCCTACCATGCATGCATGTTTGGCCTACCCATGAAATTTTGATTTGTGGTATTGTGCACACACTGCACATGATAGCGAATAAACAAAACACATATTTGGACCCCTTTGGCCAGCAAGGGCATGTTTGGTTCCTAGCCACAATTTGTCAAGAAGCCAAAATTTGGCAGCCATGCATATAGTTTATTTGGCATGTGTTTGGTTTTTGCCACAATTTGGCTTATCACACTTCATTGCATGTATATATGGTCCATTTGTCATAGACTCAACTTTTTTTTACAAAGTTTTGACAAAGTTTGGCTTTAATATTTTAAGCCACAATTTGGTGGCTAGCCATACTAGCTTTTTTTTTGTTGCTAACCACACTTTGGCTTTGGAAAAATGTGGCTACCAAACATGGGTCCTAATAAAAAGAAAAAAACACACTAATGTGTGGTAAACCAAAAATCCCTACTTTGCAAAGTTGCATATGTGCAAAAGGGGGGCAATGCATGCATTATTCAGAAGTTGACTGTGGTTTTCGTAGTGTAACCAATTAATTAAGCTTACATATGGGAAGAGGCTAGCGAGGCGAACTCAAGCAGCTATGGTTCCAATGTTGTCAAGTTTGAAGTGGACACTGCATGAAGCTTGCTCAAATTAATGGGTAGAAAGCCAAAAGTAGTCCATATTTATTCTATATGTGTGTGAATAATAACTCTTCACCCCAAACCTCTATGTATGATAGGGTTTTATATTTTTTACTTGTTAGTAGTAAGTACATGTCATGTGATGGCTCCATGCACATGTTTCACAACTTTTTTTTTGATTTGTTTCTACCTCATTTGGTTGGTTTCAAATTTGCTCAAACTTCCTATATATGCGCGCAATGTTGTACTATTGGGACCCATGTTTGGGCTTTGTTTGTGGTACCACACTTGCAGGGTACCTCCAAGTATTTTATTCCCAAAAATTATGTATCTAATTAAATGGTGAACTATAAACTGATCATCTAAAGTTGGAAAATAAAATCCATATATAGCTACACATCGAGATATGTGTATAAGGTAGACAAACTGCATTGCCACACATGCCTTATATAAGTTTGTTTTTTCTAGCGGAGTGGATTCCCTAATCACCCCACGGTTGTGACATTGTCAATGTTGTCATGATAAATAACATTGCGAGACTTTCCATCTTATTCTTTTTTGTAGAAATTATTGTCCCATTATGGCAAACGTCCCCATTCATTTTTCAAATTAAGTAAACGTTATAGGATGAAAATTAATTGAAGTGACAATTTTTCTAGATTTCTAACTATTTTAGCTCATTCAAACAAGTTTGCAATAGGCCGACCTGTTGTCCAGTGATAATTTTAGAGTACAATTTGATCAACATCACAAAAAAGTGCTTTTAAGGCTCGTAAGTAGTATCATACATGCCATGTTGGCAAAAATCTAATGTGTCACATCAATTATCAGGTGAGAGATGAGAGTAGTATTATAACACATAAACCTAGAAAACTTAGAAAACTTCATGACAAATACATCATGTACACACATTTGCATTGAGATTCTACAAAACTTTAAATATGACATAAGTATGAACCATATTATGATACTATGCATTGTGGAGGTAGTATCACAAACTAGTAGTGTATGATACTACGTACTACGTACTTCCCATTGTGACTAGTCTTAATCACTCTGACCTCGCCGTCTCGCCGTCTTACTATAGTACATACTACACCCCCACTCCGTCTCTCATACATCGCCCCACTCGTTTCCCACTCCGTCTCTCATACAGCGGCTGCGCCTGTAGATATCTTCGAGGATCTGGGCGATTTTGACCCGCTTTTTGGCGCTCGCCGTTTCAAGGTGAAGACCCCAATCTTAGCATGCATGTTGGACCAATTAGGAGTACAAAATTATGTTCTAAATGTTGCTCAAACTTTCCATACAACTAATATATAACTTATACTACGTAGGTTACACCATCGAAAAAGGTATGACCAGTTGAGAAATGGGAACAATAACTTGGAACCTTTCTTACTATCGAGTGGGACGTGTGATATTGGTGTGACCCTGCTTTTTTCTTCTTCTACATAATGGCTACATGATGGTTCTAGAAAGAAGTGTATGTTGTTGTGGTATCTCTTGACGCGAATCCCTCTAATCACAAGCGTTAGATTTTGGAAACCAACGGTTAGTACTGCTGTTACATGTCTAGTTCAAAACTGGTGCATTTTGTATGTTGTTGTAGTAGTCTAGTAGATAGATTCAGATGCATGGTCAGGAGTGCAAACATTTCGCAACTAGTTGATCCCTCATCTTATTGTCGGATGTCACATTTCGAGTTTGTAAAAAAATGTAAATTCAAATCATAGTCACGGGTTATGTTGTATCTTGCGCACATCTAAACATTTGTTTCAAAAAGTGACCATATGTGAGCTGTGGAAAAAAGAAAAGACCAAAGTGAATAATATTCCTTAACTATTCACATATCATTTGTCTTTTTTGTGCAAGCTAGAATTTTTTTTTTACATACTCATCTGTGACCTGTGGAGCAATACACAACATAATATGTGTCTCAGTTTTGTTTTTCTTCATATTTTTTAAAAGGGCAGAAGTGTGATATCCGATAATAGGATGCGAGTGCAACTAGTTGCAAACGAGATGCTAATGCATGCTGATATGATACTACCTCTGTCCATAAATAGATGTATGTCTTTTGTCGTGGCCCCATCCTACTTCTACATTTTCTTTACGGCCATTTTTGAGTAGTTGGGACCTGGACGTGATCGGACTAGTCGATACTCAATAGTAGTCGTAGTACTGTACAACTTCTGCATGTGGCGTCAGCCTCTAGAGTAGTAGTACTAGCTAACGGATAGATTATATCTGGAGAAACTGACATGGCCATTGATATGACAAGACTATACCCGGATTCGGACGCATTGTAGTGACTCCATCAATGTTCCGCTATGATGGTGTATTTTACTGCTACACCAGATTGTCGACGCAGAGGATTCCTTGGCTTCCGCGCAAGACCCTTCCCAAAGAAGGCATCTGCTCTGGCCCGTTGATTCTATGTGGACGGTTTTGATTGCTTTATGTGTTTTTGTACGATGTCGAGATACTAGGTTTTCCTTCCCTCCATATTAGGGGTTGTTTGGTTTAGGAGATAGGTTTATGGGGTGAGAGTATCCCCAACCACCTGGCTAGGGATAGCCAATTTTTGTTGTTTGGTTGTGTAGGAATTGAGTGTAGGACGAGAGGTGGGTAGTGGTATAGATTTTTTTTTTTGCTCGAAATGTTAGGGGTGGCTATAAGATGGTGAGATTATCTCTACACACATCAAATATACCACACCTCCTATTTTTATAGCCCAAAAAAATACATAACCGGTGGTATGTGAATTGATCTGGGTAGAAATATTACACAACCGTACAAATATTCAAATCCTATAGTCAAATCCTACATAACTCCTATAGTCAAATCCTACATAACTCCTATACAAATTGTACGAATCAAAGGATATGATTTTCCCCCTATATAGCTTGTTTGATTTGAAGAATTGAATCCTCCAAAATTTCTATGTATTGTTTTCTTATACTAGTACAACCCTATGGGATTTCTAATAAGAGGTTAGACCTCTTGGAAAAATTCATATGCATCTGTGACAACTATGCTATGCACTCTCAATCTATATAGAAATTTCCTTTGTCTTTCCTATGATACCATCACGCACCTAGCTCTACCAATTCCCGTAGATTTCTTTCCGTAGGATTCAAGGAGGCATATGTCATAGCGATTCTCCATTATTCTATCATATGAATCTAACATGCACTCTCAGTTTGAGTGATGCAAAGTGGCCACTATAAGATTTATTTAGTCGATTAATTGGTCATGCATACACTAGTTGTTTTCTATCTTTCCTACACATGTCAATTAGCGAAATTTATAAGTAAAATCCTAAAATTCAAATAAATTGCTGAAAATTGGAAATAATATTACAGTTGTAGCAAATTACTAAATCGATCCAGAAAATATGTACATGGCTTCAAGAATCTTTTGCCGATTTAACCGAGTAGTCCGTAAATGATGTCCTTGGAGTAGTTTGTGAGTTAAAGAACGTCCATTTCGTCAAACGACAAGGCCTTTGATTTGACAAGAGAACACTAATATTTTGGACCTGAATCAGAGTGGTAAAGGCGTACAGCTCGATCAATGCAATGGTATGATGGCTATGCAGCTATACCTATATAGGAGTAGACTACTAGTAGACTTTGGGACACGAGAGATTTGGCTTCCGCGGCCGACCCCGAACAAGATTCTTTTACATTGCCCATCTTTTCACCGACATTGAATCGCTGAAACTTGGGGTCCGCTGTGGCAGGACCAGCCTGTCAATGGCCCAAAGTCTTATGTGCTCCCGCCCTTTGATTTTGGATGGACGGACAAGATTGCCCAGTCCCATCCCTGTCTGTTCGTTCAGTTTTCATCCTCCTCCCCGGGAACCCTCCCAGGAGAGCTCTACACCGACCCCTTCTATCCCCACCGCTTGTCCCTTCCTTCTTCCTCCAGCGATTCATCCATCGTTCAACAAGTTGTCTAAGAAGAACATGAAGAAGTGTAAGAAGAGGAAGGAGGCGTTGTTGTACGAGACTAAATCCGCGGTGAAATCCATCCCGCTGAAAGTCCTGCAAACTCCGACTTTGAAAGTGTACCGGCGGCGCCGGCGGACAGGCATGTCTGCGCTTCCATCGCAAGCTCGGTCTGCGCTTCCATCGCAAGCTCGATCTGCGCTTCCATCGCAAGCTCGATGCAACCGGGCTTGTTGGGTCGGGCGAGTAATCCAAAGAAGAGTCCCGGTAGGTTTTTATCGCCATGTGCTTTCTTTGCCCCCATGAACGCAGATTACTGACAAGGCAAACAGATCCAACTATTTTTTTTACCGGGAGAACCAGCTATTTGACCGTCTTTCTTCCAGGGCCGCCCGTTCAAGTGTCGCCCTTCCTACCGATGCCGAGAAATCGACCGTGTTTCGCCAAGATGGTGGGTACGTAGCTCCCGGTATGTTTCCATGCCGAAGTTTCTCTCGCCTTCGGCTGGCTAGCGGATCAAACAATTTAACCGTCTTTCTTCCATGGCGGCTGGTTTCAGTGCCATTCCTACCCAAGTTGAGAAATCGCTCGTTTCTCGCCAACCTGGTGGGTACGAAGCTCCTGGGTATGTTTCCAGTGCCATGCCGGATTTTCGTTGAGTCCTTCCGGCAGGCGGTGCCAACTAAACCGGCTATCATCTTCCAGGGCCGACGGTTCTAGGCTCGTGCTTTCTACCGCAGGATCCACTTCGTACTTAGCTATCGAGGACCCGTTGTTTGATGAGCACTTGTTAGCTCTCAAGAGCATTAATAATGTATGCACTATAATATACGAAGTATATCCATTGCTTTTTCTTCCTCTTCATCTCCGTCTCGCATGAGGGCTTCTTTAATTCGTAGGACTTCTATAAGAATTGTGTAGCATTTAGATCCTATGGGTTCTTCCCTACATTAGTTGTTTGATTTATAGAAATATATCCTATGTTTGTTCCTTTTTTCGAAGCAGGGGGACATATCACAGCCTCTGCATCAAAATGATGTATATGGCTGCTTTATTGCTTTCTTCGGTTCATACACAAATTATGACAACTTCTCACGGATCAGCTAGAGTCGACACAAAGATCCACCAACGAAACATAGAAAACAGCGAGGTGCCAAAAAGGCAAAAACACATCGGTAAGTAATTCTATGACGAAGCGCCGGTACCACCGGTCGTAAAAATCCCGTGCATTGTCTCTAGTCGGTTGCACGAGACTCCCGATATCCTGCTGATCCTCGGGCTGGAGATAAGAAACATACGGATCTAGTGAATAATCATAGGGATAACCTGCAAGAAGGGATGAGATTTGGGTTTATTAAACACGACTTCATTTTGTACATTCCAAAATAGCCCATAAAATAGCGCATACACCCTCTCTAATGTATACAAAATCCTATGCTTTTCCTAATCTTATGATTTTCATATCCTGTGAATGAAAAAGGATCCCTGATTCGTTACTGGTGAATTTTTCCATGCAGGAAGGGATTATGAGATTAAAGGGCCACAACACCACCCTTCAGAACAGAAACCTCAAACTCTTGCATAGGTTTGGTATCTGAATGCGAGAATCGAGAGACGAATGCTCGGTCTCGGGGAGGAGCAGCCGGTGCACGTGTGTGCATCTTCGGCCGTGTATGTTTCCATTGCCGTGCCGCGGTTTCATCGCCTCCTTCTTGGCTGCCAGATCCAACTACTTAACTGTCTTTCTTCCGGGGATGGCGGTTCCATAGTTGAAGAGGTTCCTATGGACAAGGACTTTGCAGCTCTCAGGCATATTGAAGAGGTTGGCACTCCATTTGTTTATTTCTCCCCCTCATCTGCACTCTGCATACTTCATTGCTGTTGAATTTGCAATGCAGGATGTGATAACACGATTCTCCGCGAAACTGGACCAGATCAAGGGCCACAACACCATCCTTCATAAGAAAATCCACCACCTCGTGGGCAGGGGCATTTTAAATTGTGCCATATCAGCGGAGAATGCCCGTTCCGAGCAATCTTCTTTTGAGAAACGGTACTCAGATGTTCTCGCGGAGTGTAAGAAGTTGAAGAAGGAAGTCGAGGAACTACGCGCCCAGCCACCGATGAGTGTGGTCACTGACAAGGCTGGTCAGTGTGATTGCAACCGTGATTTGTGAAAGTTTTCAACGAGAAGTGGAGTTGCATGCTGAACATGCGCAATATTTCGAGACGAAGTACTTGAAATTTCGCACGAGTGCGATAAGTTGAAGAAGGAAGTCGAGTGTCTCCGCTCCCACAGCCAACTATTGCGACATCGGGAGACCAGGGTGTGCTAATTGCAGCTTAATTTTGGAATCGATGAAAAGTTGAATTTGGCTTTGTTGTGCAATATAGCAAGACCTGTTCCTCCTGCGCCTTCGTCTTTTGGCATAATTGCTTTGTCTTGATATTGACTCTGAATGATTCGTATATTTCGACGGTTTCTGAATTATGTACAACTTTTGGAATATTGGTCAAACTAGTTTTGACCAGGGTTTGTGTAGGGTGGTTGAATTTTTTTGGTTGGTCCAAATTGTGTTGTGTGGTCCAAATGTGATGTATCATCACACCACCATGTGCCCCGCCACCCCCAGGTTTTGGTAATGCCATTCTGATACATGCTTCATAGAAGGAACATACATTTTTTCCGCTAGGGCATGACAATTTTGAAAAATTCAAACAAAAATGGGAAGAGAGAATGGTAACATCATTTTCCATGTGATGCCCCTGTGCCAAATTTTGGTTCATTTTAAGAATGTAAGGTGACAAATTACTCGAGGAAGCTAGTTGGAGTAGACGGGCATGACCGGATTGGCATAGGGGATTTATTTTTTGAAGGATGTTATTTTTCATGGACAATATCTGACACAAACAATAAAATGTTAAGGTCTCATATTATTCTGAATGATTGTGAATTACTTATGACGTTTGGAAGTATTGGTATACGTGAGAATCGAGTACATGCACGACTTCACGCGTCCACAACTAATCGGCCTCATCGTCTGTCGCGTCCACAACTAATGCCATTACGATACAGAGTCAGAGGCTATAAAATAATCGGGCTCATCGTCTCTCGCGAGCTCGTCCTCTCCCCTCCCATCAACTCACCGCACCTCCGAGGCATCGACTTCCTCGTTTCCAACCGCAGCAGCATGAAGACAGGTCTTGCGTACGAGGCGGAGCAATCGGCGACCGCTCGCGCAGAGGATGCCTCTGCGGTAGTGGCCGTCGCGGCGGGTGAGGCTTCACCGGGCACCCAGGCCGCTCGTCTCCTCTGCTTGTCTGATTCTTCGACCTCAGTCGAAACGGGCGTCCTGGCCGTCGAGGAGAAGGTGGATAGCAACGCCGTTGCTCCCGCCGAAGATCCGCAAGGCGTTGCAGGCCACCACGGCGAGGTCTTCCTAGACCCGGTGCTGGACGTGGACCTCGACCCCTTCGACGATTTCGGCCCAAACGTTCAGTTCCAGGAGGATGTCGAGGGTGACGACGAGGAGGTACTGCTCTTTTACCGAAACTGTCCCGATCCTTTTTGTGTCATATTACTGTTCGCGTGGTTTGCACGAACCTGGTTCTTGATTGATTTGATCCCCTACCTTGTCTTGTAGACGTACTTGATTCTACGGTTCGTACGGTCAGATTCTAGTTTAATTTCGGCTAATCTGCCATGTAGTTGGCTTGATTTGTCATATAATTAATTTATGTGTTCATACTTAGTGGACTTGCAATTGTTGTGGCTTATGTTCATTGCTGTTCATAGGGTTTTCTCGTGATTTAGTATGATTTCTTCTGCCATTTACTTGTTCTACACATTTAATTTTAGGGTTTCTAAGGTTTGCTTATGATAGTGCAGTATTTATTCGATCTTTCATTAAGCACCTGATTATTATGTACTTTATAATTCACAGGAATATTCTGATGACATGGACGACAACAAGGAGCGCGAGGGACCGGAAGAGCCGCTACGTTACGAAGCGGGCGAAGGGTGGTGAAATTCGTTTCCGCATGCGCGGAGCTATTTTGCCCATTCGTGGCAAAATCCTCCGAGAAGGACATCCGCAGCCGATCCAAAGATGCGACGGGTGTAGGCCTAAGTACATCGGGGAAGCACCGCCCTGCAACCAAGGCCAAGCACGCAGCATATGGCCTCTTCCTCCAGAATTACGTCTTGCCTGGCTTGTTCCCAGTCAACGCCCCTGTTGCTGGCCCTCATGCTCCTGGTCCTGTTTAAAGTTCATATGTGTAATCTTATTCCCTTTGGAAGTTCAGTATTAAACTCTACTAGTACAACCGTGGTGGTCTTGTGATGGTAGTACTCTTTTGATGCATTTGTGATGTAGTAGTACGAAGTACTAGTATTTTTTTTTGAAATGGTATAGTACTATCTAAGAAAAGTACTCCCTTCGATTCACATTCATTTTACACCAAGAAATATGGATCGGAGTGAGGGAGTAAATTAAACATGGCATCTCGTGCATGAAGCTTGACATATCGACCAGGTTGGCTAGAATGGCAATACAATGCTGCTCATTAGGCAAATGCATGCCATGTACAGAAGTCTATCTTGACATAAAAAAGACTACATTGGGGATTAGAGTCAATTGGGGCATCTACAATACAGAAAATCTTGCTTGTAGCTGATTTTGGCTAAGAGGGTTTTACTCACATTACACGTGCCACTTTCCTTGTCTGCAAAACAAGTTCCAATAAAGGAAGAGGAAAGAAAAGGAAATTGTGGGCGAGATTGAACACCTTTTTTATGTGTTAAGCTGAGGCCTCATTTAGCTGAGGATTTTGACTTAGGCCTAACAGCTCAGCACACCCACAAATAAATCTCCTTGCGCGCACCACTGTCAGCAAAAATAACAAAATTAGCACGCAAGATTAAGAACGAAGTGAATTTCATTAACTTGGTTAGCTTTTCAAGCAATATATTCAGAGAAAGAGCACACATGATTGGCTCGAAATAATCGTAAGAGAAGAACAATAAATCTAAGGCACCCCACTTCATCGGAAGAAGGGGCGCGACAACGCATGGATTCATACCTTGAGTCGACGCTGGCTCGTAGAAGGGCGGCCGCGCCTCGAGGATGCCGGCGACGTCTCCACCTCGGTATCACATGTGACTGCTTCTCGACGGGCGGTGCGCCGCGCCATGTAGAAGATCTATCAAAAGAGGAGAGCCCGATGACGCTACGACGCCTCAACCTTGATAGCACCGGCTGTTGCTCAAGACCGAGATGCGCCACATGCAAGATTTAGCGGATGCGCCAATTTCAGAGATATGTCATGATCCTTGTAACAAATTTAACCGTGTTCATGATTTGATCCTTCACACGCCCTTGAAAACAATTAATAGTAAAGTCTCACAATTTTTATCATTATACTTTGCGAGATTTAGCGGATGCGCCAATTTTAGAGATATGTCATGATCGTTGTAACGAATTTCAACGTGATGATGATTTGATCCTGCACTCGGCCTTGAACATAAGTACTAGTACATTCTCACAATTTTTTTATCATTATACTTTGCGAGATTTAGCGGATGCGCCAAATTCAGAGATAGATCATGATCATGGTAACACACTTTTCAATGTAATGATGATTTGATGTTGCACTCGACCTTGAACATAAGTCCTAGTACGGTCTCACAATTTTTTTATCATTATACTTTGCAAGCTTTAGCGGATGCGCCCATTTTCAGAGGTAGATCATGATCATGGTAACAAATTTTAAACGTGATGATGATTTGATGTTGCACTCGACCTTGAACAGAAGTACTACTACTGTCTCACAATTTCTTTATCATTATACTTTGCCAGATTTAGCTGATTCACCAAATTTAGAGATAGATCATGATCATGGTAACAAATTTTCAACGTGATGATGATTTGATGTTGCACTCGGGCTTGAACATAAGTACTAGTACGGTCACTCAAAATTTTAGCATTATACTTTGCAACGGATGCACCAATTTCAGGTGCATGTCACCAGATCTATGTCCGATGATGATCATGGTAGTAACCGATGTTCAACTTGATGATGATTTCATTTTACAGTCGGCCTTGAACAGAGGTACTAGTACGGTCTCACAATTTTTTATCATTATACTTGGACCTTAGCGAAATTCAAAATCTCATAGCGGCAAAACTTCCCGCCCACAAAATACAAAAATTTCACACGCTTCCAAATTCCGATTCTACCCCTATGGAGATGACAGCAAAGTCGGTTGGTGGGGGAGTCCGCCATCATTTTTGGATCACCACCTCCCTAGCCCGGATACCCTCCCAAAAAATTCATTTCCCTCGGTCTCTCATCCGAGACCACCCACCGGAACTTCTCAAGTCCCTCTTTCTACCACCTCCACGACCACCGCACCGAACATCCCCGCCGGACTTCCCTGGCCTACCCGAGCCCTCGCGATCCTCGTCATCCGGCTGCCTGCCGGGCAGCTTCATCGACGCCGTCATCAACCGGACCGGATCATCCCCGCCGAACCTCGAAACCATATGCTCATCCGGCAGTCTACCGCGATCGCTTCAGCTGCGGTATCGTCCACCCCACCGGAGCCGCTTCGCCGGATCCGTCGTCCACCGCATCGGATCTTGCTCACCGACACCGCTGTGCATGAACCGGATCTGCTTCACCCGCGCCGTGCATGATCTAAACTCTTCTATTGTCGCTTTTCTATTGCTTGCCTGCAAGTTCTTGTTTAATCTTGGGGGAACCTGTTTGTGCTAACGACGCGCCGTTACGTTTTTGCGAGATGAGATGAGTAATCATGAAGTGTAATGGCCGTCTCTCCAACCCCAAGTAGCACATGTAGCGTACTTCATCACCGGATCTATCAACCCCGGGAAGATCTGCTTGTGACTCCCACAGAGTGCTTCTCCTAATGTAAGTCCCTTGTTTTAGCGCCATGTTAAGGTTCGAGATGCTTGTTTGTCTCAAGCTCTTTTAGTTCATTCCTAGCTATGACCGTAACACGTTGCTATTTTCTACTTCATTGCTAACTTTAAGCGATTGAACATTTTGGTTTGCATTCCCTGCTCTGTAGATGTAGCCATCATAACTTCTATCTTGCTCAGTCGTTGTTACAAAAATTATAGGTATTATAGTAACATCCTGCTATTATTTAGTTCACGGCCAATTTTAAGTAATTGCACATGTTGGTTCGCATTCCCTGCTCTATAGCTTTTGGCATCGTAACTTCTATATTTGGTTTACATTACCTCGCTCTGTAGATCTAGCCATCATAACTTTATCTTACTCGATCGTTGTTACAAAAATTATGGCTGCTACTATGTTGTTTGTGCCAATTTTTTACTCCATGAACATGTTGGATTGCATTCCTGTACTACGGGTGATGCCATTGTTTTGTATCTAGTTCATTGTAAGCTAACAAAGTAAGGACTTAGTTTGGCATGCTATCACTCTGCTATCTAGCTCCGTAGTACAAATAAACTTGTCATACTACTAGATAATAATTTCGCGTGCCATCTTGTTCTTCAAAAGCTGCATTATTGACTTGTTTCTCTGACTTGGCATGACGCTCACATATGGAAAGCTGAACATATTGGTTTGCATTCCCTCTTATACAAGTTCACAGGTGATCCCACTATATTCTGTATCTGGTCCATCCTAAGCTCCAGCATTAACTATCCTCTATGTGTTGCTCATTACAAGTTTATATCCCAAAACATCTTGATTTGCATCCCCTTCACTATAAGTTACTGAGTAATATTTAGTTAACGGCCAAATTGAAGTAATTCCACTTGGCACATGTTGGTTCACATTCCCTCCTCTTTAGCTTTTGCCATCGTAACTTCTATTTTTGGTTTACATTCCTGCTCTGTAGATGTAGCCATCATAACTTCATCTTGCTCGATCGTTGTTACAAAATTTATAGCCTGCTACTATGTTGTTTGTGCCAATTTTGTACTCCCTGAACATGTTGGTTTGCATGGGACTCGACAGTAGTAAGTCTATTTGTTTCATTCTAACATGCTCTGTTATATTGGTACATTGGTATGCGGCCTGCACTCGTTGTGTGCTTACTGGGCGCACTCCACTGATCTTGTTATAACGACGAAATGATGAGGTCCAAATTCTGTGGCAAACAATATTGCAGTGTCTTTGCGTTTCCATTGTTCTTGTCTTAACTTGTAATGTCTTTGTTTCAGATATAGGTGCTTTTGCATGGACAACTTAAAAGATTCTTGGATCGCTTCATTGTATTATAGGTTTAATTACCATTCAATTTCTCTGGGTTCTGTAATATTTTTTCAAAGCCTTGCATTGATGTAATATTTAGTTAGTTTTTATAGTTCTTTCGCGCATTTTTTCTTTGGTGCTTGTGGTAAGTGAGGCTATCCGACGTAAATCAATGCTGCGTAAATATTCTCGATATCTAAATCACGAATTCCCATCCCTTAAACGGCCCAATTAAGCGAAATCACATATGTGCCGGCTACGCAAAATCCTAAAGCGCCTATTACGCCGGCATATAAACGACAACTAAACGGGCTGGCCCACTTACTTATTGGGCCAGCCCACTTGATTCTTGTGGACCCCACACTCTAAGTGGGCCGGCCCACTTGCTTTAAGGTGGACCCCACCCACAACTGGGCCAGCCCACTAACTAGTTGGACCAGCCCAATTGCTTTTGTGGTGGACCCCACATACTAAATGGGCCGGCCCTTTAAGACCAAAGTGGGACCCACCAGGGTTTTTGGCCCGGCCCACTCTCTTGTTGGGCGGCCCACTTGCTATATGGTGGACCCCACATACTAAACGGGCCGCCTTTTAAGAGGAAAGTGGGACCCACCCGTGTTTTTGGCCCGCCCACTAGCGTGTTGGCCCGGCCCACTTGCTATATGGTGGACCCCACATACTAAATGGGCCGGCCCTTTAACAGGAAAGTGGGACCCACCCGTGTTTTTAGCCCGGCCCACTATCTTGTTGGGCCGGCCCACTTGCTATATGGTGGACCCCACATACTAAATGGGCTGGCCCTTTAACAGGAAAGTGGGACCCACTTGTGCTTTTGGCCCGGCCCACTGGCTTGTTGGGCCAGCCCAGTTGATCTAATGTGGACCCCACGTACTAAATGGGCCGGCCCGATAGCAGGAAAGTGGGACCCACCTGTGTTTTTGGCCCGGCCCACTATCTTGTTGGGCCGGCCCACTTGCTATATGGTGGACCCCACATACTAAATGGGCTGGCCCTTTAACAGGAAAGTGGGACCCACTTGTGCTTTTGGCCCGGCCCACTGGCTTGTTGGGCCAGCCCAGTTGATCTAATGTGGACCCCACGTACTAAATGGGCCGGCCCGATAGCAGGAAAGTGGGACCCACATGCTAATTGGGCCGGCCCAATAATTTTTTGGGCCGGCCCACTTGCTTTAATGTGGACCCCACTTTGTAAATGGGCCGGCCCGATACCAGGAAAGTGGGTCCCACATGTCTTGTGGGCCGGCCCTTTTGCCTGTTGACCGGTCAAACGAGTGCATTCGGCCCGGCCCACATGCTTAGTGGGCCGGCCCATTAAAGTTTTGACCAGTCAACTTTAGAGGTTAGGCCCGGCCCACGTAACTAATGGACCAGCCCAGCTATATAGTTGACCGGTCAAACTAAGTCAGTGGCCCGGCCGTAAACTTAATGGGCCGGCCCGCTTAAGACGTGGCGAGGCCTCGTGTGGGCCTACCATCTACCACGGGGTTTCAGCGGTTAACGCCGTTAATCGCCGATTAACGGCGTACGCCACGTGTCGGTTTGCATGACGTCAGCAGTCAACGGGCTCCCGGAAACACTTGGGCAACGGTCCGATTTTCCGTGGCGGAAGGGCGCCCAAGCGCGACGGACCGAAAAAATCGTCGTAGGACTTTGCCTGACGCAGTTTCCACAACAGAACCCATATCGTCGGGTTAGGCCCATAGGCGACGAAAAATACCCCTTAGCGGACGATTTTGAGACGTTGTCTATCAGAACTTTTCTTGTAGTGATGGAGAACATGGCCGGCATGGCTAGGGTTTGGCCATGCTTGCCCTCCTCCTAGGGTTGCTATGCATGGTTTAGGTTTAGAGGGGACCAGGGGACAGGGTGAGATCAAGTGGTGGGCAAGGTTTGGCCAACACTATTGAGAATAGGGATTTTGGGTTTGAATTTGAATTGGATCACCAAGTTTTTATCCAATTTGCCTTATGCATGTAAATTTGAAAAATGGTGATAGGGATGGATTGGACTTGCTTCAAATGACCAGAGACACACAATGGTGGTGGTGGCATTCAAAGATAAAAAGAATTGCAAATTTTCAAAGTGGGTGTGATGTTGAATCTGTTAAAAAGTCCCAACTTTGCTTGACCATAGCTTTTGATCTAAGATGAATTTGTACTAGTGGTCTTCACCAAAGTTGTTCACCTTGATGTGTACTTGGATGTGGTGCAAAGAGTTGGAATTGTTTGGTTTGAAAATCTCTAAATACAGAGGCTCAAAGTAGTGATCAAATTAAAAATGGCAGATTTGACCATTAGTGCATGTGATCACAATTTGAGTTAAAATTTGATTTGATTTGAGTTTCTTTGATTCCAAAAGTGTTTATAAGTGTTTAGTAACATTATACAACTAATGGTGCAAGCCAAAATGGTTTAGGTTAAAGATTTGCAAAAATGGCATAAACCATATGTGAGGGTTTTTGTAAATTTCCCTTTTTTTCTTTATTGTCTTATTTTGGATTTTGCTAGATGATCTTCTCTTGATCAAGTTATGGTTTTAGAATGTAGCACATAAAAAAATAAGTAATCATCATGGCATCTCACACAATAATGCACAAATCCTATGCATAACACTATATGCAAATAAAAGTTTTTGTTGGTTCTAAATTTTGGGTATTTGGAATTCCTCTTCTTCATTGACTAGAAATTTGAGATGTTACAAACCCTTCCCCCTTACAAAAGATTTCATCCCGAGATCTTAAAGAAAAATAGGTACTAAAGAGATCTGGGTACTCCTTCTTCATATAGTCTTCTCGCTCCCAAGTGGCTTCATCTTCGGTATGGTTGCTCCACTGTATCTTCAGGAACTTGATACTCCTGGTGCGGGTGGTTCTGAAAGCTTCCTCCAGTATGCGAATAGGCACTTCGCGATACGTCAAGTCCTTGTTGATATCCACCGATCGGTGATCGATGTTCTTGAAAACTTCAGTCTTCTCGGGCACTTCTAGACACTTCCGGAGTAGTGAGATGTGAAACACGTCGTGCACAGCCGACATTTCTTCCGGTAGTTCCAGTTGATAGGATACTTCTCCTCGGAGACTCAGAACTTTGAAGGGTCTGACATATCGGGGTTCAAGCTTTCCTTTCAGCTGGAATCTCTGCATTCCTTTCAGGGGGGATACTTTGAGATAGACAAAATCTCCGATCTCGAAGGTCATCTCTCGGCGCCTCTTGTCGGCGTAGCTCTTCTGTCTTGATTGCACCGTCTTGAGGTATTCACGGATCTTGTGCACCTTCTCTTCAGCTTCACGAAGAACATTTGGTCCAAAGACTTGGCTCTCTCCGACCTCCGACCAATTCAGAGGGGTACGTCACTTCCTTCCGTACAGGGCTTCAAAGGGGGCCATTTGTAAACTGGCTTGGTAGCTGTTGTTGTATGAGAATTCTGCGTAAGGTAGGCAGTCTTCCCACTTGGATCCATATTCCAGTACACAGGCTCTTAACATGTCTTCGAGTATCTGGTTGACTCGTTCCGTCTGTCCATCGGTCTGCGGGTGATATGCGGTGCTGAAATTCAGCCGGGTTCCTAGTCCTTCATGTACTTTCTACCAGAATCTTGAGGTGAATTGAGATCCTCTATCTGACACAATGGACTTCGGGGTTCCGTGGAGGGCGACTATTCTGGAGATGTATAACTCAGCTAACTTGGGGCCTTGGTATGTTGTAACATCCCATGTTTGTTAATCATTTATGGTGCTAAGTTGTTCATAAGCATGCATGCATTTGCATTTAATTTGAGAAACTTTTACACTAAAATGTGTTGAAACAAATGTTGCAAAAAGTTATAGTTTTGCTCTACTAAAATTTTGGTGCAAAAGTCCCTCAAAGTTTGGGGTCAAAATACCCTAAAACTATCAAAATCCCTTCTGTTTTAAACATTTCAGGGAAATCCCCAAAACCCAGGGGGATTTTCACAAAATCCCCCTTGTCTTCTACCTCTGCCAGGCAGGCACCTGCGTGCCCTGCCGACAGAGGCCGACGCCGGCCACCTCCTGCGTGTCGTCGCCCCGGCCAGGAGACGTCCTGCGCCCTCTCTCCCTCGACGCCTCCCCCTCATCCCTATCTTCCTTCCCCTGGCCCTTCTTCCTCTCTCTCTGCAGGCGCGACCGAAACCCTAGCCCCGCTCGGCCATCGCCGTCGCCGCCGTTGCCGGCCACCCCGCGCCCCTCCAAGATGCCCCAGAGCTCCGCCTCCCCCTCCTGCTCCTCCACGTCGAAGGAATCGACGCGGGGAGCCGCCAATCGCCGCCACCGTCTGCTTCTTCCCCGCGGCCGGCCACCGCCTCCGACGACCATGGCGCCGCCTCCCGGCCTCCTCCGACCTCGCCGGCTAGCCCATCATGCTCCTGGTGAGCTGGCCATCCTCATGCGCCCCTCCGTACTCTCCCCCGCTCGCTGTAGCCGCCCGCCGCCGCGTGTCTGCGAGCGCCGCCCCCGGCCATCGTCGCCGGCACGTCTCCGGCGACCATTGGCAGGCGGCGCGGCCACCAATCGGTCCGCCTCGGCCAGGCAGGTCCAACGCCCCCTCCAGCGCGGTCGCGCGCGCTCCTGAGCGCCGCCTCTGCGTGGTTGCCGGCGCCGGTCGCCGGAATTGACCACCGGCGGGTTGACCCGGTGGGCCCTAGTGGCCCTTTTTCTTTTTATTTCTTTTATTTTCTGTTTTGTTAAACATATGACATGTGGGGCCCGTCGTCAGAAATTTAGTAATTTCCAAAATGTTTAGGAAAAAGAATAAAACCCTGATAGTGGGTCTGACTGTCAGATTTTTAACATTTTCCAGAAATTCTAGATTTTGAATAAAACTTGTTTAATTCATAACTATTTCATTTTAAATCAGAAAAATGTGTATAATATATCAAAATCTTCAGAAAAATGAGATCTACACTTTAGTATCAAAAGCATGCATTGTTAAACAACTTTAATCCCTGTCCTTAATAGAAGAACAAATGAACCCTTTTCTTTAATATGCGGGGTTTATGGAATTGCAAAGTATTATGCATTCCAACCCTATTTAAATTGATGAGCATGTTATAGGATCACTTTCATTACTATTAACATGTCATATCATCATCCTTGTATGCGCATTGCATCGATGCCATGTGTTGATTGTTGATCTACCTTTCCGGTATTTGCTTCTTCGCGATCGATAGAGCACGTGCCCGAGACGATGAAGATCGACAACGACGGAGATCAATACTTGTCCATCAGCGAACAAGTCAAGCATGGGATCCTCGAAGATCCATATTGGTTTATCAGGGACAAAGGCAAGCCCTAGCCTGGTTCATATAAGTTTTGCAAATGCTTTTACTCTGGTTCCTACATATTGCATACGATTCAACTGTCTTTTATCGATAGGTAGAGTTATCCTATCTATTGCATGTTCCACCCTTGTAGCCTCAAATACTTGATCCACTGCTCCTAGCATAACTAGGTTTGGCATGTGTGCGTCGCGAGAGCCTTTATCTCTTTATGCTTAGCCATGCTTAGTTTGTTACGCTACTACTCCGGTCTTCGGACTGGAGCCTTACAATGAAATTAAAATAGCATGACAGGTTGACGTGGTAAGTATAGAGATGTTGATAAACATGATTAAAGGCTCAGACGAAAGGCCACATTGGGATGTGGTGGGTTGTTTCGTTTCTGCCGACCCTAGGAACCGAGTTCTCGCCTCTTGAACCAAGACTGAGCGTACAACCACACGAGGCCCTATTATGGTACCCTCTCGACTCACTAACTTGCCTAGTAGATTTCATGAGTCACATAGTTTGCGTGTTATCTGGACATATGCATCGAAAACGTTTGTGAAAAGTGCATAACATACAGGTAGGTAAACGTGGCCGTGGTGGCTAGGGTTAGAGTCCCTGGGGAAACCCACCTCGCCTCACATCGTTAAGGACCGACTTCGGGACTTGACCCGTTACGGCGGAACAATCCTTAGCGCGTGACTCATGGTCTCGGCGACAGCAAGGTAAAGGTCGTGGTCAACCACTCTCTGCCGGCTTTCCAAGGAAGAGAGCTAATGTACTGGCACTAAGAATCGGTTGGCACGTGTGGGTAAAGTTGTGCACCCCTGCAGGGTTAAATCTTTTCGAAAAGCCGTGTCCACGGTTACGGACGACTTGGGAATGGATTCTGTGATCATAGACAACTTGAACCTGATCGTAAAACTTGGCAATCAATGTGTGCTTACGGATACCTTCTCCGGGTGTTGAGGGGGTAATCCGAGGATAGTGGTTCGAGATGATGAAGTTTGGTGGATACAATATGATGATCAGTAGAGCTAGAGTTGTTGCTCTCTTATCCCCTTTCAAAGGTTCTGAGTAGTCGAGCTTCTCCTCTCTCTCGTCTTAGAAAGGAAAACTAGCTTTACGCGAAAGAAGCTCCACAGAAAGCCCGCATACCCGCTTTGCTAAAAGGTTGTACTAAGTCTTGCTGAGTCCCTGTACTCAGTTTTGCATGCTTTTGTTTCAGAAGAAGTTGCTCCAACAGATGGTGGTTTCTTATCGGCATCGATGAGTAGCTTGGGGTTCCCAGGTGGCAGCCTGGAATCTATGGGTTGGGACGTCGCCGTTATGCTCCTGGCCTCTTAGGCCCTTTTCTATCTTGCTATGTCTAATAGGATAACTTCGCTTCCTTTGATTGATGTATGTCAGGTCAGTGACCTCTGCTTGTAATACTTTGGTTCTTCGCTCAGTTATGAGCTTGTTTTACTTTTTGAGTCGTAGAGTCACTGTTGTGTTACCGATTCTCTCACTGTAGTCTCTCGAGCTCTAGGTTAGGCTTATGTCAGGCGAAGATCTGGTATTTGTCTAACCCTGATCCCGGGGGTGCCACAGGTTTTGGTATCAGAGCATGACTGCCTGTAGGAAACTCTTTCTACTGGTCGATGTTGAGTCTAGTGTTTGTGAAAACTATTTGAAAGCTGAAAGTATTTGCGAAAATCCTGATTAGGCTTCCTTTTACTCCTTATCTGGTATCGCTCTAATTCTAAGGTGCCTTACCTTGTGTTGATTTGAAAGTTTTTCTATCTCTTCTAGTGTTTCAAACTTAGGTGCTTCAAGAGCATGTCGTTCCTAAACCAGTTGACCTAGTGCAGTGTTCTCTAGAGTCGAGTGTGTTCTGTGCATCCTCCTTGTTGTTCTAATAGAGAGATTTCTTTCCATCACGATCTCTCCATTTTGTGGGTTCCACATCCTTCTGTTCTAGGCTCCGAGGTTTCCTTTCGCCTTGAATGCCTCCTTCCTATTTTCTTGGGTACTTCAGAAGCTATGCATTTCTTTTAGATGGTACATCGTGACTACTACCTCAAAGTGTCTTTTGTGTCACTCATTTAGTAGTTACTCCTTTCTCGGGTTTTAACCCTTGGACTTGAACTGAAGGTCCCCGATTGTGCTGGATTCTAATGAATCTTAGTACATGAAGCTGGCCTTTAACCCAAGATCCATTCCATTAAACACTGGTGTTAATGTTCAAACATTACATCGAGCTGGCTAAATTCAAATGAAGCTATCCTTCAAGCTTGTGGTTACTTGTCGCGATTGAATTGCGGCAACAAAGGACTTCCCCTTCCACTAGCTATCGCAGAGGTTCTTTCACTGAACCAAATGGATCACGGCATGAGTGCTCTTTGTGAGTCTCGCATCTATGTCCGTGACTCTGCCACATCTCCCTTTTTAGCCTAAGTTTGACGAAGTGTTATCTTGTGCATCTACCTCTCAGGAATTCTGTTCCTGATTGTGTCCCTCCTCTTTAGTTGCTTTCCGACCTTGTCTGCTAGTTAGCAGCCCAGTTGTAAATGTGCATTGGTGTTCTTCAGTGTATATTACCCTTGTGGTTAGTCAAGACATTCCACTTCAGTATGTCAGGAGAAACAAACTCCAGTTCCTCGTCCGTTTCTAAGACTTGGTCAAAGTATTGTAATCCGCGGATTAAGAGGCCTTGTTAGCTTCTATTCTGTTCTACCTTAGAGTAGCACACTCCTCTATATCATGAGGTCGTGCTTTGTATCATGTTCTTACTGATGAAGTGATGCTCTTTCATATCTTTACTCACCCTTTCTCCGAGTTGTCTATGCTTGGGAATGTTGGGGTTTGCGTATTGATGTGGCCATCCGAGATTCTTAGCAATTCTCATTGCTTCGAAATCGAAGGACATTTGTGTCATTCTTAGCATGGTTGGTTCACCAACTATTAAGCGAAGTTTGATCGTGTTGCCAAGTCCATTTATTCAGGCACATCTTCGGTCAAAGAGTTAGGTTTATGCTAAAGCTCTCAAGACCATATCGTTTGCTTTGTAAAGCAAGTTCCCCTCTTGAATTCAGTGATATACCGGTGGTTCGTGATATTCTAGTTGTCTTTCTAGAAGTATTGCCATGTTGCCACATGACCGTGTTATCGAGTTCATGAGTAAGTTGGTTCTTTGAACTACTCCTTCTCCAAGAACCGTGCTAGATAACCCTGGACTAGTTGGTTGACCTTAATCAACAACTTGGAGAGTTGAAAGACAAGAGCTCTATCCGACTTGAATCTTCTTAAAAGGGATGTCTAGTTTTGTTCGTGTTGAAGTCAGAAAGTATCTCCTTTATGGATATGCTACCTTCCCCATAATTGATTTGAGTTTGGGCTATCGTCAAATCAAACTCAGTTCCAAGGACTATCTTGATGATCTTTATACTCACGGTGTCTCGTCTGAGTATACCTTCATGTCCTTTGGTCTGACCAATATTTCTGCCTCTCGTTCATGCAGAATATGAGTTCATCATTGGAGTATCTTGATAAGTTTGTTATTGAGCCCATCGATGACATTCTTAATCCCTCCATGTTCAAAGAGGTTCATATTGGATGATTGGCACTAATGTTGAAAACTTTTGAGAACCATCTTTGTGTTAACATGACGTATGTGTTCTGGATGTTTGAAGTGACCTTCTCTGGTTCACGTGCATTTGCTGAAAGATGTCACCGTGGATCTGAGTCGAGTTCCCTTTGTTTTCCTCGGGAATCATCGCAAGTCGGTCAGGCATGTGCGAAGTATTCTTGAAATGGAAGGTTGTTACCTCCATTCCTTGAAAAGTTTCTCTATGCACACCAAGCCACTTACTGGTTTGTTCAAAGAGAAGAAGCTTAATAGCTTTGATATCTTCTTTGATGTCCCCACAAGGACTCACTTGTGTTACATTGCAAGTTCATGTGCACGCACTTGCCTTTGGCAGTCGTAACCATATGGATTACACAATCTAGCTCAATCCTTTGGAGCTTGACATTGTGGTCCATATCTTGAGAATCTAGCGACCTTACCTTGGTGGTAACTGTTGAAAATTTTCATTCGGACATGCTGAGTCTGAAATATCTTTACACCTAACCTAAGTTGAATCTCAAGCGGCAATGATGGTTAGTGTTTCTCAAGGATTATCGACATAGGTCTCTTTGGAAATTCGGCAAGATTGATGTCGTGGTTAACACAATTAGTCGGAATGCCTAATGTCATAATCTCTTGAATTAACAAGAATAACCACTCTCCATAAGGATCTTATGTGACTCATTTTAGGAGTTGCCCTCATAGCGTCTTTTCAATTCCGAAGTCTTGACCTTCGCTTGATGACCTATTGAAGGCTAGTCAATAGCCTAATATTGGTGCCTAGAACATCAAGGAGAACTGTATAATCAGAGTTGCTTAATATCTCTCGGTCAATCCCTCGAAATCATTTCTCCGGTGACAACCACTCCGTTAGGAGAAATTTCACTCCCCGGTGATCATTGACATTTGACTAGCTAGTTCTCCTCCCCTTCCTGTTGTTTGTACATGAAGTTCCAATCGATTCACACGTTGTGTGAATTCGTCTGTCATCTAGGCCCCAGCCTTTTGAGTATACTCTAATCATTTCATGTAACCATGCCAGAAAAGTGACTATGATTCTTAAATCCAAAGTTTCTCTGGTTGGTAATCTTTCGTGCTTCTACGAGTCACCCTCTCTAAGAGTGCCTCGTCATGGTATCAAAGGAAATAAACTCCGCGGTATCTTGCCCCTTTGTATTCTTCTCAAGCGTAGAGCAATTGTCTTCCAAATTTGAAACTTCTTCAGTCTCCTCCATTACCTTGACGTGTTTCATGTTTGTTAGCTCAAGAGCTGTTTTTTTAGACACTCCTTCCATGAGTTGACCATGAGATACTCGATCTTTGTGAAGATCCACTGTCTAGTGTCATTCCCTCTTTCCATTAGAGTGAAGAAAGCGAAATGAAGAGCTCTTCATGGTGATGTGGGTCAACTTCTTCATGGTGTCGTGGATGAACTTCATCAACAAAGAAGATCGGTGTAGTATCAACAAGCTCGTTGAAGACCGTCGTAGTCCTTGTTACCTTCTCTTTTCCTACCTTAGGAATCTCGGGGACGAGATTCTTGTAAGGGGGGTAGAGTTGTAACATCCCATGTTTGTTAATCATTTATGGTGCTAAGTTGTTCATAAGCGTGCATGCATTTGCATTTAATTTGAGAAACTTTTACACTAAAATGTGTTGAAACAAATGTTGCAAAAAGTTATAGTTTTGCTCTACTAAAATTTTGGTGCAAAAGTCCCTCAAAGTTTGGGGTCAAAATACCCTAAAACTATCAAAATCCCTTCTGTTTTAAACATTTCAGGGAAATCCCCAAAACCCAGGGGGATTTTCACAAAATCCCCCTTGTCTTCTACCTCTGCCAGGCAGGCACCTGCGTGCCCTGCCGACAGAGGCCGACGCCGGCCACCTCCTGCGTGTCGCCACCCCGGCCAGGAGATGTCCTGCGCCCTCTCTCCCTCGACGCCTCCCCCTCATCCCTATCTTCCTTCCCCTGGCCCTTCTTCCTCTCTCTCTGCAGGCGCGACCGAAACCCTAGCCCCGCTCGGCCATCGCCGTCGCCGCCGTTGCCGGCCACCCCGCGCCCCTCCAAGACGCCCCAGAGCTCCGCCTCCCCCTCCTGCTCCTCCACGTCGAAGGAATCGACGCGTGGAGCCGCCAATCGCCGCCACCGTCTGCTTCTTCCCCGCGGCCGGCCACCGCCTCCGACGACCATGGCGCCGCCTCCCGGCCTCCTCCGACCTCGCCGGCTAGCCCATCGTGCTCCTGGTGAGCTGGCCGTCCTCATGCGCCCCTCCGTACTCTCCCCCGCTCGATGTAGCCGCCCGCCGCCGCGTGTCTGCGAGCGCCGCCCCCGGCCATCGTCGCCGGCACGTCTCCGGCGACCATTGGCAGGCGGCGCGGCCACCAATCGGTCCGCCTCGGCCAGGCGGGTCCAACGCCCCCTCCAGCGCGGTCGCGCGCGCTCCTGAGCGCCGCCTCTGCGTGGTTGCCGGCGCCGGCCGCCGGAATTGACCACCGGCGGGTTGACCCGGTGGGCCCCAGTGGCCCTTTTTCTTTTTATTTCTTTTATTTTCTGTTTTGTTAAACATATGACATGTGGGGCCCGTCGTCAGAAATTTAGTAATTTCCAAAATGTTTAGGAAAAAGAATAAAACCCTGACAGTGGGTCTGACTGTCAGATTTTTAACATTTTCCAGAAATTCCAGATTTTGAATAAAACTTGTTTAATTCATAACTATTTCATTTTAAATCAGAAAAATGTGTATAATATATCAAAATCTTCAGAAAAATGAGATCTACACTTTAGTATCAAAAGCATGCATTGTTAAACAACTTTAATCCCTGTCCTTAATAGAAGAACAAATGAACCCTTTTCTTTAATATGCGGGGTTTATGGAATTGCAAAGTATTATGCATTCCAACCCTATTTAAATTGATGAGCATGTTATAGGATCACTTTCATTACTATTAACATGTCATATCATCATCCTTGTATGTGCATTGCATCGATGCCATGTGTTGATTGTTGATCTACCTTTCCGGTATTTGCTTCTTCGCGATCGATAGAGCACGTGCCCGAGACGATGAAGATCGACAACGACGGAGATCAATACTTGTCCATCAGCGAACAAGTCAAGCATGGGATCCTCGAAGATCCATATTGGTTTATCAGGGACAAAGGCAAGCCCTAGCCTGGTTCATATAAGTTTTGCAAATGCTTTACATATTGCATACGATTCAACTGTCTTTTATCGATAGGTAGAGTTATCCTATCTATTGCATGTTCCACCCTTGTAGCCTCAAATACTTGATCCACTGCTCCTAGCATAACTAGGTTTGGCATGTGTGCGTCGCGAGAGCCTTTATCTCTTTATGCTTAGCCATGCTTAGTTTGTTACGCTACTACTCCGATCTTCGGACTGGAGCCTTACAATGAAATTAAAATAGCATGACAGGTTGACGTGGTAAGTATAGAGATGTTGATAAACATGATTAAAGGCTCAGACGAAAGGCCCCATTGGGATGTGGTGGGTTGTTTCATTTCTGCCGACCCTAGGAACCGAGTTCTCGCCTCTTGAACCAAGACTGAGCGTACAACCACACGAGGCCCTATTATGGTACCCTCTCGACTCACTAACTTGCCTAGTAGATTCCATGAGTCACATAGTTTGCGTGTTATCTGGACATATGCATCGAAAACGTTTGTGAAAAGTGCATAACATACAGGTAGGTAAGCGTGGCCGTGGTGGCTGGGGTTAGAGTCCCTGGGGAAACCCACCTCGCCTCACATCGTTAAGGACCGACTTCGGGACTTGACCCATTACGGCGGAACAATCCTTAGCGCGTGACTCATGGTCTCGGCGACAGCAAGGTAAAGGTCGTGGTCAACCACTCTCTGCCGGCTTTCCAAGGAAGAGAGCTAATGTACTGGCATTAAGAATCGGTTGGCACATGTGGGTAAAGTTGTGCACCCCTGCAGGGTTAAATCTTTTCGAAAAGCCGTGTCCACGGTTACGGACGACTTGGGAATGGATTCTGTGATCATAGACAACTTGAACCTGATCGTAAAACTTGGCAATCAATGTGTGCTTACGGATACCTTCTCCGGGTGTTGAGGGGGTAATCCGAGGATAGTGGTTCGAGATGATGAAGTTTGGTGGATACAATATGATGATCAGTAGAGCTAGAGTTGTTGCTCTCTTATCCCCTTTCAAAGGTTCTGAGTAGTCGAGCTTCTCCTCTCTCTCGTCTTACAAAGGAAAACTAGCTTTACGCGAAAGAAGCTCCACAGAAAGCCCGCATACCCGCTTTGCTAAAAGGTTGTACTAAGTCTTGCTGAGTCCCTGTACTCAGTTTTGCATGCTTTTGTTTCAGAAGAAGTTGCTCCAACAGATGGTAGTTTCTTATCGGCATCGACGAGTAGCTTGGGGTTCCCAGGTGGCAGCCTGGAATCTATGGGCTGGGACCTCGCCGTTATGCTCCTGGCCTCTTAGGCCCTTTTCTATCTTGCTATGTCTAATAGCATAACTTCGCTTCCGTTGATTGATGTATGTCAGGTCAGTGACCTCTGCTTGTAATACTTTGGTTCTTCGCTCAGTTATGAGCTTGTATTACTTTTTGAGTCGTAGAGTCACTGTTGTGTTACCGATTCTCTCACTGTAGTCTCTCGAGCTCTAGGTTAGGCTTATGTCAGGCGAAGATCTGGTATTTGTCTAACCCTGATCCCGGGGGTGCCACATATGTGGTCTTGACTGGGATGAAATGGGCTACCTTGGTTAATCTATCGACAACTACTCAGATTGAATCGTTTCCTTTGCTTGATTTGGGCAAACCAGTGATAAAGTCCATTCCTACCGAGTCCCACTTCCATTTTGGACTCTGTAGTGGCTGCAGCAATCCTGCGGGTCGCTGATGTTCCACCTTGACTCTCTAACATATATCACACTTGGCGATGTAGCTTCCAATTTCTCTCTTCATTCCATGCCACCAGAATTGTTCCTTCAAATCTTGATACATCTTGGTACCTCGGGATGAATGGAGTAAATGGTGTCATTGGATTCTTTCAGGATGACTTGCTTCAATTCAGAATCTGAGGGCACACATAGGTGTCCTTTGTACCAAAGAACTCCTGCTTCGTCTTCGGTGAATCCCGGTTCTTTCCCTGCAGCTATTTGGCTCTTGATTCCGTCGATACTAGCATTTCCCTTCTGGGCTTCTTTGATCTGGCTAATCAAGGTGGGCTGAAGCTCTATGCTGGCTAGGAATCCTTCACTAACTAGCTCAAGTCTAAACTCTTCAAACTCTTGAAACAGGCTGGGTTGCTCTATTGCGATCATGGAGTTCAACTGACACGGCAGTCTACTCAGGGCATCCGCTACTGATACGCGTACAGCACGCGTCCGTTGGGAACCCCAAGAGGAAGGTGTGATGCGTACAGCGGCAAGTTTCCCTCAGTAAGAAACCAAGGTTTATCGAACCAGTAGGAGCCAAGAAGCACGTTGAAGGTTGATGGCGGCGGAGTGTAGTGCGGCGCAACACCAGGGATTCCAGCGCCAACGTGGAACCTGCACAACACAACCAAGATACTTTGCCCCAACGTGACAGTGTTGTCAATCTCACCGGCTTGCTGTAACAAAGGATTAGATGTATAGTGTGGATGATGATGTTTGCAGAGAACAGTAGAACGAGTATTGCAGTAGATTGTATTCGATGTAAAGAATGGACCGGGGTCCACAGTTCACTAGTGGTGTCTCTCCCATAAGAAATAGCATGTTGGGTGAACAAATTACAGTTGGGCAATTGACAAATAAAGATGGCATGACAATGCACATACATGTTATGATGAGTAGTGTGAAATTCAATTGGGCATTACGACAAAGTACGTAGACCGCTATCCAGCATGCATCTATGCCTAAAAATTCCACCTTCAGGATATCATCCGAACCCCTTCCAGTATTAAGTTGCAAACAACAGACAATTGCATTAAGTATGGTGCGTAATGTAATCAACACAAATATCCTTAAACATAGCATTGATGTTTTATCCCTAGTGGCAACAACACATCCACAACCTTAGAACTTTCTATCACTATCCCATATTTAATGGAGGCATGAACCCACTATCGAGCATAAATACTCCCTCTTGGAGTTACAAGTAACGACTTGGCCAGAGCCTCTACTAATAACGGAGAGCATGCAAGATCATAAACAACACATAGATGATAGATTGATAATCAACATAACATAGCATTCCATATTCATCGGATCCCAACAAACGCAACATGTAGCATTACAAATAGATGATCTTGATCATGTTAGGCAGCTCACAAGATCGAACAATGATAGCACAATGAGGAGAAGACAACCATCTAGCTACTGCTATGGACCCATAGTCCAGGGGTGAACTACTCACACATCACTCCGGAGGCGACCATGGCGGTGAAGAGTCCTCCGGGAGATGATTCCCCTCTCCGGCAGGGTGCCGGAGGCGATCTCCTGAATCCCCCGAGATGGGATTGGCTCTCGGTACTGGAGTTATTATCGACGAAGGCTTCTTATAAGCGGAAGGGTAGGTTTAGGGGCGACGTGAGGGGCCCACACAACAGGGCGGCGCGGCCCCAGGCCTGGCCACGCGGCCCTGGCGTGTCGCCGCCTCGTCGCCCCACTTCGTTTCCCTTTCGGACTTCTGGAAGCTTCGTGGAAAAATAAGATCCTGGGCGTTGATTTCGTCCAATTCCGAGAATATTTCCTTACTAGGATTTCTGAAACCAAAAACAGCGTAAAACAAAGAATCGGCTCTTCGGCATCTTGTTAATAGGTTAGTGCCGGAAAATGCATAAATATGACATAAAGTATGTATAAAACATGTGTGTATCATCATAAAACAAGCATGGAACATAAGAAATTATCGATACGTTGGAGACGTATCAGCTACCACATTGGCCTTGCCAGGGTGGTAGTGAATTTCCATGTCGTAATCCTTGATCAATTCTATCCATCTACGCTGCCTCATATTCAGCTCCTTCTGGGTGAAGATATACTTCAAGCTCTTGTGATCCGAATAGATCTCGCAATGATTACCCATGAGGTAATGACGCCAAACTTTCAAGGCTAAGACTACTGCTGCAAGCTCTAAGTCATGGGTTGGATAATTCTGCTCATGTTGCTTCAATTGTCTTGACAGGTATGATATTACTTTGCCTTCTTGCATCAGCACACATCCAAGACCTATCTTGGAAGCGTCGCAATAGATGTCAAAGGGCTTGGTGATGTCCGACATGATTAGAATTGGGGCTGAGGTCAATCTACTCTTGAGTTGCTGGAAACTTTCTTCACATTTCTCGGTCCATTCGAACTTCTTGTCCTTCTTCAACAGTTGTGTCATTGGTCTTGCTATGCTTGAAAAGCCTTCGACAAATCTACGGTAATATCCGGCTAATCCAAGAAAAGCGCGGACCTTGGTCTGAGTGGTTGGGGCTTGCCATTCTGTAACAGTCTTGATTTTGGTGGGATCTACGGCAATTCCTCCTGCAGACAAGATATGTCCCAGGAATCCTACTTCCTTCAACCAAAACTCACATTTGCTGAACTTGACATACAACTTGTGCTGCCTAAGTGTTTCTAGGATAATCTCCAAATGTTGCTCATGTTCTTCTTCGGATTTGGAGTAGATAAGGATGTCGTCGATGAAGACAACGACAAACTTATCCAAAAAGTTCATGAAGATCTTATTCATGAGGTTCATGAAATAAGCGGGGCCATTGGTTAATCCAAATGACATGACGTTGTACTCATACAACCCATATCTGGTGGTAAAGGCAGTCTTTGGGATATCAGTGGCACGAATCTTCAGCTGATGATAACCAGTCCTAAGATCAATCTTAGAAAATACTTTGGCACCGGTCAACTAATCAAACATGTCTTCTATCTTGGGTAGGGGGTACTTGTTCTTAATGGTGACATCGTTAAGCTTACGGTAATCCGTACATAAACGAGTGGCACCATCCTTCTTGTCCACAAACAAAACTGGTGATCTCCAGGGTGATGCACTAGGTCGAATCAAACCTTTGGCTAACATATCATCAAGTTGTTTCTTCAGCTCCACTAGCTCTGTTGGGTTCATACTATAGGCTCTATGGGCTATAGGTCCGATTCCAGGGATTAACTCGATGATAAACTCGATATCCCGACCAGGAGGCATACCGGGTAGATCATCCAGAAACACATCAGGGTATCGATAGACGACCCTGATCTGATCCAGAGTTGGCTTGGCTACACTTTGGTTGCAGGTAAACTTTCTGGGCAGCCATTCAGATATGTGCTCTACTAACACACCGGTGCTACTAGTCATGGTGATGGCTTTCTTGGCACAGTCAATCAATCCATGGTGTTTTGACATCCAGTCCATACCCAGTACTACTTCCAGGCCTTTTGTTCCTAGAACAATCAAATTGGCATAAAACTCTACTTCATGGATTCTGATAGGTACATCTTTGGAAAATTTTCTAGCTTTGGTGGTTGACCCAGGTATTTGAACTATCATGACATGCTTCAAACTGATGGGTTGGATTTTACTTGTGCATGCAAAGTCTTCAGTGACAAATGAATGCGATGCTCCCAAATCAAACAACACTCTGGCAGGTACTGAGTTAACAGAAAACATACCCAGTACAACATCTGGTGCTTCTTGGGCTTCTTCTGCATTCATGTGGAAGAGACGGCCGTTGCGGTTATTGGGGTTGTTGGGGGCGAACTTTCTGCCGGTGGAGACGCGGCGTTGCTGTTGAGCAGGTGCAGCGGTGTTGGCGGCATTCTTGGCTAACCTCTTGGGGCACTCGTTGGAGTAGTGTCCCACCACTCCGCACTCATAACTAGTGATGGTGGCCTTGTCCTTGGGGGCAACGGGGATGGCGTTGCTCCCAGTCCTCGGAGCAGTGTTGGTGTTGTTGTTGTTGGGGGCTCTGGTCGGGGCGCGGTTGAAGTTGTGGTTGTTGTTGTTGTGGTAGTTGCTGTTGTTGTTGTGGCCTCCTGGCCTGGGGTTTCCTCCACTCCGGTTCCGAAAACCCGGGCGTGAAGTCTGCATATGGGGCTTGTTGTTTCTTGGGGAAAAACCTCCGCTTGAGCTGGGGCGATACTTCAGAGTATTGCTGGGCCCACTCTGGTGCATCATGCGGCGTTTGCGGTTCTCATTTGCTTGGTTTAGCTTGCCCTCCATCTGGATGGCAGAGTCCACCAAGGCTTCAAGGTCGGCAAAGGGGATGTTGACTAGCACAGTCTGCATCTCGTCATGCAGTCCGTTCAGGAATCTCTCCTGCCTCTTCTCGGTGGTGTTGGTCTCGTCGGGGGCGTACCTTGACAGTGTAAGGAACCTGTCGCGGTATTCTACCACCGTCATCCGTCCTTGCTTGAGTTCTCAGAACTCGTCCCTCATCTTTTTGATTAGACCCGGGGGTACATGGTACTTGCTGAACTTGAGCTTGAAATCTTCCCAAGTCATGATCTGTCCGGCGTTCATGGCGCGGGTGCTGGTCCACCAGGCTCGGGCTGGTCCAGCAAGATAATGGGTTGCAAACAGGACCTTCTCTGCGGCTTCGACTCCCGCTACTTCTAAGTTGTTCTCCATGGTCTGGAGTCAGTCGTCGACATCGATGGGCTCTTCTGTCTTGCTAAACACCGGAGGGTTGGTGCTCTGGAAGTTCTTGAGCTTTGATCCGGGGTGATCATGGTTTCCATGGCCTTGGTTAGCGAGGTGATGCAGTGCAGCTATGTTGGCTTGGCGTTCAGCTCTTTCAGTCTCTCGATCTGCCATCAAGGTTTGGAGCAGTTGCATCATGGCATCTTGGTTTGCACCGCGGGTTGGAGGGGCCATCTGAACATTGAGATAGATCATGAGATAAGAGGGAATTTTTCTATGGCTTGTTTTGGTATGTTCATAAATTTAAAACTTGAATTCTTTTGATGTGGAACACAAACACACATTCATTCATTCAAACATCACATCTTACATGCTAACACACCCATGGTTTTAAGAACCATTTCTCTTGCTACGATACAACGGACGGGATACAACTCACACCTACTCCAGTGATCAGGTGCAACTACTCCTCATCATCCACATCGATCAGGACGAAGTCATCTGCTCCGGCCTCCAAGAACTCATAGTCTTCCTCCTCACTGAACTCGTCTTCCTCAAAGTCATTGTCATCACTCAGGAAGGCTCCTCCTCCCTGAATGTCTTCACCTTCATCTTCCATCTCCCTCAGCTGGTCCTCTTGGGCCTTGTGGGGACCCGGCATACCACTGCATGGTGTAGTATGCAAGTCTGATATAACACCAATGAAACATAGTTCCACGGGTATTATATCGCTCAGAGTGGTACAATAGAAACATATGCGGGTCCAAGGCATGTCTATAGAATTACAACATCGACTCTGTTACATAAGATCATCACAGCCTCCTACTTTACAATGAGGTAAAACTGCAAATAAACTCCAGAAGAACGACTCGTAGTCTAGTCTTATCACGAACTCTATTTGTAGAGTATTTCACTAACTACCGAGGCTAAGAATAGACTCTAGACTAAATAGGAGCTAGGTTTAGGAAGCTAGTTCCCTTCTATGGCTAAACTAGGTTTTCTCCCTGTTGGATGTGGTACCTGACTCCTCTGACAAGGTCCTGTCTTGTGAAGTAGTTGTTGACTCCTCGGCCTTCGAGTTGCACTGTAGATCCTCCTTCGATGCCTCCATATCTAAGCAGGGGATTTAAGAGTGGGATGAGTACGAGCGTACTCAACAAGTTCATTATAGGAAAGAGGTGTTTAATGCACTAGCTACGGCATTAGGCCAGAAAGTCTAATACCAATGCAGGTTTTCATAACCATTTCTTCAAAAGGTTGCTTTTATTCAGAAGAACTATGTCCGTCAGCCTTCACCGGTTTACTAGAACTTCATGGAGTTCCTTTCCGGCAGCGTTCGCAGTTCCATATCCCAGAACAGGGAGTGACAGGTCACGATTCATTACACTCTGCAGAGGTGTGTTGCTTTACCCATAAGAGATCTTAACCTTGGTGCCAACCGAGCCGCGTGCTCGTCCACACTTCCTTTGGTGTGAGGCCCGGTATAAGGTCATAGCCAATCATATTCCTCCGCTGCCTCATACACCCACCCTTTGCTGCAAACTCCGACCCTGGGTCCTCGCCGGTCCCATTATTCCCACTTACGGGTGGACCCCGACCACGACAACAGTTTAGGTCTCTACCATGAACTCCTTCGCCGGCAGCTGCAACCCATCATAGACCACAATTACCGTGGGGACTTCATCGGGACCCCCACCCTACCACTTGTCCTCTCTTGGATCAAGGGTACCACTTGTCCTCTCTTGGATCAAGGGTCTACAGTAAAGCGCATCCGTTGATGTACAAGAGGTGGAAATACAATTGACTATTCCGTCCCACTCCAGATCTTATGGTTAACACGGGTATTACGGCACAAGAATCACTGGCGACATTTGTTGTTTAATCCTAGATGGATATAAACCCTTGCAATGGAACCTCCACCATATTAACACAATCCATGGTTCCATTGCCCACCACATAGTCATATTCATAGTTATGAAAATAGTGGTTTTGGTTTTTATGCAATAGTGATAATCATAGTACTTTGCAAGTAATTTGATAAAGATACTCAAATGACATGAGCAAGTGATGAACTTGCCTTTCTTGACTGCAAGATTATGCAGGCAAGGTCTTCGATACGCAATAACTCCAAATTCTGAAATAGCATCATCGTCCGGTAAGGACGATGTTTAAAAGATTGGCAAGGATGCAATAATGCATAAGTATGAGATGCAATCGCTCTAAACGTGACCTAACCCCGATGATTTAGGATCAGTGAGTTGTAATGATTGGTTCAGGGTGTGTTGCACTTTTAGAGTGATTCACAAACAAGTTTCTTATTAAGGGTTGGTTACTTGGTATCATAAACAATTAATGCAATATATCATGACAATATCATTACTGGTACACAACAATAAGATTTGGTATAATCCTAACATGAAATGAACATTGGTTGGTCCTAGCACTATATGGCATGGTTAATGATTACTTGTTATATTCTTCAAAAGAATAACTTTTGAAGAACATGTTCTTTAATAAAGAACAAGTATGATAATTATGGTTGTGGAGTTCTATGGTTCATGATGGTTCTAATTGGTTTCTGGAGTAAGGATTAGATGTATCCCAACAATGTTGGATTCATCAACACCTAGGGCTGGTAAGGCTGAGTTAAGCCTAGGCATCCTAAGCAAGTATTTATACATGGTTGTTATCAAGATTTGTTCATCTTGTTGGTGATAGCTAGCTAGGGTTTATAGGTCCTTATAAGCAGGGTTGATGATGATTCTTTATTTACTTCAAAAGAATAACTTTTGAAGAACATACTTCTTAAGTAATAAGAAGTATATCAATTTAGGTTGAGGTTGTCTAGGTTTTACTATTGGATCTTATTCAGTAATGAACAATTGGCTCCTAAATAGGATGGTTGATAAGTATCCAACATTAGTAGGGTTTAGTGGAATATGGTTAGGTAAAACTCAAGATCTGGCATAGTTGCTATTAGGGTTCATCACAATGGTGTGATGTTAAGCATGGATAGTTAAGGATGATTGTTTTGGTAATAGGATCTAGGGTTTACACTTGGTTAACCCTACTTGATCATCTTGGTTTAAGTGTATGCATACATGGAATACTACATTGCTAGTGATAGGGTTCTACATTTTATGTGGACATAGGTATGTATTTAGTTGCTACTATGGAGCTATGAATGAAAAGAAGGTACCATGATCACATGTTCTAACCTAGGGTTTAGGTTAGAAGCAAATTAAGGTTCACATGAAATAGTGGACCTAGGCTTCCTGAATGGATTAGGGTTTTTAGGGTTCCACCAAAAATGATAGGGTTAAGGTTTTTATTCCTATTAGCACTAGGTTTCTAAATTGTGATGCTACCCTTAACATAATAACTGGACACAGAGTTTAAGTTACTAATTACTTTGAAATAAGATTAATAAGGAATTTAACATTATATTATTTTTACAAAACTTAAGTAAAATATGATAGATACTATTAGGGTTTAGGGTTTTAAACAATATTTGAAGTTATGATCAATTAGGATTTTCAGATAATGAAACATAACTATCAAGAAATGTTTGTTGTTTTATATGACATTTTGATGCAAGGTAAGATTTAATACTTTCTTTATGTGCAAAATAGAAACAAGAAAATTACATGTTTGGTATTTACTATTATTTTAACTTTAGGAAGTTATTTTACTCTATAATATTTTGACTATAAAAAGAAAAGTTGGACTAAATGGCCATTTGGGCTGAGCCCAACTGGTCCAACCAGACCAGGCCCAACTGGCTTGGTCGGCCTGCCCTAGGTCGGGTCAAGACCCAGGCACGACCAACCCCTCTCTCGCTCACCTCTCATCCTCGCACGCCCTCGGTCGTTCCTGCGTGACCCTCCTCTGGCTCGCCAGATGTGCTCCTCCGGCGCCGCTCCGGCCAACCGACGGCCAACCCCGGCGCCGCTCCTCACAGACTAGGTATCGCCACCCCCTCCTATTTCTCCTCTAGACACAGTCTCTCACCGTGACGCTGCCGTCACCCACGCTCGCCCCCAAAGCTCCACCGAGCCGCCGCCTGTGCCCGGCCGCTCCCGGCCCTCTCCAGCTCCGGCGAGTTAGGGCTTTGGTCTGCCCCACCGAGCTCTATATTTCCCCCCAAAACTATCTGGACAATCCTGCCTCTCGCGCTCATGCTCACCTCCGGAAACCCTAGCTACTGTCGGCCGATTCGGCCATCGCCAGCCTCGGTGAGCACTGCCGTTGCTCGATTTGATTCTCATGGCTTCTCGTTTTCGGGATGCCCCTCTGCTCCCTCACTCGGCTCCGATAATGGCCCTCCCCTACTTACGGCCTCCTCTCTACTTCTTCTTGGCGCTGGCAAAATGGTAGCAATTGCTGCAACAGTGATGGTGGAGCTGCTGGTGAGGTGTTGTTGATATTGTGCTGCTGGGATTGGTGGTGAGGTGCTCGTGGCAGTGCTGTGATGCTTGTGGTGGTTCGGATGGTGCTACTGGTGGTGTAACCTCGACTTCGACGCCGGTCGGACGGCGTCTGTGACTGCAACCCCGGCGTCGACTGCTTCATCTCCTCCCTGGAATGCACTGTGAGCTATCTCCTTCCTTACTCCTCTGCCTATGGTCATAGTGCTATTTGTTGCAATCTTGTTGAGTATACACTGCCTCTAGTGATGTTGTACTGGAGCTAAATTAGCCTGTCTGATTCAATTGGCTACTAGCTTGTGGTTGTACTGGTTCATTCAATTGACTATTGAAAGATTGTGGTTATGAGGTGATATTGGTGATATATATGTGTGTAATGCTGCCAGATGATCCAGTACCTTGTGCTTGATTCAATGCCTCTATATGGCTTATCCTTGCATGTGTTATAGCTTTCTGTGAGGTGTGGTTCGGGGCTGACCATGCTCTGATTTAATTGCTCACTGGCTTGTGCTATGTGTGGCCTAATCTTTAACTTGAGGTTGATGTGACAGTGTGGTACCCTATTTAACTCATGTATGAGTGCGGACAATAAGATACAGATATTGTTGCTACAAAAGGACAATTTACTTGATGATTGGCCTGGTAGTTTGATTTTGAGCTCATATGCATGCTTACAGTGCTATGTTGCGATTATGGTACTACTTGGTTGGCCTGGGATTGTTTTCTTGGACCCTAAGTAGATTACTGTAATATGTTGATTATTAATTGTTTGCTTATGATAATGGCTAAAGAATATGTATATATGATCCTGGACAGAATTGTGCTGTAGTGCACAAGGGATGCTTTTGTAGATTCTGGAATATGATCTGGTTGCTCAATAATAACCAAGAGATGATTTTTCCAATGTTGGATTTTACAGTTGGATCTTGATGTCCCTTATTTTTAGATATAAACTGATAAGAACAGATCCAATGTTGGATCCTCTTGACCCTGCCTATGATGCAAAGGCTGAGGCACCCACTTGAAATAAGAACAGATGCGATACTGTCTTTTCTTTTTATCCTCAGTGATGATTCAGCATAGCACCTCTATGCAGATCTGAGAGGAATACATTTTTCTATCCTCCTAGATGAAAATCTAGTGGAAGGATAGCTAGATGGGATGACTGTGTTGATTCTTTTTCTTTGGCTAAAGATGTCTACGCAAAAACTGATACTACATGATATATTGAGATTGGTTGGTAATTTTTACCTGCTGCATCTTGTATGTTAGTTCCTGATTCAAACTTTCCATCTTCGGGTGGATGACCTGCACTTCCCAGCTTCTTCTATTTCTTCCCAGTTCTAGCTTCCGATTTCAGTGGAGGTTCTTGGGTTGCTCTTCACATACTGGTGGATTTTGCTAGCGTAAAGGTTGCAGAGAACTACTGCTGGGTGTTTCGGCTAAGACATGGGTGTGTACTGGTTTTATACAGTGGGGCTGTTCACTGTGGTGATGACAACACACAGCTGAATGTGTTGTGTGTGCTGCTTGCAAATGGTCCCCACCTCACATGTGGGTACAAGTTGCCAAGTTGAGTGCTTCCCCCCTTATACAAGCTACGGATGGGCATGGATAATTATCCCTGGTCTTTTCTTTCTTTTTTTTGTGTGGACTACTGGAGCTTCATTATCTATCCCAATGGCTGATAACTATGTGAACTGAACTATTTATGGTTTAATGATTTGGTTGCTTAAATATTAATTAAGCTACTGCTTAATTATCAAGTGGTTTATAAATATTTGCTTAAGATCATTTTGACTTTTCCATGTCAAATATGATCACTTTATATCATCTTGTAAGCCTTTATGGTTGCTAGCTAGATTAGAGGGAAATTTTAAATAGTTGCCTTGTTGCCTCAAATTATGTTGCCTTGTCATATGGATCAGCTACTATTGCCTCTAGTCCCTGGTTGCCTTCTTGATGAATGTTCCATGATCCAATTGACCCATCTGTCCCTTATATGATCAATTTCTTCCTGAGGTTGCCTTGTAAAGAATTAATTCCCTCTAATCATCATTAGGGATCAAGAGTAGTTCTTGAAACCCTTTTGCTAGCCACCAACAGTAATATTGTGTCAACACCCGGATTTTTAATTCCAGATGCCTATTATGCCATTCATCGCAATCCCAGGAATATTGTTTTTGCGAGACATAATAGATTGATATCACAGAACATCATTCATTACAACATCGTAATTGACTTACAACAAAGGATCACATGATCCAGTCTCATTACAATAGTAGATGATCTATTGATCAATTACAAAACACATAGCGGAAGCGAAGTAGCGTAGTAGTAGTCCATCTATTCCACAGGCAACTGTTGACGTCAGGAGTGATCCTAGTTGTCGTAGACGTCCTGTTGTCCTTCTTCCGGGTTCTGGTACTCTTCTTCATAGTCTGGCCATTTGAATAGCCAGGGACACAGCCGTGAGTACTTTAAAGTACTCGCAAAACTAATACTAATGTAAGTAGTATCAACTATAATAAGGGGGTTCTAAGCTCTAGTTTCATTTGCATAAAGCCAGTTTTATTTCCTAGGCACTTTAGTAAACAAAACCTCTTCATTTGCCTAACTTACTCAAGTGGGAATATTAGTGTCATTCCCACAACTCAGTTGTGATTCAAGTCAAGTCACCCTTCACCATTCAACCTTTTCAAGAAATTCTGACACCGGAAACTGTATGGCCTTTCCAACCATCCGTAACCGTGGACACGGCTATTCGAATAGGTTTACACTCTGCAGAGGTTGCACACTTGTGCCACCACATTTGATTACATCCGTCGGGAATAACCCCGAATCATCGTAATTCAGTACGCAGATCATCAACCTTAACCTTTCACTTGTATATCCTAGTATAGGCACCTCTCCCCATGAGCTTGGCCTCCCAGTGAAGACAGACAGTCAGCCTGGGAACTGCACAGGGCTTGGGCCGGACATTCACCTCATATCACATCATATCACATCATTTCTTTTGTTGTAGAGGCAGCTTCCGGCATAACCCCGATGACGCTTGTTTAGAGGGAACCCATACTAAGACACACAAACTTCCAGCTAAGCCCTACCCATAATCAGGTATTGTGGGGGTACTTGTAAATTGGAAAGGTATCGCATCCAAACCAATATCAGTTTTAATCAAAAATCACCATCTTCTCTTAGTCATAACACCTTTCAAAAATCATTCAAAAACAACTTCACTTCACCAAGTTCCCATCTAGAGTAGTCAACTTTTATTTGTTAGCAATAGCACTAATCATGAGGGGTGATAACTTAGCTTTTCTTGCTCTAGGCTAAGGTGGTACTCTTGTGCTACTCTAGACCAAGTGAAACATGAATCAAAAGGTATCTCTGATAAAACAACATCAATAAAACTTGCTTTGTAAAAACTTGGGATAGGACCACTAAGCATAAAGTAAAAGAGGGTGATGCATTGCTCTTGAGAGCTTTGCACTTTGCAAGTGTATTAGCTTGCCTTGGTTGGGGAAATGATCAAAGTGATCTTCTTCTCCTTCTTCTTGGTAGAATACCTCCTCCTCCTGATAGTCTCCGGTACTAGCGTCTAAAATTTAATACGAGGTATACAATCACCAAACAAGTCTTAAGACTATACTAAGCTCACACATAAGTCACCCAAGCTAGGCTAACATCACACATTACTAATAAGTTGGTGGACTTGTTTATTTTAAGAAAAATAATTTCCTCTCATACTAATTTAGGTGTTTCTTTTCCTTCTTTAGAGAGATAAATCCCTCTCCTAATCTTATTAAGATTTAATTTCTTTCATGAGTAATATATGACCTAGGTTGACCAAAGTCAACCTCTTCATACTTATCATTTAAGAAAAAGATTTAAATGAGGTGGAGCACCTCATACATTTTAATCCTATCATGGTGATGATTTAATATCATCAAACAAATCATATGAGGACTAAGTGACCAAAGTCTCTATCTCATAATGGAATGTTTGTGACAAGATTTAAATGAGATAAGCACTCTCATAAAATTTCTAAATAGTTTTGGACAATATCTTTGACTAGACATAGCCAAAAAGTCCTCTAATTCATCTAGGCCATGATCATCCAAAGTAAGCATGGCATATTTTTGCAGAAACAATTAGTGCAAGTGAAATGTGGATTATTGGAGTTGGAATCAACTCAAAAGCATTTTTGGTTGAATTTTAACAATTGTTTGAAGTCAGAAAAGTCCTTGCCTTGTTTATTTTGCTACTTTAATTCTACAACACATCTAGGGTTCAAACCAATGGCATTGGATAGAGGAAACTCTAATCTTTATAACAACATCAAACTCATTAAAATTGGCCAAGTATTTTTGGAGATATTTAATTTTTAAACAAGCATCTGTAAGGAAATTAAAAGAAAAAGTTAAATACACATTTGAATTTTCCAACGCGGCGGGAAAGTAAACGGGCCAGGGAGAGAACGAGGGAGTTGGGCTGGCCCAGCTATGCCCGCGGCGCACACGGGCCAGCTGACAGCGTGGGACCCACGCGTCGGTGAGTTAAAACACCGAAACGGTATGCATGGATACAGGCCGTGGGATTAAAGGGGATCGGACGGCTGCAGTTCGTCTTCATCAGAGACGAGCTCCGGCGAGGGCAAACCCTACCGGCGGCCAGGAGGGTCCAGGGAGGAGGGTTACCGGTGTCCGGCGGGGTCGGCGAGGCGGGCAATCGACGTTGTCGAGGACGACGAGTCGAAGGAGGGTCGCAGCAGCTTCGGGGGTGCTCGGGATCGTCGGCTTCGTCGAGCTACTGCAGCGGCGGGCTCCGGCCAAATTCCGGCGAGGTGGTGTGTAATTGGAGAGGGGAAGAGGTCGAGGAGGTTCAGGAGGGAGAGGGGAACTCGTTGGTGTGCAGAAATCGTCCAGGGAGCGCCGGCTTTTATAGGGGCAAGGGGGTGCTGTGGGGGTGCGGAGAAGGTCATGGTGGCGACGGCGCTACGGGCGGCGAAAGGGCAAGGGAGTGGTTGCGTCCTGTAGGCGATGTCGAGGCGGTCCTAGCGCGCATCAGGGTGCAGCCAATGGAGGACGGAGGCGGTCGTCATCGTCCTCGCGACCGTGCAGTACTGCGGCGGAGGACGGCGATGAGGGCGTTGTCTACAGGTCGTCCGCGGCCAATTGGAGGTGTCCTCGAGCTAGCTGACGTCGAGGGGAAGCTGCAGGTACCAGGAGAGGGCAGGAGGTGGTCGGGGTCAACGGGAACGGGCAGTGTACTGAGGCGCTCGTGGCCATGCCGGGTGCACGCGCTGGCGAGGCTGAGGGCGGTTGAAAGTGCATGGAGCCCCCATGTGTGGTTTTCGTAATTAATGACAATCCCTATGGACTAATGTTTGCATTGGGTTATATTTGTAGTAGGAGTTGTCCATAGGCAATTCTTGAACCATATGTTGGCTTCAATGTTGCAACAAGAAGAAATTGATGAAGGATATCAAGTGTCAAGTATGTCTTGAAGATGAAGATGAAGTGAGCCCTCAAGTTACTTCAAGACATCAACATGATGAAGAATGAAGAAATGAAGTGCAAGTTCAAGATGAGCCAACTCGAAGAGTTCGTAAGCTTGAAGCTTGCCATGGAGCAATGAAGTGCAAGTTCAAGATGAGCCATCTAGAAGAGATCCTTTGATTGACTCTTGCCATCCATATGGTTATCATGGATATGTGAAGTTGCGCCGAAGAAGAAGCTCTCCCATGGTGGATTATGGGGGAGCAACCCACAAGACTTCGTCAAGCAAGCACAATCAAGAAAGGCGTTCCATATTGTTGAGGTCAAGATGGTCATCATCGAGCTCAAGTGGAATGCGCAAGTATAAGGTTTGATCTTGATAGGGTTTCTTTCTCACCGGTCTCATAGTGTAGTTGGAGACCGGCTTATAGTTTAGTTGCCGTACTATCAAGAGGGCTCTCGAGTGAGTAACTCGATCGTATCATTCGGAGAGAGCTCAAACCTTTGCATCCTTGCATCATCTTTCTTGGTTGTTATTTGGATCTTATTCATGTGATGTTTTAGAACTTGTGCTTATTCTCATTACAAGCTCTAGTTCATCGAAAACGGATTCCGCATGAATCACTTGTTGCGTTTTCGATATTGGAGTCTTTCTCGGTTTCTCGTATTGAGAGGTTTCACTCTAAAATACATAGAAAAACCTACCCCACTTGTTCTTAAGCTTTTCACTCTTTGTGGGGTAGCTCTTGTCATCTTCTTTACAAAAAAATTGGTTTCACCTAAATCCGAGTTTCCTAACACAAGTTGTTGCATTTTCCATATTGGAGGTTTTACCGGTTTGACTTTTTTAGATAGGTAAAACCTTTATTCATTTGTTTCTATCCTCCTTTGCTGGACTATGATGTTTCTATGCATATTGTTGTAGAGCTCGTTGTTGTGATTCCAACGAGCCCAAGATCATCGAAATCGGAGTCCGGATGCAAAAGTTCTTGAGGTTTTCGTACCGGGTGTTTGGGTATAAACAGGGAGGCCGGCAGTGCCGCTGGGAGCACTCCGGCACTGCCGCCGGGAGCACTCCGGCACTGCCGCCAGGACGCAATTTTGGCCATAACGGTCAGATATTTTGGCCCCTATTTAAGGGGGCCTTCTTCCCCAAAGTTCCTGGTCGGTTTGAGCTCGTTTTGCCTCCATTGTTGACCTTCTTTGAGCTTGCTATCTTCCTCTCCCTCCAATGATTCTTGCATCCATTTGAGAGAAAGATAGAGGAGATCTAGATCTACATCTTCACCAATCAAATCCCTCTCTTTGTGAGGGGAATCCACTAGATCTAGATCTTGGAGAAATTTGGTGTTCCTCCTTCTTATTTGTTCTTCCTCTCTTATTCCCCCAATAGCTTTTGTAGCTTTGTTGGAATTTGAGAGAGAAGGACTTGAGCATCTTTGTGGTGTTCTTGCCATTGCATTTGGTGCATCGGTTTGAGTTCTCCACGGTGATTCGTGGAGGTGAAAGCAAGAAGGTTGTTACTCTTGGGTTCTTGGAACCCTAGACGGATTCTAGGCCTTTGTGGCATCTTAGTGGTGTTCTTGGGGACTCCAATTAAGTTGTGGAGAATCTTCAAGGGCAAGGCCTTTGTGGCATCTTTGTGGTGTTCTTGGGGACTACAATTAAGTTGTGGAGAATCTTCAAGGGCAAGGCCTTTGTGGCATCTTTGTGGTGTTCTTGGGGACTCCAATTAAGTTGTGGAGAATCTTCAAGGGCAAGGCCTTTGTGGCAATTTGTTGGGAGCCTCCAATTAAGTTGTGGAGATAGCCCCATGCTTTGTGCGGGTTCGGTGACCTTCCTAAGGTCCCATAGTGGATCGAGGACATCCCTTTTGGTGGGAATTCTCGAGGAGAATACGGTGGCCCTCGTGCATTTGGAGTGACTTGTCCTCCACACCGCTCCAACGGAGAGTAGCATTCGCAAGAGTGTGAACTTCGGGCTATATCGTTGTCTCCGCGTCACTTCGGTTATTCCTATACCCGGGCTCTTTACTTATGCACTTTACTTTGTGATAGCCATCGTGCTTGAAGTTATATATATATCGTGCTATCACATAAGTTGCTTGTCTTGCTTAGCATAAGTTGTTGGTACACATAAGTGAACCATTGCTTAGAATAAGTTGTTGGTGCACATAGGTGAACCATAGTTTATAGGCTTTGGGCTTGACAAAGTAAACGCTAGTTTTATTCCGCATTTGTTAAGCCCATCTCGTAAAAGTTTTAAATCGCCTATTCACCCCCCCCCCCTCTAGGCGACATCCGTGTCCTTTCAATTGGTATCAGAGCAAGGTCTCTCATTCTTAGGCTTCACCGCCTTGAGAGTAAAGATGTCGGCTAGAGGATTAGTGCACGATAACACTCTTATATTAGATGGCACAAATTATGATGTTTGGAAAATTTGCATGCTTAGTCATTTTCGGGACATTGACCCTCATATGGAGAAAATTGTAGATATAGGTTTTTCTCCTCCTATGGATTCACAAAATCTATCGTTAGAGGATGAGAAAAATTTATATCTCAATTCTCAAGCTTCTTATGTTCTTATGAATGCTTTGAGAGATGTAGGTCTTTTTCCATACTTGCCTTTTTGGAGCGCTCATGAGTTATGGACAAAAATTCAAGATAAATATGATGTGTCCAATATTATTAAGGATGATTGTATTGCTTTCACTTCCGGCCGTGATGAGGTCTCATCTTCTTCCACTTCACCAAATTGTGTCAAGACACAAGGTAATGATATGGTGAGTGGTGATGAAAATTGCAATGTTGATATTGAGCTTTCTATTGATGATTCTTCATCTCTATCTCATTGCAATGTTTCATCTACGGACTCAAACACATCTAGCACTAGAAATGATTTACATGCTTGTGTTGATAGTCCTTGCATATCATGTGTAAGTTGCTTGAATAAATCTAATGATGATATGCTTGCATTGTCTTGTGGCCATGATAAAAATGCTTCTATTTCCTCTAGTTGTTGTGTGTCTAACAATGTAGAGGAAACCAAAGATTCTATTGGTCAAGACAAGATCTTGAAAGGAGCCTCAAGTAACTCCTCATCTTTATCTCACGGTCCTCATATATGTCTTATGGCCAAGGGTTCCACGGTACCTCCTACCATGGAACCTAATATGTCTCGTGGTGATAAGGATGAGGATGAATATGAAGAAGAGGATTGGGTTGTCTCTCTACGCGATAAGGGTAAGAGCGTATTCAAGGTTATTTGCAAAGATAAAATTGCTAGCACTCACTTCTTTGAAATCTTGACTACCGCTATTGAGAGCCAAAAACTTATTTGGATGCATGAGAACACCATTGATAAAAAGGGTGCTCTTGAACGAGAGTATGCCAATGATGTAGCATCCCTAAAGAATGACCTTGAAGAAGAACAAGAGACCATAGCCTCTCTTGAAGAGCAACTTGAAACCCTTGAAGTGTCTCAAAATGAAATAGTTTCTAAACTCACTAAGGAAAGAGACCATGCTAAAGCTCAAGTAAAAATGCTTAAAAAGGAAAATCCCAAAGTTGGTGTTGGTCATGATAAACTTGTTAAGGATCTAGATGATCTAGACAAGGCCCACAAGGTCTTGGAGAGCGAACACTCTATCCTCACCAAGTCCCATGAGCAACTTCAAGCTTCCTATTTAAAAGAGCATGCTATGTTACCCTCTCTTCTTAATATGTCTTGTGATGATGCTTGTGCTACTAACTCTACTTCTTGTGAAGCATCTATCTTGAAGGAGAATGTTGAGCTAAGGGCTCAACTTGAATTGCTAACTAGCAATTATGGGAAATTGGAAGAAAATCATGGAAAGCTTTCTAGCTCCCATGAGGATCTTCTAGCCTCCCATGATAGGCTAAAGTTAGCTCATGAGGCTATCATATCAAAGGCAACACCTTGTGAGCCTCATGTGGATACTAGCACTACTACCCAAAAAGCTATATTGCCATGTGCTAGTCCTAGTAATTCATCCACTCATAGTATTGCTAAATCTTGTGATGAATTATCTTCCTTGCCTTGTTGCTCTAACAATGAAGGTTCTACTTCCTCTAGTACTTGTGTTGTTACTAACCATGTAGAGGAAATCAAAGAGCTCAAGGCCCAAGTCTCTTCTTTGAAGAACGACTTGGTAAAGGGTCATGAAGGGAAATGCAAACTTGATAAGATGTTAAGTGTGCAACAATCCCCCAATGACAAGAGTGGACTTGGATTCAACTCCAACAACAAGATCAAGTCCAAGAACAACAAGATTAAGAAGGGCCAATTACAAGTCAAAGACCCGGCCAAGATTGTTTGCTTCAAGTGCAAAATTGAAGGGCATCATGTTAGATCTTGCCCTTTGAAGAAGAAGCAAAAAGGGGAGCGGCCTCAAGCTCAAACTCATATTCAACCTCAAGTTGAAGAAATGTCACTTCCCAAGAAGAATCAAGCCAATGCTCCCGTTGTGGAGAAATCTAGTGAGAAGAAGGAGAAGAAAAGAACTTGCTACATATGCCGCGAGAAGGGCCACATCTCCTCCTTTTGCACTATTGGTACCTCATACAACTCTATCATCGTTGATGATGTTTATTCTCTTCGTAAGGATGAGGGTGGCAATGTGTTTGCCAAATTTGTTGGTGCTCAAAGTGGTGTCAAGAAAAGAACCATTTGGGTTGCCAAGCCTATTGTGACTAACCTCTTAGGACCCAACTTAGTTGGGGACCAACAATCCAAAACTTGATCAATAGGTGCTTGTTGGAGGGCATTGGAGACTTGGCTACATCATGAAGAATTAAGGGATCTTCATCATTTATATTATCTCAAGCCAAGTCTTGGTTATCTTGCTTCTATCATATATCCAATGTTCCTCCTTGCGGTAACATGTGCTCAACTCATTTATATTGAAAGTTACTCGCCCCTTTGCATGTGTTAGTTTTTGTTCCCAACATGTGTTTGTATATGTTGTGTTTCCTATTTGATTTTCTTGAGAAATCAAGTCTATGCATGTTGGGTTGCACACCATGTATTTGTGTTTGTGTATAAGCCACTTTGCATCTTGTTGTATCTTATATGGCTCTTATGAGCGATTTATGGACTATCCCATTTTGGGGGAGTGATATTCCTTTGGGAATTTCATGATCCTAACAATGTGTGTACATGAGGAATATCACTTAGAATTGATATTGCAAGATTATCTAGTCTCTATGTGGTATGTCATCTTCATGATAAATTCAAATTCTAATGTCCATTAATATCTTTGTGGATCTTATTTGTGAAAGTTTTTCTTGGCATGGTTTTTCACAACGTGTCCCTCAATACATTTTTGGAAAACCATGTGCTTCAAGTCATACTATTAATTGCTTTGCATGTTGGTATGAATACTATTAATTGCTTTGCATGTTGGTATGAATACTATTAATTGCTTTGCATGTTGGTATGACTAAATAAATCAATCGAGAAACTATCTTTGCATGATGGTTAACTCTTATCATTTACCATATGCTTTATTCGTCGTAAATATGATCTTATGTATACTTACAAACTACCACCGGGAAATATTTCCTAATACCTCTTGTCCTAGGACAAGTGGTAATAAATTATGAGGTAGATATTTATTGATCATATCTACATTGGCTCTTGTGTTCAAATTGCCTTATTTAGTGCCATGAATGTGTTGTGCTTTGACTCCCATGTGTCTTCCTTGCATCTTATGGATCCAATTTGTCTATTCAAACTTTCTTAGCATTTTAGTAGATTTAGGTAGCGTGATGATCCTAGTTTTGTGCATTTAGTATTCATATGCAAAATCCTAGATAATGCACTAATCTTGGGGGAGCTCTCCTATATTTGTTAGAATGCTTAACATCTCTTGATCTTTATCAAAAAATTGGTTTTGGGAGTCATAAATTTTCTTTTTGGTACTTTGTGCCATCATAAAAAGTGTCGAGGGTTTGGTTTATTTGTTGGAACCTTGCTCTCTTGGGAGTTGGTTATCTCATTCCTTTGTGCTTAGGTTTAATTAGCTTCTTATAATGAGATAAGTCTTTGGAGTCAATCTTGTGTTGATTTGATTCTTTGATATAATTTGGACAACCATTGTCTCTTGGTTTATTTGGTGTTTTGTCCAAATTGTATCTTCCTTTGGTTCTTGAAAGTATTGTGCATGCATATTTAATATATGTATATCTTATGGCATGTGTCACTTTCTTTGATCCAATATATAGGGTAAACTCCATCAAATCCTAATTTGACTAAGATGTGCATGAAATTCAATTTCATATCTATATGCACATAGAATTGTGGAGTTTGTCCTATATGTTGTAGTGTGTCTAACTACTTCGGACCCAATTAGTTTGGGGATCATTTTGTACTTACCTTTGTGTTAGGTACAATGGATATGCATTGAATGCTTGTCTCACTCTTGGAAAGAAGTGGTGACTCAATGGTAACGTGAGGCAAGATAGGATGATCAACGAACACATATCTACTACATCCACACCAATGCTATCTTGGTAACAAGTATCTTCTCATGCATACTTTTCTTGTATCCAACCTTATGGTTGCATCTTGGCATGAATCTCTTGATTTGCAAATGTTGTGCTTCTTGCAAAAGTCTTAATGAAACCTCTTTATTGTGAATGTGAGTAATTTGAGATGAGTGCATTTGTTGGGAAGTATTTTAAATCATGCTCATGATTCATCCATCCCAACTATGCCTATCTAGCAATTTTGTTGCATATCAATTCCTCAAGGCTCTCACATGTGCAATATAGATGAAAGTGCAAATTTAGTTACTTCTTTTGGTATCCCCGTTTGTGATACTTGTTGCCTTTCTCAAATGCATCCCAACTATCTTCTATCCCTTGTTGATATTTGTGATGTATTTTAGTTGTTTGTGGTTGAAGTTCATGAATGTACAATAAGATAAAATTGAGCCTTTGGCCATGCTATTAAGCAAAAATTCTTATTGGTATATTGCATGACTTCGTCTTGGATATCATACTATTTTTCTTGCGTATCTATTTTATGTGTGCATGTTTCTTTGTGGATAAATATCTTTGTGATATTGCCCACTTAGAGAAACTTATACACATAAGAGATGATACATCTCCTTTTGATATCTTATTTATTTATTGCGTGTTGATTGGTCATGCTAAGCAATATAATTCATTGAAGACTATGATGATGCTTTTTGCTCATCCTTGTAATAGTCTTATAATATGCTTTATCATGCCTTTCACATATCCTCTTGGTTTAGCCTTTTTATAATGGTGCCTCTTACTTGTTGCTCAACTATTTGTTTGTTGCAAGTGTTAAGCTTTTTTCTCTATCTATGATCTATTCCAAATGTTTGTGTTTTAAATGGTAATGAGAGAGTGAGGATTCCATGTTATGCATATTGTATTCAAATACAACATTTTAATTTATGCATGTACCTTGGGGAGCTTCCTCATTTAATTTAGAGCACTATCTTTTGGTGATCATTAGAGTTTGATTCACTTGGTATATTTTGTTTTTGAATGATATTATGGGAGTGATGATTCCATGTTTGTGCACTTTATACTCCAATGCAAGTTGTCTAGTTTTGTGCACAAACCTTGGGGAGCTTCCTCATATTGTCTAGAGTAATCTTCTTGATCTTATCATAATATATATCTTTCTTTTGGTATCTTCTTTATGGTTCATTTGGTTGCTTGCTTCATTTGTTGAGGCTTCTAGACTTTGTTATCTTTTTGCAACCTTTGATCCTATCTATAGTGTGATTCCTTCCGAATATTCATCATTGGATACGTGCATTTGATTCCACTCAAATTATGAGAAATGCACACGCTATGGAGGAACTCTCACTATATTGATCTTCTAAAATTTTCACCCATTTCGGAAATTGGTGCCAATGGGGGAGAAGTTTGGAGGGTTTAAGGGAATTTGGTTATGTCTTTGCTTTGTGCTTAAGCATGTGCCTTTATTGCATTGCATCTTGTTGCTTTGCATAGTTGAATAGTTAGTGGAAACTCCACTAGGCTTTGAATGCCAATATATGCAATGAAAGTCAAGATCATTCACACACGCATATTTTATGGGGGAGTTTGCTCTATATATTCAACTTGCTTGCTACTTCAATTCCTTATATAAACCCTCTCAAAGAGATTGTCATCAATTACCAAAATGGGGGAGATTGAAAGTGCATGGAGCCCCCATGTGTGGTTTTCGTAATTAATGACAATCCCTATGGACTAATGTTTGCATTGGGTTATATTTGTAGTAGGAGTTGTCCATAGGCAATTCTTGAACCATATGTTGGCTTCAATGTTGCAACAAGAAGAAATTGATGAAGGATATCAAGTGTCAAGTATGTCTTGAAGATGAAGATGAAGTGAGCCCTCAAGTTACTTCAAGACATCAACATGATGAAGAATGAAGAAATGAAGTGCAAGTTCAAGATGAGCCAACTCGAAGAGTTCGTAAGCTTGAAGCTTGCCATGGAGCAATGAAGTGCAAGTTCAAGATGAGCCATCTAGAAGAGATCCTTTGATTGACTCTTGCCATCCATATGGTTATCATGGATATGTGAAGTTGCGCCGAAGAAGAAGCTCTCCCATGGTGGATTATGCGGGAGCAACCCACAAGACTTCGTCAAGCAAGCACAATCAAGAAAGGCGTTCCATCTTGTTGAGGTCAAGATCGTCATCATCGAGCTCAAGTGGAATGCGCAAGTATAAGGTTTGATCTTGATAGGGTTTCTTTCTCACCGGTCTCATAGTGTAGTTGGAGACCGGCTTATAGTTTAGTTGCCGTACTATCAAGAGGGCTCTTGAGTGAGTAACTCGATCGTATCATTCGGAGAGAGCTCAAACCTTTGCATCCTTGCATCATCTTTCTTGGTTGTTATTTGGATCTTATTCATGTGATGTTTTAGAACTTGTGCTTATTCTCATGACAAGCTCTAGTTCATCGAAAACGGATTCCGCATGAATCACTTGTTGCGTTTTCGATATTGGAGTCTTTCTCGGTTTCTCGTATTGAGAGGTTTCACTCTAAAATACATAGAAAAACCTACCCCACTTGTTCTTAAGCTTTTCACTCTTTGTGGGGTAGCTCTTGTCATCTTCTTTACAACAAAATTGGTTTCACCTAAATCCGAGTTTCCTAACACAAGTTGTTGCATTTTCCATATTGGAGGTTTTACCGGTTTGACTTTTTTAGATAGGTAAAACCTTTATTCATTTGTTTCTATCCTCCTTTGCTGGACTATGATGTTTCTATGCATATTGTTGTAGAGCTCGTTGTTGTGATTCCAACGAGCCCAAGATCATCGAAATCGGAGTCCGGATGCAAAAGTTCTTGAGGTTTTCGTACCGGGTGTTTGGGTATAAACAGGGAGGCCGGCAGTGCCGCTGGGAGCACTCCGGCACTGCCGCCGGGAGCACTCCGGCACTGCCGCCGGGACGCGATTTTGGCCATAACGGTCAGATATTTTGGCCCCTATTTAAGGGGGCCTTCTTCCCCAAAGTTCCTGGTCGGTTTGAGCTCGTTTTGCCTCCATTGTTGACCTTCTTTGAGCTTGCTATCTTCCTCTCCCTCCAATGATTCTTGCATCCATTTGAGAGAAAGATAGAGGAGATCTAGATCTACATCTTCACCAATCAAATCCCTCTCTTTGTGAGGGGAATCCACTAGATCTAGATCTTGGAGAAATTTGGTGTTCCTCCTTCTTATTTGTTCTTCCTCTCTTATTCCCCCAATAGCTTTTGTAGCTTTGTTGGAATTTGAGAGAGGAGGACTTGAGCATCTTTGTGGTGTTCTTGCCATTGCATTTGGTGCATCGGTTTGAGTTCTCCACGGTGATTCGTGGAGGTGAAAGCAAGAAGGTTGTTACTCTTGGGTTCTTGGAACCCTAGACGGATTCTAGGCCTTTGTGGCATCTTAGTGGTGTTCTTGGGGACTCCAATTAAGTTGTGGAGAATCTTCAAGGGCAAGGCCTTTGTGGCATCTTTGTGGTGTTCTTGGGGACTCCAATTAAGTTGTGGAGAATCTTCAAGGGCAAGGCCTTTGTGGCATCTTTGTGGTGTTCTTGGGGACTCCAATTAAGTTGTGGAGAATCTTCAAGGGCAAGGCCTTTGTGGCAATTTGTTGGGAGCCTCCAATTAAGTTGTGGAGATAGCCCCATGCTTTGTGCGGGTTCGGTGACCTTCCTAAGGTCCCATAGTGGATCGAGGACATCCCTTTTGGTGGGAATTCTCGAGGAGAATACGGTGGCCCTCGTGCATTTGGAGTGACTTGTCCTCCACACCGCTCCAACGGAGAGTAGCATTCGCAAGAGTGTGAACTTCGGGCTATATCGTTGTCTCCGCGTCACTTCGGTTATTCCTATACCCGGGCTCTTTACTTATGCACTTTACTTTGTGATAGCCATCGTGCTTGAAGTTATATATATATCGTGCTATCACATAAGTTGCTTGTCTTGCTTAGCATAAGTTGTTGGTACACATAAGTGAACCATTGCTTAGAATAAGTTGTTGGTGCACATAGGTGAACCATAGTTTATAGGCTTTGGGCTTGACAAAGTAAACGCTAGTTTTATTCCGCATTTGTTAAGCCCATCTCGTAAAAGTTTTAAATCGCCTATTCACCCCCCCCTCTAGGCGACATCCGTGTCCTTTCAGTGGTGACCACATCACGTTCTGGGCATTGTCGGCTTCTCTTGGACCTGGGACCATGTCTGGTGAGGTCAGGGTGATGAGGTTGACTGTTTTGACAAGGTTAGAGAAGTAGGAGAGGACCAGGGGCAAGTGGTGGCAAAGGGGTGATCATGGTGATTGGCATTGTCATGTCCTTGAGGTTTTGGTGCAATGTCCTTGTCTCTGAGGTCATGGCAAGGTTGAGGGAGGTACCAGGGTTGGGTTTGGCAAGGTTAGCATGGTTGAAAAGGACTAGAGCTTGTAAAATTTAAATATGGCCAAAGTCTATGTGACACATACCATGTACTTGGCATAGTGGTGTGAGGATGATCATGGCAAGGATGTGTGAGGTCATGGTGGGGGTTTAGAGGTACCAAGCACTATAGATGAGCTCAAGCTAGAAAAGGGGGAGGAGGTACAAAGTGGTTGGAATAGTGGTGGTACCCTAATTTTACTCTATGTAACTAAAATGTCACATGCAATGGTCTCACTTGGGTTTGAATTTTGACCATCTTGCTGCATGGTAGTGGTCTAAATAATGTTTGGTACTCATTGGTGGTCTTGGTTTGAATTTTGGAAAAGATTTATGAAGATTCGAAAATTGGAGGGAATCTAGATTTGGTTTCAATGTTGCCACTTGGCACCCTTGTACTAAGCAATGGTCAACTCTCTGGTCAAAGTGGTCAACATCAAAAGTGTTCATCTTGATGAGGTCTTGGATGAGGTGTAAAGAGTTGGCAGGGTTTGGTTTGAAAATTTCTTTATAGAAGGGCTCAAAGTGGGTAAGATGTTAAAATTGTCACATGTGACCATTATCACATGCAACTAGGTTGTTGATTTTTATTTGATTTTATTTTGGTTTATTTGATGCAAAAGGGATTCTTTTTAGTTTAAAAGGGTTTCCCAACCATTGGCACAATTTTATATGGCCTAGGTTAAAGATTTTCAAAAATGGCCATAAGCCTTATGTGAGGGTTTTGCAATTTCTCAAACCTTTTTCTTTCTTTTTCTTTGATCCAAAGGATCATGATTTTGGGTTCAAAAGAGGTTGGTTAGGGTTACTCATGGTTTCCAACATTTGGGTAAGGCAAATAGGGCATAGGTCAAGATTTGGTAAAAATGGCTAAGTGCCACATATGCCTCTATGCATATGTTTATTTGAATTTTGTTTCTCACTTGATTTGGTTGGTAGGTACTAGGTTAGGTGTGTTGATGTTTTCAAAACATCTAAACAAGGTAGAAAGGCCTAGGTATAAGTTTTATAAAAAATAGTATAGGCACATAGGCCCTTTTCTTATTTAATTTAATTTCTATTTATTTTGTTTATAAAGGATGGTGAGAAGAGGGGTGATGTTTAGGGTTTGGAAATATGTTCAAAGTAATAAACAAACAATCATGGCAATGACACAAGTATTTGGTGTGAGCACTATGCATAGCACCATATGTAATAAAAGTTTTTGTTGGTTCTCATTTTTGGAAAAAGGAAAAGTCATTTTCTTCTTTGTCTGAAAATTTGGGATGTTACATATTGCCTCACCAAAGGTGAAGGCAAACATTTCTAACCATGACACAATTATTTGCTTGTCTTTTGTTTTTTTTCTTATTGCAGGAAAAGAAGAATAATGATTGAGAAGATGAAGATTTAGTTTTAGGGTTTTCTTTTATTATTTTGTAATTTTACATTTCTTTTCTAGCTTGTAAGTTATTGAATAATGTTATTTGTAATAAAGTTAACTCATTTATTTATTTGGACTTATCAAGTGTATTTACTTTTACATATTATATTTATATACTTGTTTAAATTTCAAATTCCAATTCAATTTATGATTTGAATTATGTCTTTCATAATTGAATTTGAATTCAAACTATTTCCCTCGAAAACATAATAAATCAATAAAGGTCATGTCAAAATTTATCGCACTTGTGTCGATGACACACATCAATTCCATCGACACAAGAGAAACCTCGATCCCTTTGGAGGTTTTAAACAAAAGCGCGAAAATTTCCTGGATTTTCTATGCATGAATGCAATGCACACATCTGTTTCCTCTCTTTTTGTAACCCCCAATCCTAGGATATTACAGTCTCTACCCCTTAAACTAAACTTCGTCCTCGAAGTTTGAACTCTCTCACGTTTCGGAGTGTGGATCTGACTTGTGCAGACTACGACTTTTTCTCGAACTCCGTATTGATCTTACTGGATATATTGAATATATCCCTTGTCCAGATTCTTCCTGGAATCCAGTAGGGTTTGTCTCTGAACCATGGTTCTTACTTTGATTCATTGTTTTCTTCCAACTCTATAAGCTTGTTTCCTTTCTCATTGAAGATTCAATGATTGAGACTTCTTCTGATGCTGCTAGTCTTAACTGAAGACTACTTTGATAATATACTCCTAATTGGTAAAATAGGTCTTTGTTTTCCCTTACTACCAAAACTGCAATAATGGTACTAAGTAAGGTACTTAACATGGAATGGTCGTGATGGTTTATTTTCCTAAGAATGGATTAGACTCATTTAGTCCATCCAATCATGGTTTATAGTTGATACCTATAACTATTTTGGGTTATTTAGGTTCCATGAAAGGAATCTTTCAAATAGACTTTAGTTTTGGTATGGTCAATCTTCTTCGGTCTTTGGCCTTTTTGAACCGTATTTGGTCTATGGTATTTTCTTCGTCCAACTTCTTAATGCTTAACTTACTTGAGCTTTCGTACTTCTGAGTAACTCTTACTCACTTCCTCAAGTTACAGGCCAATTCTTACTTCCTCGAGGTATGAACCTCGGCTTCTGGTCTGACATCCTTTTGAAAGTATTGTTCAACAATCTTATGAAAATAAGATCGAACTTCCTCTCAGTTCAGACCTTCTTCTTCTATCTTGCTCAAAATATTGAGTCATTGTACATCCAACTCAATCTTTACTCTACCCCTTAGAGTTTTCTTATGGTCTTCAACTCCTTTTCTTCCAACTATTGGACTTATGGTTGGAATATTGGTCTAAGTATAGCTTTGGTTTGTACTTCTTCTAAGGTCTCATGAAGAATGTTCGTGGTATATCCACTCAGTTGTGGACATCCAATGTGAATCCTTCGACTTAATGATTATAGGTCATTGTTATTTGGTTAACAAAATTTTATTTGTTCACAAACTTTTGTTACAAATAATTAAATCGTGGACTATTTGTAATACCAACTGATACCAGCTGTGGTTATTATACCAACTGTGGCTATTTGATATCTAAAAATGGATTCTATTATAGGTTCTGATCAACTGAATGAGACATCTTCTGCTTTATCTCGCAGTATTGATCCTATACCAATTGTGGTCTTCTGATATCAACTATGGTCTTCTTATATCTGCTATGGACTCATAGGTCATCTTCCTCTCTTCAGGGTTTATTTTACAAGAAAACCACTAGCTGACACTATGATTATAGTATTCGAAGTGATTTCCCATGCATTCCCTCTTCTATGTTGACTATGGATCTGCTTGAGCTTCACCATAATCACCAGATTTCTCACCTTAATGCTTCTTATGTACTAAAGTACTCCTCTGTTGAGGTAAAGCATGAATTTTGGTTGGTACTTCCTTCTGAATATTGTGGTTGCTTCCCACAATTTTACTTCCTTTAATCTGATGCACCTTCATCTTATCTTCGGAATCTTCCAGAATTCGTCACTTCCTCACACGTTTACCATTACCCTATAGATCTATAGCACCAAGTAAGAGCTTGATATTGCAACATGCATTTGCATATCAACGTCAAACTTCATGTATGGATCTAGTCAAACAATGAAAATCCAATAAAATCCAAGAAGATTCAGCTTTGTGCATATAATACACACCATCATAAGCCTGAATATAATGGTTGAATAAGACATCTCTAAACATCAGGCTCTGATGTGTAGTATATAACACCACATAAGATAGGTTTATATCGTGATACTTAGCACAAATAGGTGGATTTCTACTATTTGTTTCAACATTTATCCTGATTGCACAATTGCAATGAGATAAACTTGAAACAAAGTGGTCTAGGATAGTTAAGGTTAACCTAATTTTCTTTGAAAATACTAACTTAACTTCCATTATGTTGAGGACTACTTCACACGATATGTTTGTTTATAACATCATTATTCTAGACACATAACTATTGGAATATAACTCCTACACTTCCAAGTTATTGTACCATAAGGCTATGGTTCTGATGTGCTTGGCACACTTTCCATGGTTTTGGAACGCCAGTCTTGCACTATTGTTGAACAACTGGCTTCTTATTGTTCTCCTCCTTAATGTTTATGATGTTCTATTCTATCACATAATGATTCTTAGGTGAATTATATATGATTAGCAACTCTACCTTGTAAGTAGACATATATTATTCCTATCACTCTTCCTTATTTCCCATGATTGACTCATTATGGTCTATACTACTCATATCACTTGTTTGTATCACTTACTATCAGTTGTTTCACAAGTTTAGATAAATTTTACCTACCCTATTACTTGTCTGGTCTACATCTTCTATTAGGATATCTTAATTATCTTCATCACTTGGTATTACTTCTATTACAGGTCTGAGTAATTCTTATTTAACTATAACTTGTGTTGGTACACATCTTCCAATAGGATATCTTCCTTATGGTTGTATCCTCTCTTTGGACTACCATGTATTGTATACCAACTGTGATCTACTCATCTATGGTTTGAAAGACTTATTGATGTACTACATGTTTTGGATTAGCTAACTAACTTCACTTAGGAAGGATAGGTAGGAAATGTTGACTCAAGTGTGTCAGGATTATTCTCAAGTGAATATCCATCTCAAGTCATAAGAAGTATTTGGTCTACCTAGGACAACTTCCTATAGACACTACCAATCCTATAGGTCTCCTTTAAAGGGTTTTAATCCTAGGGTCAAAGCATTTGCTCTGATACCAACTGTGGGGACCCGGCATACCACTGCATGGTGTAGTATGCAAGTCTGATATAACACCAATGAAACACAGTTCCACGGGTATTATATCGCTCAGAGTGGTACAACAGAAACATATGCGGGTCCAAGGCATGTCTATAGAATTACAACATCGACTCTGTTACATAAGATCATCACAGCCTCCTACTTTACAATGAGGTAAAACTGCAAATAAACTCCAGAAGAACGACTCGTAGTCTAGTCTTATCACGAACTCTATTTGTAGAGTATTTCACTAACTACCGAGGCTAAGAATAGACTCTAGACTAAATAGGAGCTAGGTTTAGGAAGCTAGTTCCCTTCTATGGCTAAACTAGGTTTTCTCCACCGTTGCCATCTAAAGATTCGCCTGGACGAGGAGAACCCGACAGCACCCTCGCCGAGCCCAACCGCTCGCCGGAATCGCCGCGAGCATGTCGACTTCGCCGCAGCCCCCACGGTCGCTCGCTCGCCTATAAAAGGAGAGCTCCGCTCGTCGATCTGAGCACACCATCGCCTTCCCCTCTTCTCACTTGACCGCCTGAGCCACTCCACCGTCGACATTCCCCACCGCAGCCACCCAATTGCCACCTCACTGCCGCCGGACGCCGCGGAAGATCGCCGTCGATTGAAGCCGATCCAGGAGACGCCGCCGGTGCCAGGAGCTTCGCCGTCGTCCACATCTACATCACGCACACTGCCAGCCACCGCGGGAGCCCTGGTTAGCTCTCCCACCCCCTAGGCTCGCCGCCAGAACCTCGGCATCTCGCCGGAGAAGACGACGACCGTGCGCCGTTGGATCTCCTTCTAATCCTACGCTCCACGTCACCCCGTACCGTTTCGGGTTTAAACGCCCACTGACGGGTGGCCCCCACCCTGTCAGCAGGCCCGCGCGCACTGGATGCGCTGCTGGGCCGTTTTTCTCTGTTTAAACCGTTTCGGCCCACGTTGGTTTCCCGCCGGCCTGTTTAATTCAAATTCGTTTTAAACATTTTCCAAACAATCCAATACTGCACAAACTTTGAAATTAAATAGTTTCAAATTGGCTAAACCAAATTTAGTGAATTTGATATTGTTGGAAAGCCACTGAAATTCTCTACAAAATGCCACTGGCCTCTTGGTCAATTTCTTTGTAGAATTAATGTGACAAAAATAACAAGCCAGGGACTTTTCCCTATTCAAATAATTCTTAAAAATCAACCAAAATATATATTAAGTTAATTCCAACTCTAATAGCTCACATTTGACTTACACTAATTGTTTATGCAATAAAATGGTGTGGTCACTTGGCATGATCATGCCATGGTTTTGTGAATGGATATTTTGGCTAGTTTAACTAGTTGATATTGTCCAAAACTATTAAAGTTAAATTGTGTGAAGTCTTATACTTCATTTAAACTTGTCTCACATGAATTCATGGGATGTTTGGACCCCTGGTTCCAAACTCTCTTATATGAAATTCTTGAGATTTAAATCAAATGTAGTGTTATTTAAATGGTATGAGGTGTTCCACCTCATTTAAATCATTCTCCCAAATGATGATGATGATGAACATTTGACTTAGGTCAAGATGAGTTCATCCATGATTGTTGAAGAAATTAAATCTTAAGAAGAGTTCAATGAGAGGAAATTATTTCTCAAGAACCCTATGGAAGCTATCATTTACATATGGAATACAAATTCTATTTAAATCCCACAACCCATGCACTCTAGTTTATTTATGTGTGTGCATAGAGTAGTTGGTGTGTTTATTTGTGATGTATGGAATAGCCATTGAATTAGTGAGTAATTATACTCGTATTCAAATTTAGACGGTAGCACCGGAGAGTACGCCGAAGAAGAAGGTTGCTACCAGGAGGAGGAGGAGGAACAGTTTGAGAACTACCAAGGCAAGCTAAATTACTATGCAAGCTTTTACTCTTGCAAAGTGCAAAGCCCCTTGGGGCATGGCACCATGTTTCTTATCTTTTCTTATGTGAACCCATCCCAAGTTTTTACTGGTTTTCTAAATGATTTACTTTTATAGTTAACTTTGGTCGAAGTACAAGTTGGGTACTAGAGTAGTGAGTTAGTCTCTTCCAAGCCAAGCAAGATAGCACCCCTCATGAATTAGAGCTAGTGCTAATAAACTAAACTTGACTACTCTAGATGGGAACCTTGTGATTTTGAAAGGAGTTTGAAACCTTGGAATGAAGATGCATTCCATTGAATGATTTTTTTGAAGGTGAATATGACCAAGAGAAGATGGTGATTTTTGATAAAACATGATGTTGGTTTGAATGCGATACCTTTCCAATTCTCAAGTACCCCCACAATACCTGATTATGGGTAGGGCTTAACTGGAAGTTTATGCGTCTTAGTATGGGTTCCCTCTAAACAAGCGTCATCGGGGTTATGCCGAAAGCTGCCTCTACCACAAAAGAAACGATATGATATGATGCGAAATGAGGTGAATGTCCGGCCCAAGCCCTGTGCAGTTCCCAGGTTGACAGTTGGTCTTCACTGGGAGGCCAAGCTCATGGGGAGAGGTGCTCATACTAGGGTTCGTAAGTGAAAGGTTATGGTTGATGATCCGCGTACTGTGTTACGATTATTCGGGGAAATCCCGACGGATGAAATCAAATGTTGTGGCACAAGTGTGCAACCTCTGCAGAGTGTAAACCTATTCGAATAGCCGCGTCCACGGTTACGGACGGTTGGAAAGGCCATACAGTTTCCGATGTCATATCGTTGAAAATGATGTTGAAAGGTGATGGTGAAATGACTTGTGGTGGATTGAATTAAATTCACCACTTGAATGGTGGGAATGACACTAATGTTCCCACTTGAGTTAGTTAGCACTTGAGTAAGCTTTTCTCAAAACTTTGTGAACTAAAACTAGCTTTATGCAAATAAACTAGAGCTTAGCAAACCCTACTAGAATGTCTAGCACTTTCATTAGTATTAGTTTGCGAGTACTCAATGTACTCACGGCTTTGTCCCTGGCTATTCAAATGGCCAGAGTATGAAGATGACCAAGGAGATGACCAGCAGGATGCCTACGACCACTAAGCGCCTTCCGACGTCAAGCGTTGGCCTGTGGACTCGAGAGTCCTTGTATCTTACGCTTCCGCTATGTTGAACTATGAACTTGTGTTTGTTCGTTGATCGATAGATCAACTATTCGTGTAATATGGATCATGTGATTCCAAATTTGTAAGACTTATGGTTTGTAATGAATGATGACTGTGATACTTAACTATTATGCCTCGCAACAACAATATTCCTGGGATTGCGATGTATGACATAATAGGCATTCGGACTTAAAAATCCGGGTGTTGACAAGTTGGTATCAGAGCCATTGTTTGACCTTAGAAGACCTTAGTTAGAATGGGCGTTCTGAAAAATTTAACTTTGAAATCAAATGAAAGAACTTATTTGTGAAAATTTACTACACTCTTGTCGTTGAGACTTTGCCAAAATTTGAGGAATCATGTTCTATCTTATTTTAAATCAACTTAAAACTTGCCACACTTTGCACTCTCTAACTTACTCATCCAATTCTCTTTCAGATGGAGCCGAATGAACCCCTCAACACCAAGTTTTACCAGCTTGGGAACGGAGGAAGCTTGATCTTCGAGCATGACCTCGACTCCCTGTCGGATCACCTTGGCCGCCCACACCCCGAGTTTCACGGGATTCAGGTGGACGACCAGCCGGGAGGGGAACTGCAGTGGATTATCACTGCCGACTTGAGGGGCAAGCTGGAGCCTCCCACCTCGGAGAGGATCCTTTTCTCTTTCAGGGAAAGCAACTGGCTCGACGGACTTGCACGTGCTCTTCAGGAAGCACTTGCTCGTCTGTGCGGACAGAATGCGGAAGCACTTCGTGAGGAACGCTTTGCGCATCTCGCGAGGCGCAACTCTGACGGAAGACCCATGGATGTGCCACTCCACCCCCAGTTGAGGCACCATGTGGATCACTTGGACTTCATGCTCTACCAGACTCAGAGGGACCTCGACGCCTCTCGCGCTTACGCGAACCAGACCCATGCTCACATCATCGAGCAGGGTGAGGCGATCAAGCTACTCAACAACGACCGCAGAAGCCTTCGCCAGCAGCGTGCCAAGAAGGACGCTACGATTCGTCGCCTTCGCGACCGGATCGCGTCACTTGAGGCCACTGTCAAGGCCCAGGAGGATCAGATTCTTCAGATGGAGGATGACGATGGAGGCATCGACATTCAGGGAGGAGACGCCTTTCTGAGCGATGACGATGACTTTGAGGAGGACGAGAACACCGAGGAGGAGGACTACAAGTTCCTGGAGGCCGGACAGGATGACTACGTCCCGATCGATATAGATGATGAGGAGTAGTTGCACTAGTTTCACTTATAGTAGGTGTGAGTTGTATCCCGTCCTTTGTATCGTAGCATGAGAATGGTTCTTAAAACCATTGGAGTATGTGTGTAGTTTGTACTATGTGTTGCATGAATGAATGAATGTTTGTCATGAAAAGATTACAAGTTTTCAAGTGTTTTTCAAACTTAACCCAAAATGAACCATAGAATGTTCCCTCTTATCTCATGATCTTCTATATCTTCAGATGGCCCCTCCGAATCGCACCAACGACGCGATGATGCAACTTCTGCAAACCTTGCTTGCAGACCGGGAAACCGAGAGAGCCGAGCGACAAGCCAACATCATCGCCTTGCAGAACATCGCCAACCAAGGCCATGGAAATCATGACCACCCCGGATCCAAGCTCAAGAACTTCCAGAACACCAACCCTCCGGTGTTTAGCAAGACCGAGGAGCCCCTCGACGCCGACGATTGGCTCCAGACTATGGAGAACAATCTGGAAGTAGCTGGAGTGGAAGCCAACGAGAAGGTGTTGTTCGCCACTCACTACCTCGCTGGACCAGCTCGCGCTTGGTGGACAAGTACCCGTGCCATGAACGGAGGTCAATTCATGACTTGGGAGGATTTCAAACTCAAGTTCAGCAAGTACCATGTACCCCCGGGTCTTATCAAGAAGATGAGGGATGAGTTCCGTGAGCTGAAACAAGGTCGCATGACGGTGGTTGAGTACCGCGACAAGTTTCTCACTTTGTCAAGGTATGCCCCTGATGAGACTGACACCGTTGAGAAGAGGAAGGAGAGATTCCTGAACGGGCTGCATGATGAGATGCAGACTGTCCTCGTCAACATCCCCTTCGCCGACCTCGAAGCCCTTGTGGACTCCGCCATCCAGATGGAGGGCAAGTTAAACCAAGCCAATGAGAACCGCAAGCGCCGCATGGCAAGTCAGAGTGGATCAAGCCACCCCCAAAAGTTTCGCCCTAGCTCAAGCGGAGGTTTCACTCCGAGACACAACAAACCCCTGATGCAGAACTCTCGCCCCGGTTATCAGAACCGGAGTGGAGGAAACTCCAAGCCAGGAGGCAACAACAACAACAACTACTACAACCGCGCTCCACCCCGAGCCCCGAACACCAACAACACCAACACCAACACCAACCCCAGAACCGGGAGCAATGCCATTCCTGTTGCGAACAAGCCGGACAAGAGCACTATCACTTGTTATGAGTGTGGTGTAGTGGGGCACTACTCCAACGAGTGTCCCAAGCGTCTTGCCAAGCTCGCCGGCAACACCGCTGCTCCTGCTCAGCAGCAACGCCGTGTCTCCACCGGCAAGAAGTTCGTCCCCAACAACCCCAACAACCGCAACGGCCGCCTCTACCACATGAACGCCGAAGAAGCCCAGGAAGCACCAGATGTTGTGCTGGGTATGTTTTCTGTCAATCACACCCCTGCTAGAGTGTTGTTTGATTCCGGAGCATCGCATTCCTTTGTCACCGAAGATTTTGCATCAACAAGTAAAATTCAACCCCTCAGTTTGAAGCATGTTATGATAGTTCAAATCCCCGGATCAACCACCAAAGCCAGAAAATTTTGCAAAAATGTGCCAATCAAAATCCATGATGTAGATTTCTTTGCAAATCTAATCATACTTGGAACCAAAGGTTTGGAAGTTGTCCTAGGAATGGACTGGATGTCCAAGCACAATGGATTAATAGACTGCGCCAAGAAAGCCATAACCATGACTAGCAGCACCGGTATCGTAGTTGAGCACGTCTCTGAAAAACTACCCAGAAAATTTACCTGCAACCAAAGTGTATCCAAGCCAACTCTGGATCAAATCAGGGTCGTTTGTCGCTACCCTGATGTGTTTCCAGATGATCTACCCGGTATGCCCCCGGACCGGGATATCGAGTTTATCATCGAGTTAATACCCGGAACTGGACCCATCGCCCAGAGAGCCTACAGCATGAACGCAGCCGAGCTTGTGGAGCTGAAGAAGCAAATAGATGACATGTTAGCCAAAGGTTTGATTAGACCAAGTGCATCCCCCTGGAGATCCCCCGTCTTGTTTGTCGACAAGAAGGATGGTGCAAATCGTTTATGCACAGACTATCGTAAGCTTAACGATGTCACCATCAAAAACAAATACCCCTTACCCAAGATCGAAGACTTGTTTGACCAACTCACCGGATCCCGAGTTTTCTCGAAGATTGATCTTAGAACTGGATACCACCAACTGAAGATCCGAGCCACCGACATTCCAAAACTGCCTTTACCACCAGATATGGGTTGTATGAGTACAACGTCATGTCGTTTGGATTGACCAATGCCCCCGCTTATTTCATGAATCTCATGAATAAGATCTTCATGAACTTTTTGGACAAGTTTGTCGTTGTTTTCATCGATGACATTCTGGTCTACTCCAAGTCCGAAGGAGAACATGAACAACATTTGGAGATTGTTCTAGAAACCCTTAGACAGCACCAGTTGTACGCCAAGTTTAGCAAGTGTGAGTTTTGGCTGGAAGAAGTTGGATTCCTCGGACACATCTTGTCTGCAGGAGGAATTGCCGTAGATCCCGCCAAGATCAAAACTGTTATGGAATGGAAAGCCCCAACCACACAAACTGAGGTCCGTGCTTTTCTTGGATTAGCCGGATATTACCGCAGATTTGTAGAAGGTTTCTCGAGCATCGCTCGACCAATGACCCAACTGCTGAAAAAGGACAGAAAGTTTGAGTGGACCGACAAGTGTGAAGAGAGCTTTCAACAGCTCAAGAGTAGACTGACAACCGCCCCAATCCTGATCATGCCCGATATCGCAAAGCCCTTTGACGTATATTGCGACGCCTCCAAGACTGGACTTGGATGCGTGCTTATGCAAGAAGGCAAGGTTGTATCCTACCTTTCTAGACAACTCAAGCAACATGAGCAGAATTACCCAACCCACGACCTCGAGCTTGCAGCCGTGGTCTTAGCCTTGAAAGTTTGGCGTCATTACCTCATGGGTAATCGATGCGAGATCTACTCCGACCACAAAAGCCTCAAATATATATTCACCCAGAAAGAGTTGAACATGAGACAACGCCGATGGATCGAATTGATCAAGGATTACGACATGGAGATTCACTACCACCCCGGCAAGGCCAATGTGGTAGCGGATGCTTTGAGTCGACTGCCGTGCCAGTTGAACTCCATGCTCGCCACCGAACAGCCCAGTTTGCACCAAGAGTTTGAACAGTTCAGACTTGAACTTGTAAGTGAAGGATTCCTAGCCAGCATAGAACTGCAACCCACCTTGATTGGTCAGATCAAGGAAGCCCAGAAGGACAACGCTAGCATTGACGGAATCAAGAAACAGATAGCCGCAGGAAAAGCCCCCGGATTCACCGTTGACGAAGCCGGAGTGCTTTGGTACAAAGAACGTCTCTGCGTACCATCGGACTCTGACTTGAAACAAGTCATCTTGCAAGAAGCCCATGACACCCTTTACTCAATCCACCCCGGAGGTACCAAGATGTACCAGGACCTAAAGGAACAATTTTGGTGGCACGGAATGAAGAGAGAGATCGGTAGCTATATCGCTAAGTGTGACATCTGCCAGAGAGTCAAGGCAGAACACCAAAGACCCGCTGGACTGTTGCAACCCCTTCAGATTCCAGAATGGAAATGGGACTCCGTAGGAATGGACTTTATCACCGGACTGCCCAAATCCAGCAAAGGCAATGATTCCATATGGGTAGTGGTCGATAGATTGACCAAAGTCGCCCATTTCATCGCCGTCAAAACCACCTATCAAGGCCCCAAGTTAGCTGAACTTTACATCTCCAGAATAGTTGCTTTGCACGGAACCCCCAAATCGATAGTGTCAGATAGAGGATCACAGTTCACCTCAAGGTTCTGGCAGAAGGTGCATGAAGGACTAGGCACTCGCCTAAATTTCAGCACCGCCTATCACCCTCAGACCGACGGACAGACTGAGAGAGTAAACCAGATACTGGAAGACATGCTTAGAGCCTGCGTCGGAATACGGATCCAAGTGGGAAGACCGCCCGCCTTACGCAGAATTCTCCTACAACAATAGTTACCAAGCCAGCCTACAGATGGCCCCCTTTGAAGCCTTGTACGGAAGGAAGTGCCGTACCCCCCTGAACTGGTCAAAAGTCGGAGAGAGTCAAGTTTTCGGCCCAGACGTTCTTCGTGAAGCAGAAGAGAAGGTTCACAAGATCCGCGAGTATCTCAAGACTGCGCAATCCAGACAGAAGAGCTACGCCGACAAGAGACGTCGGGAGATGACCTTTGAGATCGGAGATTACGTCTATCTCAAAGTATCCCCCTTGAAAGGGATGCAAAGGTTTCAGCTGAAAGGAAAGCTTGCACCTCGCTATGTGGGACCTTTCCAAGTCCTCAGCCGCCGAGGTGAAGTATCTTACCAACTGGAGTTGCCTGAAGAAATGTCGGTGTGCACGACGTTTTTCACATCTCACTTCTCCGGAAATGTCTTGAAGTCCCCGAGAAGACCGAAGTGTTCAAGAACATCGATCACCGATCGGTGGATATCAACCAGGATCGACTTACCGCGAAGTGCCGATTCGCATCCTAGAAGAAGCGTACGTAACCACCCGCACCCGAAGCATCAAGTTTCTAAAGATCCAATGGAGTAATCATACCGAGGATGAAGCCACATGGGAACGCGAAGACTTCATGAAGAAGGAGTACCCAGATCTCTTTAGTACCTAACTTTCTTTTTGATCTCGGGACGAGATCTTTTGTAAGGGGGAAGGGTTTGTAACACCCCAAATTTCAATGAAAAAGAAAGTTACAGAATCCCAGAAAGCAAAATTTCAAACCAACAAAAACTTTTCTTTTGCATATAGTACCATGCATAGGACTTGTGCATTTGAGTGATATGCCATGATGATTGTTATTACTTGTATTTTGATGTGCTCTAAAACCCTAGAGTGATCATATGAAGATCACCAACCAAATAAATCAAAGAGGAAGAAAATCAAATAAAAGGCAAAACCCTAAAAACCCTCACATATGCCCTATGGCATTTTTATAAATTTTGACCCTAGACCTATTTGGTCTTCACCATTAGTTGAATAATGTTGTTAAACACTTATTACAACTTTTGGAATCAAGGGTTCACAATTCAAATGAATTTCCAACACTTTTCCCACTCACATGTGATGATGGCCAAATCTGCCAATTTTAGTCTGATCACCACTTTGAGCCCCTGCAATTCAATTTTCCCAAACCAATCTTTGCTAACTCTTTGCACCATTTCAAAGTCAACATCAAGGTGAACAACTTTGAGGAAGACCACCCTGCCAAATTCATCTTTGATCACTAGCTATGCTCATCCAAAGTTGCAACTTTATAATAAGTTCAACAATCTCCCCTTAGCCATTTTGGCCAAAATTTGAAATCTAATTTTTCCACCACCACCTCCATTCATCTCTGGTCAATTACAACTTATCCCAACACTCACTTTTCAAAAAGGTTCACCATTTGAATTATTTCAAATTTGGACATTTTTGTGAATTCCAAAATTGGGCACTATTTGCAACTATTGCAAATAGTGATCTACCTCACCTAATTGAAACCAAAGCTATACTACATTGTTCCCTGGTCCCCTTAAACCATCAAGGCCACATAGTGGAGCTAAGGAGGAGGAGCTAGAGTGCATGGCATGGCCATGCCGGCCATGGCATCACCATGCCGAGCCTCCCCTCTCTCCCTTGCTTGCCAACCCCGGCCCTCGCCACAAAGACGCCACCACACTGCCTAGCCTCGCCTAGCACAGCCCTGGTCGAGGAGGAGCTCGACATTGGCCGGACGACGCGCGCCCACACACGCCCTGGACGCCGCTCGCGTCGCGCGTGTGCCCGACGCGGACACACACTGGCCACGTGCCGCGCCACCACCACGAGCACGCCCTGGCCTCCCTGACTAGCCGTTGAGCACGCACGCGCCACCAGGACGTCGCCAGACATGGCCAAGACCACGACCCGTGCCCGCCGCCGCCGGAGACGACGACGCGATCCCGCGACCAGCACGGCAGACACGGAAGCAATGCTTCGCCTACAGACGCCGCCCGACCGCGCCATTGCCATCTACAGATTCGCCTGGACGAGGAGAACCCGACAGCACCCTCGCCGAGCCCAACCGCTCGCCGGAATCGCCGCGAGCATGTCGACTTCGCCGCAGCCCCCACGGTCGCTCGCTCGCCTATAAAAGGAGAGCTCCGCTCGTCGATCTGAGCACACCATCGCCTTCCCCTCTTCTCACTTGACCGCCTGAGCCACTCCACCGTCGACATTCCCCACCGCAGCCACCCAATCGCCACCTCACTGCCGCCGGACGCCGCGGAAGATCGCCGTCGATTGAAGCCGATCCAGGAGACGCCGCCGGTGCCAGGAGCTTCGCCGTCGTCCACATCTACATCACGCACACTGCCAGCCACCGCGGGAGCCCTGGTTAGCTCTCCCACCCCCTAGGCTCGCCGCCAGAACCTCGTCATCTCGCCGGAGAAGACGACGACCGTGCGCCGTTGGATCTCCTTCTAATCCTACGCTCCACGTCACCCCGTACCGTTTCGGGTTTAAACGCCCACTGACGGGTGGCCCCCACCCTGTCAGCAGGCCCGCGCGCACTGGATGCGCTGCTGGGCCGTTTTTCTCTGTTTAAACCGTTTCGGCCCACGTTGGTTTCCCGCCGGCCTGTTTAATTCAAATTCGTTTTAAACATTTTCCAAACAATCCAATACTGCACAAACTTTGAAATTAAATAGTTTCAAATTGGCTAAACCAAATTTAGTGAATTTGATATTGTTGGAAAGCCACTGAAATTCTCTACAAAATGCCACTGGCCTCTTGGTCAATTTCTTTGTAGAATTAATGTGACAAAAATAACAAGCCAGGGACTTTTCCCTATTCAAATAATTCTTAAAAATCAACCAAAATATATATTAAGTTAATTCCAACTCTAATAGCTCACATTTGACTTACACTAATTGTTTATGCAATAAAATGGTGTGGTCACTTTGCATGATCATGCCATGGTTTTGTGAATGGATATTTTGGCTAGTTTAACTAGTTGATATTGTCCAAAACTATTAAAGTTAAATTGTGTGAAGTCTTATACTTCATTTAAACTTGTCTCACATGAATTCATGGGATGTTTGGACCCCTGGTTCCAAACTCTCTTATATGAAATTCTTGAGATTTAAATCAAATGTAGTGTTATTTAAATGGTATGAGGTGTTCCACCTTATTTAAATCATTCTCCCAAATGATGATGATGATGAACATTTGACTTAGGTCAAGATGAGTTCATCCATGATTGTTGAAGAAATTAAATCTTAAGAAGAGTTCAATGAGAGGAAATTATTTCTCAAGAACCCTATGGAAGCTATCATTTACATATGGAATACAAATTCTATTTAAATCCCACAACCCATGCACTCTAGTTTATTTATGTGTGTGCATAGAGTAGTTGGTGTGTTTATTTGTGATGTATGGAATAGCCATTGAATTAGTGAGTAATTATACTCGTATTCAAATTTAGACGGTAGCACCGGAGAGTACGCCGAAGAAGAAGGTTGCTACCAGGAGGAGGAGGAGGAACAGCTTTGAGAACTACCAAGGCAAGCTAAATTACTATGCAAGCTTTTACTCTTGCAAAGTGCAAAGCCCCTTGGGGCATGGCACCATGTTTCTTATCTTTTCTTATGTGAACCCATCCCAAGTTTTTACTGGTTTTCTAAATGATTTACTTTTATAGTTAACTTTGGTCGAAGTACAAGTTGGGTACTAGAGTAGTGAGTTAGTCTCTTCCAAGCCAAGCAAGATAGCACCCCTCATGAATTAGAGCTAGTGCTAATAAACTAAACTTGACTACTCTAGATGGGAACCTTGTGATTTTGAAAGGAGTTTGAAACCTTGGAATGAAGATGCATTCCATTGAATGATTTTTTGAAGGTGAATATGACCAAGAGAAGATGGTGATTTTTGATAAAACATGATGTTGGTTTGAATGCGATACCTTTCCAATTCTCAAGTACCCCCACAATACCTGATTATGGGTAGGGCTTAACTGGAAGTTTATGCGTCTTAGTATGGGTTCCCTCTAAACAAGCGTCATCGGGGTTATGCCGAAAGCTGCCTCTACCACAAAAGAAACGATACGATATGATGCGAAATGAGGTGAATGTCCGGCCCAAGCCTGTGCAGTTCCGGGTTGACAGTTGGTCTTCACCGGGAGGCCAAGCTCATGGGGAGAGGTGCTCATACTAGGGTTCGTAAGTGAAAGGTTATGGTTGATGATCCGCATCGTGTTACGATTATTCGGGGAAATCCCGACGGATGAAATCAAATGTTGTGGCACAAGTGTGCAACCTCTGCAGAGTGTAAACCTATTCGAATAGCCGCGTCCACGGTTACGGACGGTTGGAAAGGCCATACAGTTTCCGATGTCATATCGTTGAAAATGATGTTGAAAGGTGATGGTGAAATGACTTGTGGTGGATTGAATTAAATTCACCACTTGAATGGTGGGAATGACACTAATGTTCCCACTTGAGTTAGTTAGCACTTGAGTAAGCTTTTCTCAAAACTTTGTGAACTAAAACTAGCTTTATGCAAATAAACTAGAGCTTAGCAAACCCTACTAGAATGTCTAGCACTTTCATTAGTATTAGTTTGCGAGTACTCAACGTACTCACGGCTTTGTCCCTGGCTATTCAAATGGCCAGAGTATGAAGATGACCAAGGAGATGACCAGCAGGACGCCTACGACCACTAAGCGCCTTCCGACGTCAAGCGTTGGCCTGTGGACTCGAGAGTCCTTGTATCTTACGCTTCCGCTATGTTGAACTATGAACTTGTGTTTGTTCGTTGATCGATAGATCAACTATTCGTGTAATATGGATCATGTGATTCCAAATTTGTAAGACTTATGGTTTGTAATGAATGATGACTGTGATACTTAACTATTATGCCTCGCAACAACAATATTCCTGGGATTGCGATGTATGACATAATAGGCATTCGGACTTAAAAATCCGGGTGTTGACATATTCCTCCGCTGCCTCATACACCCACCCTTTGCTGCAAACTCCAACCCTGGGTCCTCGCCGGTCCCATTATTCCCACTTACGGGTGGACCCCGACCATGACAACAGTTCAGGTCTCTACCATGAACTCCTTCGCCGGCAGCTGCAACCCATCATAGACCACAATTACCGTGGGGACTTCATCGGGACCCCCACCCTACCACTTGTCCTCTCTTGGATCAAGGGTACCACTTGTCCTCTCTTGGATCAAGGGTCTACGGTAAAGCGCATCCGTTGATGTACAAGAGGTGGAAATACAATTGACTATTCCGTCCCACTCCAGATCTTATGGTTAACACGGGTATTACGGCACAAGAATCACTGGCGACATTTGTTGTTTAATCCTAGATGGATATAAACCCTTGCAATGGAACCTCCACCATATTAACACAATCCATGGTTCCATTGCCCACCACATAGTCATATTCATAGTTATGAAAATAGTGGTTTTGGTTTTTATGCAATAGTGATAATCATAGTACTTTGCAAGTAATTTGATAAAGATACTCAAATGACATGAACAAGTGATGAACTTGCCTTTCTTGACTGCAAGATTATGCAGGCAAGGTCTTCGATACGCAATAACTCCAAATTCTGAAATAGCATCATCGTCCGGTAAGGACGATGTTTAAAAGATTGGCAAGGATGCAATAATGCATAAGTATGAGATGCAATCGCTCTAAACGTGACCTAACCCCGATGATTTAGGATCAGTGAGTTGTAATGATTGGTTCAGGGTGTGTTGCACTTTTAGAGTGATTCACAAACAAGTTTCTTATTAAGGGTTGGTTACTTGGTATCATAAACAATTAATGCAATATATCATGACAATATCATTACTGGTACACAATAATAAGATTTGGTATAATCCTAACATGAAATGAACATTGGTTGGTCTTAGCACTATATGGCATGGTTAATGATTACTTGTTATATTCTTCAAAAGAATAACTTTTGAAGAACATGGTCTTTAATAAAGAACAAGTATGATAATTATGGTTGTGGAGTTCTATGGTTCATGATGGTTCTAATTGGTTTCTGGAGTAAGGATTAGATGTATCCCAACAATGTTGGATTCATCAACACCTAGGGCTGGTAAGGCTGAGTTAAGCCTAGGCATCCTAAGCAAGTATTTATACATGGTTGTTATCAAGATTTGTTCATCTTGTTGGTGATAGCTAGCTAGGGTTTATAGGTCCTTATAAGCAGGGTTGATGATGATTCTTTATTTACTTCAAAAGAATAACTTTTGAAGAACATACTTCTTAAGTAATAAGAAGTATATCAATTTAGGTTGAGGTTGTCTAGGTTTTACTATTGGATCTTATTCAGTAATGAACAATTGGCTCCTAAATAGGATGGTTGATAAGTATCCAACATTAGTAGGGTTTAGTGGAATATGGTTAGGTAAAACTCAAGATCTGGCATAGTTGCTATTAGGGTTCATCACAATGGTGTGATGCTAAGCATGGATAGTTAAGGATGATTGTTTTGGTAATAGGATCTAGGGTTTACACTTGGTTAACCCTACTTGATCATCTTGGTTTAAGTGTATGCATACATGGAATACTACATTGCTAGTGATAGGGTTCTACATTTTATGTGGACATAGGTATGTATTTAGTTGCTACTATGGAGCTATGAATGAAAAGAAGGTACCATGATCACATGTTCTAACCTAGGGTTTAGGTTAGAAGCAAATTAAGGTTCACATGAAATAGTGGACCTAGGCTTCCTGAATGGATTAGGGTTTTTAGGGTTCCACCTAAAATGATAGGGTTAAGGTTTTTATTCCTATTAGCACTAGGTTTCTAAATTGTGATGCTACCCTTAACATAATAACTGGACACAGAGTTTAAGTTACTAATTACTTTGAAATAAGATTAATAAGGAATTTAACATTATATTATTTTTACAAAACTTAAGTAAAATATGATAGATACTATTAGGGTTTAGGGTTTTAAACAATATTTGAAGTTATGATCAATTAGGATTTTCAGATAATGAAACATAACTATCAAGAAATGTTTGTTGTTTTATATGACATTTTGATGCAAGGTAAGATTTAATACTTTCTTTATGTGCAAAATAGAAACAAGAAAATTACATGTTTGGTATTTACTATTATTTTAACTTTAGGAAGTTATTTTACTCTATAATATTTTGACTATAAAAAGAAAAGTTGGACTAAATGGCCATTTGGGCTGAGCCCAACTGGTCCAACCAGACCAGGCCCAACTGGCTTGGTCGGCCTGCCCTAGTGTGACGCCCCGGAACCGGTACCATGAGGATTCCAGCGATCCCGCCAAAATCCGCATGATATCGATTCAGAGACGCCCTCCGACACGACGTGCGCGAAGAATCACACACGTGATGCCAGAGGAATTAACACGAGCGGTAACATTACAACAGGATTACAATAGAGCCCACAAGATACATATATTACAACAACAACTCCAACGAGTCAAGATACAAATAGATACATACAAAGACCCAAATCATACAAAAGATCAAATACGTCCGAGTACGGACAAGATACAAATTGGACTAAGAGTCCTGAAGATAACCAGTGGCGTCCATAACCCTGCCCAGGCCAAGCCGGAAGGGTAACCTTGCTAACGTCGTCATCTCGTACCTGTCAAAGTCGGGCCATCGGTTGCCGACAAAAGGGGGAGAAGACAAAAAGAAAGGAAGGCGAGGGTAAGTACCATTGGCACGTACTTGCGAGACAAGACCAGCTATGCTCGCTGGTGGGCAGTATAAACTTCACCCGGCTATATGTGGAGTTTAGCGGCAGCAAAGCTACTATCCAATAGAGACACGCTACAACATCCGTCTACTCAGAGAAGACAAGAGAGCGCACAAGGTAACAGTTCTATACTCTGCAAACATAACACAGCCGATGTGATCCCCCTTCGCAAAGAGGTACTGGCAAAGGCACACACACTTTTTGAAAAAGTTTTATTAGCAAATTATTAGCAACAGGAAATAAGGTGTAAGTTGTTCTATGATCGAGCTATACAATTCCAAGTCATCCATAACCGCGGACACGGCTTATCGATAAGATGTACACCCTGCAGGGGTTGCCCAAATGTAACTATACGCATGCTCGAACCCACTTGCTACAGGTGGAGTCTCACAACAAGACCGTTCCCAATGCAAGAGAAAGTTTAATGGGAGCCACCCAACTAAGCTACCCGTGACGAAGTTCGGCCGTACTCCGATACGGACCCAGAGGTTTGCGATGGCTTCCAAGGCGGGCACTAACGACCGGCCAAGGATAAGGAGTCCCGCGTTATGAGTACAGTACAGGAATAAACACCCGAAGGCAACAGGAAGTAAATCGTGCATCGTGCATATGGGCAAATAAAACCAAGGTTGTGGCTCCCAATAAACAGACTCGAGGAAAGGTAGTGGGTGATGGGGGTCCCATTCCCCCACGTACGGGTAGAGCGCTCAATCTCGGAACAGATAACAAGAACTCGGGTCCTAGGGGACATTAGCAAGTCAAAGTTCCGATGCTTTCGCAAAGGGGCCCATAGATGCCTCTGCTTACAATTTTAGTTGTTAACAATTAAGTAAAGCATGTGTATCTCCAACAACTGATAAAGCATGTGAAAACCTCCCAACAAGATATCCCGAACATCTCGAGATATCAACAAGACCCTAAACTCGCCTACGACTCGCAAAGCTGGCAAACAACAAACAATAGGTAGGGCGAGGAGGTGTATCTCGGACATATAGGTAACAGGTGGATAGGACACGTGACACAACAGAATCGCAACATAAGGATAGCAATAGATCAAAAGAGCATGTAAAAGTAAAATAGGTGAAGGGGTGGGCTCGCCTGTGAAAAGCTGCAGAAGAACTTGTCGGAGAACTCGTCGTATCTCACATCAACACTTCGGGATCCTATCCGGGAAGAAGCAAATGCTGGAACAAACAACGAGTGCAACACTTACTACTACGGCGAAAGAATCGGCATGATCATGATATGATATGCATGGCATGGCAAACATGATGCGGCGATGCAACTTATCCAATTTAATCGGAGTCGGAACCCCGGACAAACAATTTATAGTTGGAGTTGCATTTCTACCGCCAAAGTTAAATGTTGATTAGCATGGCATATCATGGCAGGGGTGTGCTACTTCTACACTACTTAAAAAGGAGGAACATATTCCTTATTCTGCCCAACTTTCAATACGTCAAGTTTTGGTCGTCACCCCCGTTCCACCGATCGCCAACATGGGCCGCACCAAAATGGGCCGCCTTCGTTTTCCCCTCCCGCACCATCTCTCTCTCCTATCACGCCGCCCCTGTTCCCAGTCGCTCACCCCACCCTCTCCTTCCCAGCCGCTCGCGCCGCCCCGTTCATCTCACGCGCGTGCCAAGGTCTCCGAGCGCCACCAAGTCCTGGTTATCCTCTGGCCGAGATCCCCCAAGCCGGCAATGTTCCTCCCATCCCATAAGGAGCGCGCCACCATCATGAGCGCCGCCGCCCACCGCAGCATCCATACTTCCTCCCTCCCCGAGTTCCCCGGCGCGAGGCCCTGATTCCTACTAGCCCTACGAGCTGCTGCGCCTTTAGCTCGACGAGCGCACCTGTGAGCTGATGCGCTAGGGCCTCGACCAACTACGGTACCGTGCTATTCGTAGAGAGGTTCAACCCCGACGCACGCGGTTCCGGCGTCTCGCCCCGGCAGCAGATCCAGGGATGGGGCTCATCTCCAGGGATGCAGCGCAATGCGGAAGAGCAGGAAATCATCTCCAGGGATCGGAGGGACTGCCGGAACTATGACCAGATCGCCAACCTCGCTAAGAGGATGGGGCTTTACAGGTTCTGTGTTGTAATTTTACTTAGTGCCCCTTCTGAATTCTCTATGCAACCTCTGAAATATCAATGGATTTTTTAGGTCCCACTGCCGAACTACAGGCCAGACCTGAACGACAAGCGTCCATAGAGAGAGGTGAGTCCATGCAACTTAATGGCAATATCAAACATCTTACTCTGATTGTAAAATGCATGCCACTTGAATACTGCGTTTGCTGTGCATGGAAACAAATAGGTGGTGATCCCGTCAGAGAAGGGTTGAAGGACTTGTACAGGAGCACCTTGACTGTGCGCTCTTGCCATTTCATAAAGATGGTGGCAAGACAGAAAGTGGTTCCGAGAAAACTGAGCCTGTGAACTTGGATGAGAGGCAGGATCCTCTGCTCGACCAGTCGGTCATGGAGAAGGTCCTTCGGATGAAGAGTATTCGGATGTGCAATTTTCAACGAAGTTGGCCGATATGATGAACTCTAAAGAGTAGCTGAATGCCATATAGCTTTATATATGTTACAGGAAAGAAACAAAGGATGATTTGCAAATAACCTTCTGCAGCATTTCTTATATGTTCCTTCATATTTATATTTATTTATGCGAGCTGATTATTCATGGACATATTGGATGAAGCTTTTATCTGCTTGTAATAACAGGAATCACCTGAAGGTGGTAAGATGGTAGAATTTCGGAAATCCCTCCCAGCATACAAGGATAAGGAAAGGCTTCTAGCAGCCGTTGCACGTAATCAGGTACACATTGTCTGGGAGGAACTTATCAGATTTGTGCACCCAGTTGAACACGTGTCACAAGTCCTTTCTGTCCTTCTATTTATCTGAATAGTCATGTGCAATGCCAGGTTATAGTTATTTCGGGAGAGACGGGGTGTAACAATAGAAACTTGCAGTTCAGGTATTTTTTCTTTTATTACATCGATTGTAACATTATTATTGGAATATCTCATTTTTCTGATAAACATAGCAAATCAGCTGATTCAAATTAGTAATAATGATTTGGGTACAGAGCTTATACATACTTACATAGCCTCTCCAAACACGATGAGGTAATTTTTTATGCTTGGTTGATTGCTCACTGAGATACTCGGGTACACGCGGAGATGCAAATGCTTCAGTGGCCATCGTCATCTTAAGTTGCTCTGAATATTTGGTGATATCCCTGTGTCTTTTCTGCAAGTTCGCTTATCTGAACTCAATGCAAAATTCATTTTTTTTATCCTAATGTTGTTGTTGTTTAGTCTCCTTGTCCAATTTACTATTCTCAATTGAGGTAGATGATTTTCTACAGTTTATTAGTCTCCTTGTCCAAATTACTATTCTCTCTTTCTGCTTTGATTCTTTTAGGTTGGGATAAATGCATGGAGTCAAGTTTCTCTTTGGTTTTGTTGATTCACGCTGAAAGAAAGTTCCATCATTCAACTGCATCTTGCTTGTGAGTTAGTATCCTTTGTGACTTCCTTTTCTGAAATAGCCTTCTCACATAGCAAAGATTGTAGATTTCTGTTCCATCTGTAGTCACAAGAAACAATGTGCACATGTTTTCTAATACCACCACTTCATACCTATTTCAGCGACAAGAAATGTTCATGAAGTTTGAGGGCTACATGAATTGTGAAATTGGTCCAATGCAGTTTCATCAATTGCTAATATTCAATGCAGTGTCGTTTTTTTAACAGTTCATGCTTTCCATTTTCTTCTTACTGAACAGTGTATTCAACTTTGTTGTACTTTGGGGTATTAGCTAATCCAACATGGTACAATAATGAGAATGGATAGTCGCTAGAAGAGAAACTGTAAGAAAAACTTAGTATGGTGAATATGGTGTTCTGTCTGATAGATTAAAGTTTAAAGGAAAGTACATGTGGAATCCATCGGCTTTAAGGAAAATACAGTGGAAAACCATCTCGAATTGGAGGTTGAATGAACACGTCTCTTCTAATTTTCCACTATAGTACACCAAAAGGTTGTCAAGGATTAAATTTAGATTAACAAAGGTTGGGCATTCAAAAGAAGGGAGAATGAAGATACTCTTGCAAAAAAAGGTTGGGTATTTCAGATGGTTTAATTTAATTAGGTTTATTGATAAAGAACAAGGCAAAAAAATTAGATTAACAAAGGTTTCTGAAGTGAAAGAATGATTTACACGGCTTGTAAATTTGAGTTGTTGTAGAAAGCTAATTCTGAGCAGAATTTGACTTCTTTTCTTTTAAGAAAAGGCTCAGATACATGGAGAGATCCCGAACTATGAACTTCTAGATATTTGTGTCAATGCTCTCTTGGTCAATGAGAGGTGGTAGGTTTGTGGAACACCAATGTCGTTGAGCCTATATAATGATTTATATTAGTTATGCAGCTGATAAACATAATTTACAGTGGAAGCTTATTCATTATTTTTTCGTATTTCATCATTATGCTTGTTGCACATAATTTATGGATACTTGCATTTTCTTATCCTTTTCAATTTTTAAATCTGTTTTCCTGATGAAGTTTTAGTTTGCCAAAAGACATGGAGCTCTATATGACTATATCATCAAGGTAAATAACTCAACTTTTTTTGTTAAGTACTCTAAATTGCTTCAATAACTGTTTTAGCTTTGTAGTATAACATATTTGCATGCCACTTCATTGTCTTGTAGTCCTGCTTACCTCAAGGTCAATGTTATATCATTTATCTCATCAATACCTGAAGCGTCCAGGCCTAGGTGCCGGTGGAAGCCAAGGGACGAACGGCGAGGCGGCAGTGTGGTCACGCTCGCCAAGAGCCTCACTGATTTTCTGGCCCGTACCAGAGCCACTACTCCGCCGCCCCATCAGTGCTCCTCCTCCCTAGGACCGGGCCATGTATGACAAGGGAAGAAATTGCTCCTTCCACTGTGTCAGGTTCAGTCAACACCACCATCTTGGTCCACTGGTTGTAAGGAGTGCATGTATTGCTTTCTTAGATCGTAGTGTCTGTCACTTTTAAACTTGTCAAGTTCAGCGCTATTTTTGGTAGAGTTCAGGCTTGATGCTGACTATTTGTTGTATTAATACTTTTATGGTGAATCGAGAAAAACTTCAGTCCACATTGCGTTGATGCAGCAGATATTCTCAAAAAAGAAAAGATTGTGCATTATATTATAAATATTGTCTCAACCTGTCCAGATTCACGGTTCGCAGATAAACGACTGATGGAACTAAGACATACCTATGTTTTCTGTATAATCAAGTGTTTGTGTGTGATGTCACATTAACACGTGCAGTCTGAACTTAGACAAGATACATATATTCTTTGTTCAGCCAATGGACGTTTATTCTTGATAGTCACTGATGGGCGTTTCTGCATGTACTCCCTCCGCCCCATTTAAATTGTCTATATATGTAGATGTTATTTAATGTCTAGATACATTTAAAATTTAAAAAGTCTCAGTCAACCTTTATGCATTGAGGGAGTATGTCTATTTGTATTTATTTGATGACCTGCCGTGGTTTGAATTTGCACAAAAATAAAATTATAAAAAGGTTATTATCTGTATGGGCACTTTTCTCTTTTTGTTCATCCTCTTTTTTACTAGCAAATATCCCAAGTTTTAAATCAATTATGTATTTGCTTCTGTAGATATTGAGAATGGTTTGTTTTTGGTGTGTGCACATTTTTTTTGTCCTAGCAAATGGCGGACCAAAAAACTTTCAGAAGCCCGAGTAAATGAGGCTATGCTGCCAAATTTTGGACGCAAAACCACATAGAAAATCACAAATCGCAAGTATTGCACCGTCGGCAAGCCTGTATACACGTAGATTTTTTTTCTGATCGATGCAACACACGGGCTTGGGTAGTGGGCTCCGTGGGCCGCCCGCTTCCACGTGCATCCTAAATAGAGAGGCAGGAGCGGCCACGAATAGCCAAATCCATGGTCTCGGGCAGAGGACGGCCACAAGCCTATTAGGTTTGGTCTTCGAAGGCCACCGAACGCGGAACTGTGGCGGTCCTCGCACCGATGATGGAGAAGTAGGGGAGGGACCGGTCTCCCTCGAGCTTCTCGAGAGAGTAGTAGAGCTCGATAAAGTGGGTGAGCTCGAGAGAGTGAGGAGGCGGTCGACTTTACATCGTTCATGTTCCTTTTCTGCGAAGGGTTTCCAGAAAAAAAAAGTGTTAGGATTTCCTTTTCTGCAAAGAGTGAACTTTTGTATGTTTGACACAGAAAGCCACAATCCAGGGTTGTCTTAGTATATTTATGAATATCAAAGTGTTGTTTGGACTAATCAGAAATGTAGTATTCCTTCAGTTATACCTGTGTTTGCAGCACCCACGTTTTGTGAGACAATATAGATCTAGAAGGAGAGGTTGTTGACTTGACAGTTATGACGGCGCAGGCGTAGACTTAGCGCAGAAGAGTAACAAGAAGACCTAGAATTTGGAACCACCCAGATGTGCAACAATGATGTCTTGTTATTGCGTTCGGTATTATCATGTTATAGTACATTATGATATCCCTGATTTATTTTGAATTTTATAAATTATATATGTGTATTGAGAAATTAAATTTGAGGACCCGTGGCAACGCACGGGCATTTATACTAGTCAATATTAAACGGAGCGGGGAAAACCATAGTTGGAAATCCAAAATACTCCGCATATATGTGAGGTGAACATACACGACTATCCATGAGCTACATGATGCAAGATGCAAACAGAAGAATGGATGGCATAATCATGTTCAGCACATTTTTCTGATCAATTTTCATATAGAACATATTTTTATTTGAGTTACATATTAAAAGTTATTGATTTTACAAGTTTAAAGCATTTTCTGGAAATTCTGCAAAACAGAGAAAAGAGAAAGACTTTTCTCACCCAAGCGGAGGCTAGCCTGAGCAACTGACGGCAGGGCCCGGGGTCGCTGACTAGGCGGAAGCTGCTGACAAGGCAGAAGGGCTGCGGGTTGAGAAAAACAGAGCTATAGGGGCCTGGATGCAAGTTTTCAAGATCTGGATCTGAGAAACAATTCTCACCGTGGTGGAACTAGCTCGAGTCGCTGACTGGTGGGGGCCAGGGCAGACGACGTGGCGCTGAGCTGGCAAAGCTTGTGCTGCTGCACGGAGGGTGTTCGGCGCTGTGCGTGCCGCGCGCGTTCCAGACGCGGTGGTCACCGGCGGCAGACGTCGCGCGCGCGGCCGATGTAGAGGGTCCCTGGATGCGTGCGGGGTACCGTTCGACGCGTCTCGTCGAGCTCGACCAGAAGGTGGCGGCGCCGCTTGCAGGGGGTCGCCGGAACTCTGCCGGCGGCGAGGACCTGCGGGGAAAGCGGCCGGCAACGTTGTGAGAAGAAGAACCAGGAAGAGAGGGAGGAGGAGAAGGGGTCCAGGGGGTGCGCAGAAACGCCCTGGTGCTCAACCTGTGCTTAGAATGGAGAGATGGTGACGGAGGTTGCCAGAATCGTCGCCGGAAGAAGGAGGCCGTGGTGGGGGAACGGCGAGTTTGAGGGCGACTGGGAGCGTCCGACCTCAATTCCTTGCACGAGGGTGATCAGGGAGATGTTGCGGAGCCGATGGTGTGCTCATCATGGCGAGGGGTGGACGGGAACATCGGAACGCCGGCGAGGACACGGTGGCGCTCGGGGTGGTTTACAGAGAAAAGAAAGGGAGGAAGAAGAGGGTGGCGGCGGCAGGGAGGGGAGAGGGATGGTGTGGTGGGAACTAGGGTTCGTGGGGCGAGAAGATAAGGAGGAGGGGGAGCAGGTGAGGCGCGGCGCAGCGGTAGTGGAGGACCACGGTGGTGAAAAAGGTGGAGCACGCTCCTTGCGTGCCTGCAGACGACGACAAGGGAGAGGAGACTCGGTCTCCTTCAAAACGGTAGCAGGCCAAGAGGAGATGGGCCACAGGGAAGATGGCGTGCTGGGCCAGAAGAGGAAGAAAGAGACCCAGAGAGGAGGGGAGGTTTTATTATAAAACCATTTGAGAAGGAGAAAATAAAATAGTTAGAGTTTATAAAAATAATTTTATTTTGGTAAAACATGGATGATATGATGCATATGCCATGATGACTTGGAACGGCACGGAAAAACAGGCGACGGAGAAAAATCTAATATAGGGTTTTTCCGGGTCGTTACAATCGACACCACTAACAAGGAACCTCGCCCCGAGGTTCCACGTCAAGCCAAGGGGGAGTTGGTTAAACTATCGAGTCTTCTTGTACCATGTTGACAAACACCCGACCTCGAGGTGGAACCTTCTTCTGGCGAAGTGTTGATCTTCTTGACACCACTAACAAGAATTCTTGCTCCATGTAGAATGGTCGACACCACCAACAAGAGGTCATTGTTCCGTTGACGATGATGTGCTTCTATCGGGATTCTCCGAAGATCGATCCTATTAGGTTAAAGGCAAAGATCGTCCAACCCACGTGGGTACCTAAGACTCGGAGAAACTCAGATAAGAGAGGAGACTCAAAAAAATATCGCGAAGGTAAGAGAAGAAAGAATTTAGGTTAGGAGAAAAATCAGAGCTAATCAGAACTATCCAACGAATTTTAGAAAATAGTTTTGACACTCTACACAACAACGTCCGTTGGCAAGGTTATCCTACATCAGGGTGGGCATTCAGTTTTAACCGAAATTTCGGTTCGGTTTTTGCGGTTTTTGAATAAATTCGGTTTTCAAAAATGGTAACCGAAATTGGCATGAAAATTTAGGAAACCGAAGATTCGGTTAACCGACAAATTCGGTTCGGTTTTCGGCTAAAACCGAATGAACCTACTCATTTGAAGAAATAGTAGGCATCACCAAAGAAAGCAAATAGTGATTGACATATGAACACAAAAAGCATCAACTGCGCAAGAAATCGACAAATGAGCATCAATCGTGGAGGGATGCTATTTGGTAGGCTGCGGCACTCGTGGTATAGGTGCATCACTCGTGAGCGATTAAAATGGGTAGCTAAGACTTCGAGCGACGTGTTCTATTATGCAAGCTTCACGCTATATTCAGAAAAAGCTAGTACATTAAAGACCAAAGTCATACATTGAACGAACAATTTTTGGAACATGAAACGCAATTGGGTTTCTATGGAACGATCGGTTTATGCACAAATTGATGGTAGGTTACTCAATTCGGTCTATTCGGTCTTGTTCGGTTGGTGGGGCTAAAAACCGAATTCTACCAAATTTAATTCGGTTAGTATAAATGGAAACCGAAAAAATAGCGGTTAATGAAAAAAACCGAGATTTCGGTTAGTTCGGTTTCGGCTTCGGTTCGGTTTTCGGTTTCACGGTTTTTATGCCCACCCTGAATCCTACATGCTGGACTAGTGGGGTACCATCAACCTGAGCTCTGATACCAACTTGTGACGCCCCGGAACCGGTACCATGAGGATTCCAGCGATCCCGCCAAAATCCGCATGATATCAATTCAGAGACGCCCTCCGACACGACGTGCGCGAAGAATCACACACGTGATGCCAGAGGAATTAACACGAGCGGTAACATTACAACAGGATTACAATAGAGCCCACAAGATACATATATTACAACAACGACTCCAACGAGTCAAGATACAAATAGATACATACAAAGACCCAAATCATACAAAAGATCAAATACGTCCGAGTACGGACAAGATACAAATTGGACTAAGAGTCCTGAAGATAACCAGTGGCGTCCATAACCCTGCCCAGGCCAAGCCGGAAGGGTAACCTTGCTAACGTCGTCATCTCGTACATGTCAAAGTCGGGCCATCGGTTGCCGACAAAAGGGGGAGAAGACAAAAAGAAAGGAAGGCGAGGGTAAGTACCATTGGCACGTACTTGCGAGACAAGACCAGCTATGCTCGCTGGTGGGCGGTATAAACTTCACCCGGCTATATGTGGAGTTTAGCGGCAGCAAAGCTACTATCCAATAGAGACACGCTACAACATCCGTCTACTCAGAGAAGACAAGAGAGCGCACAAGGTAACAGTTCTATACTCTGCAAACATAACACAGCCGATGTGATCCCCCTTCGCAAAGAGGTACTGGCAAAGGCACACACACTTTTTGAAAAAGTTTTATTAGCAAATTATTAGCAACAGGAAATAAGGTGTAAGTTGTTCTATGATCGAGCTATACAATTCCAAGTCGTCCATAACCGCGGACACGGCTTATCGATAAGATGTACACCCTGCAGGGGTTGCCCAAATGTAACTATACGCATGCTCGAACCCACTTGCTACAGGTGGAGTCTCACAACAAGACCGTTCCCAATGCAAGAGAAAGTTTAATGGGAGCCACCCAACTAAGCTACCCGTGACGAAGTTCGGCCGTACTCCGATACGGACCCAGAGGTTTGCGACGGCTTCCAAGGCGGGCACTAACGACCGGCCAAGGATAAGGAGTCCCGCGTTATGAGTACAGTACAGGAATAAACACCCGAAGGCAACAGGAAGTAAATCGTGCATCGTGCATATGGGCAAATAAAACCAAGGTTGTGGCTCCCAATAAACAGACTCGAGGAAAGGTAGTGGGTGATGGGGGTCCCATTCCCCCACGTACGGGTAGAGCGCTCAATCTCGGAACAGATAACAAGAACTCGGGTCCTAGGGGACATTAGCAAGTCAAAGTTCCGATGCTTTCGCAAAGGGGCCCACAGATGCCTCTGCTTACAATTTTAGTTGTTAACAATTTAGTAAAGCATGTGTATCTCCAACAACTGATAAAGCATGTGAAAACCTCCCAACAAGATATCCCGAACATCTCGAGATATCAGCAAGACCCTAAACTCGCCTACGACTCGCAAAGCTGGCAAACAACAAACAATAGGTAGGGCGAGGAGGTGTATCTCGGACATATAGGTAACAGGTGGATAGGACACGTGACACAACAGAATCGCAACATAAGGATAGCAAAAGATCAAAAGAGCATGTAAAAGTAAAATAGGTGAAGGGGTGGGCTCGCCTGTGAAAAGCTGCAGAAGAACTTGTCGGAGAACTCGTCGTATCTCACATCAACACTTCGGGATCCTATCCGGGAAGAAGCAAATGCTGGAACAAACAACGGGTGCAACACTTACTACTGCGGCGAAAGAATCGGCATGATCATGATATGATATGCATGGCATGGCAAACATGATGCGGCGATGCAACTTATCCAATTTAATCGGAGTCGGAACCCCGGACAAACAATTTATAGTTGGAGTTGCATTTCTACCGCCAAAGTTAAATGTTGATTAGCATGGCATATTATGGCAGGGGTGTGCTACTTCAATATTAAACGGAGCGGGGAAAACCATAGTTGGAAATCCAAAATACTCCGCATATATGTGAGGTGAACATACACGACTATCCATGAGCTACATGATGCAAGATGCAAACAGAAGAATGGATGGCATAATCATGTTCAGCACATTTTTCTGATCAATTTTCCTATAGAACATATTTTTATTCGAGTTACAGATTAAAAGTTATTGATTTTACAAGTTTAAAGCATTTTCTGGAAATTCTGCAAAACAGAGAAAAGAGAAAGACTTTTCTCACCCAAGCGGAGGCTAGCCTGAGCAACTGACGGCAGGGCCCGGGGTCGCTGACTAGGCGGAAGCTGCTGACAAGGCAGAAGGGCTGCGGGTTGAGAAAAACAGAGCTATAGGGGCCTGGATGCAAGTTTTCAAGATCTGGATCTGAGAAACAATTCTCACCGTGGTGGAACTAGCTCGAGTCGCTGACTGGTGGGGGCCAGGGCAGACGACGTGGCGCTGAGCTGGCAAAGCTTGTGCTGCTGCACGGAGGGTGTTCGGCGCTGTGCGTGCCGCGCGCGTTCCAGACGCGGTGGTCACCGGCGGCAGACGTCGCGCGCGCGGCCGATGTAGAGGGTCCCTGGATGCGTGCGGGGTACCGTTCGACGCGTCTCGTCGAGCTCGACCAGAAGGTGGCGGCGCCGCTTGCAGGGGGTCGCCGGAACTCTGCCGGCGGCGAGGACCTACGGGGAAAGCGGCCGGCAACGTTGTGAGAAGAAGAACCAGGAAGAGAGGGAGGAGGAGAAGGGGTCCAGGGGGTGCGCAGAAACGCCCTGGTGCTCAACCTGTGCTCAGAATGGAGAGATGGTGACGGAGGTTGCCAGAATCGTCGCCGGAAGAAGGAGGCCGTGGTGGGGGAACGGCGAGTTTGAGGGCGACTGGGAGCGTCCGACCTCAATTCCTTGCACGAGGGTGATCAGGGAGATGTTGCGGAGCCGATGGTGTGCTCATCATGGCGAGGGGTGGACAGGAACATCGGAACGCCGGCGAGGACACGGTGGCGCTCGGGGTGGTTTACAGAGAAAAGAAAGGGAGGAAGAAGAGGGTGGCGGCGGCAGGGAGGGGTGAGGGATGGTGTGGTGGGAACTAGGGTTCGTGGGGCGAGAAGATAAGGAGGAGGGGGAGCAGGTGAGGCGCGGCGCAGCGGTAGTGGAGGACCACGGTGGTGAAAAAGGTGGAGCACGCTCCTTGCGTGCCTGCAGACGACGACAAGGGAGAGGAGACTCGGTCTCCTTCGAAACGGTAGCAGGCCAAGAGGAGATGGGCCACACGGAAGATGGCGTGCTGGGCCAGAAGAGGAAGAAAGAGACCCAGAGAGGAGGGGAGGTTTTATTATAAAACCATTTGAGAAGGAGAAAATAAAATAGTTAGAGTTTATAAAAATAATTTTATTTTGGTAAAACATGGATGATATGATGCATATGCCATGATGACTTGGAACGGCACGGAAAAACAGGCGACGGAGAAAAATCTAATATAGGGTTTTTCCGGGTCGTTACACCTAGGTCGGGTCAAGACCCAGGCACGACCAACCCCTCTCTCGCTCACCTCTCATCCTCGCACGCCCTCGGTCGTTCCTGCGTGACCCTCTTCTGGCTCGCCAGATGTGCTCCTCCGGCGCCGCTCCGACCAGCCGACGGCCAACCCCGGCGCCGCTCCTCACAGACTAGGTATCGCCACCCCCTCCTATTTCTCCTCTAGACACAGTCTCTCACCGTGACGCCGCCGTCACCCACGCTCGCCCCCAAAGCTCCACCGAGCCGCCGCCTGTGCCCGGCCGCTCCCGGCCCTCTCCGGCTCCGGCGAGTTAGGGCTTTGGTCTGCCCCACCGAGCTCTATATTTCCCCCCAAAACTATCTGGACAATCCTGCCTCTCGCGCTCATGCTCACCTCCGGAAACCCTAGCTACTGCCGGCCGATTCGGCCATCGCCAGCCTCGGTGAGCACTGCTGTTGCTCGATTTGATTCTCATGGCTTCTCGTTTTCGGGATGCCCCTCTGCTCCCTCACTCGGCTCCGATAATGGCCCTCCCCTACTTACGGCCTCCTCTCTACTTCTTCTTGGCGCTGGCAAAATGGTAGCAATTGCTGCAACAGTGATGGTGGAGCTGCTGGTGAGGTGTTGTTGATATTGTGCTGCTGGGATTGGTGGTGAGGTGCTCGTGGCAGTGCTGTGATGCTTGTGGTGGTTCGGATGGTGCTACTGGTGGTGTAACCTCGACTTCGACGCCGGTCGGACGACGTCTGTGACTGCAACCCCGGCGTCGACTGCTTCATCTCCTCCCTGGAATGCACTGTGAGCTATCTCCTTCCTTACTCCTCTACCTATGGTCATAGTGCTATTTGTTGCAATCTTGTTGAGTATACACTGCCTCTAGTGATGTTGTACTGGAGCTAAATTAGCCTGTCTGATTCAATTGGCTACTAGCTTGTGGTTGTACTGGTTCATTCAATTGACTATTGAAAGATTGTGGTTATGAGGTGATATTGGTGATATATATGTGTGTAATGCTGCCAGATGATCCAGTACCTTGTGCTTGATTCAATGCCTCTATATGGCTTATCCTTGCATGTGTTATAGCTTTCTGTGAGGTGTGGTTCGGGGCTGACCATGCTCTGATTTAATTGCTCACTGGCTTGTGCTATGTGTGGCCTAATCTTTAACTTGAGGTTGATGTGACAGTGTGGTACCCTATTTAACTCATGTATGAGTGCGGACAATAAGATACAGATATTGTTGCTACAAAAGGACAATTTACTTGATGATTGGCCTGGTAGTTTGATTTTGAGCTCATATGCATGCTTACAGTGCTATGTTGCGATTATGGTACTACTTGGTTGGCCTGGGATTGTTTTCTTGGACCCTAAGTAGATTACTGTAATATGTTGATTATTAATTGTTTGCTTATGATAATGGCTAAAGAATATGTATATATGATCCTGGATAGAATTGTGCTGTAGTGCACAAGGGATGCTTTTGTAGACTCTGGAATATGATCTGGTTGCTCAATAATAACCAAGAGATGATTTTTCCAATGTTGGATTTTACAGTTGGATCTTGATGTCCCTTATTTTTAGCAAGGTTGGAAAAAGCGCTAGGCGTAAGCGAGGCGATTGGCATTCGCCTAGTGCCTAGGCGGTGCTTAAGCGTCCTACGCGCAGCCTAGGAGGGCATATAGTTTGTACCATCAAGTGTGTAAATAGGTTATCATATGTAAATACACATTAATCTAGAGCATGTTAATGAGTAAATTAGTATCAACTACGGTTGGAATATGGGCCATATGTCTCGATAGTGAAATATGACACCATTTCTTCGCGGAGAAGACAATTTTATGGTTGCCCTGCCTAGACTTCCGCTTATGCCCTAGGCGAGGCGTTTGTCCATCGCCTAGTGCTTAATCATGAGTAAGCATCTCCTAGGCGTCGCCTTTTCCAACACTGTTTTAGATATAAACTGATAAGAACAGATCCAATGTTGGATCCTCTTGACCCTGCCTATGATGCAAAGGCTGAGGCACCCACTTGAAATAAGAACAGATGCGATACTGTCTTTTCTTTTTATCCTCAGTGATGATTCAGCATAGCACCTCTATGCAGATCTGAGAGGAATACATTTTTCTATCCTCCTAGATGAAAATCTAGTGGAAGGATAGCTAGATGGGATGACTTTGATTCTTTTTCTTTGGCTAAAGATGTCTACGCAAAAACTGATACTACATGATATATTGAGATTGGTTGGTAATTTTTACCTGCTGCATCTTGTATGTTAGTTCCTGATTCAAACTATCCATCTTCGGGTGGATGACCTGCACTTCCCAGCTTCTTCTATTTCTTCCCAGTTCTAGCTTCCGATTTCAGTGGTGATTCTTGGGTTGCTCTTCACATACTGGTGGATTTTGCTAGCGTAAAGGTTGCAGAGAACTGCTGCTGGGTGTTTCGGCTAAGATATGGGTGTGTACTAGTTTAATACAGTGGGGCTGTTCACTGTGGTGATGACAACACACAGCTGAATGTGTTGTGTGTGCTGCTTGCAAATGGTCCCCACCTCACATGTGGGTACAAGTTGCCAAGTTGAGTGCTTCCCCCCTTATACAAGCTACGGATGGGCATGGATAATTATCCCTGGTCTTTTTTTTTGTGTGGACTACTGGAGCTAGCTTCATTATCTATCCCAATGGCTGATAACTATGTGAACTGAACTATTTATGGTTTAATGATTTGGTTGCTTAAATATTAATTAAGCTACTGCTTAATTATCAAGTGGTTTATAAATATTTGCTTAAGATCATTTTGACCTTTCCATGTCAAATATGATCACTTTATATCATCTTGTAAGCCTTTATGGTTGCTAGCTAGATTAGAGGGAAATTTTAAATAGTTGCCTTGTTGCCTCAAATTATGTTGCCTTGTCATATGGATCAGCTACTATTGCCTCTAGTCCCTGGTTGCCTTCTTGATGAATGTTCCATGATCCAATTGACCCATCTGTCCCTTATATGATCAATTTCTCCCTGAGGTTGCCTAATAAAGAATTAATTCCCTCTAATCATCATTAGGGATCAAGAGTAGTTCTTGAAACCCTTTTGCTAGCCACCAACAGTAATATTGCCTCACCAAAGGTGAAGGCAAACATTTCTAACCATGACACAATTATTTGCTTGTCTTTTGTTTTGTTTTTCTTATTGCAGGAAAAGAAGAATAATGATTGAGAAGATGAAGATTTAGTTTTAGGGTTTTCTTTTATTATTTTGTAATTTTACATTTCTTTTCTAGCTTGTAAGTTACTGAATAATGTTATTTGTAATAAAGTTAACTCATTTATTTATTTGGACTTATCAAGTGTATTTACTTTTACATATTATATTTATATACTTGTTTAAATTTCAAATTCCAATTCAATTTATGATTTGAATTATGTCTTTCATAATTGAATTTGAATTCGAACTATTTCCCTCGAAAACATAATAAATCAATAAAGGTCATGTCAAAATTTATCGCACTTGTGTCGATGACACACATCAATTCCATCGACACAAGAGAAACCTCGATCCCTTTGGAGGTTTTAAACAAAAGCGCGAAAATTTCCCGGATTTTCTATGCATGAATGCAATGCACACATCTGTTTCCTCTCTTTTTGTAACCCCCAATCCTAGGATATTACAGGCCTTGACAGTGGCCTCCAAGGATACTATCTTTGCGCGAAGACGCGCGATGGCAGCGTCCTTCTTGGCACGCTGCTGGCGGAGTGACTTGCGGTCCCTTGCAAGTAGCTTGATAGCCTCTCCTTGCTCAGTGATGTGAGCGTGAGTCTGGTTGGCGTACACACGGGCGGCGTCCAGATCCTTCTGTGTCTGGTGATACGTCCAAAATGTATCTACTTTCCCGAACACTTTTGCTATTGTTTTGCCTCTAATTTGTGTATTTTGGATGCAACTAACACGGACTAACGTTGTTTTCAGCAGAACTGTTCTGGTGTCTCGTTTTTGTGCAGAAATCCAACTTTCAGGAAAATCCTCGGAATTTATGCAGAAGGCCCTATTTTCACAGAATATTGGCGGAGCCAGAAGGACAAGCCAGGTGGAGGCCCGAGGGCCCCACACCATAGGGCGGCGCGGCCCAGGAGGGGCCCGCGCGGCCCTATCGTGTGGCCCCCTCGGCCGGCCTCCGATGCCCTCCTTTGGACTATTTATTGCCTTCGACCTAAAAACGCACGGAGAGAAGTCGAAGTCGCCAGAAAGCCTCCAGAACACCGCCACATCGCGAAACTCCGTCTCGGGAGCCAGAAGTCTCCGTTCTGGCACTCCGCCGGGACGGGGAATTGGAGGAGATCATCGCCATCATCACCACCGACGCCTCTCCATCAACCAGCCATGTTTCCCCCATCCATGTGTGAGTAATTCCCCCGCTGTAGGCCGAAGGGGATGGTAGGGATAGGATGAGATTGGTCATGTAATAGCATAAGATTGTTAGGGCATAGTGCCTAGTGTCCGTAATTGGTACTTTGATGATATTGTTGCAACTTGCTATGCTTAATGCTTGTCACTAGGGCCCGAGTGCCATGATCTCAGATCTGAACATGTTATTGTTTCATCTTGATATTCATTGTTTATGGTCTTACCTGCAAGTTGTATACACATGTCGCTGTCCGGAACCGATGGCCCCGAAGTGACAAGAATCGGGACAACCGGAGGGGATGGTAGTGATGTGAGGATCACATGTGTTCACGGAGTGTTAATGCTTTGCTCCGGTACTCTATTAAAAGGAGTACCTTAATATCCAGTAGATTCCCTTGAGGCCCGGCTGCCACCGGATGGTAGGACAAAAGATGTTGTGCAAGTTTCTCATTGCGAGCACGTACGACTATAATTGGAACACATGCCTATTGATTACTTTGTACTTGGACACCATTTTATTATTATCTGCAAATGCCCTGCTATGATTGTTACATGAGTTTCTCTCACCCATGCAACGCCCGTCATCCGTCCCCGTGCCTACAGTATTTTAATCCTGCTGTTTACTATAATCACTACTGCTGTCTCTGTTACTCTGCTGCTGTTATTTCACTACTGCTACTGCTATAAAACTGTTACTACTGATAAACTCTTGCGAGCAAGTCTGTTTCCAGGTGCAGCTGAATTGACAACTCCGCTGTTAAGGCTTCCAAGTGTTCTTTGTCTCCCCTTGTGTCGAATCAATAAATTGGGTTATACTACCCGCGAAGACTGCTGCGATCCCCTATAATTGTGGGTCATCAAGACTGTTTTCTGGCGCCGTTGCCGGGGAGCATAGCTTTATTTGGAAGTTCACTTGGATTGATATTGTTCGCTGCAAATTCTCCATCATGGGTAAACCTCGCGATTCTAAAGTCGCCATATTACCATCCACTACAAGAAAAGGTACAACTCTGAGTACCTCTGCTACACTTGATTCACCATCAGTGATAAGTCAACTTGTTTCACCGCCGCAAGCTTCGCTTGTTGGTACTTCTGCTGAATCTGAAAACTCTCATAATATTGATAATGTTTCTGCTGTGCTTGATGATAGTGGTTCATTGGGATCCTTTCTAGATGCTACAATTGCTAGGTCTAGACAAATTGAAAATGCTGAAACTCCTAATGAAAATGTCACTACACCTGTTAATTCACCTGAATTTGATTATTCTAGTGATGATCCTGATGAAGATTATGTGGAGCTTAATGATGATTTTATTAATAGATGCAATGCTACTGCTGATGCAAGAAACATTAAAAAGTTTCTCACACAATATACTGTTAGACATAAGGTATCACCTGATCCTAAATTTGCCACATCTCCTATATGCATTAAGGATAAAGATTATGATTTTTCTCTTGATCTATCTCATATAGCTATTGTAGAGAAAGCACCCTTTTGTGGTACTGAAAAAGAAAGTGCTGTAGAGCACATGATTGAACTTTCTTCTATGAGTAGCTTGTTTTCTGATGATGACAGGATGCGTACTTACTTTGTCATTAAAAATTTTCCTTTCTCATTAAAGGATGATGCTAAAACTTGGTATAATAATTTACCTCCTGGTTCTATTAAAAGTCCAACTGATTTGCGTGATGTTTTCTTTCGGAAGTACTTTCCTGCTAGTGCTCAACATATTGCTCTACAGAAAATTTATAGGTTTGACCAGGGAGATGAAGAGAAATTGCCTGAGGCGTGGGCAAGATTTTGTTCTCTTATCAGAGCTCGACCTGGACATGATTTAGAAAAGAATGATCTACTTGATATATTTTATAGTGGACTAACCATTGAATCTAGAGCATATTTGGATAGTTGTGCTGGTTGTGTTTTCAGGAAAAGAACTCCAGACGAAGCTGAAGAATTATTGGCTAGAATAAGCCAGAATCATGATGATTGGAATACACCTGAACCAACTCCAACGCCAATATTGAAGAAGAGGGGTTTAATTGAATTGAATGATGAAGATATGAGGGAAGCTAAGAAGTCTCTCAAGGAGAAAGGTATTAAATCCGAAGATGTGAAGAATCTACCTCCCATAGAGGATATATGTGAGATAATTCCCCCTTCACCCATGATTGAGGTAAACTCCCTTCAACGCTTTACTAGGGAAGATATTCCGTATTCAAAACCTCATGCTCAATGCTTAGATGAGTTTGATAATTATATTGTTAAGCAAGAAAATTTTAATATGAGAGTAAAGAATCATCTGATGGAAATTTCCCAAGTTATTAGCAATTTGCATGATATTGTGGAGAGAACCTCCAATGATGTTAAGATGCTTGTTAAACATTTTCAAATGATTCAAACTCAAATTGATCAACTCACTAAAGTGCAAAATGACTTGCTAAATAATAATTCTAAAGAGAAGCATGCTTATGAAGTAACAACTAGAGGTGGTGTCTCTACCCAGGATCCTCTATATCCTGAAGGGAATCCCAAAAGAATTGAACAAGATTCTCAACAAATTGAACCTAGTGCTCCTTCTAAGAAAAAGAAGAAGAAGAAACATAAAAATATTGTAGAATCCTCTGAACCTGTTAATGATCCTAATAGTATTTCTATTTCCGATGATGAAACTGAAAGTGGTAATGAACATGATAATGATAATAATAATGATAATGATAAGAATGATGCTTCTGATAAAGAAGAAGTTGAAGATGAACCTGAAAAGCATGCTAAAAGTAAAAAGTATACTAAAGAAGATTTTATTGCTAAGAAACATGGTAATGAAAGAGAACCTTGGGTGCAAAAGCAAATGCCTTTTCCTGCTAAGAAACTAAAATCAAAGGAAGAAGAACACTATAATAAATTCTGCGATTGGATGAAACCTTTATTCTTGCAAATCCCTTTGACTGATGCTATTAAATTGCCTCCTTATTCAAAGTATATGAAGGATATTGTTACTAACAAAAGGAAAATCCCCAATGAGGAAATTTCCACTATGCTTGCTAATTACTCTTTCAATGGCAAAGTGCCGAAGAAGCTGGGCGACCCAGGTATACCTACTATTCCTTGTTCTATTAAGAATAATTATGTTAAAACTGCTCTATGTGACTTGGGAGCCGGTGTTAGTGTTATGCCTTTTTCTCTTTACAAGAGACTTTATTTAGATAAGTTGATACCTACTGATATATCTTTGCAAATGGCTGATAAATCTACTGCTATTCCTGTTGGTATATGTGAGGATGTTCCTGTTCAAGTTACTAATAACTGCTTGATATTAACTGATTTTGTTGTGTTGGAAATGCCTGAAGATGATAATATGTCTATTATTCTTGGGAGACCTTTTCTTAACACCGCAGGGGCTGTTATTGATTGCAATAAAGGAAAGGTTACTTTCAATGTTGATGATAATTAAGGATCATACCGTCTATTTCCCCAAGAGGATTGATAAAGTATGCGGAGTCAATACTATCTCTAATGTGAGAACTATCAAAATTGGAACTATTGATTGTCCTATATATGAGCCTAAAGAAGGTTATCAAAGTCTTATGATTGGATCCATATCAATACAATTCAAGGTAACATGATTGATTTGAAGTTTATTTCTTCATATGCTATGTAAAATTTATTTGGTGGCAAGACTTGATCAACCTTGTTAACAAATACCTTTTATATGCATAGAGGAGGTAAACAACATTTCTTTCTTCCTCCACTTGCTTTATTTGCTGTAGCACTTTTGATTTGCAAAGTTCCTTAGTTAATTAGAGATTTCAAAAAAATTCCTGGCCAGTAATAATAAACTTAATACCCAGAAATGTGCATTTTTCAAAGTTTTCAAAAATTCAAAAAAATTATACTGTTGGTCCTATTTTTCGAAAACACACCTGGGAGCACCTGGAGATGACATGTGGGGCACCCCAGGGTGGCACCCCACAGGCCGGCGCGGCCTGGAAGGGGGGCGCGCCACCCTGGCGTGTGGGCCCCCCTTTACCCCACTTCAGCATCTCTTAATCCCAGACTTTTCTCTCTCCCGAAAAAATCGACACCAGCTTCCTCTCACTCGCGTTTTTGCTCAAGAGCTCAGGATTTTTCGATCTCTTTGCTCAGCCCAGATTTCTGTCTGAAATTTGGCACATTTGCTCTCCGGTATGTGACTCCTCCGACTATCCAAGTAGAATTTTGTTTGGTTGAGTATATCTTGAATATTTTGATGCTGTAGGTAACATGTTTAGTGAGCTTGCATGCTTGTTCTAAGTTGAATGAACTAGTTTTGATGCATGATTAGCACTCTAGCAAGTTCCTATAGTAGTTCCCCTTGATTATATGTCACCAAATCAAATTTTATATTGTTTGTTGAAAAATTTCAGAAAATGGAGTGGAATAGATATCAACTAAACCAACAAGAATTGGAGGTGCAACAAGTCATGAGAGTGAACCGCGAAGAAGGAGTATACCCCTCTTACTACCCGTGCGCAGATTTCATGAGAAGCGCAGGAATATTGGAAGATGTTCAGAATCTAATTTCTCGTGCAGGGTTGAATGATTTTGTTGATGGAGAACCATGCCAATATGCAAAATTGACTATGTCTGTTGTGCAGGATTTTAAGTTCAATTGGTCGCGATCCAACCCCACGGTTCAGTATAAGATTTATAATAAAACTATCAACTTGCCATTCAATGATTTTTGTACAGCAATTAGAGTACCGCAATGGGGATCGTGCGAGAAGATAAGGGGATCGCCGCGAGAGCTCTTAAGCCTCTTCGAGATGATTTGTTATGGAAGGAGTTTCTCAGAGGATGGTGGTAAAATTACTAGCATTCAACTCCCAGCTATCCGCTACTTTGCTTATTTCATTACTAAATGCGTTCTTGCTAGAAAGAGTGGTGGTAAACTATCTATCCAGGATTTAGCTTTTCTAGCTGCTGCACTGCAAGGTAGTAAGACTTATAATTTGGGGGCATTGATAGCTTATAGACTTGCTACTAACCGTGAGAAAGGTGGAATTTGTGGAGGTCTCATCGCCTCTCGTTTACTAGCTTTGCATAATGTAGAACCTCATCATCTTGATATTCAACTTTCCATAGAAAAACTTGACATAGTCTCTATGATTAAACATGAATTTGTTTCTGATTCATCTAATTTGGGTAACCTGTTCTACAAGATGACATTTTATAAGAAAGTTTGGAGAATAACTAAGAAAACTGAAAAACTAGTAAAATTGCCTGCGCCTGTTCTATTTAACCTTGATTCCAGGGAGGATTGGTCAGTCACAGAAGGTGCACTGAATGCACACATAGAGGAAGGAGGCCATCATGCAAGAGACAACACAGAGGAGGCCGAGGAACACCTCGACTCATCATCCGATGCAGCAAGTTCCTCGCATCATCATGTTGGGCATGTGGAACCTCCACGCTTTTCTTCTGCACAGGAACCTTACTATGATTACGCCATGCATTATCCACCGGCGAGGAACAGCGACCCTCATTGGGGTTGAACTCCACTTAGGCCAAAAGCCTAAGCTTGGGGGAGGTATACCGGCATCACTCATTCTTTGCATATTATGGTTGCTGGATACTTGTATATACTTGTTTAGTTTGTTTGAGTGGTTTTCCAATGAGAGGAAGATGATATTTGGGGAAGTGCTGCCTGAAAACAGATTCTGGACTGTTACCGAAAAAATTCTCAAAAATATCCAGAACAGTATTTTGCGAAGACAATTTTTGTGCATGTTCCCCAGGTAGTTATCTAACTTTCATTAGTTGAACACTTTTCGATTTGAGCAGTGAAAGAATTTCTTAAAAATCGAGTACTGTACTGCTGTCAAGTTTGACGAATTTCTGCTGCTTTGTGTTTATGTGACTTTTCTAGTTTCCATTTTCTTGTTTTTGCTTTGTTTCCTTCCCAAAACACAAAAAGACCAAAAATATTTCCGTTGTTTCTCTTCACCATTTGTTTGCTTTGGTTTCTTGCATTTGTTTCGCTTTATTTGATATTGCTAGTTTGCTATAAGAAAACCCAAAAAGATTTTGCTTTGTTTGCTTGTTTCCTTTTGTTCTTGTTTCCAATTCGAAAACACCAAAAATATTTGCTGTTCTTCTTTGGTTTGTAAAGTTCATCTCGAGTTCAATGGTCTTCGGGGGCTGGAGCGTGGTTTTCATTTCATATTATCCAAGCTACAAAAGTGAAAGGCAATAATGACGATCTACGACAATTGGATTGTGGTGAGAGGCTGGTATGAACTCTATTTGTTTTCATTTTTGTACATATACTCATCCATGTGAGCATGCTTAGTTGGTTCATGTGAGGTATATGTCATTTGAGAAAGTCTAGTAGTTCATGATCTCTCATGTTTAGCTCCAATTTATTAATATGAGTAGCATGTCATGGATGTTTGCTTGCATTGTTTTATTCATAAGTAGGTATGGCATTGTGGTATCCTCCTCTGAATAATTCATTTATATCGACTTGGCACATGCTCGCGCATGCATATGACTGAACAAAAGTCAATTAAGCCTCTATGATTTACATTGCTTCAGAGCTCTTGTATCACTTTTATGCCTCCATTAATTTATTTTGCCGCAAGCATGATTATGACAGTTACTGCTCTCTTGATTTGTCGCTCCCTAGTCTTTTGCTAGCCTTCACTTGTACTGAGAGGGAACGCTGCTCGTGCTTCTAAACACCTTAAAACCAAGTTGTTCCAAAGTGTCCACCATAAATACCTATGCATGGCATTTCAAACCATTCCAAGTAAATTCTCATGCGCTACCTTTAAAACCTTCAAAATACTTCTGAATTTGTGTTTATGTTTCATAGCTCATGAGGAAGTATGTGGTGTTTAACTTTCAACCTTGTCATTTACTCTTGACGGACTTTCATTATGGACTAGTGGCACATCCGCTTATCCGATAATTTTGCAAAAAGAGCTGGCAATGGGATTCCCAGTCCCAAATTAATTAATCTAAATAGACACTCCTCCATGGTATGTGTTTGTTGGACGGAACCCGAAGGATTCGGTTAGCCATGGCTTGTGTAAGCAAAGGTTGGGGGGAGTGTCATCATAATAAAACTAAAATAAAAAGGCACTCCTTCATGGTATGAGATTGTTGGCAGGCACCCGAGGATTCGGTTAGCCATGGTTTGTGAAAGAAAGGTTGGAAGGAGTGCCACATAAACATAAAAATAATTCATGGGAGCCGCTCTTGGGAGTCCGGTTGGCAAGGTAGTTGGTGTACCCATTACCATTCGTTGACAACAACAAACACCTCTCAAAATAATTTTACTCCTGTTTTAGAAATGAAAAGCTCTAGCGCATGTTAATCCATGCTTCCCTCTGCGAAGGGTCAATCTTTTACTTTTGTGTTGTGTCTCCATTCTTTCTTTGAGCACTATCTTGAGAGCACAACTGTCATTCTTAGTATAATATGCTTGTCTCAAAATATGATTGATTGTGGTATAACTTTGATGCTTTTATCTTTGACAATCACTACTTCTAGTCTTTCTATGAATTTCAGAGGTGCCTGGGCATTTATGTTTTGCCGATCAAATACGGGCAAGCGAGATACCACTTTATCATACTCTCTTATGAACATTGCAATCCTGCTTATATACATGATTCATGATGCTTATTATTAATTGTTGGTACCTCTCCATGATTGACATAGCTGTTAGATGATCTTATTTGCATGCATCTCATTATGAACTGCCTAAGTGTTAGCCATAGCATGAGGATATATACATCATATGAGCAAATGTGTTCGTGAAAGTTCTTTTATCACTCAGTTGTTAACTGAATTGCTTGAGTACAAGCAATAAGCTAAGCTTGGGGGGAGTTGATACGTCCAAAACGTATCTACTTTCTCGAACACTTTTGCTATTGTTTTGCCTCTAATTTGTGTATTTTGGATGCAACTAACACGGACTAATGTTGTTTTCAGCAGAACTGTTCTGGTGTCTCGTTTTTGTGCAGAAATCCAACTTTCAGGAAAATCCTCGGAATTTATGCAGAAGGCCCTATTTTCACAGAATATTGGCGGAGCCAGAAGGACAAGCCAGGTGGAGGCCCGAGGGCCCCACACCATAGGGCGGTGCGGCCCAGGAGGGGCCCGCGCGGCCCTATCGTGTGGCCCCCTCGGCCGGCCTCCGACGCCCTCCTTCGGACTATTTATTGCCTTCGACCTAAAAACGCACGGAGAGAAGTCGAAGTCACCAGAAAGCCTCCAGAACGCCGCCACATCGCGAAACTCCGTCTCGGGAGCCAGAAGTCTCCGTTCTGGCACTCCGCCGGGACGGGGAATTGGAGGAGATCATCGCCATCATCACCACCGACGCCTCTCCATCAACCAGCCATGTTTCCCCCATCCATGTGTGAGTAATTCCCCCGCTGTAGGCCGAAGGGGATGGTAGGGATTGGATGAGATTGGTCATGTAATAGCATAATATTGTTAGGGCATAGTGCCTAGTGTCCGTAATTGGTACTTTGATGATATTGTTGCAACTTGCTATGCTTAATGCTTGTCACTAGGGCCCGAGTGCCATGATCTCAGATCTGAACATGTTATTGTTTCATCTTGATATTCATTGTTTATGGTCTTACCTGCAAGTTGTATACACATGTCGCTGTCCGGAACCGATGGCCCCGAAGTGACAAGAATCGGGACAACCGGAGGGGATGGTAGTGATGTGAGGATCACATGTGTTCACGGAGTGTTAATGCTTTGCTCCGGTACTCTATTAAAAGGAGTACCTTAATATCCAGTAGATTCCCTTGAGGCCCGGCTGCCACCGGCTGGTAGGACAAAAGATGTTGTGCAAGTTTCTCATTGCGAGCACGTACGACTATAATTGGAACACATGCCTATTGATTACTTTGTACTTGGACACCGTTTTATTATTATCTGCAAATGCCCCGCTATGATTGTTACATGAGTTTCTCTCATCCATGCAACGCCCGTCATCCGTCCCCGTGCCTACAGTATTTTAATCCTGCTGTTTACTATAATCACTACTGCTGTCTCTGTTACTCTGCTGCTGTTATTTCACTACTGCTACTGCTATAAAACTGTTACTACTGATAAACTCTTGCGAGCAAGTCTGTTTCCAGGTGCAGCTGAATTGACAACTCCACTGTTAAGGCTTCCAAGTGTTCTTTGTCTCCCCTTGTGTCGAATCAATAAATTGGGTTATACTACCCGCGAAGACTGCTGCGATCCCCTATACTGTGGGTCATCATCTGGTACAACATGAAGTCCAGATACTCCGCGTGGTGCCTCAGCTCGGGGTGGGGCTGCAGTTCCATGGGCACTCCCACAAAATCACGCCTCACGAGGTGCGCAAAGCGGGATGCTAAGATCGCCACCACGTTCTGCCCGCACAGACGGGCAAGTGCTTCCTGAAGAGCACGAGCGAGTCCGTCTAGCCAATTGCTCTCCCTGAAGGAGAAGAGGATCCTCTCGGAAGTAGGAGGCTCCATCTTGCCCCTCAGATCAACGGTGATGATCCACTAAAGCTCCCCTCCGGGCTGTTCATTGACCTCGATTCCGTGAAACTCTGGGTGCGAGCGTCCAAGGAAGTCAGATAGGGCATTCAGATCCCTCTCGAAAATCAGGCTACCTCCATTTCCAAGCTGGTAAAACTTGGTGTTGATTGGCTCCATTGGCTCCATTCGCTCCATCTGAAAGTGAATTGGATGAGTAAGTTAGAAAAGTGAACAAGTGTGTCAAAATTTTAGGTAGATTCATAAGGAAGAGCATGATTCATTAATTTGAAAAGATCTCAAGGAAAAGAGTGTGAATAATTTTTCATAAATATTCATTTCCTTTGGTTTCAAAACTAAGTTTTTCTGAACGTCCATTCTAACTAGGGTCTTCTAAGGTCAAACAATGGCTCTGATACCAACTTGTCAACACCGGATTTTTAAGTCCAGATGCCTATTATGCCATACATCACAATCCCAGGAATATTGTTGTTGCGAGACATAACAGTCGATATGATAAGTCGTCATTCATTACAACCGTACTGGTCTTACAAGTTTAGATCACACGATCCAATATTACACAAATAGTTGATCTAATGATCAACGAACATAATACATAGCGGAAGCGTAATAGAAGGAGACTATCTAGTCCACAGGCCAACGCTTGACGTCAGAAGATTCCTAGTTGTCGTAGGCGTCCTGCTGGTCGTCACCTTGGTAGTGCTGCTCCTCTTCATAGTCTGGCCATTTGAATAGCCAGGGACACAGCCGTGAGTACTTTAAGTACTCGCAAACTAATACTATTGTAAGTACTATCAATTTTAGTAAGTGGGTGCTAAGCTCTAGTTTATTTTGCATAAAGCCAGTTTTAGTTCACAAGTATTTGATAAAAGACTCTTCATGGGCTAACTAACTCAAGTGGGAACATTAGTGTCATTCCCACAACTCAATGGTGATTCAAGTCAAGTCACCATTCAATTCATCAACCATTTTCAAGAAATCTCTGACACCGGAAACAGTATGGCCTTTCCAACCGTCCGTAACCGTGGACACGGCTATTCGAATAGATTTACACTCTGCAGAGGTTGCACACTTGTGCCACAACATTTGATTACATCCGTCAGGGATAACCCCAAATCATCGTATCTCAATACGCGGATCATCAACCATAACCTTTCACTTACATACCCTAGTATAGGAACCTCTCCCCATGAGCTTGGCCTCCCAGTGAAGACAAACCGCCAGCCTGGGAACTGCACAGGGCTTGGGCCGTACATTCACCTCATTTCACATCATTTCACATTCTACGGAGGCAGCCTCGACATAACCCCTATGATGTTTGTTCAGAGGGAACCCATACTAAGATGTATAAACTTCCAGTTAAGCCCTACCCATAATCAGGTATTGTGGGGGTACTCAAAAATTGGAAAGGTATCGAATCCAAACCAATATCAGTTTTAATCCAAATCCACCATATCATTCAAGTCATATTCACCTTCAAAGAGCTTTCAATAGAATGAAACTTCATTCCAAGGTTTTCACTTCATTTCAAAATCACAAGTTCCCATCTAGAGTAGTCAATTTTATTTGTTAGCACTAGCACTAAGCATGAGGGGTGCTATCTTGCTTATCCATTTATGAGGCTAACTTTACTACTCTTGTAACACTCTACTTAGACCAAAGTTAACTATAAAAATAAATCTTTGATAAACAAAGTACAAGCTTGTAAGATAAAAACTTGGGATAGGATCTTTGCAAGTAATGTAAGAGTAATGGTGCCTTGCTCCCATAGAGCTTTGCACTTGCAAGAATATTAGCTTGCCTTGGTTGGTGTACTGATCAAAGTGGTCTTCCTCCTCCTGGTAGTAGACCTCCTCCTCCTGATACTCCTCGGTACCAGCGTCTAAAAACGGATACGAGGTAACAATCACCAAACAAGCTTAAGATCTAGTCTAAGCACACACCATGGGTTCACACAAGCTCTCCTAGCATCATCACATACACAACATGTGGGTTGCATTTGTTTTTCTTATTTGAAGAAAAATAATTTCCTCTCATTACAATTAAACTAGTGCTCTTTTTAGTTCTTTGAGGAAATAATTTCCTCTCATTGAATCTGGTTAAGATTTAATTTCCTCCAACAATCATGCATGAATCCATGTTGACCAAGGTCAACCATTCATCATCATCATTTGGGAAAATAAATTTAAATGAGGTAGAGTACCTCATGCCATTTAACAATACCACTTATGATTTAACATCACGAAGTAATTCCATGTGAGAGTAAATAGACCAAGGTCACAACCTCATATGAGGTTACTTGGGACAAGATTTAAATGAGAGTAAACCCCTCATAAGATTTAAATAATAGTTTTGGACAATATCATTTGACTAGAATAGCCATAAAGTCCTTTCTTTAAACTAGGTTATGATCACACAAAGTAACCATGCCATATTTTTACATAAACAATTAGAGTAAGTGAAATGTGATCTATGAGAGTTGAAATCAACTCAAAAGCATTTTTGGTTGATTTTTAATAATTGTTTGAATGTGCAAAAGTCCCTGCCTTGTTATTTTTGTCACATTAATTCTACAATGAATCTCAAGATGAGACCAATGGGGTTGTGTAGATCTTTTATCTAGCTTTTCATCAATATGAAATGCACCAAATTTGGCTGAGCCAAACTGATTCTATTAAATTTTGAAAACAGGGCCAGTAAGGGTTTTTGAATTAAACCAAAATTCGGATTTTAAACTAATGGGCAAGCGCGGGAAACTAACTGGGCCGAAACGGTTTAAACGGGGGAAAGCCAGCCCACCACGCGTCCAGCACGCGTGGGCTACCTGACGGGTGGGGGCCACTCGTCAGCCTCTCTTTACCACGCGAAGCGGTACGGGGGCTACGAGGCGTTGGATTAGATCAAGATCTAACGGCTCTCGTTCATCGTCGTCGCCGGCGAGAGGAGCTCACTGGCGCGGTGAGGCTAGGGGGTCAGAGGGCTCACCGTGGCTCCAGCGATGGTGGGCAGTGTGCTCGGCGTAGGTGTAGTCGACGGCGAGGCTCCAGGTACCGGCGGCGTCTCCAACGGTGGCCAAAATCGACGGCGAGCTTCTGCGGTGGAGCACGGCAGTGGTGATGCAATTGGGCGGCGCTACGGGGTAATGTCGAGCGGCGAGGTGGCTAGGAGGTCGAAGGAGGAGAGGGGAGTGTGATGCTGTGAAGGAATCGATGCGGGGTGGTCTCCTTTTATAGGCGCGGAAGAGTGCCGTGGGTGTTGTGGCCAGTCGACCATGGCGCGGGCTCTCCGGCAGCGTAGGGAGGTAGGCGAGGGCTGGGCACTGTGCTACGTGTCCAGGAGGTTCTTTTGGCGGCGACGGCGCGGTCGGACGGTGCCTAACTTGGTCGTGTGGTCGCGGGGTACTGCGCGACAGTGGCGGGATGCGGTCGTCGTCTCCGGCGGCGGCGGGCGCGGGTTGGTGTCCCAAGCAGGTCTGGCGAGTTTGCGGTGGCGTGGCGAGGTGCTGGGCGAGAGAAGGGGGCCAGGGGTGGCACAAGGTGGCAATGCGACGCGTGCACCGTGCGCGCTCTGGTAGACACGCGTGGACGCGTCCATGCCGTTCCTGTCGCGCCAGGGCGTCGCGGGCGCGCATTTCTCTGGCCTCTGCCATCCACCACTCGACCAATGGAGGGCACATGCATGCTCAGGAGGTCAAATAGAGGCAGTAGGGCATGATTGCTAGGGTTAGGGTGGAGAGAAAAGAGGGGAGGCATGTCCATGGAGAACATGGCCAGCATGGCTAGGGTTTGGCCATGCTTGCCCTCCTCCTAGGGTTGCTATGCATGGTTTAGGTTTAGAGGGGACCAGGGGACAGGGTGAGATCAAGTGGTGGGCAAGGTTTGGCCAACACTATTGAGAATAGGGATTTTTGGTTTGAATTTGAATTGGATCACCAAGTTTTTGTCCAATTTGCCTTATGCATGTAAATTTGAAAAATGGTGATAGGGATGGATTGGACTTGCTTCAAATGACCAGAGACACACAATGGTGGTGGTGGCATTCAAAGATAAAAAGAATTGCAAATTTTCAAAGTGGGTGTGATGTTGAATCTGTTAAAAAGTCCAAACTTTGCTTGAGCATAGCTTTTGATCTAAGATGAATTTGTACTGGTGGTCTTCACCAAAGTTGTTCACCTTGATGTGTACTTGGATGTGGTGCAAAGAGTTGGAATTGTTTGGTTTGAAAATCTCTAAATACAGAGGCTCAAAGTAGTGATCAGATTAAAAATGGCAGATTTGACCATTAGTGCATGTGATCACAATTTGAGTTCAAATTTGATTTGATTTGAGTTTCTTTGATTCCAAAAGTGTTTATAAGTGTTTAGTAACATTACACAACTAATGGTGCAAGCCAAAATGGTTTAGGTTAAAGATTTGCAAAAATGGCATAAACCATATGTGAGGGTTTTTGTAAATTTCCCTTTTTTTTTCTTTATTGTCTTATTTTGGATTTTGCTAGATGATCTTCTCATGATCAAGTTAGCGTTTTAGAATGTAGCACATAAACAAATAAGTAATCATCATGGCATCTCACACAATAATGCACAAATTCTATGCATAACACTATATGCAAATAAAAGTTTTTGTTGGTTCTAAATTTTGGGTATTTGGAATTCCTCTTCTTCATTGACTTGAAATTTGAGATGTTACAGCTTCATCGTATCTCATAGAGGCATTGAAGTAAACCCGGAAAAATCAAGGAAATCCTGTGTATCAAGAGGCCAACTTGTCTCAAAGATGTGCAATGACTAACTGGTTGTGTTGCAGCAATTAGTAGGTTTGTTAGCCATCTTGACGAGAAGGCACTACCTTTATACAAGCTGATGAAGAAAACAGACAAATTCGTCTGGGACGACGCAGCAGATACAACACTTCAAGGATTGAAGGAAATACTCATCTCCCCAGCTATTCTAGCAGCTCCGGAAGAGTCAGAGTCTATGCTCCTCTACCTGGCAGCTTCCAACAGGGGTCATCAGCCTCGTTATCGTGGTGGAGCGAAAGGAAGAAGGTCTCGAATATGGAGTCCAGATGCCAGTCTATTACATCAGCGAGGTACTGACGGAATCCAAACAAAGATACCCTCACTTTCGGAAGCTAGCCTACGGTGTGTTCCTAGGTAGCCAGAAGATGATACACTACTTTCAAGAGCACCCATGACATTTGTGAGCAAGGCTCCGCTGTCAATGATTCTTAACAACGCTGACAAAACAAGACGCATAGCAATATGGGGTATAGAACTATCCGCCTTCGACATCACTTACAAAGCAAGGACTGCGATCAAGTCCCAGATTTTGGCGGATTTCGTTGCTGACTGGACAGAAGCTCCGGATGCCGAACTGGAGCCGGAACCTGAAACTTGGGTCATGCACTTTGACGGATCCAAGAAACATCAAGGCTCGGGAGCCGGAGTTACCCTGAAGTCCCCTACCGAAGAAGAACTGCAGTACGTTCTGCAGATTCACTTCGAAGGTACAAACAACATGGCAGAATATGAGGCTCTACTACACGGTCTGCGCATCGCTAAGGAAATTGGGATCAAACACATCATATGCTGTGGAGATTCCGACCTGGTGGCACAACAAGTAGCCGGAACCTGGAACGCCAGAAACTCTTTTATGGCGGCTTACAAAGACGAAGTTGATGAGATCGCCAAGTGCTTCCTCGGATATGAAGTCAAGTACGTCCGGAGAGATGCTAACACAGCGGCAGATATGCTATCCAAACTCGGATCCGGCAGGAAACCCATTCCTGCTGGAATTTTTCTGGAGCACCTATGGATACCCTCGGTGAAGGGAGCTAACCCGGAAAACCCAGATGTGGCAGTATCTCCGGCTAAGGACGTGATGGTAATCACTCTGGCTTGGCCTTTCCTGGATTACCTTATAGACCGCAATAAGTTGCCAGAGGACGAAGTCCTCGCACGACAGGTCATCTGACGAGCAAGATCCTACACAATAGTTGATGGACAACTCTACAAACGAAGTGCAAACGGGGTATTTCTGAAATGCGTCTCAAATCAAGATGGCCTTGAAATCCTTAGAGAGATCCATGCTGGTGATTGCGGGCATCACGCCGCTCCCAGATCCCTCATTGCAAAAGCCTTTCAGCAAGGATTTTACTGGCTCACAACTAAAGAAGATGCTGAGAAAATAGTGAAAACTTGTCGAGGCTGTCAGTATTACGCTACTCAACCAAATGCTCCAGCTCAGGAGCTCAAGACCATCCCTGTCACATGGCCGTTCGCGGTCTGGGGGCTTGATATGGTTGGGAAGCTGAAAAAATCATCTCCTGGCGGTTTTGAGTACCTCTTGGTCGCTATTGACAAGTTCAATAAGTGGATCGAGGCAAAGCCAGTGAGAAAAGCCGATGGTGCTACGACACTAAAATTCGTCTGCAGCCTCGTAGTGAGATACAACATCCCACACAGCATAATCACAGATAATGGCACGAACTTTGCTCAGGGAGAATTGAAGGATTATTGTAATGACGTAGGGATCTGGCTTGACCTAGCGTCTGTGGAACATCCACATTCCAATGGGCAGGTCGAGCAAGCCAATGGCCTCATACCAGCCGGAGTCAAACCTCGCCTTGAAGAACCGCTGCGTCGTGCAGCCGGAGCTTGGGCAGAGGAGTTAGATTTTGTTCCGTGGAGTTTACGAACTACCCCGAATAGATCAACAGGGTTTACCCCCTTCTTCCTAGTATACGGATCTGAAGCTGTGCTTCCCTCCGACATCATCCACGACTCCCCGCGAGTTTTCTCCTACAACGAAGATACATCTGACGAGGCTAGACAGCTATCTATGGACCTGATCGAAGAAGCTCGGAACTTAGCTGATCAGCGCTCCACCGTATACCAACAGAAACTCCGACGCTACCACAGTCGTCGAGTTCGGAATCGCTCATTTAAGGTAGGCGACCTGGTCCTCCACCTTCGACAGGTGAAAGAGCATAAGTTGCAATCTCCATGGGAAGGACCCTTTGTCATCAGCAAAGTGCTACACAACGGATGTTACTACCTTATTGATTTCCGCGGGAAAAAGGATAGACCTGCTAATTGGTACCGGAAACAAAAGCGAGAGGATCCGGATGACATCTATGATGAGATAGATCGTCCCTAGAATATAGCACAGCTACGTCCTTTCCACACTTAGCAAATTTTCGTAATACATACTTTGTAATAGTTATACATGATCAATGAAATAAATCATATGGTTCACTCTTTGAGTCGTTTACCTCCTTTAATTGTTCATTTTTGGACTGTGTATGTTTTCCGACTAAAACCGCAGAGCTGGATATTTCAGCCTAGGCCTGTAAGAAAGTTGTGATTTTCAAAATCGTCCTTTAGGACGTAAGCTTAAGTTTATGAAAGCCTTGCTCACAACTGTCATGGGGTGCTCTTGAAAGTAGTGTCTCAGCTTCCGGCTACTTAGGAACATGCCGTAGGCTAGCTTCTAAAAGTGAGGGTATCTTTGTTTGGATTCCGTCAGTACCTCGCTGATGTAATAGACTGGCCTCTGGACTCCATATTCGAGACCTTCTTCCTTTCGCTCCACCACGATAACGAGGTTGATGACCTTGTTGGAAGCTGCCAGGTAGATGAGCATAGGCTCTGACTCTTCCGGAGCTGCTAGAATAGGTGGGGAGACGAATATTTCCTTCAATCCCTGAAGTGATGCATCTGCTGCGTCGTCCCAGACGAATTTGTCTGTTTTCTTCAGCAGCTTGTATAAAGGTAGTGCCTTCTCGCCAAGACGTCTAACAAACCTACTAATTGCTGCAACACAACCAGTTAGTTGTTGCACATCTTTGAGACAAGTTGGCCTCTTGATGCACAGGATTGCCTTGATTTTTTCCGGGTTTACTTCAATGCCTCTATGAGAGACGATGAAGCCAAGGAGTTTTTCGGCTGGCACGCCAAAGATGCACTTCAGCGGATTTAACATCATCTTGTACCGTCCGAGATTCTCAAAGGTTTCTGTGAGGTCGCTGATCAAGTCGGAACCTTTCCGGGTCATGACCGCGATATCATCGACGTAAGCGTGTACGTTCCAACCAATCTGGTCCTTCAAGCACCGCTGCATCGTGCGTTGGTAGGTGGCACCTGCCTTTTTTCAAACTAAAAGGCATGGTGACGTAGCAGTAAGTGCCAAAGGGTGTGATGAACGAGGTCGCCTTTTGGTCGGACTTCTTCATTCGGATGTGGTGATACCCGGAATATGCGTCAAGAAAACACAGAAGTTCACCCCCGCCGTCGAATCAATAACTTGGTCAATGCGCAACAAGGGGAACGGATCCTTCGGACAATGCTTATTAAAGCCGGAGTAATCGATGCACATTCTTAGTATTTCAGAATTCTTTTTGGGTACAAGCGCGGGATTTGCGACCCAATCAGTATGGATAACTTCTACTACAAAACCTGCCTCTAGTAACTTTGCTAATTCCATCCCTATGGCGCGGCGCTTCTTGTCACCAAAGCATCGCATAGCTTGCTTTACCGATTTAGCCCCCGAATTTATTTTGAGGTAGTGCTCGGCGAGTTCCCTTGGTACTCCGGACATGTCAGAAGGTTGCCATGCGAAGATATACATGTTAGCGCGGAGGAACTCGACGAGCGCGTCTTCCTATTTGGGGTCCATGCTTGCTCCGACCGACACCTGCTTAGAGTTGTCTCCTATATTGAGGTCGATCTTCTTGGTGTCTATCGCGGCCTTGAATGAAGTTTTCTGTTCGGAGATCTGCTTCTTGGTGGTATGCATCTCTTTTGGATCCACCGCGGCTATGTAGCCTTGCAGCTCCTCTCCAGATATCACAGATTCTGCGAAGGCGGCTTCGCCTATCTCGCACTCTCGAGCTTTCTTGTAATCTCCGGATACGGTGATCATACCGTTGGGACCCGGAATCTTGAGCTTATTGTAGATGTAGCACGCTCTTGCGTGGAACTTGTGATAGGTGGGCATGTCGAAGATGACGTGGTAGGAGCTCTTGAAGGGCACGACCTCAAACGTGATCATCTCTTCGCGGAAATTATAAACATCGCCGAAGGCCACGAAAGTCAGATGCTGCCCAGTGAGTTTGCTTTTTTACCCGGAACCACCCCGTGGAACTCGGTGGTGCTGTGTTTGAGCTGTTCCTTGGTAAGCTGCATTTTATCCAGAGTCTCTAGGTACATAATGTTCAAGCTGGCTCTGCCATCCATAAGGCACTTGGAGAAATCATACTCGTCGATGCGGGGACTTACAACCAAGGCGTAGCACTCCTTCGAAATGATGGTGGGGTGATCCGCCCTATCAAACGTACACGGAGTTTCCGACCACCTGACATACCGCGACACAGGCGGAACTGTGGCGTTCAGGATCCAGAGAGCTGATTTGTTTGCACAGACTGTTGGTGTTTCGAGGAAGGTGTGGTATGCGCCAGCACTCTTTTTGACAAAGGGGTTGGATTTGTTAGCTGCAGAAGTCTCTTTGAGATCCGGCGAAGCATCATCCTCGTCCTTCGCATCTGAACTGTCCTCTTCCTTGTCCTTGCTCTTGCCCTTGCCTCCTTTGCCGCGTGGGCGGTGCTTCTGGGCTCACATGTATCCTGCTTTCGGGTCGGTCTTGATATCATTGACCCACTTGCAGTTGCGGTTGGTGTGAGAGGATTTACCAGTAGCCGGATCTATGTGGGCTAAGCATGGCATATCTCTGTATTCCTCGTAAGTTTGGGGAGCGCGAAATCCAGCAGCTGTGACTTCGTCAGCGCGCTGCTGGCCCTGGCCGGCTCCGCCTCCACGTTCGCGACCTCTTCCGTCTCCTTGAACTCCGCGTTGGAAAGCCATGGCGACCATGTCGAATCCGCCGCTCTTCTGTTCATCGGGGGGATTCTTCCGCTTGTTGCTGTTGCTGCTGCCGCCATTATCACGGTTTTTCTTCTGTTGGTGCAGGGGTATGGTTGTAGCAGAGAGCTCTCCACCTGCGTCATCGTCAACGGCGGTGTGAGTACTTGCAATGCCGATCATGTCATCCAATGTCATATTGTTTTCGTTGATCAAGCAAGTAAACTTATGCTGGAGGAGTCCTCCCCTCTGCAGTCCACCGATGAAGGCGTGCATAGCTGAACGATTGTCTACGTTCTCACACTCGTTCCTGGTTGCTAACCATCGTGTGAGGAAGTTCCGTGATGTTTCGCCCTTCTTCTGGATACATGCTCGTAGGTCGCTTATTTTGGTAGGTCTTTTGTAGGTGCCCTTGAAGTGCTTCTCAAAGGCGATTGACATAGGCATCCCCAATGGGCCTGCCGAAGTTGGTACCCGGGGTTTACTGAAGGCCCACGACTCGATGGATATGAAGATTCGGAAGCCCAAGTTAGTATTGAGGAAAGCTAGAGTTGTATTAGAAAAGATATATTTGTAATCTTGCGGGATGGGTTGGAAACCCTCCCGGACTCTGTAACTTGTGTATTATGAATCCCTCGACTCCACCTCCTATATAAGGGGGAGTCGAGGGACAAAGAGAGCGTCGATTCATTGTTTCACACAACCCTAGTTTTCACATCGTCGAGCATTTTTTGGCTGAAACCTTCGAGATCTACTTGCCCTCTACTTCTGACTAAAACCCTAGTCTACAATCTGTAGGCATTGATAAGTTAATCCCTTGTCAGCGATCTTCATATCAAACCAACCAAAGATGCTGTTCTCCGGGAGGTGGCCGAGCTAGGTACGAGCTGGACCAATATGGTACAACTGAAGCATGCGACAGGCTATTCTCTGATTCCCTCCAGCGAAGCTTACTGCATTGAAGTAATCCTCGATTCAGGTATCGGGCCTTTCGCTGCCATCATAGTGCTTCAGATTTCCGGGTAGCTTAAGGTTCAAGCCCTTTGGATAAGGCTCCTCTCGGATCATCCTGCCAAAGCATTTTGGGCCAATGTATTCAGATCTTTACTCGTTGAGACGTTCCCTTGCGTCGTGTGAGCCATTGTGGGGAGACTTTGAGCGGGAGCGGGATCTCAGGCCTCCGCCTCCGCCTCCACCTCCTCCACTCGGTGGTGGGGAGGGACATCTGCGAGGGGGCCTGTGGGACCTCTTGCTTTCGCCTTCGGATTCTTCGCGCCCTTCATGATGCTGAATCCGGCTTCGGTGGCTACCTTCCGCATGAGGGCGGTCGCCGCCGTCGTTCCGGCTCCTGCGGGGCTCCGGCTCCCGCTCTTCGTTCCGACTCCAACGAGGCTCCGGCGTACGCTCCGTGTTCCTGTTCCTCTGAGGTGCCACGTTGTCGCGGATGTTGATTCCACCAGGCCCATGGAGCCTAGTGTTTCCGACTGGACTACGACGACGAGGTGGGGGAGGACGCGGGTACCCATGGGGCGGAGGTGACGAGTTCCAATACTTGTTTCTGCCAGTATACATCGGATCCTTTCCCTTCTTTGGGTCCGTCGGAGGTGTTTTTGAGGGTACCGGGATTGGATTTGGATGTTCTCTGGTTCTCCTTCCGCGCTCCGTGGATCTGGCACATGATTCATCGTCACGGTGAGGCCTTCCAGATGCGTCCTTCTGTGTTGTGGACACACAGTGTTACGGGTTGGATTCCAACCGGCGCGAAGTGTCTGCCTTGCTCTGTTGCTTCATCGCTGAAGCTAATAGTGTGCGGAGGTGTGCGATGTCGACTTCTTCGTCTTTTTTCGCCAAGATTTCCGCGGCCTTCTTCATGTTGTCCTTGGGAGTGGCAAGTGGCTGCTGGTTTGAGGGGGTTGCGAAGTTGATCTTTCGGGGACCAATGGCTTCCCGGCGGATTCTATCTGCCTCTTTATCAGCGCCCTCCATCACGGTTTCCCATTGTGCTTGGAGTTTCTTAGCCTCTGCCAAACATTTAGCGGCTTCGCGTTCTCTCTTGAGGAAATTTTCCATTACTTCGCCTGCTTCTTACCTTTCCTCCAGCATTGCTGCCGCAGTGTTGGCAAATACTTTTGCGGTGGCCAGCATCTCCTTTCTTTTTTGCTTCTAGAGATTCAGGATTTGCAGCGTCATCCGGGGTTATTGGCTTGTTGAGAATTTCCGAGTGCGCGATAGCACCCGGCCTGCCTGTTCGACGAGCTCTTCCGCGGACAAGTATTCCTGGCTTCCGGAAACATGTCCTTCTCCGGAATCCGGCACAACACGATAACAGGGACGTGAGGGCGGAGTTTACGAGGTGGAGGGGCCTAGGAGTCCGACATCGGTTGAAGTTTCTTCTTCGTCAGCGTCCTGTTCCAGCCCAGTTATGGTCGCAAGGACCTGCTTAGGCGGAGCGGATTCTGCTTCGGCTGCCTCCTCATCTTCCAATTCCTTCAAAGCGCGATTGTACTCCTCTGTGTTCATGGTTGAAACATCGTCTGAGGTTGGGCTTAGATTGCCCAGATTGATTCCTCTTTGTCTCCGGCATCCTCTTGCTGATCCGGGGCTTCGCTGTCTGCGGCAGCCTCCTGCTGATCCGGGGCGTCGCTATCTCCGGTAGCCTCAACCTGCATGGGTCCAGCTCCTTCCTGAGGAGGGGCAGTCCCTGCGGTATGTGCGAGGAAGTGCACAAAGTGGCACCTTTGCTTCTCTAACACCTGGGAGACCCAGGCGGATCTGCATTGGTCTTCCACCGTAGTTTCCTGCTCATGGACGGATTGGGTGGGCCTTGAAATTTCCAGATCTAAGGCGGAATCTTCCTTAGGAAGCTCCTCATCTCAGATCGGATCTTCGCCACTGCGTCATGCTCATCGGCGATCGCGTCAGCGTTACTTACCAGGGTGTTTCCGTCGGAATCGACGATCTCGCCGATGAAGATGTGAATGCCGCCAATTGGGACGATGGAGAGCTTGACGGGGTTAGTCCTAGCCAGAATTCAGCACTCGTCCCGAGGGACGATCGGAAAATTCCTGGCGTAAAGAACACGCCCCACAGCGATGGATTCGTCGTAGCTTCCCATGGCGGAACCCTCCCGGTTCCGGCCTCCAGACGCCGCTCGCCCCACGGTGGGCGCCAACTGTCGTTGCCTATTCGACGGTACCTCGGAGGAGGGATCCTCACGAGGGGAGAAGAAGTAGGGGCCATAGGGCGGAGTGTCCTCGGGACGGTGGTACGCGATTTACCCTGCTTCAGAACACCTGCACGATGATAGGGCCTACTGCTGCTTGTCAGGAATTATCTGGGCGCTTTCGCGTTGTTACAATGAGTTGTGGTTGTGCCTCTAGGGCTCCTAGGATCCGGCTTATAAAGGCGCACGGATCTAGGGTTTACACGGAGAGTCCTAGCCGGAATACAAGTTGCCTAACTATGAAATATTACATTGCCGTGCACATCAAGGATCCGCCTTCCATCAATGTCGTACTGGATCCAGATACTTCATGGGCGCTCACGGATCCAGCCTCCTTCGTAGGTCAGTTAGGATCCGACTCCTTTCTCCTGGGCTGGACTTCATCCATCATCATCTACAGCAACTGGGCCGCCCGATGGGCCACATGCCACATCACCATCTGTGGGCCACCCGGGCTTGCCGGATCTAGGCCATGCCATTGATATACCCATAAAGTATACCCACAACAACCGGCGTGCCGGCGATGGTAGGCGAGGAGGCCGCAGCACAGGCTATGGCCACCGCCCCCGTCCACCCATGCGGGAGGTGGGAGGGCCGCCGTCGCCCCTCCATCTTCATCAGACCACCGCCGCCCCGGGAGGCGGGAGGGCCGCCGCCACCGCGCGAGAGAGACTCCATGGCCGCCGTCCCCGATGCGTCACGATGAAAGGCCCCCGCCGCCGCCACGCCCCGAGGTCTTTGCCCCGGCGGCGCTGCCGGCGGCGGCGGGAGGTGGCTAGGGTTGGGGGTCGGGAGGGTTGGGGTCGTGAGGGTTGGGGTCGTCGGGGTCGTGAGGTTTTTTTTGATGGCTGGTGGTCTCCCCTCTCATGTATCTAAAAGGGTTGGAGGATAAAAATGAGCCATATTGGACCTCTCAAAATTAGATACAACAAGTACGACTGTTGCAATCCCTGGCTTCACAGCGCTTTGACGGTGCCCACATCCTCGTGTGGGGCCTGCCACCGACCACCTCTCCTTTTCTCATCTCGCCCTGATCCCCATCCATGCTTCGCCCCGACGGATCTAGCGAGCCTGGATGACCATGGCGGGTCCAACGAGTTCCAGGCGTTGGTGGTTTAGATCATCAAGTGCGGGGTCTACCCCAACGTGTCCGACTTCTTCCCGGTGCTCCCGCGCCTACAGGCGGCGGTGGCGGCTGCCACCAGTGGATTCGCTGTTGAAGGCCAACAAAGCGGTGTAGACCCCAGCGTCGCCGACTGCTCCCTATCCGCCGCCCGCAGCGCATCTCCCCCGTCCCCTGGCCGCCTCCTCTGGGACGACTGCTTGCCGCCATGGCCGAGATGCATCCCAGGAGTTTAGCCCATCACCTCTTCACGCTCCATGTGGCCCGCGCCAAGCCCAGGTACTGGTACCGCCCCGACCCGGAGGTCTACACTACCTTCATCTCTTCCTCTCTTCCTTCTGTCCTCGCCACTGCCTTGGATGCGAGTTCCTTGAGGAGAAGGGGGCGCACTGGGCAGGGGCGGAGCTACCTGAGGGGCCATGGGATGGGTAGGACATGTACAGGCTCGAAATGAGGTGGTGGTGGGGAGATGAGCGGCCTTCGTGGATTCTCTTCCGTGAGCCAAATATAAATACTTTCAATTTAGGCTTTGGATGGCTTCCTTCCATTCTAGCAAACTTTTTCTCGTTTCTCTACTGGTGGGTGCTATTCATTTCCTCAATTTTTATGTGTTGTTTTCCCTGCAGCTCTTCACCATTTAACCCCGCACTGATCTCCTAGCCTCCCAGGTGCTGTAGCCATCTGGTATCTTCCTTACCAATTGATTCCTAATAACTAACGAGCTCCTCCTGGATTTTTTGTTTATACTTCTGTTTAGCAGGATATCATCTTTGTGGTCTTCTTTCCACTTCTCAGTATGGGGATTTCTATGAGACTAAAATCGTCAGATGTATATGCATATTCCCTGTCCATGTAAGTGTTGGGTTGGACTATATTATGTATAATTGTTCCCACTGATGTTTAACTGTGAGAATAGTAGAGATAACTCTAATGCACCTTATTTTTTTTGTTGTGAACATGTATTCTCTCTGGCTCTTTGGGAACAAAGATAATTTGGTTCTTATGGGAATTTGTACTCTCTTCATATGTTTGATGCCACCTTTTTTTGTGCTATTAAGTACCGATGTATACCATATGTCATATGTGACCTTTTGCTTTACTGAAGGAATTAGTAAGTTTAAGTTGGAGATTTCTTGAAATATCAAGAACTGGCCGATGCATGTTTAGGTCTGAAAATTCTATCCTGCCATAACTTCATAACTTCTGTACATATATTTACCTCTTCAAATCAGTGTGTCCTCTTAAAATAGGTTCAAGGCACCTGATCCCTTTTATTTCACTTCTTGCTTTCTGTTGCCATTCCTGTACATTAGGTTGATTTTGTTTTGGATTCTGTTCACCACGCTAGATTTTTTGCTGGTATAAATATCAAGAACATATATGCTTTATTTTTATAGTTATTGCTTCACATGTTGGTATGCATCTTTATTTATACCTTATTACCTCATCTCATGTGTTTTGCCACATTTCGCATAGTTCTTTGTTAACAATTTGGATAAAAATGCCCTAAACAACTAGGATAACATATAGCTTGAATGAATGTGTGTTATAATTAACTCCATGTATTAATTTAAGGAAAGATCAATATATTTACGCTCTTGCATATAACAATTTCCTCTTTTCTAGAGCGAGAGCATTGCACTCATTGATGCTGCTCATTTGTACTAGTAGATTTGTTAGTGTTCTTGTCCTGAAAGAGTAGTGTATTGATCTGTAAATAGAACCTTGGTATGATTCTCATTTGTCATTATGAGTTAACATGTCTATATTTAACTCCTGCTGCTTATTTATGTGCCTAATTATTCAGCGGGACTTTTTTTTGCTTGTGTATTTTTACAATGCAATGTTTTGTCGTTTGTTCTTGCGATTTGTGAGATTTTCTTTAGAGTATTGCTTTATACGTGTGAAATGTTATCACTCTTGGTGGGGGTGTGGCTATTTTTTCATAAATTTATCTTTTTTATGCTCTCCTAATTCCATTCCCCTTCCCGCTTGTCCACTTATTTAAGTTCTGGTTGCCAGTAGACTTTTGTCTTCTTTTTTTTCTTTTTCTTAGGGCCTTTTATTCCTATCTCTTGAGTGAGTAGTGTCATTTCTTCACAAGGCAATATCCTCCTCTGAAGTAGGTGTCTCCTTAAATAACAAATTCATGTGGAAGATGAAGATATCTCTGAAAAAAAATTCTTTGCATGGTATCTTCGTCGATGTGTAATTCCTACTAAAGATAACCTTGCAAAACGCAACTGACAGGGTTGTAAGAAATGTGTGTTCTGTCACGAAGAAGAGACAATAAAACACATTTTCTTCAATTGTCGGGTTGCTAGATCTATATGGTCAATCATTCAGATAGGTTCGACCATGTACCCACCCCGTAGTATTGCTAACGTTTTTAGCAATTGGCTAAATAGGGTGGATTCCAGGTATAAGACGATTATCTGAGTGGGAGCGATTGCAATTGTATGGTCGCTTTGGCTGTGTAGAAATAACAAGGTTTTTAATGATAAAAGTTCTTCTATTATGCAGATTATCTACAGTGTATAGCTATGCTCCGTTTATGGTTGCCGCTTCAACGCTTCGAGGACCGAGATCTATTTATGGAGGTGCCTACACGGGGAAGTTGAAGAATACGGCCAAATAATTTATTTCACAACATGGATGGCTGCATAGCCATAGGATAGAAGCCAATAGAGCTGCACACTAGTTGGTTTTTTTTTTCTTTTGTTTCTTTCTGTAATTTTTTTTGTCTGGATACTGAATTTTTAAACGGATGTGTGCATCTTAGCTATGCAGAGACTGAATGTAATACTTGAAACAACAAATAACAAAGCGTCCTTTATAAAAAAAAGAGTGTGCTTGGGGATGGCGAGGCCACCCAGTTCTGGACAAACCAATGGCACCCTGAAGGGAAGCTTTGCACTCTATTCCCAGACCTATTCCAGCTCTGCGGCGAATCACGGTCCAGAAGGCGATCAGCCAGGACAAATGGATCAGACACTTCAAGAGTGACTTGACGCCTGCGGCCATTCGACAGTTCAATGCCCTTTGGAACTTGACGCGGGGCATTCAACTTTCCCCTGGGATCGACTCCTGATCACCTGACTTGGAAGTGGACGATTCACCGGGTATAATCCGCTAGCTTGGCGTATGCAGCGCCGTTCCTCGGCACCATCAGACCTGCCTTCCCGCCGATCGTTTAGGGTGTGTTCGGTTTGGGAATTACGTGGAATGGAACCATTCCATTCCTCGGAGTCATTCTCGCGTTCGGTTCAGGGATAAGATGGAATGGAACCGTTCCTCGAAAGGGAATATTCTGTCCAGATGCGGAACGCACCCGTCCGGGCAAATCGGCCGGACGAGATGGAATGTCTCGATCTGCGTGCTAATTAACCAAGTTTAGCAATAATTAATCAAGTTTAGCAGTACTAATCAAGTTTAGCAAATAATTAATCGAGTTTAGAATAATTAATCGGGTGACTAATCTCACCCATTCCATTCCATTCTCATCCCATTCCAAAACCGAACACAGGGATGGAACCGTTCCGTGACAAATTTTTTGTCCAAACCGAACACAGGGATGGAACGGTTCCGTGACAGTGGAATGGAATGGTTCCATTCCATTCCACCTAATTCCCAAACCGAACACATCCGAGATCCGAGGCTCCCCCCAAGTGTAGATTTTACGTGTGGCTTGTTGTCCAGGGAAGGTGCCTGACTGCGGATGTTATGGCGCAGCGCGGATACCCATACGACCCTCTCTGTCCTTTCTGTCGTTCACAGCCTGAAACACAGCCTGAAACTGCAACACTGGTTACATGTCCGTTTTTCGAAATGGGGTGCCCCTACCGCTGCATCAATTGATGCATACGGCTCTTTATTAAAGTAATTCACACTATTTATTAAAGTAATTCACACCAAAACAGTAGTACAGTACACAATTATTACAGCTCATGGATAAGCCACCTTAAAAAAGCTAGAAGAAAAAGCGATGGAGCATCATGATGTGAGCCTTTTTCTCATACCACCAACCACACTGGCTGTAGAAATCCCGTGCGATCATCGTCAAACGGTTGCACCCAATATCCATGTCCCGACGTTCCTCCACCGGCTGCAGAAAGGACCACATATGGATAAATGAGTGACCAAAGGGATAACCTGCATACAGGGCCGACCTATACTTTTTTGGGGCCCAGGTGCAAAATGTCAAGAAGGGCCCTCATTCACACACACAATCTATCAAATTCAAGCTAAAAAAAATCCTCACGTTTCGTTAACAAATAACAAAGAATATTTTTTACCTCTCTAAAATCAAGTATCAAACGGTTGTTTAATCGGAAAAAACAGAAACATTGAGAATTGAAGGGGAGAACTTTGGAAAACGATGAAGGCTTAAGATGTGCCTTTGGCCTCCATTAATGGCTGGCCGCAACATCGGTTGGGAAGTAGGAGTTGAGGAGACGAGTAGTCCAGAGGACAGAGGAGAAGTCAAGAAGAAGGATACCGAACAAATCTATCGATTCCTGGAACGATTGGTTGCTCCCGTCCTGTAGGGTGCTGCTGTATGCCGAGCTGGTCGGTGCGGAAGCCGGTTGCCGCACACCCCGCGCCCGGATTACTAAACTGGGCCGCAGCCCAACATCAGGTAAGCTGGTTTTTTCTTTTTCGTTTCTTTTTTTTCTGTTGTTTGTTTTCTTTTTTAAAAGAATCTTTTTTAAAAATCTGAACATTTGTAAAAAATTTAAAAAAATCAAATTAAAAATAAATCACTTTTTAAAAAATCTGAACATTTTCAGATTTGAACATTTTTTAATTTGAACAAAAAATGTATTTTTTTTCTATGAACAATTTCCGAATTTGAACATTTCTAAATTTGAACAAAATTTATATTTGAACAATTTTCGAATTTGAACGATTTTCATATTAGAACAATTTTCAAATTTGAACAAAATTCAAATTAGAACAAATTTTGAATATGAACGATTTTCATATTTGAACAAATTTTGAATTTAAACAGTTTTCATATTTGAACAGTTTTCGAATTTTCGTAATTCTCAAATTTGATGTTTTTCGAATAAAAACTTTTCTAATTTGAACAAAAGAAAAAATAAACAGAAAGAAAAAGAAAATAAAACAGAAAACGGAAAAAGAAAAAAGGAAAAAAAAGAGAAAACGAAAGCGAAAAAGTTAAATGGGCCAGGCCCAATACCCGACCAGGGGTGTGCGGCAACCCGCATCGGCACCAACCTGGTCGGTGTATAGGACTGGCCGTCCTGTACGTGTTGGTCTGGTGTGGGTAACATCAGCCCATGGGCCTTTATCTTATTTAGATGACTAAAAATGCAGAAATTACTACATTAATAGAACTACTAGCTGGTCCGGGGCCCCTGGCTCGGCGGGGCCCAGTGCGGGCGCACCTTTTGCCCGGCCTGTGGGCCGGCCCTGCCTGCATAAAAGATGGAAACCTCCTTTTGTTAAATATAAAATCATTACGGACTGTCCATATAGGCCACAGTAAAGCGCACACACCGACTCTAATGTGGCCTCTCTAATGTGGCCTTTATCTTTTTTTTGGCACCCCATTCAACCAATTTCCAAAAAAAATTGAGAAACTAGAAGGAGGAGGTAAATTAAACGTCATATAAATAATCCGTCAAATGATTTTGGAAAAGGGACATGAAAATGTTTCATCTTGATAAAAAAACTACATTCAGTGCATCCATGCCAATTCCGTTTGCTAAGATTGTCTTTGGTCAATATAACTTCCTTATGTAGGAACCACATAAATTTTTTGATTTTAATTGGAACCTTGATCTTCCAAAAATATTTCTTAAGATAACCTGTGTGTACATAGATTTAACACTGGACACACCAGAAATAGTTATCGACCACCTAAAAGCATCTTCCACATCCGTTAGTTGAAACATCATGAGGCGAGTAACTAAATGGACCCATCTATTCCATTTGTTCTCAGATAAAACTCTCCTGAATCCTATGATCAGAGGTGTCGAGCCCATCACATGTGCTACCGTAACATTTGTATGGTTAACAATGTTATAAAGAGTCGGGTATTGATCCTTAAGAGACAAATCACCTAGCCATGTGTCTTCCCAAAATCTAGTATTTTGTCCATTTCCTACTATAAGAGACCCTCTTTTGAAAAACTCATCTTTAACATTCATTAAACCCTTCCAAAAAGGTGAATCCGTTGGTTTCGCTGTAACCTGAGAAAGTGTCTTAGTTTTCTAATATTTGTTTTGGATTATCTCTTGCCACACTCCTTTTTCATTCATAAGTTTGTACAGCCACTTGCTGAGTAAACTTATGTTTTTTAGTTGTAGCACTTCAACTCCTAATCCTTCGTGATCTTTTGGTCTACAAATAACATTCCATTTTATTAGTCTATATTTTCTTTTGTATCCATCGCTTTGCCCGAAAAAACGAGATCTGAAAAAGTCTAGCATCTTTCTTAGAGCATCTCCAACAAACGCACTATATAGGCCGCGCGGCAAAAAACCGTCCGATATAGCGCGCGCGGGAGGGAATCAGGCGCTCCAGCAGGCGCGGTAAACGGCGCGGCGATGTAAAATTTTTAGGGCGCGCGGCGTTTTGCACAAACCGGAGCGGCATATCTGACGCGTCGGCTACAGCGCGCGGCAACGCTCCGCGCCCGCGCGAAAAGCCCAACGGCTGGAAATTTCCCCCCCACCCGCGCCCTCATTTCCCCACCTACCGCCGGCGCGAAATCCAGCCGCCGCCGGTCGACTCCGCCGCCGCCCCCGCTGCTGCGCGCCGCCGCGTCGTAGATCCGCGTCGCCCGCACCTCCTCCTGGCAGCGGCGGACACTCCGCCGCACTGTGACGCTCGCACCGCCGCCAGCGACGAGCTGTAGTCGGCGCTCCTTCTCCGCGGCCCCCTTCGCGCCGCCGTCGCGTTCTCGTCCGCGCAGGCGTTGACATGTCGTCGTCGTCCTCCTCGAGCTTGCTAGCAGCATGGCGCGCCCATGGTGCTCGCCCATTTGGTCGCAAGGTATGCACCTCCGCCGGCCGGACTCTATTACTCGCCAATTAGCTACAATAGTTAGTTCATAGTGAAGTAATTTCATACATATGTTTGTAGAGTTCATCATACGATTCATCGGATGACGAGTTCGACCAAGAAGAAGAGGAGAACATATCGATACTATTAGCATACCGCGCCGTTAAGAGGCCAAAATTTGGTGGGTCGGTGTTCGGTAGACAGAAGTTGTGGAGAGAAAGGATTGAAGGGCATGAGAAGTTGATGCGGTCGTATTTCAATGAGAATCCGATTTTTCCCGAAAGCTATTTTCGGCGGCGTTTCCGGATGAGTCTCAACTTGTTCAAGCACATTGCAACGGAGGTCACCAAATATGATCGCTTCTTTGAGCAAAGGAGGAATGCCGCCGGAGAACTTGGTGATAGCACATATCAAAAGGTGACCGCCGCCTTGCGTATGTTGGCATATGGTATACCGCCGGATCTTATTGATGATCATTGGCCATGGGAGAGAGCACTTCTATCTTGTGTGTGAAGCGCTTTGTCGTTGCAATTGTCAATGTTTTTGGCTCCACATACTTGAGAGCCCCCAATGCTCAAGACACGGCAAGGCTTTTGGAGATCAACGCCAACCGGGGGTTTCCCGGTATGCTTGGTTCCATTGATTGTATGCATTGGAGTTGGAAGAATTGTCCAGCGGCATGGCATGGACAATTCAAAGGCTACAAGAAGGATGCCACCATAGTACTTGAAGCGGTGGCCGACCAAGAGACTTGGATATGGCATGCTTTCTTTGGAATGCCTGGATCTTGCAATGACATCAATGTTCTTCAACGGTCACCACTAATGACAAGACTTGCAATGCGGGAAGGTCCATTGGTGGAGTTTGAAGCAAATGGCCACAAGTACAACTATGACTACTTCCTCGCCGACGGCATATATCCAAGGTGGCAAACATTTGTGAAGCCAATTATTCAACCAAGAGGTAAGAAGCAAACCCAATTCCACAATGCACAAGCGGCGGCTAGGAAAGATGTAGAGAGAGCATTTGAGATTTTGCAAGCCCAATTTGCCATTGTTAGAGGACCGGCTAGATTTTGGGACCAAGAACGCCTTTGGTATATCATGACCGCGTGTGTAATCATGCACAACATGATTATAGAGGATGATCGCGGAAAAGATGTGGATCATACCCACTACGACTTGATGGGGGTTCCCGTTCAAGTGAGGAGGTCCGCACATATGATTGCCCGATTCATTGCCTCATACCATGCCATTCGCTGCAACGACACACATGATGAGCTTCAAAAAGATCTCATGGAAGAATGGTGGAATTGGAATGGACAACAATAGTTGCATATTTGTTGTATTTGTTTGAAAACTATGTGTTGTATTGTCTGAAAACCATGTTGTATTGTTGTATGTTGGACGTGTTGTATTTGGTCTGAAGTATTGTTGTGAACAATGTATTGTATTTGGATGGTACATTTTATTTGTGAATTTTTATATAATTGTTTGATCTTGTTGGATGCATAGTTGTGTGTGTTTGTTGTTTGCGTCGCGCCCGCGCGCTGCAAAATGGCGCGTCCGGCGGAGGTGCTATTTTACCGCGCCAACGCGCGCTGCAAAATGACGCACCCGGCGGGGGAGAAATCGCTCCGACACGCGGCAACGGTTTACAGCGCGGCTACAGCGTCGTATACCGCGCCAACTTATAGCGCGTCTGTTGGAGATGCTCTTACTCCGTACACGAAGGAAGTCTGGGCGCTGGTTGTCAATCGTGATCGGCTGCCGGTCTCGCTGATCCCTGATGCCCACTTGGAGCTACAGGACTGGCTGGTCTCCTCTTCTCAAAAGGTCAGACCAGCGAGCGCAAGGTGTGGCGCTCCATCATACCGCTTGTCTGGTGCTGTGTTTGGAAGGAACGGAACGGAAGGATTTTCAGTCACACAGCTAACTCGCCAGCAGAGCTATTTCAGATGATCATGTCCGAAGCGTGGAATGGGTTGATGCAGGGCAACGAAGGATTCTAGCCTTGACAGAAAGACCAAGGGAGCCTGACTAGGTCACCGTTTCCGAGGCGTGGCAATGGGTTGATGCAGGGCAACGAAGAATTCTAGCTGTAGAAGAGTTATTGGAGATTGTACAGTACTAATGGGACCGACTGCTCATGTATATATAGGAGGACACATGTACAATTACAGGTACAACCCTGACAAAACACGGGGACCTATACCTAGTACAACATGTTACTCAACACCCCCCCTCCCCCGCAGTCGAAGGGTCGGCACCGACACATAGACTGGAGCGAAACTCAGGAAAAGTCGTGGACGGCAATCCCTTCGTCATGATATCGGCAAACTACTGAGACGTCGGTACGTGAAGAACTCGAACGCGACCGAGGGAAACTTGCTCACGAACAAAGTGGATGTCCAACTCGATGTGCTTGGTGCGTCGATGATGAACGAGGTTGGCGGAGAGGTAGACGGCCGACACGTTGTCGCAGAAAACCACCGTAGCCTTGTCAATGAGACAAGAGAGCTCGGACAGAAGCTGGCAAAGCCACGTGCACTCAGCCACAGCGTTAGCCACATCGCGGTACTCGGCCTCATCACTGGAGCGAGACACGGTGGGCTGCCTCTTGGAGGACCAAGAGACGAGCGACGAGCCGAGGTAGACGCAGTAGCCACTCGTGGAGCGCCGCGTATCCGGGCATCCTGCCCAGTCCATGTCCGAGTAGGCAACAAGGTCGGTCGACGTCGAGGGCGAAGCATGCAGTGACAGGCCGTAGCCCATGGTACCACAGACGTAGTGTAGAATCCGCTTCACCGCGGCCCAATGAGCATCCCGAGGAGCATGCATATGCAAGCACACCTGCTGCACAGTGTACTGGAGCTCCGGACGTGTCAACGTCAAGTACTGGAGGGCACCGACGATGGAGCGGTAGAACGGCGCGTCGGATGCCAGCGACCCAGCACTGGCGGAGAGCTTGGCCTTCGTGTCGACAGGAGTGGGTGCAGGATTGCATTTAAGCATTCCCGCACGCTCGAGAAGTTCTTGGGCATACTTCCGCTGATGAAGGAAGAACCCGTCCGCACGCCGGACAACCTCGATGCCGAGGAAGTAATGGAGCGGGCCAAGGTCCTTCAACGCGAGCTCAGCGCGAAGACTGCCGGTGAGCTGTCGAAGAAGACCAGCGGTGGAGGCCGTCAAGATGATGTCGTCGACGTATAGCAGCAGGTAGGCCATGTCGTTGCCGGTCTGGTAGACGAACAACGACACATCAGAACACGTGGAGCGGAACCCAAGCTGATGCAGGAAGCCGGCGATGCGCTGGTACCAGGCGCGGGGCGCCTGCTTCAGTCCATACAAGGACCGAGAGAGCAAGCACACATCATCGGGGCGCTCGGTGTCGACTACGCCGATGGGCTGCTGGCAGTATAACTGCTTCTGCAGATGGCCATGAAGGAAAGCGTTGGAGACGTCCATCTGATGCACCGGCCATGCGCGAGAGGCGGCAAGGTGCAACACCGTGCGGATCGTGCCCGGTTTGACAACCGGGGCAAACGTATCCGTGAAGTCGACGCCAGCGCGTTGCCGAAAGCCGCGCACGACCCAGCGTGCCTTGTAGCGCTCGAGAGTACCGTCGGAGCCGAGCTTGTGCTTGAAGACCCATTTGCCGGTGATGATGTTGGCGCGAGGGGCCGGGGAACCAGCTCCCAGGTCCGGTTACGCTGCAGCGCATCGTACTCCTCCTGCATGGCGGCGCGCCAATGCGGGTCGTGCAAGGCGGCGCGAGCCGAGGTGGGCACCGGCGAGAGGGCGGAGGTGGGCGCACCAGCGGCTGGCGGGCTGGCCATGGAGCCGGTTGGACCGGCCTGCTGGCTTGGTGGGCCGGCCAGGGAGCCGGTTTGACCGGGCGGCCGACCGAGCGAGGGAGCGGAGGCCCCTGGACACCACCCCGGTTGGCACCGGTCAGAGAACCGGTTTTGACTGGGCCGGCCGGTCGCCTGGCCGGTTCGACCGGGTTCTGGACCGGGGCGGCGGCTGGGAGGCACTCCGCCGTCGTGCGGCAGGACGCTGTTGCCGCTGGCCCAGAAGGCGGACGCGGTAGACGGGGACGCCGTGCAGACGTACTGGTCGGCGGGTGACGTGGGCATTACCCTTCGGGTAACTGATATTTCCCTATCCTGTACGGCCCAACTGGAGGCCCATGAAGATACCCAATGGCAAGGTGGGCCACTAGGACGGTGCTGGAAAAGATTCCTTGAAGAGCAAGACAGAGATGAGCCGAAAAAGGAAAGTTTAGAGCTAGGTCTTTTGTAAATCTAGTCGTACCCGGACAGATCTCTTGAGACCTGGCCTCCTATATAAAGGCCAGGAGAGGGGCTGCCGAGGGACACAATCAATCTTAGCAACTTTAGCCACCAGAAGTCTAGAGCTAGGTCGCCGTAGCACTTAGCCTCTCGACGAGACTACAGCCGAAACCTTCGGCACCCCATTGTAACCCAATATTCTCATAATCAAGATCAGACAGGCAGGACGTAAGGGTTTTACCTCATCGAGGGCCCCAAACCTGGTTAAATCGCTCTCCCCGCTCGTCTGTTCACCGATGTCTCGTGTCAGCCTACAGGATTCCATCAACCCTAAGCCCAATCGGTGGGCATTGCCGAGGAGTACCCTCGACAATTGGCGCCGTCTGTGGGAAGTCTGTCGGCACAAGACCCGACATCGGCAGCTCCAGTCATGTCGTTGACAGCCTCGTCGACACCATCATCCCCATCATCACCATCATCGCCAAGACTAGGAAGCCCGATTCGATTCGGCTCCTACGAATTCACCCCGCACAGCGACTCCTCGCGCTCAACCTTCTCGGATCTACAAGGAAACATGGAGATGACGTTCGGCAGCGTCCACTACTACGTCAACACGGAAGGAGTCCTTCGACTGCTAGGTCCTCACACCCCCAGGTCGGCGAGGAAATCACCACCACCGGCCGCAGGGCCAAGCCTGTCATCATCAGTCGACCTCTCGGCCGGCCTGACCAACTCGACGAACTCATCCTCACCATCAACCCCTTGGTCGACGTCTTCAATGTCAGTCGGATCCGACAACCTCGTGTCTTCAGAGATGACCTCATACTACTGTTTGAACTGCGACACTAGGCACGGGTTGGGATCGAGTGATACACCGTTCATCTGGAGCGCCCGGTATTCGTCGGGAGAGGACAGCGTCGACAGCGTCGCCAAGAAGGACACCTGGAAAGCAGCGCGCCATCAAGTTTATGCCGCCAATAACACAAGAAACAGTGGAGATGGAGATCACACTCCCCGATCCAGTAGGCAGATAAGTTTTGAGAACAGCGCCAGTAACAACAATAGCGATTACACCATCGCAGAGGAAGAGTGGGCAGCAGCCAGGGCGGCCGTGCTTAACAACACATCGCTCCCCGCACGAACCTCGGTTGGAACCCTCAACGCCTATCGCTCTATATTGGAAAAGAATAGGGAACGCTTATCAAAAGAACAAGCCACCCTCGAGAGACGCCTATCCGCTGCGGAACAATCTAGCGAACGACGGAGAGGCTCGCGAGGAAGCGCCTCCCGAAGCAGTCAAGGCATAGGCAAGCATCGATCAAGGCTATCCAGGCTTTCCGAAGATGACGCCATAGAAATCACGTCGAATCTAACCAAGTCCTTCATGACCACGGACACCGCGGGCATGGCACGGCCAAAAACCGTCGAGGGAGCAACTGCCAACCTCGCAGCGTACCTCATCAATCAGCGACCCGAAGGTTCTATGGCTCAAGCTCACCGGGGCGCCTTAGAAAGTCTCGCATTATTATGAGACAACCTGGTCCCACGGAAGGAAAAGACCACATTCCAAGCCAGTGGCTCAAAGCATCGCTCGAGGGGTGCTCGAGATGAAATCACCCTGAGCAGAATCGATAAAGCAAGACGACGACGCGCCGCTAGAGAGGCATATGATAGTGACACCTAAGATGAAAGCCATGAGAACGACGGCGAGCTAAGGGGGGCCGATTGTTTAAGCTACAAGATCCGCGAGGCGATGCCGCCCAAAAAGTTCAAACCCACCCCCACCGACGCTGCCAAATACGATGGACAACAGGAGCCGAGGTCTTGGATAGACGATTACCTACAGACTGTAATCTTACACAAGGGAAATCAGATAGCAGCAATGCAGTGCTTGCAGCTTTACCTGAAGGATTCGGCACGAGCTTGGCTGAGAGGCCTGCCGAAAGGTTCCATCAAATCATGGGACGATCTAGTGGACACTTTCGTTGCCAATTTCCAAGCAACATACAAAAGACCCGTCAGGATCGAGGAATTACGACATTGCCAACATAAGAAGAAGGAGTCGATGCGCGCCTACATCGGGAGATTCACCAAACTCCTAAACGCTGCCGAAGATGTCTCTGTCGATAGAGCAATCGATGCTTTCAGCGATGGCATCCTACGTGAAACCTACATAGAGGAGCTTGGGTGCAAGAAGCCAAAAACTATAACCAAGTTAATGGAAATCGCCAACAGCTGGGCTGATGGCGAGGACACATACGAAGGCCTCGACAGCGCAGTGACGACGAAGACGACGATCAGCCGAAGCACGACTCGGGTGGACGAAGGGATCGCCGCAAGAAAAGAAAAGACCGCAGTTACGATGACAGTAACCTGGTAGCTGTGGGTACTCCGATCGGCGGGACGATCGATACGACGACAGACGAGACGATCAACAGGACGGCAATAGAAGCAACTCTGGAAATTGCGGCAGTTACAAACCACGACCACAGAGGACTTCCGAGCTACCCTTTGCCGAACAGATAAACGCTCCCTGCTACCTGCTCTCGTACGTTGATTCCAAAGACAACAAGACGAAATCAAGTCATCTGCTCAGGGATTGTCGACAGTTCATTGAAATGCAGAAGCTCATCCAGCAGCAACAACAGCCAACACCATGGATTCAAGATGAGCAAAGTCTTCATGGATGGCGGAAGTGGATTAAACCTGATATTCGTCGACACAATCAGAAGTATGGGGATCACTATGAGGATGTTAGAAGAGACATATACTTGTTTTCATGGGATTCTCCCCACTTCACCGGCGTACTCCCTTGGCAAAGTTTATCTGAACGTCGTCTTTGGCAAACCCGACAACTTCAGGAAGGAAAAGATCGAGTTCGAAGTCGTAAACTGGGAATCGCAGTACCACGCTATACTCGGAATACCAGCTTATGCCAAGTTCATGGCTGTGCCGCATTACACATACCTCAAGCTGAAAATGCCTGGGAGCAACGAGACAAACATCACAGTCTATGGAAGTTTCTCACGCTCAGACAATTGTGATCGCGACTTTCAGAAGATCGCTGCGAAGTTTGGACTAAAACAGGAAATCATCGATCTCCCTTCCAAGCCATCGGCATACGATAACAAGGAAGACGAACGCGTCAGGAAGGCGAAGAAGAAGCCAACCGATCTTGCCCTAGAAGTTTCGACAGTAAAAGCTTCGGCAGTTGATGGCACAACAGTCGTAGAAGAAAGCAAGACACTGGCAATCACCGCCGAAACTCCTGGTGAAATAAACGACGCTCCCAAAATCGCTGACGCGGTGGGCAAGCCAGAAGATAAGAAGAACCCTTTCCTCGCTTAAGAAGATGGATAGTATTTAGTTTTTTCCTTTCTTTTCAACAGGGCCCCCCTCTTCCTTTTTTCTCGCCCTTAGTTCCGTGCTTACTTTATTAATAAGAACTTAAAGTTTTGATTCCTTGCAAAGCAGTGCAGTAATTCGGAGCACCCGAACCACATCATCATAAAACCTCGCTTGCGTCCCTCGACGAATGTTGGTGCGACGGAGGACGCGCCAAAAGATTGTACTCCGAAAAAGCCTCTGAAACTACGAGTGCTAAAGGATGCAATACCAACAAGGACACTGCCCTTCTCCTCTGATATAGATGCCTCTAAGAGCACCGTAACTAGCAAGAGTTTGGAAATACGTATATCAAACGACCCACGTTCGATACTTCACCTATGGAAGTATCAAGGAACGACGGAGTCATCGGCAGAGCTAGTGCTACCGATATATTCGGGAGCTGCTGTCAGGACATGCATCGGTTGATAGCAAAGTTGCACATACAACGGGTTTAGCAAGACCCGCAACACGAGTTGATCACTCAAATAATTTGCTGACCAACTGATACGTCCAAAACGTATCTACTTTCCCGAACACTTTTGCTATTGTTTTGCCTCTAATTTGTGTATTTTGGATGCATCTAACACGGACTAACGCTGTTTTCAGCAGAACTGTTCTGGTGTCTCGTTTTTGTGCAGAAATCCAACTTTTGGGAAAATCCTCGGAATTTATGCAGAAGGCCCTATTTTCCCAGAATACTGATGGAGCCAGAAGGACAAGTAAGGTGGAGGCCCGAGGGCCCCACACCATAAGGCGGCGTGGCCTAGGGGGGGCCGCGCGGCCCTATGATGTGGCCCCCTCGGCCGGCCTCCGACGCCCTCCTTCGGACTATATAATGCCTTCGACCTAAAAACGCACGGAGAGAAGTCGAAGTTGCCAGAAAGCCTCCAGAACGCCGCCACATCGCGAAACTCCGTCGCGGGAGCCAGAAGTCTCCGTTCTGGCACTCCACGGGGACGGGGAATTAGAGGAGATCATCGCCATCATCACCACCGACGCCTCTCCATCAACCAGCCATGCTTCCCCCATCCATGTGTGAGTAATTCCCCCGCTGTAGGCCGAAGGGGATGGTAGGGATTGGATGAGATTGGTCATGTAATAGCATAAGATTGTTAGGGCATAGTGCCTAGTGTCCGTAATTGGTACTTTGATGATATTGTTGCAACTTTTTATGCTTAATGCTTGTCACTAGGGCCCGAGTGCCATGATCTCAGATCTGAACATGTTATTGTTTCATCAAGATATTCATTGTTTATGGTCTTACCTGCAAGTTGTATACACATGTCGCTGTCCGGAACCGATGGCCCCGAAGTGACAGAAATCGGGACAACCGAAGGGGATGGTAGTGATGTGAGGATCACATGTGTTCACGGAGTGTTAATGCTTTGCTCCGGTACTCTATTGAAAGGAGTACCTTAATATCCAGTAGTTTCCCTTGAGGCCCGGCTGCCACCGGCTGGTAGGACAAAAGATGTTGTGCAAGTTTCTCATTGCGAGCACGTACGACTATAATTGGAACACATGCCTATTGATTGCTTTGTACTTGGATACCGTTTTATTATTATCTGCAAATGCCCTGCTATGATTGTTACATGAGTTTCTCTCATCCATGCAACGCCCGTCATCCGTCCCCGTGCCTACAGTATTTTAATCCTGCTGTTTACTATAATCACTACTGCTGTCTCTGTTACTCTGCTGCTGTTATTTCACTATCCCATCTTTGCTATAAAACTGTTACTACTGATAAACTCTTGCGAGCAAGTCTGTTTCCAGGTGCAGCTGAATTGACAACTCCGCTGTTAAGGCTTCCAAGTGTTCTTTGTCTCCCCTTGTGTCGAATCAATAAATTGGGTTATACTACCCGCGAAGACTGCTGCGATCCCCTATACTTGTGGGTCATCACCAACGAACACACATACGCTTAAACGAGTAATTAAGATTTGCTCCTCCCAAAATTTGCCAACGTCATTAACATGGTAAAAGGTGCATATATATATGCACCTACCGAAAAAATAGTTTAAAATTCACAATCCGAAACCTCGGATGTAATAGCAGAATTATCTATTTACAATAAGAGCATGATCCTGAATTACTCCTGCAGAGTTTCCTTTTCTTCAGGTGTCTTCGAATCCCCCTCAAGCTTGTCGACAATTATATTGGCGGGCAATACTACCTTCGGGTACAGCGGCTCCAAACTACCAACCACATTAGCAATGCTCAGCAGGTTTGCCGAAGGATAACGCGCAAGGACGAGGGCAAGTGTAAATCTGGCTCCTACAAAAACTTGAGCTCGCACCAAGTCTCGAATCTTCTGGGTGTTGCTAAACTCCGACATTAAAGTCAACAGCGTGGGAGGGACCGCGTTCAAAGGGAACATCATCCTCCATATCACTCTTAGCCCTTTGTAGCACTTGTCGAAGAAGCGATGGACTTGCTGGACACGATCTTGGAACTTCGCGACAGCCGAAGCTTTCGAGTGCACTTTCCAGAAAACCTCATCCGCTGATGATAGCTGGGTCAATGCGTTCACACGCTCGTGGATCCGTTTGTTCTCTTCAGCACGGTTCGGAGCTATGACTAGCAAAGGAATCAAGCGAAGTTCAGATGGTGCATTTTGAAGAAAAGTATTGGGCTAAAGGATCAGGAAGCTTACAGTTTAAACTTTCGGTGGCCTTATGCAGTTCAGTAAGAGCATAGCGCTCTACGTCAGCCGCAATCTCGCTCTTCTTTTTGATAATGGCGGCCAAGGCATATGTGTTGCGCAAATCCTTCTCCATTTGCGCGATCCGATCCTTCATACACTGGAGTCGATCACTTTCAGAAACAGCACCCGAAGAATCGTCGACAAACGAAGGCACGGGGAAAACCTACAACCAACGTCAAAGGATATGATGGATAGTATCGCTTCAGCATTACAAGCTACCCCCATCGGGAGAATGCAAGTAAAATATCATAATAAGAGTACACTGGCAACATTGCCAGCATGAAATTTATTACAACCACAAGTCTTACGACAGGACACTGTTTCAAATCAAGCTAAAAAGAAGTCCGTTACAAGAATCAAGGGGCTTGGGTCTGGTTCTACAAACTTGGGCCAACTGATGATTTCTTTGCCGAAACCAGCTGAAGGAGTTGGCGTGCACACTTAAGAGCTGAGGTTTTAAAAACGCCAAGGTCGACAAACTGCCCATCTCGCTCTTTCGGCAGCTCCTTAGACATCTCTTCAATATCGGCCTTGAAGCCATGACCCATCATGAGTTGGAAGGCTCAGAGGGCACCATAGGTACGTGAAGTACGTTTGAATACCTCGATAACCTCCTTGGTGTTGATGGCGAAAGCATCGATTAGCTGCCCCAAAGTCTTGTCTTGGCTAATCTTGGGGAAGATCATCGAGTGCATCCGTGTCATGGCTCCCTTGCCCTTCTCGAGGAGGTCCCGAGTAAGCTGGTGTGAAGCAAGAGTCATCGACACACCGTTCGCCGGAGAATTGTTCGGAAGCTTATCTAACGCATCAGCAGGGATATCGACGGCATCTGTGAAGAATGAAATGGGAAAGATTACTAAACAAAGGATTGGATTCACAAAGTAGTAATCAACAGGAAAGCAGAAAAAGAATTACTGAGCAAAGCCAAGGAAGACTGGCGAAGAAGATCATCCTTTTCGGCCGCCCAAGCTTCAGCGGCCAGCCTAGACGCTTCTTCGTCCTTCAGCTTCTCCTTCAGCCCCTTGAGTTCCTCCCTCAGGGAGTCGATTTCTTGGTGGGCTTCGGCAACTATTTTTATTGCACCCTCCAATTTTGAGGAGGAAGACTTAACTTCCTTCTGCAGCCGAGCCTTGTCCACTTCCAGGGAGGTGAATTGGGAGGCGAAGGTCTCCAAAGAAGATATGACAGTTCGTAGATCCTTGAGAAAAGAAAAAAGAAGATATTTGCCGAAGGATTATTAGTCAAAGCACCTTCAGGAAAATTTGTGCTGCGACCAAAGAAGACTTACAGGTTTCCCTGAAGGAGGAGTTGTGGCGGCAGCAGTCGAAGGAATATCTTTCCCCCTGAAAAGGGAGGAAGCAGTCGATACTTGGGCCGCCGGGGCTGCAGAAGGGGCCGAAGTCTCGGAAGCTGCAACATTCGACAGAGCGGCACCAGATTTAGCCTTCTTAGACGGAGGCTCAATGAAACCTTCGTCACTGCAAAGAAGAAAATTGGTAAGAATTAGGAAAGAAATGCGAATGGCAAAAGCGAAATACAAATTCTAGGGAAAAAGTAAGAACTTACAGTTCAAAGAGATCGTCTTCATCGGCAAAGCCGCCGGTTGATTTCTTTGCAGGCGAAGCTCTGGCCTCCTCCACAGCTGCATTAACAAAGGCATCATGATCAACTTTGTCACCACGCACTGATCCCGCTATGTTGCAAGTATCGTTGACTGGGGGAGGAGGATTGGTAAAGCAGCTTCAGAATCCATCGGATCATCGTGTTCGTCCTTTGGGTTGGTGTTCTCGACAGTATGACAATTGTCAGGGGCTGAGGAATCTCTCCCTTCGGAAGTATCATCCAGCAGGTCACGCAAGTCTCCAGAAGCTATGAGAGTCTGCCGAAGAATAATATGTAAGAACAATGATAGTCATGTTGATCAAGGAGAATATAGTAATAAGAGTATGAGAAGGAAAATTTACGTCTAGTGGAGGATGATCGGCATCAAAAGGTGGATGAGAAGATATCAGCGGAATTGAGTCTTCTTGGCTGAAGAGAGTAAGGCATCGAACTTCGTCAAGCAGCTCCTTTTCCGATAGTTCAGCAACGTTTATTCTGGTCTCATCCTTCGAACCCGAATATAACCACATCAGATGAACCCTGGCCATGACTGGTTGAACCCGATGTTTTAGGAACACGGCAGCTACCTCTGTGCCAATCATGGTCTGGCTATCGGCTTCTTTGATCCGAAGAAATTTGGCAAATAACTCGTCGGCTGCTACCTTTTCGTCGGGAGAAAGGATGTTCTTCCAAGAGTGCTTAGGTTTGGCTTCGAGAACGTCGGCAAAGCGGAGAAGCTGGGATTCGATGGTTGAAGAATCCTTAATATAGAACCACTTCAGTCTCCATCCTTGCACAGATTCCCTCATTGGAAAGTTGAAGTAATTGACTGAACGGACAACGAACCCCACTCCCCCAATGACAAAGGGTCCATTACTACTGCTGTATCTCTTAACAAAGAAGATTTTCTTCCACAACCCAAACTGAGGCTCGATGCCCAAAAACGCTTTGCAAAGGGTGATGAACACAACAAGATGAAGGATTGAGTTGGGAGTAAGTTGCCACAATTGGATTTCATAGGACCGCATAAGGTGATGAAGGAACTTGTGAGAAGGAAGCGAGAGACCTCGATACAGGAACGACAAGAACATCACGGTAAAACCAGCAAGAGGATTAGGCCGAGAGATCGCACCTGGGAGAATTACATTCCCCTCGTCGGAGGAGACTAGACCAAGGCTTCGGGCCCTCTTTTCATCATGCTTCGTGATGGAGGATGCTAGCCAATCGCCGGGATTGGTCCCGGCCGCGGAGCTGACGGCGCTGGCGGCGCCAGAGCTTGGGGAGGAGCGTCTGGAGCGCTTCTCCTCGGAAGATTTGAAGGGGCCTTGGTGGCGGCGCGGCCACTCACGGAACTGGCGGCGGCATCGGGGTTCTTCTTCTTCACCATCGTTGGATCTGGAGAGGATCTAAAAATGGTGGTGGCGGCGCAGCGGTTATGAGAGAAGAAGGTGGAAGAAGGAAAGGAGGATGCTACGATGATGTGAGAAAATACTAAGGATTTTGCCCTGAGAGATTTTAAGTATGGGGGAACTTGAGGATTACGTGGGCATGTGTCATTGCTCCCAGTTCATTAAAAGGACCCTCTTTTCATCGTTGATCGCAGAAATCAAGGAGGCGCCTTGGTAACCGTATGAGAAAGGCGGATATTACTTAAAAAACCGAGCCACACAGAGGTAGGATGGGCCCAATGGGTGGTGTCTTGTCAGTCAAAATCAGAATATTAGTAACGTCATCAGTGATGTCGTCAAGACCGCGGGAAGCATTCGAAGAAATATAAAAGGTATCAGATGATGGACTCGAGTCTATGCATTCGAAGATACCCTGTGCGCTGGAACCAATAAAACATGAAATTGAAGAATACCCTAGTGAAGAAATATTTGAAGGAAAAGATGAAATTTTCAGCTCGAGTCTGAACCCGGCCGCAAGCACCCGTGCTCAGACTCGGGGGCTACTCCCATCGGGAGCGCTAGACGCGCACCCGATAAAACTTTTTTGCACTCCAGGATCATGCCCGGGTACTTGATTCTGTGTAGGGTAACGTTGTTTTGCCATCGGCAGTTAACCAGCAAAAGTTGGGCACGTTACTCATTATCCCTTACGCGTTGAAACCTTACTGAAGAATACAAGCCCCGACGCAAATGTGTCGGATGTCCCATAAAGACTTGAAGAAAGCTTCGGCAGAAGAAGACATCGAGTGGTACAACTTGAGTCTACGCACGGATTGCAAGCATCCGCACCTAGACTCGGGGGCTACTCCCATCGGGAGCGCTGGACGCGCACCCGATAGAAGAAGATGATGCTGTTACAAGATGGACAAGAACAATCAAGGAGAAGATCATTAGGTGGAGGCATGCTTTAGCCTCTACCTGAAATATCTTCGGCTAGACACTCGGGGACTACTGACGTGGGCATTACCCTTTGGGTAACTGATATTGCCCTATCCTGTACGGCCCAACTGGAGGCCCATGAAGATACCCGATGGCAAGGTGGGCCACTAGGATGGTGCTGGAAAAGATTCCTTGAAGAACAAGACAGAGAGGAGCCGAACAGGGAAAGTTTAGAGCTAGGTCTTTTGTAAACCTAGTCGTACCCGGACAGATCTCTTGAGATATGGCCTCCTATATAAAGGCCAGGAGAGGGGCTGCCGAGGGACACAATCAATCTTAGCAACTTTAGCCACCAGAAGTCTAGAGCTAGGTCGCCGTAGCACTTAGCCTCTCGACGAGACTACAACCGAAACCTTCGGCACCCCATTGTAACCCAATATTCTCATAATCAAGATAAGACAGGCATGACGTAAGGGTTTTACCTCATCGAGGGCCCCGAACCTGGGTAAATCGCTCTCCCCGCTTGTCTGTTCACCGATGTCTCGTGTCAGCCTACAGGATTCCATCAACCCTAAGCCCCAATCGGAGGGCATTGCCGAGGAGTACCCTCGACAGCGGGGTAGCGTGTAGACGGCCACCGCACGCCCGCACGTGTGCGGGTGAGCATGGGCCCAGGGGCCGCAGCGATGGGCGGCGAGGCGGCCGATGAAGAGGCGGTCGAAGGAGACGCCGCGGGCGACGGGGGCACCGGAGGCGCCTCGGTTGTCGCGGGCGACTGGGACGCCAGGGGCGACGGCGGGCGCCGGGGCGCCGCGGGCGACGAGACGCCGAGGGACCAGGCGGGGCCACCGCCATTGCCACCACCGCCACGGCGACGACGTCCGCGGCGACTACCGCCAGAAGTACCTGTCTGCCCGGTCCAGGGCCGGTCTAATCAGCCTGGGCGCCGGCGGGGCCGGTCCACGGTCCGGTCTGGCCGGCCTGGTGACCGGACTGGCCGGTCCACGGCCCGGTCTGACCGGCCTGGTGGCCGGCTGCGGGGAAACCCGGCGGCGGACCCGTGGGGCGAGGCGCGGGGGCACGAGGCGCGGGAATCTGGGCACCGCGGGAGAAGCCGGCGACGAAGGCGGTATGGGCCACCCGAGCCCGGAGATGCTTGAGGCGGCGCTCCTCGAGGCGCAGGTAGGCCACGGCCTGCTCGGAGGTGGGCGCGGTGAGGAGCGTGAGGTTTGAGGCGGCTTTGCTGAGATCCTCGCCGAGACCCGCCGACAGGGTGGAGAGCATGATCTTGTCATCGATCGGGAACTTCAAGTCACGGAGCTCGTCGGAGAGGCTCTTCAGCTTGAGGGCGTACTCGTCGAGAGACAGGTCATTCTGGTGGGTGCCGAAGAACTCCTGCTGGAGGAAGGTGACCCGCTGGATTTTGTTGTCGGTGAAGAGACGGATGATCTTAGCCCAGACCGTGTGGGCGGAGTCGCCGTCGCGGACGATGGTGCGGAAGATATCGTTGGAGACGGTGTAATATCCCAGGTAATGGGGTAACAAAAATAGAGGAAACAGATGTGTGCATTGCATTCATGCATAGAAAATCTGGGGAATTTTCGCGCTTTAAAGTAAAACAGTCACAGTAACTGAAGTTTCACTTGACCTTGGTGGAATTGAAGTAGCTCATCAAGTCAAGCGCTATAAACCTCAATGTGACTTTGTTAAAACCTTGTTTTGGGTAGAGATGATTTGATCTAAGGGGTTAGATCAAATGGAACTAATAATCAACATAACAACACTTTACTCAATGATAAATTGCTTGATCTTATTAAAGATCATAACATGGTATTCCTTGCCATAACATATGAACATACATCTACTTGGAAAACAAGTAACAATAAATGGAGAAACTATTCTTGACTAATCTTTTCCATGTCTTAAACTAATCCTTGATCCTACCATGAACCTCATGGTATTCATTCTACTTTATTCCTGGAAACATAACAAGGAGATCAACCCTAGAAATATATATCTTTCTCTATTCCATATTATTATACATCAAACCTAGAGAGGTGAGAGTCCTATTTCATTTTGGGAAGCAATGACAAACCTAGAGGCAAACTTTGGATATAAATATCCATATGATCACAACATCATCTTTAAAGAGAAACCCTAGACTATTATTCCAGACCATCCCTAGAGAGAGAACCCATTTATGTTAACCATAGACATTGGTGACCACATCAATCTCTATGGAGCCTAACCTTAGGTTATCATTGAATTCCTTCCTAAATGAGAGAGAGACCATTCATACCAATTCTAGGTTACCTATTTAAGAATAAAGGACAACCATTGAACTAAAGTATTAGGAGTTAAACCATATCATTTGGGAGTGGTGAGCTAGCCAATACCAAATGGAGTAAGATCATATCCATGAGTTGATGAAGTAGGGTAGCAACTAATTCAACCAAGATAGCCAAGTGGAGTTTTAGACTTGATACCTAAATAAATATTAGGAGTACACCATAAACCCTAGAATCAACCATTCCTATATGAGAGAACTCAAGCTATGGAGTTACACTAAAAATAGATGAGGCAACACCTGGATTTGAGAGAGAGAACTATTCTTATGACCAGATGATCATATCGTCATTGTTGAGTAAAACCCTAACATAATATCTCAGGCATTCTCCTGGGATATAAACTTTAGAGGCAACCATAGTAGTCCCATCCAAGAAAGTAAGGTATAAGTACTATACCTTAGCTGATCAAGACAATACTTGATCATGGAAGTGAGAACCCCATTTAATGAGAGACCCTTAGGAAGCCAAACCTTGATCATTATTAATCCAGTGATGATCCTAAACCCTAAGAACTTAAGGTATTGAGAATAAACCCTAATAGGATAAGTAGATCTCATTCCCACATGAAATTACTGGGAGATCACTAGTAAGCAATCCTAGACTTATATCCCAACCTTTAATTGTGAACCACTTGGTGATCACAAATAGAATCCTACCATATCTATATTTCATAAATTAATGAACCTAAGAAAACCTTAGAGTTAAACACTATACTTTATATGGTGAGAAACCAATCATCCATATGACCAAAGTTAACTATAAAAAGAACTATAACAACTTTGGTTACTTTAACAATAGCTTAAGGATATAATAGAGATCTATTGATATAAGATAAAACCAATTCTCAAGTCCTTAGTAATTAAAAGAGAACAAAAACAATTAAGCAAGTAACCATATTATTTTGGTTAGGGAGGATTAAACCCTAGCAAATGCAATATGATGTCATCCCAATTCTATAAATTAGAATTGTATCTCAACCCTAGTTTACACATCACTATGGAGATTGCAATATAAACCTAGACCATAATTGAGAATCAAACCCATAGCCATTATGTAAATATCATTAGGACCCTGGTATGACATATTAATGAAATCTTATGCTTCACTTATTAAACCTGAGAAGAACCCTTGTGATACATCTGATAAGTAAGACCATAAGTGTGATTATCAACCACTCACCCTTGTAATCAAGACCAAATCATTATGGGAACAATATTTACTCTAGGCATTTTCAAAGATAATAATAGTGTTAAACTCAGAAAGGGGATTAATAGAAACTATTAAACCTTAATAAGCTGGTGATCACATAAAATCATATGTAAGTCATCCACTTCTCAAATGGGAACCAAGTCTTAATAATAACCTCTGAAATACTTTGAGTTGCAATTATCAACTCTCATAAATCCTAACAGAATTAATTTACAAGAAAAAGGAAATTAAAAATGAGAATTGAAACCCATGTCTATTTGCTATTATGAACAAGCCACAACTATGCATTCTAATCCAATAAAAAAGTATTTGTTTCAAATAAAGAATGAAGTAATAGTCCTTGAACTACATCTCAATTCAATTAACATAACAAGAACCCTACAATTCAAATTTGAATTTAAATCAGATTCAAATAGAAAATATAAAACAGAAAATAAAAACAGAAAAAAGGAAAATGGGGGAAAAACTCACCTGGACTTACCTTACCACGCAGCAGCCCAGCACGAGCCCACCAGGACGGCCCAGTCCATCGCCAGAACCAGCCCAACCCCAGTCCTCGTACCCCTTCGCGAGGATAAACACGCAGAAGACGTCCTCGTCTTCGTCTTCTTCCCTGGACGCCCAGGAGCTCGACACCGCGACGCCCGCACCACGTCCCGCGGTCGCCGCCGCCGTTGTGGACCTCCAGTGCACACCAACAACCCTATAAAACGTGTAGAAGCTCTCAATCGAACCCCTCTTCGTTCCAATCGTCCAAAACACCGAAACCCTAGCTCGCCGGAGACCACACCGCCACACCGATTCCGGCCACCCCTGGAGCCGCCGTTGAGCTCAGGAGGAGCGCCTCGACGTCCTCAATCATCGGGTACAGCCACACATCAAGGGGAGCTCGGTGGTGGAGTAATTCCACCGTTCCCTTCCGCGGTTCTGCGAGGGAAAAGTCGACCGTGTCGTCGTCTCCGGCCATCTCCTTCGCCAATTCGAAGCAATACGCATCAAGGGTGAGCATGCGCTTCTCGGCAACCTATTACTAGCCTTCAGCATCCACCGTAGCTTGCTATCACCGTATGACCACCGTCCGCCGCCGCTGATCATCACCGTTCGCCGTGCTCCGGCGACCATTTCTGGGCGGCGCGGCCACCAGTAGATTCGCCTCATCGCCCTCGTTCCAACGCACACGCATATGCCCCCGCGGGAACTAAGAATCACCGGCGCCGTCGATCACTGGCCGCCGGCAGAGCCCATGGTTGCCACCTCGGCACCATGTGGCAGCCAGCGTGGCTAAGGCCCACCAGTCAGTGACTGTGTGGGTAGAGTCACCGGGTACATTTAGTAGATTCTGTTTAAATTTAAATCCAGAAAATTGCTGCAACTTCATTTAATTATAGAAAATTCATAAAAACTCAGAAAAAATAATATAAGATATCAAAATTCTTATAAAGATAAACCCTATCCAAGAAAAATATAAAATGAAATTTTTATTATTAATAAAAATTTAATTATTTAATACTTGTTATTTAAAGCCTTTAAATTTAAATTCTAAATACAACTAAAAAATTCAGAAATTAAGAAACCATTTATAAATTAAATAAAACCAGTAAGCAAATAAAGAAAACATGAAAACTAATTTTCTTTATTTGCAATCATATTAAATCATTATTAGGGAAATTTAAACCCTAATTAATAATTACCCTAATTAGTAAATTATTTAAAAATAATAAAAAGCCAAATTAAATATTAATTTTATTTCTAAGTTATTAATAACTTCAACTTTAACATGAAGTTATTAATCATAGAAATTAAATCGTAAATAGCAAACCCTAGATCCCACATGGAATGACATTATAACCGTATCATTTCATGTGACTCCTAAAACCCTAAATTAATTAGGAACCCTAGTTCCATTATTACATGTGAACCTTAAACTGCTTCTAACCTAAACCCTAGGTTAGAACATGTGATCATGATACCTTCTTTCAAAGTATAGAACCCTAGTAGCAAGTAAATAATTGTCTTGGCCACATAAAATGTAGAAAACCTATCACTAATATATGGGTATCCCATGTGTTCATCTTCATCAGACCTAGATAATTAAGTAGTGTTAACTAAGTGTAAACCCTAGATCCTATTACCAAAGCCATCAGCATTATTTATCCCTATTTAGCATCACACCATTGTGATGAACCCTAATAGCAACCATACCTACTATTTGACATTACATAACCCTGTTCCACTAAACCCTATCAGTATGAGATAATTATTAATCATCCTATTTAGGAAACCACCATTCCTTACTTAGTAGATCCAATAGAAAACCCTAGACAACCTCAACCCTAATTGATATACTTCTTATTACTTAAGAAGTATGTTCTTCAAAAGTTATTCTTTTGAAGTAAATAAAGAGTCATCACCAACCCTGCTTATAAGGACCTATAAACCCTAGCCAGCTATCACTAGCAAGATAAACCAACTTTGACACCAACCATGCATAATGAATTGCTCAGGATACCTAGGCTCATCTTAGCCTTACAAGCCCTAGGTGTTGATGAATCCAACTTTGTTGGGATCCATCTAATATCTACTCCAGAACCAATTGGAACCATAGTTAACCATAGAACCCACCAACCTAATTATCATACTTGTTCTTTATTAGAACATGTTCTTCAAAAGTTATTCTTTTGAAATATATGATAATTAATTATTAACCATACCATATAGTGTTAAAACTAACCACTGTTCTTTACTTGATAACATTATGCCAAGTATCATTCTTTGTGTACTCAATTGATGATTATTCTTTATGATCTACCTATTTATAGTACCAAGTAATCACACCTGAATAAGAACCTTGTATGTGAATCACTCTAAAAGTGCAACACACCCTAAACCAATCATTACAACTCACTGATCCTAAATCATCGGGGTTAGGTCACGCTTAGAGCGATTGCATCTCATTCTTATGCATTATTGCATCCTTGCCAATCTTTTAAACATCGTCCTTACCGGACGATGATGCTATTTCAGAATTTGGAGTTATTGCGTAATGAAGACCTTGTCTGCATAATCTTGCAGCCAAGAAAGGCAAGTTCATCACTTGCTCATGTCATTTGAGTATTTCTATCAAATTACTTGCAAAGTATTATGGTTATCACTATTGCATAAAAACCAAAACCACTATTTTCATAACTATGAATATGACTATGTGGTGGGCAATGGAACCATGGATTGTGTTGATAAGGTGGAGGTTCCATTGCAAGGGTTTATATCCATCTAGGATTAAGCAACAAATGTCGCCAGTGATTCTTGTGCCGTAATACCCGTGTTAACCATAAGATCCGGAGTGGGACGGAGTAGTCAAAAGTGTTTCCACCTCTCGTTCATCAACGGATGCTCATTACCGGGTGCTCATGATCTTGCGAGACTTGATGCAGGGGTGGGAACCTGTAGAAGTCCCAACGGTAATGAGGTCTATGATGGGTTGCATCTGCCGGCGTAGGAATGTATGGTAGAGCCCTGCATTGACGTCGTGGTCGGAGTCCACCCTGAAATCTATGGGAATAATGGGGCCGGCGTGGACCCAGGGTCGGAGTATGCAACAACGGGTGGGTGTTCGAGGTAGCGAAGGAACATGATTGGCTAGACCTTATACCGGGCCTCACACCATAGGAAGTGTGGACGAGCTCGCGGCTCGGTTGGCACCAAGGTTAAGATCTCTTACGGGTAAAGCAACACACCTCTGCAGAGTGTAAAGAACCGTGACCTGTCACTCCCTGTTCCGGGATATGGAACTGCGAACGCGGCTGGAAAGGAGCTCCATGAAGTTCTAGTAAACCGGTGAAGGCTGACGGACATAGTTCTTCTGAATAAAAGCAACCTTTTGAAGAAATGGTTATGAAAACCTGCATTGGTATTAGACTTTCTGGTCTAATGCCGTAGCTAGTGCATTAAACACCTCTTTCCTATAATGAACTTGTTGAGTACGCTCGTACTCATCCCACTCTTAAATCCCCTGCTTAGATATGGAGGCATTGAAGGAGGCTCCGCAGTGCAACTCGAAGGCTGAGGAGTCAACAACTACTTCAAGAGACAAGACCCTGTCAGAGGAGTCAGATACCACATCCATCAAGGAGAAAACCTAGTTTAGCCATAGAAGGGAACTCGCTTCCTAAACCTAGCTCCTAATTAGCTAGAATCTATTCTTAGCCTCTGTAGCTAGTTAAATACTCTACAAATAGAGTTCGTGATAAGATTAGACTACGAGTCGTTCTTCTGGAATTTATTTGCAGTTTTACCTCATTGTAAAGTAGAAGGCTGTGATGATCTTATGTAACAGAGTCGATGTTGTAATTCTATAGACATGCCTTGGACCCGCATATGTTTCTGTTGTACCACTCTGAGCGATATAATACTAGTGGAACGGTGTTTCATTGGTGTTATATCAGACTTGCATACTACACCATGCAGTGGTATGCCGGGTCACCACAGATGGTCTGGTAGAACCAGCGGATGATGGTGGCGTCGATCGCGAGCCACTCGGGGTCGTGCGGCATGGCGAGGAGGTCGATGGTGCCGTCAACGTGATCGAGGAGATCATACTCGCGGAAGAGCAGCCCGAAGTACGTCTTCCACGGGAAGAAGTTGGCAACGGTGGTGGAGAGCTTCACTGGCACGCGCTCGGCGATGGGGATGTCGCGGATGACGGCGACAGAGGGACCGGCGAAGGGGTTGCTGCTACCGGAGCGGGAGGAGTTGAAGGGGTCAGAGCCGGAGGAGGAGAAACCGGCCATGGCGGAAGCGGTGGTGGGAGGCGGAAGCGGCTAGGGTTGGGGTGGAGGCTGGCGGCGCCCGGGGTGGGGAGGGGCGGCGGCTAGGGCTAGGGGTGGGGTGGTGTCAACACCCGGATTTTTAAGTCCGGATGCCTATTATGTCATACATCGCAATCCCAGGAATATTGTTGTTGCGAGGCATAATAGTTAAGTATCACAGTCATCATTCATTACAAACCATAAGTCTTACAAATTGGAATCACATGATCCATATTACACGAATAGTTGATCTATTGATCAACGAACAAACACACGTTCATAGTTCAACATAGCGGAAGCGTAAGATACAAGGACTCTCTAGTCCACAGGCCAACGCTTGACGTCGGAAGGCGCTTAGTTGTCGTAGGCGTCCTGCTGGTCATCTCCTTGGTCATCTTCATACTCTGGCCATTTGAATAGCCAGGGACAAAGCCGTGAGTACGTTGAGTACTCGCAAACTAATACTAATGTAAGTGCTAGACATTCTAGTATGGTTTGCTAAGCTCTAGTTTATTTGCATAAAGCTAGTTTTAGTTCACAAAGTTTGAGAAAAGCTTATTCAAGTGCTAACTAACTCAAGTGGGAACATTAGTGTCATTCCCACTATTCAAGTTGTGATTTCAATTCAATTCACCACAAGTCATTTCACCATCATCCTTTTCAACATCATTTTCAAAGATATGACATCGCAAACTGTATGGCCTTTCCAACCGTCCGTAACCGTGGACGCGGCTATTCGAATAGGTTTACACTCTGCAGAGGTTGCACACTTGTGCCACAACATTTGATTTCATCCGTCGAGATTACCCCGAATCATCGTAACACAGTACGCGGATCATCAACCATAACCTTTCACTTACGAGTTCTAGTATGAGCACCTCTCCCCATGAGCTTGGCCTCCCAGTGAAGACCAACTGTCAACCTGGGAACTGCACAGGGCTTGGGCCGGACATTCACCTCATTTCGCATCATATCATATCATTTCTTTTGTGGTAGAGGCAGCTTTCGGCATAACCCCGATGACGCTTGTTTAGAGGGAACCCATACTAAGACGCATAAACTTCCAGTTAAGCCCTACCCATAATCAGGTATTGTGGGGGTACTTAAGAATTGGAAAGGTATCGCATTCAACCCAACATCATTGTTTATCAAAAATCACCATCTTCTCTTGTTCATATTCACCTTCAAAAATCATTCAATGGAATGCATCTTCATTCCAAGGTTTCCAAAATCACTTCAAAATTCACATTGTTCCCATCTAGAGTAGTCAAGTTTTAATTCATTAGCACTAGCTCTAATTCATGAGGGGTGCTAACTTGCTTTGCTTGGAGAAGACTAACTCACTACTCTAGTAATCAACTTGTACTTGGACCCAAGTTAACTATAAAAGTAACTCATTTAGAAAACAAGTAAAAACTTGTAAAGTAAAAACTTGGGATGGGTTCATATAAGAAAAGGTAAGAAACATGGTGCCTTGCCCCAAGGGGCTTTGCACATTGCAAGAATATTAGCTTGCCTTGGTAGTTCTCAAACTGTTCCTCCTCCTCCTCTTGGTAGCAACCTTCTTCTTCGGCGTACTCTCCGGTGCTACCGTCTAAATTTGAATACGAGTATAATTACTCACTAATTCAATGGCTATTCCATACATCACATATAACACACAAACTAGTCTATGCACACAAAATAAATTAACTAGGGTGCATGGGTTGTGGGGTTTAAATAGAATTCACTTCTTTGTCTTTCATATGTAAATGATAGTTTCCATAGGGTTCTTGAGAAATAATTTCCTCTCATTGAAATCTTCTTGAGATTTAATTTCTCATACAATCATAGATGAACTCATATTGACCTAAGTCAAATGTTCATCATCATCATTTGAGAAAATGATTTAAATGAGGTGGATCACCTCATACTATTTAAATAACCCTACATTTGATTTAAATCTCAAGTAATTCATATAAGAGAGTTTGGGACCAGGGGTCCAAACATCCCATGAATCCATGTGAGACAAGTTTAAATGAAGTGTAGTACTCCACATAATTTAACTTTAATAGTTTTGGACAATATCAACTAGTTAAACTAGTCAAATGATCCATTAATTAAACTATGGCATGATCATGCAAAGTGACCACACCATTTTATTGCATAAACAATTAGTGTAAGTCAAATGTGAGCTATTAGAGTTGGAATTAACTTAATATCTATTTTGGTTGATTTTTAAGAATTATTTGAATAGGGAAAAGTTCCTGTCTTGTTATTTTTATCACATTTATTCTACAAAGAATCTGGCCATGAGGCCAGTGGCATTGGCTAGATAATTTCAATAGCTTTCCAACCATATAAAGTTCACTAAATTTGGTTTAGCCAATTTGAATCTATTGAATTTCAAAGTGGAGGCAGTATTCAAAACTATTTGAATTAATTAAATCTAGTTTGAATTAAAAGGCCGGCGGGAAACGAAACTGGGCCAGATTCGAATAAAAACAGCCCAGTCCAGCCCACCACGGTCCACAGACGCGTGGGCTGCCTGACAGGGTGGGGGCCAGGCGTCAGTGGCTCATAACGCCCGAAGCGGTACGTTTTAAAGGGGAGCGTTGGATTAGAATCCAGATCAACGGCCGTGGTTCATCGTCGTCGCCGACGAGAACCCGACGTGCTGGTGGCGATGGTAGGGGGTCGGGGGGCTTACGGCGGCTCCAGCTAGGGTTGGCAGTGTGCTTGACGAAGTTGTGGACGACGGCGGTTCTCCTGGTACGGGTGGCGTCGCCTGAGGTGGTCGGGATCGCCGGCGATTGCTGCAGGGCTTCTGCGGCGGTGAGCTTCCGATTGGCCCTTCTCCGGCATGGATCAGACGAACGGTGGGGTGGTTGAGTGGCAGTGAGAGGTGGGGAGTGAGCTGGTGTCGTTGGTTTGGTCCAGGGAACCTCCTATTTATAGAATCGAGAGAGGGTTGCGGGGCAGTGAGGTGGGCGACATGGGCGCGGTTGCTCCGGCGAGCTATCGAGATAGGCGAGGGCGCAGGTGTGTTCGTGGCGTCGCCACGGTCCTCTGGGTGGCGACATCTTGGTCGGGGAGGGCCTGGCGGTGTCGCGTTTCTTCCATGTCCGTCGCGTCCGCGGCGGACGAGGGTTGGCTTCTCCGGCGACGGCGGGTGCGGGTCGTGGTCGAGAGCGTGTCCAACGGCGTCGCGGTGTCGAGTGCGTGCTCAAGGCGCTCGCAGGGGGTCCAGGGCGTGGGCGAGGTGGCTGCGCGGCGCGTGGCCAGTGCGCGTCCATGGCGCACATGGTCGCGACGCGAGCGGCATGCCAAGCGATTTTGGGCGCGCGATCTCCGGCGAGCTACGGCGTCTACCTCGACAATGGCCGGTGCTAGGTGGCGTAGGGGATGCGGTGGCACACGGTGGCGAGGTGGCCAGGGCAGGGGTGCAAGGATGAGAGGGGGAGAAGAACATGGCCGGCATGGGCCGGCATGGCCATGTCTTTGCTTGTTCTCTCTCTCTCCCTAGGGTTCCTATGCTGGTGTTAGTGAGAGAGGGAACCAGGGGACCAATTGGTGTAGGTTGGGGTAGGTTAGTTAGAGTAGAATCACTATTTGCAATAGTGTGTAAATAGTGCCATATTTGGAAATTGTGAAAAATGTCTAAATTTGAATTAATTCAAATGGTGCATCTATTTGAAATGTGTGGGTTTATATAAGTTGTATTTGACCAGAGATGAGTAGAGGTGGTGGTGGAATTTTTAGAAGTCAAAAATTGGCCAAAATGGCTAAGTGAGGAATGTTCCATATGTTAAAAAGTGGAGACTTTGGATGAGCCTTGCTCATGATCCAAGATGATTTTGGCATGGTGATCTTCATCAAAGTTGTTTACTTTGATGTTGACTTTGAAATGGTGCAAAGAGTTAGCAAGAATTTGTTTGGAAAAAATGAATGGCAAGGGCTCAAAGTGGTGATCAGACTAGAATTGTCAAAATTGACCATTATCATATGTGAGTGGGATTTGTGTTTGAAATTCATTTGAGTTGTGAAACTTTGGTTCCAAAAGTTGTAATAAGTGTTTAATAACATTATTCAACTAATGGTGAAGACCAAATAGGTCTAGGGTCAAAATTTATAAAAATGCCATAGGGCATATGTGGGGGTTTTTAGGGTTTTGCATTTTATGGATTTTCTTCCTTTTTGATTTATTTGGTTGGTGATCTTCATATGATCACATTAGGGTTTTAGAGCATATCAAATACAAGTAAAAGCAATCATCATGGCATATCACTCAAATGCACAAGTCCTATGCATGGTACTATATGCAAATAGAAAAGTTTTTGTTGGTTTGAAAATTTTGCTTTCTGGAATTCTCTAACTTTCTTTTTATTGAAATTTGGGGTGTTACAAATCCTTCCCCCTCACAAAAGATCTCGTCCCGAGATCGAAAAGAAAGTTAGGTACTAAAGAGATCTGGGTACTCCTTCTTCATGAAGTCTTCGCGTTCCCATGTGGCTTCATCCTCGGTATGATTGCTCCATTGGATCTTCAGAAACTTGATACTCCGGGTGCGGGTGGTTCGGTAAGCTTCTTCCAAGATGCGAATCGGCACTTCGCGGTAAGTCAGATCCTTGTTGATATCCACCGATCGGTGATCGATGTTCTTGAACACTTCGGTCTTCTCTGGGACTTCAAGGCACTTCCGGAGAAGTGAGATGTGAAACACGCCGTGCACAGCCGACATTTCTTCAGGCAACTCCAGTTGATAAGATACTTCACCTCGGCGGCTAAGGACTTGAAAAGGTCCGACATAGCGGGGTGCAAGCTTTCCTTTCAGTTGGAACCTTTGCATCCCTTTCAAGGGGGATACTTTGAGATAGACGAAGTCTCCGATCTCAAAGGTCATCTCCCGACGTCTCTTGTCGGCGTAGCTCTTCTGTCTGGATTGCGCCGTCTTGAGGTACTCGCGGATCTTGTGGACTTTCTCTTCGGCTTCACGAAGAACATCTGGGCCGAAAACTTGGCTCTCTCCGACTTCTGACCAGTTCAGGGGGTACGGCACTTCCTTCCGTATAAGGCTTCAAAGGGGGCCATCTGTAGGCTGGCTTGGTAACTATTGTTGTAAGAGAATTCTGCGTAAGGTAGGCAGTCTTCCCACTTGGATCCGTATTCCAGTACGCATGCTCTAAGCATGTCTTCCAGTATCTGGTTTACTCTCTCAGTCTGTCCGTCGGTCTGAGGGTGATAGGCGGTGCTGAAATTTAGGCGAGTGCCTAGTCCTTCATGCACTTTCTGCCAGAACCTTGAGGTGAACTGTGATCCTCTATCTGACACTATCGATTTGGGGGTTCCGTGCAGAGCGACTATTCTGGAGATGTAAAGTTCAGCTAACTTTGGGCCTTGATAGGTGGTTTTGACGGCGATGAAATGGGCGACTTTGGTCAATCTATCGACCACTACCCATATTGAATCATTGCCTTTGCTGGATTTGGGCAGTCCGGTGATAAAGTCCATTCCTACGGAGTCCCATTTCCATTCCGGAATCTGGAGGGGTTGTAACAGTCCGGCGGGTCGTTGATGTTCTGCCTTGACTCTCTGACAGATGTCACACTTAGCGATATAGCTACCGATCTCTCTCTTCATTCCGTGCCACCAAAATTGTTCTTTTAGGTCTTGGTACATCTTGGTACCTCCGGGGTGGATTGAATAAAGGGTGTCATGGGCTTCTTGCAAAATGACTTGTTTTAAGTTAGAGTCCGATGGTACGCAGAGACGTTCTTTGTACCAAAGCACTCCGGCTTCGTCTACGGTGAATCCAGGGGCTTTTCCTGCGGCTATCTGTTTCTTGATTCCGTCAATGCTTGCGTTGTCTTTCTGGGCTTCCTTGATCTGACCAACCAAGGTGGGTTGCAGTTCTATGCTGGCTAGGAATCCTTCACTAACAAGTTCAAGTCTGAACTGTTCAAACTCTTGGTGCAAGCTGGGCTGTTCGGTTGCGAGCATGGAGTTCAACTGGCACGGCAGTCGACTCAAAGCATCCGCTACCACATTGGCCTTGCCGGGGTGGTAGTGAATCTCCATGTCGTAATCCTTGATCAGTTCGATCCATCGGCGTTGTCTCATGTTCAACTCCTTCTGGGTTAAAATATATTTGAGGCTTTTGTGGTTGGAGTAGATCTCGCATCGATTACCCATGAGGTAATGATGCCAAACTTTCAAGGCTAAGACCACGGCTGCAAGCTCGAGGTCATGGGTTGGGTAGTTCTGTTCATGTTGCTTGAGTTGTCTCGAAAGGTAGGATACAACCTTGCCTTCTTGCATAAGTACGCATCCAAGTCCAGTCTTGGAGGCGTCGCAATATACATCAAAGGGCTTAGCAATATCTGGCATGATCAGGATTGGGGCTGTTGTCAGTCTACTCTTGAGCTGTTGAAAGCTCTCTTCGCATTTGTCGGTCCACTCAAACTTTCTGTCCTTTTTCAGCAGTTGGGTCATTGGTCGAGCGATGCTCGAAAAACCTTCTACAAATCTGCGATAGTATCCGGCTAATCCAAGAAAAGCGCGGACCTCGGTTTGTGTGGTTGGGGCTTTCCATTCCATAACAGTTTTGATCTTGGCGGGATCTACGACGATTCCTCCTGCGGACAAGATGTGTCCCAGGAATCCAACTTCTTCCAGCCAAAACTCGCACTTGCTAAACTTGGCATACAACTTGTGCTGTCTAAGGGTTTCTAGGACAATCTCCAAATGCTGTTCATGTTCCTATTCGGACTTGGAGTAGACGAGAATGTCGTCGATGAATACAACGACAAACTTGTCCAAAAAGTTCATGCAGATCTTATTCATGAGATTCATGAAATAAGCGGGGGACATTGGTCAGTCCAAACGACATGACGTTGTACTCATACAACCCATATCGGGTGGTAAAGGCAGTTTTTGGAATGTCGGTGGCTCGGATCTTCAGTTGGTGGTATCCAGTTCGAAGATCAATCTTGGAGAAAACTCGGGATCCGGTGAGTTGGTCAAACAAGTCTTCGATCTTGGGTAGGGGGTATTTGTTTTTGATGGTGACATCGTTAAGCTTACGATAGTCCGTGCATAAACGATTTGCACCATCTTTCTTGTCGACAAACAAGACGGGGGATCTCCAGGGGGATGCACTTGGTCTAATCAAACCTTTGGCGAGCATGTCATCTATTTGCTTCTTCAGCTCCACAAGCTCGGTTGCGTTCATGCTGTAGGCTCTCTGGGCTATGGGTCCAGTTCCGAGGATTAACTCGATGATAAACTCGATATCCCGATCCGGGGGCATACCGGGTATATCATCCGGAAACACATCAGGGTAACGACAAACGACCCTGATTTGATCCAGAGTTGGCTTGGATACACTTTGGTTGCAGGTGAATTTTCTGGGTAGTTTTTCGGAGACGTGTTCAACTACAATACCGGTGCTGCTAGTCATAGTTATGGCTTTCTTGGCGCAGTCTATCAATCCATTGTGCTTGGACATCCAGTCCATTCCTAGGACAACTTCCAAACCCTTGGTTCCAAGTATGATTAGATTTGCAAAGAAATCTACATCATGGATTTTGATTGGCACATTTTTGCAAAATTTTCTGGCTTTGGTGGTTGATCCGGGGATTTGGACTATCATAACATGTTTCAAACTGAGAGGTTGAATTTTACTTGTCGATGCAAAGTCTTCGGTGACAAAGGAATGCGATGCTTCGGAATCAAACAACACTCTGGCAGGGATGTGATTGACAGAAAACATACCCAGTACAACATCTGGTGCTTCCTGGGCTTCTTCGGCGTTCATGTGGTAGAGGCGGCTGTTGCGGTTGTTGGGGTTGTTGGGGGCGAACTTCTTGCCGGTGGAGACACGGCGTTGCTGCTGAGCAGGTGCAGCGGTGTTGCCGGCGAGCTTGGCAAGACGCTTGGGACACTCGTTGGAGTAGTGCCCCACTACACCACACTCATAACAAGTGATAGTGGTCTTGTCCTGCTTGTTCGCAATGGGGACGGCATTGCTTCCGGTTCTGGGAGCGGTGTTGGTGTTGGTGTTGTTGTTGTTAGGGGCTCGGGGTGGAGCGCGGTTGTAGTTGTTGTTGTAGTTGTTGTGGTAGCCTCCTGGCTTGGAGTTTCCTCCACTCCGGTTCTGATAACCGGGGCGAGAGTTCTGCATCTGGGGTTTGTTGTTTCTCGGAGTGAAACCTCCGCTTGAGCTAGGGCGAAATTTCTGGGGGTGGCTTGATCCACTCTGATTCGCCATGCGGCGCTTGCGGTTCTCATTGGCTTGGTTTAACTTGCCCTCCATCTGGATGGCAGAGTCCACAAGGGCTTCGAGGTCGGCGAAGGGGATGTTGACGAGGACAGTCTGCATCTCATCATGCAGTCCGTTCAGGAATCTCTCCTTCCTCTTATCAACGGTGTCGGTCTCATCAGGGGCATACCTTGACAAAGTGAGAAACTTGTCGCGGTATTCAACCACCGTCATGCGACCTTGTTTCAGCTCACGGAATTCATCCCTCATCTTCTTGATAAGACCCGGGGGTACATGGTACTTGCTGAACTTGAGTTTGAAATCCTCCCAAGTCATGAATTGACCTCCGTTCATGGCACGGGTGCTTGTCCACCAAGCGCGGGCTGGTCCAGCGAGATAGTGAGTGGCGAACAGGACTTTCTCGTTGGCTTCCACTCCAGCTACCTCCAGATTGTTCTCCATAGTCTGGAGCCAATCGTCGGCGTCGAGGGGCTCCTCGGTCTTGCTAAACACCGGAGGGTTGGTGTTTTGGAAGTTCTTGAGCTTGGATCCGGGGTGGTCATGATTTCCATGGCCTTGGTTGGCGATGTTCTGCAAGGCGATGAGGTTGGCTTGGCGTTCGGCTCTTTCGGTTTCACGGTCTGCAAGCATGGTTTGCAGAAGTTGCAGCATCGCGTCGTTGGTGCGATTCGGAGGGGCCATCTGAAGATGTAGAAGATTATGAGATAAGAGGGAACATTCTATGGTTCGTTTTGGTTAAGTTTGAAAAACATTTGAAAACTTGTAATCTTTTCATGACAAACATAACATTCATTCCTTCATGCAACACATAGTACAAACTACACACATACTCCAATGGTTTTAAGAACCATTCTGCTGCTACGATACAAGGGACGGGATACAACTCACACCTACTATAAGTGAACTAGTGCAACTACTCCTCATCATCGACATCTATCGGGACGTAGTCGTCGGGTCCTGCCTCCAGGAACTCGTAGTCCTCCTCCTCGGTGTTCTCGTCCTCCTCAAAGTCGTTGTCGTCGCTCAGGAAGGTGTCTCCTCCCTGAATGTCGATGCCTCCATCGTCATCCTCCAGCTGGCGAATCTGATCCTCCTGGGCCTTGACAGTGGCCTCAAGTGACGCGATCCGGGCGCGAAGGCGATGAATCGTAGCGTCCTTCTTGGCACGCTGCTGGCGAAGGCTCTTGCGGTTGTTATTGAGTAGCTTGATTGCCTCACCCTGCTCAGTGATGTGAGCATGGGTCTTGTTCGCGTAAGTGCGAGTGGCGTCGAGGTCCCTCTGAGTCTGGTAGAGCATGAAGTCCAGGTGCTCAGCATGGTGCCTCAACTCCGGGTGCGGCTGCATCTCCATGGGCACTCCTGCGGCATCACGCCTCACAAGGTGGGCATAGCGAGAGGCGAGGATGCTCACCACGTTCTGTCCACAGAGGCGCGCAAGTGCCTCCTGTAGGCCACGGGCGAGTCCGTCGAGCCAGTTGCTCTCGCGGAAGGAGAAGAGGATCCTCTCAGAAGTGGGAGGCTCCATCTTGCCCCTCAAGTCGGCAGTGATCACCCACTGCAACTCTCCTCCGGGCGTGTCGTCCAGCTGAACCCCGTGAAACTCGGGGTGTGGGCGCCCAAGGAAGTCAGAGAGGGCGTTGAGGTCGTGCTCGAAGATCAAGCTTCCTCCGTTCCCAAGCTGGTAAAACTTGGTGTTGATGGGTTCATTCAGCGCCATCTGAAAGAGAATTGGATGAGTAAGTTAGAGAGTGCAAAGTGTGGCAAAGTTTTAAGTTGATTCAAATAAGATAGACATGATTCGTCAAATTTTGGCAAAGTCTCAAAGACAAGAGTGTAGTAAATTTTCACAAATAGTTTCTTTCATTTGATTTCAAAGTTAAGATTTTTAGAACGCCCATTCTAACTAAGGTCTTCTAAGGTCAAACAATGGCTCTGATACCAACTTGTCAACACCCGGATTTTTAAGTCCGGATGCCTATTATGTCATACATCGCAATCCCAGGAATATTGTTGTTGCGAGGCATAATAGTTAAGTATCACAGTCATCATTCATTACAAACCATAAGTCTTACAAATTGGAATCACATGATCCATATTACACGAATAGTTGATCTATTGATCAACGAACAAACACACGTTCATAGTTCAACATAGCGGAAGCGTAAGATACAAGGACTCTCTAGTCCACAGGCCAACGCTTGACGTCGGAAGGCGCTTAGTTGTCGTAGGCGTCCTGCTGGTCATCTCCTTGGTCATCTTCATACTCTGGCCATTTGAATAGCCAGGGACAAAGCCGTGAGTACGTTGAGTACTCGCAAACTAATACTAATGTAAGTGCTAGACATTCTAGTATGGTTTGCTAAGCTCTAGTTTATTTGCATAAAGCTAGTTTTAGTTCACAAAGTTTGAGAAAAGCTTATTCAAGTGCTAACTAACTCAAGTGGGAACATTAGTGTCATTCCCACTATTCAAGTGGTGATTTCAATTCAATTCACCACAAGTCATTTCACCATCATCCTTTTCAACATCATTTTCAAAGATATGACATCGCAAACTGTATGGCCTTTCCAACCGTCCGTAACCGTGGACGCGGCTATTCGAATAGGTTTACACTCTGCAGAGGTTGCACACTTGTGCCACAACATTTGATTTCATCCGTCGAGATTACCCCGAATCATCGTAACACAGTACGCGGATCATCAACCATAACCTTTCACTTACGAGTTCTAGTATGAGCACCTCTCCCCATGAGCTTGGCCTCCCAGTGAAGACCAACTGTCAACCTGGGAACTGCACAGGGCTTGGGCCGGACATTCACCTCATTTCGCATCATATCATATCATTTCTTTTGTGGTAGAGGCAGCTTTCGGCATAACCCCGATGACGCTTGTTTAGAGGGAACCCATACTAAGACGCATAAACTTCCAGTTAAGCCCTACCCATAATCAGGTATTGTGGGGGTACTTAAGAATTGGAAAGGTATCGCATTCAAACCAACATCATTGTTTATCAAAAATCACCATCTTCTCTTGTTCATATTCACCTTCAAAAATCATTCAATGGAATGCATCTTCATTCCAAGGTTTCCAAAATCACTTCAAAATTCACATTGTTCCCATCTAGAGTAGTCAAGTTTTAATTCATTAGCACTAGCTCTAATTCATGAGGGGTGCTAACTTGCTTTGCTTGGAGAAGACTAACTCACTACTCTAGTAATCAACTTGTACTTGGACCCAAGTTAACTATAAAAGTAACTCATTTAGAAAACAAGTAAAAACTTGTAAAGTAAAAACTTGGGATGGGTTCATATAAGAAAAGGTAAGAAACATGGTGCCTTGCCCCAAGGGGCTTTGCACTTTGCAAGAATATTAGCTTGCCTTGGTAGTTCTCAAACTGTTCCTCCTCCTCCTCTTGGTAGCAACCTTCTTCTTCGGCGTACTCTCCGGTGCTACCGTCTAAATTTGAATACGAGTATAATTACTCACTAATTCAATGGCTATTCCATACATCACATATAACACACAAACTAGTCTATGCACACAAAATAAATTAACTAGGGTGCATGGGTTGTGGGGTTTAAATAGAATTCACTTCTTTGTCTTTCATATGTAAATGATAGTTTCCATAGGGTTCTTGAGAAATAATTTCCTCTCATTGAAATCTTCTTAAGATTTAATTTCTCATACAATCATAGATGAACTCATATTGACCTAAGTCAAATGTTCATCATCATCATTTGAGAAAATGATTTAAATGAGGTGGATCACCTCATACTATTTAAATAACCCTACATTTGATTTAAATCTCAAGTAATTCATATAAGAGAGTTTGGGACCAGGGGTCCAAACATCCCATGAATCCATGTGAGACAAGTTTAAATGAAGTGTAGTACTCCACATAATTTAACTTTAATAGTTTTGGACAATATCAACTAGTTAAACTAGTCAAATGATCCATTAATTAAACTATGGCATGATCATGCAAAGTGACCACACCATTTTATTGCATAAACAATTAGTGTAAGTCAAATGTGAGCTATTAGAGTTGGAATTAACTTAATATCTATTTTGGTTGATTTTTAAGAATTATTTGAATAGGGAAAAGTCCCTGTCTTGTTATTTTTATCACATTTATTCTACAAAGAATCTGGCCATGAGGCCAGTGGCATTGGCTAGATAATTTCAATAGCTTTCCAACCATATAAAGTTCACTAAATTTGGTTTAGCCAATTTGAATCTATTGAATTTCAAAGTGGAGGTAGTATTCAAAACTATTTGAATTAATTAAATCTAGTTTGAATTAAAAGGCCGGCGGGAAACGAAACTGGGCCAGATTCGAATAAAAACGGCCCAGTCCAGCCCACCACGGTCCACAGACGCGCGGGCTGCCTGACAGGGTGGGGGCCAGGCGTCAGTGGCTCATAACGCCCGAAGCGGTACGTTTTAAAGGGGAGCGTTGGATTAGAATCCAGATCAACGGCCGTGGTTCATCGTCGTCGCCGACGAGAACCCGACGTGCTGGCGGCGATGGTAGGGGGTCGGGGGGCTTACGGCGGCTCCAGCTAGAGTTGGCAGTGTGCTTGACGAAGTTGTGGACGACGGCGGTTCTCCTGGTACGGGTGGCGTCGCCTGAGGTGGTCGGGATCGCCGGCGATTGCTGCAGGGCTTCCGCGGCGGTGAGCTTCCGATTGGCCCTTCTCCGGCGTGGATCAGACGAACGGTGGGGTGGTTGAGTGGCAGTGAGAGGTGGGGAGTGAGCTGGTGTCGTTGGTTTGGTCCAGGGAACCTCCTATTTATAGAATCGAGAGAGGGTTGCGGGGCAGTGAGGTGGGCGACATGGGCGCGGCTGCTCCGGCGAGCTATCGAGCTAGGCGAGGGCGCAGGTGTGTTCGTGGCGTCGCCACGGTCCTCTGGGTGGCGACAGCTTGGTCGGGGAGGGCCTGGCGGTGTCGCGTTTCTTCCATGTCCGTCGCGTCCGCGGCGGACCAGGGTTGGCTTTTCCGGCGACGGCGGGTGCGGGTCGTGGTCGAGAGCGTGTCCAACGGCGTCGCGGTGTCGAGTGCGTGCTCAAGGCGCTCGCAGGGGGTCCAGGGCGTGGGCGAGGTGGCTGCGCGGCGCGTGGCCAGTGCGCGTCCATGGCGCGCATGGTCGCGACGCGAGCGGCATGCCGGGCGATTTTGGGCGCGCGATCTCCGGCGAGCTACAGCGTCTACCTCGACAATGGCCGGTGCTAGGTGGTGTAGGGGATGCGGTGGCACACGGTGGCGAGGGGGTCAGAGCAGGGGTGCAAGGATGAGAGGGGGAGAAGAACATGGCCGGCATGGGCCGGCATGGCCATGTCTTGCTTGTTCTCTCTCTCTCCCTAGGGTTTCTATGCTGGTGTTAGTGAGAGAGGGAACCAGGGGACCAATTGGTGTAGGTTGGGGTAGGTTAGTTAGAGTAGAATCACTATTTGCAATAGTGTGTAAATAGTGCCATATTTGGAAATTGTGAAAAATGTCTAAATTTGAATTAATTCAAATGGTGCATCTATTTGAAATGTGTGGGTTTAGATAAGTTGTATTTGACCAGAGATGAGTAGAGGTGGTGGTGGAATTTTTAGAAGTCAAAAATTGGCCAAAATGGCTAAGTGAGGAATGTTCCATATGTTAAAAAGTGGAGACTTTGGATGAGCCTTGCTCATGATCCAAGATGATTTTGGCATGGTGATCTTCATCAAAGTTGTTCACTTTGATGTTGACTTTGAAATGGTGCAAAGAGTTAGCAAGAATTGGTTTGGGAAAAATGAATGGCAAGGGCTCAAAGTGGTGATCAGACTAGAATTGTCAAAATTGACCATTATCATATGTGAGTGGGATTTGTGTTTGAAATTCATTTGAGTTGTGAAACTTTGGTTCCAAAAGTTGTAATAAGTGTTTAATAACATTATTCAACTAATGGTGAAGACCAAATAGGTCTAGGGTCAAAATTTATAAAAATGCCATAGGGCATATGTGGGGGTTTTTAGGGTTTTGCATTTTATGGATTTTCTTCCTTTTTGATTTATTTGGTTGGTGATCTTCATATGATCACATTAGGGTTTTAGAGCATATCAAATACAAGTAAAAGCAATCATCATGGCATATCACTCAAATGCACAAGTCCTATGCATGGTACTATATGCAAATAGAAAAGTTTTTGTTGGTTTGAAAATTTTGCTTTCTGGAATTCTCTAACTTTCTTTTTATTGAAATTTGGGGTGTTACAGGTGGAGCCGGCGGCTCCCAAGGAGGAGAGGGGCGGCGGCTAGGGCTGGGAGGAGGAGGGCCGGCGGCGCCCTAGGGGGGAGAGGGCGACGGCTAGGTCAGGACCTGAGGGGCCTCTGATACCATGTAGAAGAGTTATTGGAGATTGCACAGCACCAATAGGACCGGCTACTCATGTACATATAGGAGGACACATATACAATTACAGATACAACCCTGACAAAACACGGGGACCTATACCTAATACAACATGTTACTCAACACTAGCCTAGAGATAAAGACCAAGGGAGCCTGATTAGCTCACCGTCCTCTCACTTGTCAGGCTCGAGCGAAGCTCTAGCTCTAGCTAGTTTCCTTTTCCTCTGTTTTCTTTGAGTTTCTCATTTGGCCTTCTTTAGCCGGTTCTGTATTCCTGGAAGGTCTCCTTCCACTTGCACAACTTCTCTTCGAAGCGCAATGAAAGTAGCCAAGCTGCCTTTTGTCAACAAAAAAAAAGTTCACCCTGGAGTAGTCTTTTGGTTGTTGCCTGCATTATTTTAAATAGATGTATCGAAAGCATTTGCAGTTGATCGCTAGAACTACAACAATGCTACACTTACGGGCAGGTTGTTACGGGATTCTACTTACGGGAAGACGTGGAGGATTCTGGAAGAATTTCAGCTGCTAAAATCACGGGGAAATAAAAGTAGCACCAACCAAATTACTTCAACTCATCCCTTAAGATGTTTACGGGAGGAAGATCCCGTAAATATAGCATTATTGCTAGAACTACTACTAATGATGTTCCAGTTACATCCATATGCATTTCGCCCCCTAGTATGGCTTCAATACATATGACATGCTCTATATATTGGTGCCAGCTCGAGCTAGCTCTCTCTCTCACGGATGAAGGTGGAAGAAGAAGTACACAAAAACAAGAGTATTTCGGGCGACGAACGCGCTGCACGTACAGCTCTTTCTTTTCAGCTCAAACTGATACCAAACGAAGAGTACACAGGGGCTTTTATACACGAGCTAGACTCATGCGCACACACGCACGAAACCCACGTCGAGACCCACCTCGCTCGTGAATCGTGATCCACTCGCCCAGTCCAACACGCACAACGCGCTCCTACGCGCACCACGCGGCCGGCGTCCAACGGCCACGAACTAGCTCACTCCCGCTACTCTCGCCAACTGCCACATGCACCCACGCACGCACACACGTGGTTTATTTGATAACAATATAAGCTTAGCTCAATAATCGTAGAACAATCATGGTATCCCTTGCTTGTGTTTACATTTGATTTTATACCTGGTATTATTTCCTTGGCAAATTTCACATTTACGAAGGGATAGTACATGCATGGAAATGTGCCAGAAAAAGATACTGAAGGTCTACATCTATGCTTGGGTAAAGAAGCACGACTCTGGTGAATGTATGTGCAACCGAACCTCCCGCACCCTCCCGCAAGAACCTAGCCCTCCCGCACCCGCGCGGCGGCGCCGCGCCGGGCGGCCCCCAGCTGCTCCCCTCCTCCCTCTCCCTTGGTCGTCTCCCTCCTGCCGCCGCCGTTGAGGCACCGCCGGGCTAAGCCCTGAAGGCGTGGCGGCGGCGGCGGACTTCCTCGACCACGATAGGCGTGGAGGCGCGTTTTCGCACCGCCAACAGCGGCGATCCGCATCGGCCTGGTCGACGGTGGTGCCATGGAGCGGTAGAGACCAGATATTCCCGATGTTTTCCAGCGTTTGGCGGGCGGCGGCGGTGGTTCGGGTCCGATCTGGGCCCTGACATGCTCGGGAGGGCTGTGGTCATCCTGCTGCGTCGACAACGACGCCGGATTCATGCAAGTTTCTAGGCTATTCCGAGGCACGAGGACTTTGGGCTGTTCCGAGGCACGAGGACGCCATGGGCGGCTGCCCTAGGCATGGTGGTGGCGGCCTCCTCCTTCGCCGGAGGTGGTTGGCCGGTTGGTCTCGAAGGTGAGTTCGGAAAGCGCGGATGCCGGTGAAAACCGAGCCCCGACTCCGGTCACGGCGGGCGATGGCGGCATTTCACGCGTCGATACCTTGTTGAAGGCATCGCCATTGCAGCCCGTGTTTGCCCACTCGTGTCGCTCCAGGGAAAACCCTAGATCCATGTATCGGATGATGGCGGCGCTACCACGTCGTTTCCCTCCTGAGGGCATCACTCATGGAGTTGTGCATGGTCGGCGAGGCCAATGGATGTTTTCGGTGGATGGAGGTGGATCTTGGTGGAGTGGTGTTCATCTACCACGTTGACGTCGATGATTCTCGGCGGCGTGGAGCTGCAGGGTATCGAAGACGGGTGTGGACTGCTGGACGCGTGCAGGATGGTGGAGCTGTCTGGCGTCATGGTGACATCGACAATAGGTCTGGCAAGGTCAATGCGGTGATCCCTCTTGAAGACGGGTGCGAGAAAGATGGCGGTAGCGATTTCTGCGGCGTGTGTATTAGCGTACGCTCAGGGTCCGCTTGACTGGTTATGCTTCTCACCCGCCAATGGGCGGTTTGGGAAAGCATTCAGTTTTTAGATGATGTGCGTTGGTGTATTGTCAGGGTAATGGCCATGTTCATGGTCACCCCTTCATCATTCGTGTAGGTATAACGAGTTGTCGCTGGAAAGGTGGCTTCGAGTTTGACCTTTGTATCTCCATTGTAAGGCTTTGCGAATAATTTAATAAAAAAAAGTTGTGTGCATATTTTGGATGCAGAGGCTGAGGCGATGCTCCCATTTCCAAAAAAATGTGCAACAAGTGAATTTATAATGCAGTTAAATTAAGAAGCTTAACAAAACATGGGATTACTTCATGGATGATGTGTCACGACCTAACAATAAGTTACAAAACATAGTTCAAGATAATATGTCTCTGTCTCATGGATCCGCTGCCTTTGATAGCATGCCAATTTGAAGTTGACAAAGCTTCTTCCGACCTTGAGTAGTTCACCCTCCACGCAATCACAATTAAGGTTTAAAATAGCACGCTATTTCTTCGTTAATAGCGTTCTATAGCATATCTAAAGGATTCACGCTAAATTTTATTAGTTCTGCTCGCTCTGGCGCTATTTGCAAATAACATGTTATATCATCCTAAAACTTCATAGCGTTATCGCGCTATTTGATGAGGACATCCCTACTACACTACTACCTCCGTCATTGCAAGATGAAGACGATGCTGCTGTGAAGCTCAAGTCCAATGAAGTCGGGATTGGACCAATGACACGAGCTCATGCGAAGCTACTTAAACAACAGGAACTTGTTCCTAAGTGATACTTTGATCAATCAGAACTTTATACTGCCTAAGTCCTATTACTTATGTATGATCAGATATGAAGAAGGAGCAAGCATCGCACGAGGAGGAGAGGAGCAGCTGGACAAGAAGCTAGACGTGAAGCTGGACATGGAGCTGGCCATGAAGCTGGACAAGAAGACATCCCATGGGAGCGCGAGGGAGGAGAGGTAGCCATGCGCGAGCGGAGAATAAGAAGTCCAGGCTGGCGCCAGGACCGGTCAGACCTGCCACCACGCCGGCGCGCCCGGTCCCAGGCCCGGTCCAACCGGGCGCTCGACCGGCCCAGCCCGGCGCCAACCGGATCCCCAGCTTGTGCAAAACGGGCACTATCCAGTAAGCCCGGACGCTTAGCCCGGTCACCACCCAGTGCCAGACCCGGTTGAAACCGGATGGCCCGATCCCAGTCCCGGTCGACCGGCCGTATGACCGTCCGACTCCAAGTCTGTCTCGACCAGATCCGATCTAGGTCGGTTTTCTATGTATCTTTTCGACCCGAGGTTGTCCTGAACCCCTATATAAGTGCCCAAGACGCCCCAAATTAGGTTTAGACCACGTTTTAAGATAAACCCTAGTTCATAGTTGATTGCTTTGCAACTCTATTGAATCTGTACAACATATTGCATTGATTTGGTGTAAATCCCTGAAAGTCTTGTGTGATCTGCTGTTCCATTGGGAATTAGACGGTTGCAACTTACCGCTTCGTGGTCGGCGGCTATGTGCGCAAGTGTGTGGAGTTGCGAATATATTGCAGGATTGAGAGCTGTTGCATTGGCGACAGGGACCAATCGAGAGACTTCGTTGCGTCATACAAGTTATCATCCACTTCATCATCGTGTATCTCCGCTATGTTCATCCCGTGGTCATCATCACCACCGTTGCTTACTGAGAAGATCGGGCCACTCCTTATCATCTTGGTATTAGATTTCAGTGTTTCCTCGGTAAGCCATCCACAATTCACCCCATAGTTGAGTTGTGAGTGTTTTCCTATCTAGAAAAAGCCAAAAATATTAGGGTTAGGGTTTGCCATAGCCTTAGATTGCACTAATTTTGAGTTTTAGTTGCTTTTCGTAGTTGTTTTTGCGTATATTTTTCTTCCATCTAGTTTTTGTTAGGGTTTGTGTTTCCGCTATCATCTAGATTCAGTATTTGTTTCCCCGAGTACACATATCATACAGTTCGAATGTTCCCAACCATAGACACAACCTTTCGATATAAGTGACTAGGAACTTCCGCATAAGAGACTAGTTTTACCGCTCGACAGGCTGCTCATTAGGGTTTTGGTGCTTTGCAATTTCTGTTGGCCGTGTTATCAAGGAGTTGAGTCATAAAAATAAAAAAAAGTGAAAAGAGAAAAGAAGCAAAAAGAGCTACATAGCTGCGTGTTATACAAAAAGAAAATCCAAAAAGAAAAGTGAAGTGCTAGTACAATCAAGTGAAGGCCTAAGTTTACTTTACTGCACCTATAGTTGAGCAATTGTAATGTCCCAGGTTTAGAGACGATCGAGGGGTAGATTCTAGAAAGGGATGTGCATTGCATTGTAAATTCTGGGGAAATTTCGCGCTTTTAAACAAAAACTGCATTGAAGGGGGACAAGTTTCTCTCTCAACACCTTACAGGGTTAGGGTTTCGAGAGTGCGACAAATTTGTTTCTCATCTAACTAAACTAGGGTTTTGAGAAGAGAGGGGAGAGTTTGCATCAAACTTAAGTTGCATGATTGAATTCTAAACTAAGTGACATGGTTAAATTCAAACCAAAGTTGAATATGAATTTCAAATTCAAATATTAAATAATTACCCTAAATATTTGAATTGTGAGGAAATTCATTAATAATAATACATAACACACATATGAATAATTTAAACAATAAGACAAGCTCATTAGAGAAAACCTTGAGCTTTATTGATTAACACACAAGATACATTGTCTTTACAATATTCATAATGGAAATAAATGAATTTTACAACACATTACAAGAATTGGAGAAATTGAAAATAAAAGAAAATAAAAAGAAAAGTACAAGGATGGATCCTATCCTAAATACTACAAGATCATCTTCACTTGATCTTGGATTTGATGACCTCCATATCCATTTTGATCAGTTGTTGATCCCTGCACATAATCACAACAAAAAGAAGTTATGCCAAGTGGCATAGCCACTTGGCAGGTTAGAAAGAAAGGAAAAAATTGAGCAGATATGATCAACTCTGCCGAGCTGATCCTCTCCAAGCCAAGTTCAGAGTATCAGGTGCACACACACACACACAGGCAGCTCACACTGCATGTGTGCATGCTGTACAACACACAAGCCAGAGAGGAGTCACCAAGGGTGGCCAGGCCAAGCTGTCGACCAGGGAGCAAAAGAAGGTTCATATAAAACCTTTTTCCACCGCCAGAGCTAGCTCATTCATCGACAGGCAACTTGGTAAGTCATCAGATAACAAGAACACTTAGAACAGGAAGGACACATAGCCAGAACCCTCATCCAGGAACAGCTCTAGCAAAGAACTGTTTTCTGTTGAGAAGCAAACCATGGAGTAGATCAAGCACAAGTCACAAGGAGGAGCAGGGCAAGTCAAACCAACCCCAGAAGAAATCCTCTACACCAACAAACAATCTAGGAGCTAGAGTGAGGTATAAACCAAATCAACCTGAGCAAAACCAAGTTTTGCTCATAAATAAGCATACAATGCATCACAGAAGCACAGAAGGGTAGAATACCCTGTTTGTGTCATCATCTGGCTACAAGGCCATTTGGTGCAAGCAAATATGGGTAAGACCACTAGGTAATCATCCTATGGGAACATCAGTTATGCAAATCAGTGCATAACTAAAGGAATCCAGCCAAGAATGAATTCATAGCTAGCCTAACCCACACACTAAGCACCTACAGCTAGATAGGCCATCAGACTATAGACAAATCCTTGTCTATATAATTTCTCAACATCAAAAGCCACTGGAAGTCCAGTATTGGATCAAGCCAGTGAGCAGTGGTTCAAATCCAGCAAGCAATTACCAACTAGAGCAAGCCACAGAAGAAGGGAGCTACCCTTGACAGCATCACAGTGCTGCCAGGGCTACCTCAACCTACAGCCAGCACAAGACCTTACACATCATTATCCATTTGGATTCAGCAGGGGGCTAGGGTACACAACTAAGTGTTGGCATCCATCTAGCCCTATCACATTTAATTGGATGATCACAACTGCAAGCAGTTCACATCAGTTATCCAAACATCAAGGTAAATTAAGCAGATAAATGAAGCAGGCAAGCTAGTGATGCACTGGATCTTGCTGATGATCCAATGGATCATTGCAAGCATCTACTGATGCTTGGACAAGCACCAGCACTCACAGGCTAAGCCTGTATGAAGCACCAACAGCACTGGTGAGCACCAGTGAGTCACAGAGAGGAGCACACACTTGCTCACAAGCAAGTAATGATCAATTGATCATCAAAGCATCACTTACTTTTGCTACAGATCACTACAGCCAAGCATAGCATCATCACAAGGCCCAGATAATTAAATTAACCATATAATTGAACAATTGCATCACAGATAAGTGAATAGAGCATTATAATTGTATCCAGAAGCACTCCATCAAGGGATGGAGTTGTTAATGCAATAGTTAGGCTCAATTGAGCATGTCCAGGAATTAGAGCACATATAATAGCATATCTGGAGCACTGGCACTTGCCAGAGGCAAGGATCATCACAGAATGATCAAGCCAAGGGCAATCCATGGCATATACAGGAGAGCAATAGTATACAGAGAATCAGCAGGAGCTACTAAATTACACAGAGCACCACAGCATGCTCATGAGCAATAGTTCATGAGATGCAACAGTAAGCAATTGAGCAAGAACGGCACAGCACAGCAAGCTAGAACCATGGCAAATGCACAGCAGCAGCACAGTCACACAGCATAGCAGCATGCGCACAAGCTAGCAGGCCGCAGCAGCGCATCGGCACGGCCAACATCTCCACATGGGGGATGAGGCCAGTAGTCGAGCCAGACGCAAGGGAGAAAAGAACAGGAGAGGAGGATGAACTAGCAGTAGAGAAGGAAGAAGGAAGACGATGGCGGCGCACATACCTGGAGTGGAGCACTACGGCGTCACCATGGCGGTACGGCGGCACAGCCTGGCCACGGCAGCGCCAAGCCATGGCCAAGCCAGGCGGTCGCCGAAGCACGGAGGCTCCAGCGCAGGCACGGTGAGGCACACGGCCTCGGCGTCAGGAGCGTCGGCGGCGACGAACTCGCCGCAGCACACCACGGCAGGCGAACAGAGGCGATGGGGACGCGTCGAGGAAGCGGCGAAACACAGATCGGCGCGGTGGATCTGAAGCGCCGTCGAACGGCGGATCAGATGCGCTGCATCTCGGCGGCGGCGATGGCCGGAGTCGGCCGGAACAATTCGGCAAAGGGGGCGGCGACGCGCGCGTCGCCAGAGCGAGTGGGGAATTAGGGTTCGGGAGCGAGTGAGGACGACGAAGCGACTGGGTCGGTTGGACCGAGCCCAGTGGGCTGGTCCAACCTAACCAGCTCGGCCGCCTGACAGGTGGGCCCGAGGGGTATTTTGGACATTTCCAAAATACCCATTTAAATGAGAATTTCCAAGAATTTTATAAAATAAAAGACAGCTCTAAAAAATAAGTAAAAATATGAAAATTAATCAGCATAAAATTCTCTATCTAAATAAAATATCAAAGAGAATTTCTGAAGACAAATAAGAATAAGTCTTCATTTGATGATTTAAATACTCATTTAAATCACACATATAATTTTCAATAATAAAAATAAAGTCCATTAATGCATTTGGACTTTAAAAACACCTTGACAACATTTCAAGGTTGTATATTACTTCAAATCAAGTATTCCCAAATTATTCTTAGTATCAACCTCTTACATGAAATAATAACGACATCGGAAGGGGGGAACAAACCCTAAAAATGGAATCATGCATAATTGCTTCTTTAACCATTGCCCTTATCGGACAATGATGCTATTTTTCAGAACCAGAGGACAAGGGTCAGTCCACACCTTCCAACTGCAAAACTTTGCAGTGTTCAGGCAAGTTCATCACTTGCTCATGTCATTTGATTATTTTTATCAAATTACTTGCAAAGTATTATGGTTATCACTATTGCACAAAAATCAAAACCACTACTTTCATAACTATGAATATGACTATGTGGTGGGCAATGGAACCATGGATTGTGTTGATATGGTGGAGGTTCCATTGCACGGGTTTATATCCATCTAGGATTAAACAACAAATGTCGCCAGTGATTCTTGTGCCGTAATACCCGTGTTAACCATAAGATCTGGAGTGGGACGGAGTAGTCAAAAGTGTTTCCACCTCTCGTTCATCAACGGATGCGCTTACCGTAGCAGTTGTGTCTGGCGGAACAACCGGAGGGTGGGGATCCCATTCTAATTCCCCACGGTAAAGCATTGCTTGCCGTAGCAGTTGTGTCTTGCGGAACAACCGGAGGGTGGGGATCCCATTCTAATTCCCCACGGTAATGCGGTCTATGATGGGTTGCAGCTACCGACGTAGGAGTGTATGGTAGAGCCCAGCACTGTCGTCGTGGTCGGGGTCCACCCTGAAATTACGGGAATAATGGGACCGGCGTGGACCTAGGGTCGGGGCATGCAACAAAGGGTGGGTGTTCGAGGTAGCGGAGGAACATGATTGGCTAGACCTTATACCGGGCCTCACACCAAAGGAAGTGTGGACGGGAAAGCTGCCCGGTTGGCACCAAGGTTAAGATCTCTTATGGGTAAAGCAACACACCTCTGCAGAGTGTAAAGAATCGTGGACTGTCACTCCTCGTTCCGGGATGAGGAACTGCGAACGCGGCCGGAAAGGAGCTCCATGAAGTTCTAGTAAACCGGTGAAGGCTGACGGACATAGCTCTTTGAAATAAAAGCAATCTCTTGAAGAAATGTTTATCAAAACTTGCATTGGTATTAGACTTTCTGGTCTAATATCGTAGCTAGTGCATTAAACACCTCTTATCTATAATGAACTTGTTGAGTACGCTCGTACTCATACCACTCTTAAATCCCATGCTTAGATTGTGCAGAATCGTGCTGGAGGAGGACTACGACAACAATGAAGGAGCCGAGATCATCGGCTACGAGGAACCAGACCTCTCAGGAGGTGTTGAAGGCGTAGACTATCTCATAGTCTACGGAACCGGGGAGGCTTCCGGTGGAGATCAAGCCTAGAAGAACCTAGTAGTCGTGGTAGCCGAGCAGCACGAACTCTTAATATTTAGCTGCTCGAGGAAATAAATGTATCACTTAATGAGACTTATATATTGTAAACTAAGTTGGGTTCGCCTCGAACCCAGGAGTATTCCTCTTAGGACCCCAGAGGAGCTCCAAGACGACATGTGTATGATAATTGCAATAATAAGTGAATGAGTTATGGACCTGCTATGTTCTGTTGTACTACTCTGAGGGATGTAATATTTGCGGAATGGTACTTCGTGAATGTTATATCAACGACTGGCATACTACAACATGCAGTGGTATGCAGGGTCACCACAGTTGGTATCAGAGCAAAAGCTTTGACCTTAGGTTGGAACCTAGTAAATGGGACCAAACGTTAGGAGTCAAATAGGACTAGTAAATAATTCTCTAAAAATATGGTGTATATTCAATTGAGAATACAACAATCATATCTTTTAGTGCGATAATTCTTTATTATCTCTATTATGATGCATTATTACTAATCTTATAATCTTTCTATTTCTACAGCCAACATGGCAAGTTCACGACCCGGACGAAACGTGAAAGTGATGGATTCCACACTGAGCGAATACCAAGGAGGACTTGCAGATATCCTACGAGCCATGTTACTTGAATTTGGGTGCGATCCCCAGATTCAAGTAAAGAAATACATGTACTATGATGGTACTGTATTAGCCAAGTGCAGGGTAGGACTGCGACTTCCCGAATCTTTGGGAATGAACGTAGTCATGCCAGCAGGGGAAGCTAGGACAATTAACACAGCCTACCATATAGCTATTATGAGAGCCATAACCGACATCCGGGAACATAAGACGAAAGAGCTTATGAGTTCCGAATTCTCCCATATTCCTCATAATCAGGAGGAAGAAGATCCCATGCTTAACCACTACAAATATGCCAAACGCAAACCAATAGCAGCTGCAAAATATATGGATAATAGCCGCAACTTCATATCATTACTCTTTCAGTTGAACCATCATCTGATAGGAGCAATTGATACGATGCTAGAGGAATTTACTGAACCCAAGGAGGAGAGTAGGGGGAAAGAACCTATGGAGAATATGGTGCACACACCAGTTTACTCAGCTGGTGACTATATTAGTATTGATCCACTTGAGCGTGAACCTACACCTGTTACACCTGGGAACTATCTAGGTAGTTCCTATGGGGGATACGAAGGCGGAGAGGAATCCGGAAACAATCAGCGTTCTGAGACTCCTATCAAGAATTCCACGGGTTGGCGTTGGGGATCGGATACTGGAACTCATAGTACTTCTGTGTATTATGATGGGGAGATGGATGATGATGCCACAACCCAGAACCAGAGCTATCCCAGTAATGAGGGAGTTGATGGAGGGTATCTGACACAAGTTGAGTCGGGTATGAGTGTTGGTAACACATATGGTGGAGCTACAGGAGAGTACACCCGATGGGTGGACTATGAGGCACTTAACGATCAGTTTGTGAACACTGATTTCTCCCTAGGATCATCATCGGATTCGGATTACCAGCCAACGGGGAGACCTTATGTTCCAGGGTCTATCAGGAGGACGACACATTCGACCGGATGGAAGCCTGGGATGTACCGGGAGTGAAGATCGACTAGAGTCCACCAAGGGAGGCGAGGCTATAATACACAAGTACCACGTGTATTATAGTATGTAATATTTGTATGAATTGTACATATACTTTAATAAGTGAGTTTGCATACTCACATCGACTTGAGTATTGTAATAAGACCACTTAAGTATGTATATACATGGTATATGTTTTGTATGATTTGGATTTGCTTCTTGATTTCCATTGCGTGACTTGTTCTGTGCACAAAGTTGAGCTCAGAAAACTTGCGCATGGAGTAATTATGAGTATCATCTTGTGTTGCAGAACTAGGGGGTTATGTCGGGAACGCTAGGAGACGAGACCGAAGCGCAGCGCATGGAGCGCGAAGCAAAACAAAAGGAAGAGGCTGAGGGTGCAGCCAGAGATCAGTTTCCACCACCACCACCCATGACGCAGCAAAATTTTATCCAGTACATGCAGCTGGTAGAGGAGAGACAGCGTGTAACACTGGAGCAGCAGAACAAATTCTTCCATGATTTGCTGCAGCAGAACAGGGTGGAGAGACCTGAGAACCCGGGAGTCACACTAGCAGACTTCCAAAACACCAAGCCTATATCTTTCGCATACGCGCCCGAGCCAATGGACGCGGAAGATTGGCTTATGGATACTGAGCGAAAGCTCAATACTGTTGGATGTAACGATCAAGAGAAGGTCCGTTACGCTACCCATCTGCTGTGTGGACCTGCCGCATCATGGTGGGACAATATTGTAGCCGTGTATCCGGCTGGAAAGGTATTTACCTGGGAGGAATTTGCAAGGAAGTTCAGGGAATCCAATGTCCCTGAAAGTATTGTGGAACTGAAGCATCGAGAATTTGAAAGTCTCGAGCAGAAGGACAAGGCAATCCTGACTTATGTCAGGGAATTTTCAAAGCTGTCCCGGTACGCTGTTGAAGAAGTCAACACCGAGGACAAGAAGAAAGAGATTTCTGAGGGGGTTAAGTCCCCAGTTCAAGGTTCAGCTCCGTATGATGAGAGCGACGGAGTTTCAAGAGTTGGTGGATGCAGCCATCACTCTGGAAGATGATTTCAAACAATTGCAGGAAGAGAAGAGGAAAAAGGCCAAGTTTGAGCCTAAGAGGTTTGTTAGTAACAAGCCTAATACCAGCTTGAGTTTCAAGCCCAGATACAGCAATAACAACAACAACAACAGCAACTACTATGGTAGTAGGAAGAACCAAGTGTTCCAGTCTGCAAATCAAATAGTTTGCAGAAGTTGTGGATTCACAGGGCATTTTGCCAAGGATTGTAAGAAGCCAAAGATTATATGCTTTGGTTGTCGCCAGGAGGGGCACATGCTGAAGGACTGCCCCAAGAAGAATAGTGGAGGAGGTCAGTCAGGAGGTGGAGGTCGAGGAGGAAACACCGGAGGGAACTGGAAGAATAAGAAGCCCTTCGGCAAGCTGAACTGTACCAGTCTGGAGGAGGTGGTCAACTCCGATCAGGCGGTGATAGGTACGCTTCAGATACTCACTCATCCTGGCAAAGTACTTTTTGATACTGGTGCAACTACATCATTCATTTCTCAACAATTCATCACCAAACATGGGATTAGTTGCACTAAGTTAGATACACCCATAACCATACTTTCTGCGGGGGGAACGATAGTAGTAACCCATACCAAACAAAAACAAGTCATTATGATCAATAAGTGCGCGTTTGACGCGGACCTGTTCATTTTACCAATGAAGGACATTGATGTCATTCTTGGTATGAACTGGTTGGAAGCCAATGGAGCATTGATCGACTGTGTGAACAAGACAGTATCTTTGAAAAGCCCCGATGGAAGTAGAATGATCTACCAAGGTGACAAACATACACAAATTGAAGTTGAGCTACAGCTGAACAGCATGAAGGAGGTGAAGTTAGAAGATATACCTGTAGTAAATGAATTCCAGGATGTGTTTCCTGCGGAATTACCTGGTATGCCACCAGATAGGGAGATAGAATTCACTATCGACCTAATTCCAGGAACAGCTCCGATTGCTAAAGCACCATATAAGATGGGGCCCAAGGAGTTGAAAGAACTTAAGGAGCAACTGGATGACTTAGAACAAAAGGGATTCATTCAAGAGAGTGTTTCACCATGGGGATCACCTGTGATCTTCGTGGATAAAAGAGGTGGAGGAAGAAGGATGTGCGGAGACTACAGGAACTTGAACAATGTGACCATCAAGAACAAGTATCCACTTCCAAGAATACAAGATCTATTTGATCAAGTGAGAGGCGCAGGAGTCTTTTCCAAGATTGATCTAAGATCCGGTTATCACCAGATAAAGATCAAGAAGGAAGACGTTCCGAAAACTGCCTTTGTCTCAAGGTATGGACACCATGAATACCTTGTAGTACCTTTTGGATTGACCAATGCCCCAGCAATATCCATGAATCTCATGAATAAGATCTTCATGCCATATCTAGACAAGTTTGTCATCGTATTTATCGATGATATCTTGATATATTCCAAGAACAAGGCCGAACATGCCGAACATTTGAGGTTAGTGTTGCAAACACTAAGGGAACATCAACTCTATGACAAACTTAGTAAGTGTGAATTTTGGCTAGATCAAGTGGAATTTCTTGGTCATGTTATTAGTAAAGATGGAATAGCTGTTAACCCGAGTAAGGTAGCAGCAGTTCTAGAATGGGAAGCACCCAAGACTGTCAAGGAAATCCGAGGATTCCTAGGAATGGCAGGATATTATCGGAGATTCATTGAAGGATTCTCTAAGATAGCAGGACCAATGATAAAGTTGTTAAGGAAGAACACACCATTCGTGTGGTCAGAGGAGTGTAAGAAGAGTTTTCAAACTCTAAAAGAGAAACTCACCACGGCACCGGTGTTAGCAGTTCCGGAAGTTGGCAAGGATTACACCGTGTACTGTGACGCATCCAAACATGGATTGGGTTGCGTACTTATGCAAGATCGGAAAGTGATATCTTATGGATCGAGGCAACTCAGACCTCATGAAGTAAACTATCCAACACATGACTTGGAATTAGCAGCAGTCGTATTTGCACTCAAAACTTGGAGGCATTTTCTCTATGGAGCTAAGTGTGAGCTCTATACAGACCATAAAAGCCTCAAATATTTCTTCACTCAGAAGGAACTCAACATGAGGCAGAAAAGATGGCTAGAATTGATCAAGGATTATGATCTGACAATCAATTACACTCCAGGGAAGGCCAATGTTGTAGCAGATGCCCTGAGTAGGAAGAGTACCGGAGGAGTGGAACAAGAAATATCACCGGAGTTGAGGAAGGAAATAAGTCAAGCCCAAATACAACTTTGGGAGAAGGAAGCTCATGAAGGACTATCAGCTTTACAAGTAGCCGATGAGCTAAATGTCAACCTGAAGAATGAGATAATGATGGGTCAGCTGGACGATCCATTCATCGTTGAGGAAATGAGAAGAATAGATGAAGGAAGACCATCAGAATTTCACCGCGGAGAATCTGGATCATTATGGTTCTAGAAGAGAATTTGCGTTCCGGATATTGCTGAAATTAAGGAAGTAATACTCCGGGAGGCTCATCAAACACCATATTCCATACATCCGGGAAGTACAAAGATGTACATGGACCTAAAGGAACTATTCTGGTGGAATAACATGAAGAGGGAGATAGCACAATATGTGGCGGAATGCCATACCTGCCAGAGAGTGAAGGCTGAACACCAGAGTCCGGCAGGGAAGTTACAACCTTTACCTATTCCAGAGTGGAAATGGGAGGAGATAGGGATGGATTTCATCACCGGACTACCCATGACTAATAAAAAGAAGGACATGATATGGGTAATCGTGGACCGGTTGACGAAGAGCGCACATTTCCTAGCGGTAAATCAGCAGGACAAAGGAGAGAAACTCATCGATCTTTACATCAAAGAGATCGTGAGTAAGCATGGAGTGCCTAAGAAGATAGTGTCGGATCGAGGATCCGTGTTCACATCAGCATTCTGGAAGCAATTACACGAAGCTTTAGGATCCAAGTTGGATTATAGTACCGCTTACCATCCCCAGACAGGTGGACAAACCGAGAGAACCAACCAGATCTTAGAGGATATGCTTAGGGCTTGTGCCCTAGACTTCGGAGGATCATGGGAGGAGCACTTACCACTAGCAGAGTTTTCATACAACAATAGCTATCAAAGTAGTATCAAGATGGCACCATTTGAAGCTCTGTATGGAAGGAAGTGTAGATCACCGATATGTTGGTATGAAGCCGGAGCAAGCAAAGAGTTCAATCCTGATTATGTTAAAGAAAAACAACAAATCATTGACATTATCAGAGATAGGCTCAAGATAGCCCAAAGTAGGCAAAAGAGTTACACTGATCAAAAGAGGAGAACATGGGAGCCACGAGTTGGAGACATGGTTTATCTTAAGGTAAGCCCGATGAAAGGACTCCAGAGGTTTGGAGTAAAAGGAAAACTCAGTCCTAGATATATAGGACCTTTCAAGATACTGAGTCAGAACCGAGGTTTAGCCTTTGAATTGGATCTACCGGGAAGGCTAGCTCAAGTTCACAATGTATTCCATGTGTCACAACTCCGGAAATGCTTAAAGACCCCAGATGAACCAGTATCACATGAAGAGCTCGAGTTACAACCAGACTTGACTTACATCGAGAAGCCAGCCAAGATTCTCGAGGAAAGCTGGAAACAACTCCGAAATAAAGCTATCAAGTATTGCAAGATACAATGGAAGCATCACCCCGAGAGGGAAGCCACCTGGGAAAAAGAAGAAGACCTGAGGAAAACATACCCCGAGCTGTTCAGGTATTACAACCACAACTTCAGGACGAAGTTTTCTTTAAGGGGGAAAGGCTGTAATGTCCCAGGTTTAGAGACGATCGAGGGGTAGATTCTAGAAAGGGATGTGCATTGCATTGTAAATTCTGGGGAAATTTCGCGCTTTTAAACAAAAACTGCATTAAAGGGGGACAAGTTTCTCTCTCGACACCTTACAGGGTTAGGGTTTCGAGAGTGCGACAAATTTGTTTCTCATCTAACTAAACTAGGGTTTTGAGAAGAGAGGGAAGAGTTTGCATCAAACTTAAGTTGCATGATTGAATTCTAAACTAAGTGACATGGTTAAATTCAAACCAAAGTTGAATATGAATTTCAAATTCAAATATTAAATAATTACCCTAAATATTTGAATTGTGAGGAAATTCATTAAGTAATAATACATAACACACATATGAATAATTTAAACAATAAGACAAGCTCATTAGAGAAAACCTTGAGCTTTATTGATTAACACACAAGATACATTGTCTTTACAATATTCATAATGGAAATAAATGAATTTTACAACACATTACAAGAATTGGAGAAATTGAAAATAAAAGAAAATAAAAAGAAAAGTACAAGGATGGATCCTATCCTAAATACTACAAGATCATCTTCACTTGATCTTGGATTTGATGACCTCCATATCCATTTTGATCAATTGTTGATCCCTGCACATAATCACAACAAAAAGAAGTTATGCCAAGTGGCATAGCCACTTGGCAGGTTAGAAAGAAAGGAAAAATTGAGCAGATATGATCAACTCTGCCGAGCTGATCCTCTCCAAGCCAAGTTCAGAGTATCAGGTGCACACACACACACACAGGCAGCTCACACTGCATGTGTGCATGTTGTACAACACACAAGCCAGAGAGGAGTCACCAAGGGTGGCCAGGCCAAGCTGTCGACCAGGGAGCAAAAGAAGGTTCATATAAAACCTTTTTCCACCGCCAGAGCTAGCTCATTCATCGACAGGCAACTTGGTAAGTCATCAGATAACAAGAACACTTAGAACAGGAAGAACACATAGCCAGAACCCTCATCCAGGAACAGCTCTAGCAAAGAACTGTTTTCTGTTGAGAAGCAAACCATGGAGTAGATCAAGCACAAGTCACAAGGAGGAGCAGGGCAAGTCAAACCAACCCCAGAAGAAATCCTCTACACCAACAAACAATCTAGGAGCTAGAGTGAGGTATAAACCAAATCAACCTGAGCAAAACCAAGTTTTGCTCATAAATAAGCATACAATGCATCACAGAAGCACAGAAGGGTAGAATACCCTGTTTGTGTCATCATCTGGCTACAAGGCCATTTGGTGCAAGCAAATATGGGTAAGACCACTAGGTAATCATCCTATGGGAACATCAGTTATGCAAATCAGTGCATAACTAAAGGAATCCAGCCAAGAATGAATTCATAGCTAGCCTAACCCACACACTAAGCACCTACAGCTAGATAGGCCATCAGACTATAGACAAATCCTTGTCTATATAATTTCTCAACATCAAAAGCCACTGGAAGTCCAGTATTGGATCAAGCCAGTGAGCAGTGGTTCAAATCCAGCAAGCAATTACCAACTAGAGCAAGCCACAGAAGAAGGGAGCTACCCTTGACAGCATCACAGTGCTGCCAGGGCTACCTCAACCTACAGCCAGCACAAGACCTTACACATCATTATCCATTTGGATTCAGCAGGGGGCTAGGGTACACAACTAAGTGTTGGCATCCATCTAGCCCTATCACATTTAATTGGATGATCACAACTGCAAGCAGTTCACATCAGTTATCCAAACATCAAGGTAAATTAAGCAGATAAATGAAGCAGGCAAGCTAGTGATGCACTGGATCTTGCTGATGATCCAATGGATCATTGCAAGCATCTACTGATGCTTGGACAAGCACCAGCACTCACAGGCTAAGCCTGTATGAAGCACCAACAGCACTGGTGAGCACCAGTGAGTCACAGAGAGGAGCACACACTTGCTCACAAGCAAGTAATGATCAATTGATCATCAAAGCATCACTTACTTTTGCTACAGATCACTACAGCCAAGCATAGCATCATCACAAGGCCCAGATAATTAAATTAACCATATAATTGAACAATTGCATCACAGATAAGTGAATAGAGCTTATAATTGTATCCAGAAGCACTCCATCAAGGGATGGAGTTGTTAATGCAACAGTTAGGCTCAATTGAGCACGTCCAGGAATTAGAGCACATATAATAGCACATCTGGAGCACTGGCACTTGCCAGAGGCAAGGATCATCACATAATGATCAAGCCAAGGGCAATCCATGGCATATACAGGAGAGAAATAGTATACAGAGAATCAGCAGGAGCTACTAAATTACACAGAGCACCACAGCATGCTCATGAGCAATAGTTCATGAGATGCAACAGTAAGCAATTGAGCAAGAACAGCACATCACAGCAAGCTAGAACCATGGCAAATGCACAGCAGCAGCACAGTCACACAGCATAGCAGCATGCGCACAAGCTAGCAGGCCGCAGCAGCGCATCGGCACGGCCAACATCTCCACATGGGGGATGAGGCCAGTAGTCGAGCCAGACGCAAGGGAGAAAAGAACAGGAGAGGAGGATGAACTAGCAGTAGAGAAGGAAGAAGGAAGACGATGGCGGCGCACATACCTGGAGCGGAGCACTACGGCGTCACCATGGCGGTACGGCGGCACAGCCTGGCCACGGCAGCGCCAAGCCATGGCCAAGCCAGGCGGTCGCCGAAGCACGGAGGCTCCAGCGCAGGCACGGCGAGGCACACGGCCTCGGCGTCAGGAGCGTCGGCGGCGACGAACTCGCCGCAGCACACCACGGCAGGCGAACAGAGGCGATGGGGACGCGTCGAGGAAGCGGCGAAACACAGATCGGCGCGGTGGATCTGAAGCGCCGTCGAACGGCGGATCAGATGCGCCGCATCTCGGCGGCGGCGATGGCCGGAGTCGGCCGGAACAATTCGGCAAAGGGGGCGGCGACGCGCGCGTCGCCAGAGCGAGTGGGGAATTAGGGTTCGGGAGCGAGTGAGGACGACGAAGCGACTGGGTCGGTTGGACCGAGCCCACTGGGCTGGTCCAACCTAACCAGCTCGGCCGCCTGACAGGTGGGCCCGAGGGGTATTTTGGACATTTCCAAAATACCCATTTAAATGAGAATTTCCAAGAATTTTATAAAATAAAAGACAGCTCTAAAAAATAAGTAAAAATATGAAAATTAATCAGCATAAAATTCTCTATCTAAATAAAATATCAAAGAGAATTTCTGAAGACAAATAAGAATAAGTCTTCATTTGATGATTTAAATACTCATTTAAATCACACATATAATTTTCAATAATAAAAATAAAGTCCATTAATGCATTTGGACTTTAAAAACACCTTGACAACATTTCAAGGTTGTATATTACTTCAAATCAAGTATTCCCAAATTATTCTTAGTATCAACCTCTTACATGAAATAATAACGACATCGGAAGGGGGGAACAAACCCTAAAAATGGAATCATGCATAATTGCTTCTTTAACCATTGCCCTTATCGGACAATGATGCTATTTTTCAGAACCAGAGGACAAGGGTCAGTCCACACCTTCCAACTGCAAAACTTTGCAGTGTTCAGGCAAGTTCATCACTTGCTCATGTCATTTGATTATTTTTATCAAATTACTTGCAAAGTATTATGGTTATCACTATTGCACAAAAATCAAAACCACTACTTTCATAACTATGAATATGACTATGTGGTGGGCAATGGAACCATGGATTGTGTTGATATGGTGGAGGTTCCATTGCACGGGTTTATATCCATCTAGGATTAAACAACAAATGTCGCCAGTGATTCTTGTGCCGTAATACCCGTGTTAACCATAAGATCTGGAGTGGGACGGAGTAGTCAAAAGTGTTTCCACCTCTCGTTCATCAACGGATGCGCTTACCGTAGCAGTTGTGTCTGGCGGAACAACCGGAGGGTGGGGATCCCATTCTAATTCCCCACGGTAAAGCATTGCTTGCCGTAGCAGTTGTGTCTTGCGGAACAACCGGAGGGTGGGGATCCCATTCTAATTCCCCACGGTAATGCGGTCTATGATGGGTTGCAGCTACCGACGTAGGAGTGTATGGTAGAGCCCAGCACTGTCGTCGTGGTCGGGGTCCACCCTGAAATTACGGGAATAATGGGACCGGCGTGGACCCAGGGTCGGGGCATGCAACAAAGGGTGGGTGTTCGAGGTAGCGGAGGAACATGATTGGCTAGACCTTATACCGGGCCTCACACCAAAGGAAGTGTGGACGGGAAAGCTGCCCGGTTGGCACCAAGGTTAAGATCTCTTATGGGTAAAGCAACACACCTCTGCAGAGTGTAAAGAATCGTGACTGTCACTCCCTCGTTCGGGATGAGGAACTGCGAACGCGGCCGGAAAGGAGCTCCATGAAGTTCTAGTAAACCGGTGAAGGCTGACGGACATAGCTCTTTGAAATAAAAGCAATCTCTTGAAGAAATGTTTATCAAAACTTGCATTGGTATTAGACTTTCTGGTCTAATATCGTAGCTAGTGCATTAAACACCTCTTATCTATAATGAACTTGTTGAGTACGCTCGTACTCATACCACTCTTAAATCCCATGCTTAGATTGTCTGAATCGTCTGGAGGAGGACTACGACAACACTGAAGGAGCCGAGATCATCGGCTACGAGGAACCAGACCTCTCAGGAGGTGTTGAAGGCGTAGACTATCTCATAGTCTACAGAACCGGGGAGGCTTCCGGTGGAGATCAAGCCTAGAAGAACCTAGTAGTCGTGGTAGCCGAGCAGCACGAACTCTTAATATTTAGCTGCTCGAGGAAATAAATGTATCACTTAATGAGACTTATATATTGTAAACTAAGTTGGGTTCGCCTCGAACCCAGGAGTATTCCTCTTAGGACCCCAGAGGAGCTCCAAGACGACATGTGTATGATAATTGTAATAATAAGTGAATGAGTTATGGACCTGCTATGTTCTGTTGTACTACTCTGAGGGATGTAATATTTGCGGAATGGTACTTCGTGAATGTTATATCAATGGCTGGCATACTACAACATGCAGTGGTATGCAGGGTCACCACAGCAATCTTGTGCATGTCCCGTTGAGCTTTGCTAGCCTCTCTCGAGTGCATTGCAACCTTTTCATCCATATAGTTGCATTGCCACATTTATCGTCTTGTGTGAGTATCATTGGTTGTCTACGGTCGGCGCTAGAGCTTGTTATTGGTGCAAACAGGTAGCCCACCTATAACCCCACATATATCCTGCTTTGTCGTGTGATTGTTCTTATATCCTTGATATTCACTTCGCTACATCCGTGCACTAATCATCACTACAAGTGGTAAGCAATATTAATTCACTTTGGAGCGGTAAGATTTCCTTTTCTTATCAGTTTTGAGTGAGTTGTGAGAGTACCACCATAAATTTTTTTAGTGCACTAACCTACTAACCATGTCTTGTAGTGATGAGAAAATTGTTAACCAGAAAAACAAGGATGCCGCGGATGTGATGACATGGAGGGAGTATGAGGCTCTTCGTAATGAGATGCGACGTGAATTCCGCGTCCAGGACGAAGAACTAAAGGCAACCATTGACGGGGTTTCCAACAAGATAGATACTACTAATGAGACCGTCAATGCTATGCAAGATGAAATGACGGATATTCAGCGCAATATTCAAGCTTTGACACTAGCTGTTGAGAATTTGAGCCAACAACAACAACACCATGCGGATGAAGATGCTGAGCTTCAAGATGAAGCACCTGGTGTTGGTCGTGGTGCTGGGCGTGGTAACCGTGTTCGTGGATTTGTTGAACTCGGACGCCATGGTCGTGGGTTTGAGGAAGAAGACGGATTGGGTAAGCCAAAGTTCTCGATACCCAAATTTGAAGGAGGTGCTGATGTTGAAGAATACCTCACTTGGGAGCTGAAGATTAAGAAGTTATGGCGCTTACATACTTATACTGAAGATAGGAAGTTAAAGCTTGCTTCCTCAGAATTTGATGGCTATGCATTGCGTTGGTGGGATGGAGTTACACGTACTCGTCAAGAAGATCACGAGCTGCCAGTTCGTACATGGCAAGAGATGAAGGCCATTATGCCAGCTCGTTTCGTGCCCACTAATTATTTGTGATCTATATATGATAAGTTATTGAGACAAGGTGTGAAGACTGCTGATACTTATTTCATGGAGCTGGAGATGCTTATGCAGCGTGGCCGTGTCCGTGAATCACTACAGATGACAATGCATTGTTTTCTACATGGTTTGAAGTATGATATTAAAGACATTGTTCGTCATCACAGTTACACCACTATGAATGAGTTGCTACATCATGCAAGAGAAGCTAAAGCACAGTTAGCTGAAGAAGCGCAAATCAAAGGTCGTGCTACGGGACCTGGGCTCTATACGCCTAGAGCGCCCCCATCTATGGCGCCGACGCCATCTTCGCGCTCCGCACCTTATTCTACTCCATCTAGCAAGCCGGTCTCTAATGTGTCCAACACAAAGAAGTCCGAACCTGCTGCGAGTACGAGTGGTTCTAGCATGTCTACTGCGCGCAACCGTGATATGAATTGTCATACATGTGGTGGAAAGGGTCACTTCAAGAGAGATTGTCCTAACCGCAAAGTTATGGTTATCAATGAAGACAATGAGTATGAGACTGGAGATGATGTTGATCCATATGCTCCAGAAGATGATGACTATGCCAGTGATGGTGTAGATGCTTATCCGTCTGATGCTCGCACTATTATTGTGTCTTATCATGCTCTTAATGTGTTGCCAAGTGCATCTACTCAGCGCTGCAATTTGTTCCAGACAAAGGCTTTAGTTGGTCCTGGCAAGGCTTGCAAGGTCATTATTGATGGCGAAAGTTGCCGCAATTTAGCAAGCAAGGAGTTGTGTACCAAACTAAAGTTGAAGTATCTACCGCACCCGCATCCATACTATATTCAGTGGTTGAACGACAATGGTGAGATGAAGGTAAACCACATGGTGCGTGTTGAGTTTCAGATTGGACCGTATAAGGATTCCATTGATTTTGATGTGGTTCCTATGACGGTGTGTCACCTACTATTGGGTCGGCCTTGGCTCTATGACCGTTATGTGCAACACAATGGCCGTGCCAATACATATTACTTGGAGTTCAAGGGCAAGAAAATCAACTTGCAGCCTATGTCACCACATCAAATTGTCAATGAATCTCGTCAAAAAGTTGAAGTAAACTTGGAGGATGCACCTATAGATAGGCGAGAGAATTGTAATGCCGTGAGTGATATAACGAAAAGTGAGAGAGTGAATTCCTTAGTCATATTAGCCACCAAAGAGGACATGAGATAATTTAGTAAGGATCCTACAGCCATGCCTCTTGTGCTCATGTACAAGGGTGAGGTTTTGGTTTCTAACGACATGACCACTATTTCTCTTGGTGTTTCTAGTGTTTTGCAGGAATTTAGCGACGTGTTTCCGGAGGAGGTACCGCAGGACTACGTCCATTGCGTGGTATTGAGCATCAAATTGACTTGATCACTGGAGCTTCGCTGCCCAATAGGGCGTCATATAGGACGAACCCTGAAGAGACGAACGAGATACAGAAGCAAGTACAAGCGCTACTCGACAAAGGTTATATTCGCATAAGCCTTAGTCCTTGTGTTGTTCCTGTTATTCTAGTTCCTAAGAAAGATGGTACATGGCGCATGTGTATATATTGTAGAGCGATAAACAACATTACTATTCGATATCATCATCCTATTCCCTGTTTAGAGGATATGCTAGATGAATTGAGTGGTGCTGCTGTTTTCTCTAAAATTGATTTTCGTAGTGGTTATCATCAAATTAGGATGAAAGAGGTGGATGAATGGAAAACAGCCTTTAAAACAAAATTTGGTTTATATGAGTGGTTAGTAATGCCTTTTGGTTTAACTAATGCACATAGCACTTTCATGCGACTGATGAACCATGTTTTGCGTGATTTTATTGGCAAGTTTGTGGTTGTGTATTTTGATGACATATTAATCTACAGCCGCAATGAATCTGATCATACTATACATATTCAACATATTTTGCAAGCGTTGCGTGATAATAAACTCTATGGTAATCTTGAGAAGTGCACATTTTGCAAAGATAAGGTCATATTTTTGGGATATATTGTCTCTAAGCATGGAGTAGAAGTAGTTGTGTCTAAAATTGAAGCAATTCAAAATTGGCCTACTCCCATGAATGTGAGTCAAGTAAGAAGTTTTCATGGTCTAGCTGGGTTTTTATAGAAGATTTGTGCCCAATTTAGTACTATTGTTGCTCCTTTGAATGAATTGACTAAAAAGGGTGTTGCATTTGAGTGGGGCGCAACCCAAGATCATGCTTTCGATGAACTGAAGAGATTGTTAACTTCTGCACCATTGCTTGCACTTCCTGATTTCAATAAGCAATTTGAGACTGAATGTGATGCTAGTGGTAATGAAATTGGTGATGTGTTGATGCAAGAGGGTCGCCCAATTGCATAATTTTCTGAGAAACTTTCTAGTGCTAAGTTGAACTATCATATCTATGATAAAGAATTGTATGCTTTAATTAGAGTTCTTGAGTTTTGGCAACATTATTTGTGGCCAATTTTTTTTATCATACATTCTGATCATGAAGCTTTAAAATATCTGAAAGCTCAATCTAACTTGCATAGGCGTCTTGCTAAGTGGGTTGAGTTCATTGAGTCTTTTCCATACGTTATTAAGCATGAGAAGGGAAAAGATAATATTGTTGTTGATGCTCTACCTAGGAAGAATATGCTATTAACTCAACTTGATGTTAAAATTCCTGGATTAGAGATACTATGTGATTTGTATGCTACTGATCATGATTTTGCTGAACCATATCGCTTGTGTGCTATTGCTAAAGTATGGGAAAAATATCACATACATGATGGGTTCTTGTTTAGAGCTAACAAACTATGTGTTTCAGAATCGTCTGTGCGTTTGCTCTTATTGCAGGAATCTCATGCCGGAGGTTTGATGGGTCACTTTGGGCGTGAGAAGACGCTACTCATGCTAGCTGACCACTTTTATTGGCCAAAGATGAGGCGGGATGTGGACAGATATGTGAAGAGGTGCATTACTTGCAACAAGTCCAAATCTAAGCTGAAGCCTCACAGTTTGTATACTCCTTTACCGGCACCTACTACACCTTGGGAAGATATTAGTATGCATTTTGTGTTGGGTTTGCCGCGTACTAAGAGAGGCCATGATTCTATATTTCTGGTAGTGGATAGATTCTCTAAGATGTCACATTTTATTGCCTGCCAAAAGAGCGACGATGCGTCGCATATTGCTAACCTGTTTTTCAGGGAGATTGTACGTCTACATGGAGTCCCAAAAACTATTGTTTCTGATCGTGACGTGAAGTTTATGAGCTACTTCTAGAAGACGCTTTGGAGAAAGCTGGGGACGAAGCTACTTTTCAGTACTACTTGTCATCCCCAAACTGATGGTCAAACTGAAGTGGTGAATAGAACATTGTCACAACTGTTGAGATCCATGATCAAGAAGAACCTGAAGGAGTGGGAAGATTGTTTGCCGCATGTGGAGTTTGCTTATAACAGGGCGGTATATTCTACCACAAAGTTATGTCCCTTTGAGGTGGTGTATGATTTCAAACCCATTACTCCACTTGATTTGTTGCCTCTACCCATACATGAGAGAGACAATATGGAGACATCAAAGAGGGAAGATTTTGTGCGAAAGATTCATGTGAAGACTAAAGAGTTGATAGAGAAGAAAGGCAAGAGCAATGCTGCAAGGATGAACAAAAAGTGCAAGGAGATGTTGTTCAAGCCTGGCGATATGGTATAGGTACATTTTCGCAAGGATAGGTTCCCGAAGCTGCGGAAGTCCAAGTTGCTTCCTCGTGGTGCTGGTCCTTACAAAGTGCTTGCCAACATCAATGATAATGCATACTCTATAGTTCTTCCAATTGGTGAGTTTGGTGTCAGCAGTTCTTTCAATGTGGCTGATTTGACACCATATGACGGAGAAGACCTTGGAGCGTCGAGGTCGACGCCTTTTGAGGGGGGGGGGGGGAGATGATGAGAACATCCCTACTACACTACTACCTCTGTCATTGCAAGATGAAGACGATGCTGCTGTGAAGCTCAAGTCCAATGAAGTCAGGATTGGACCAATGACACGAGCTCGTGCGAAGCTACTTAAACAACGGGTGAACTTGTTCATAAGTGATACTTTGATCAATGAGAACTTTATACTGCCTAAGTCCTATTACTTATGTATGATCAGGTATGAAGAAGGAGCAAGCATCGCACGAGAAGGAGAGGAGCAGCTGGACAAGAAGCTGGACATGAAGCTGGACATGGAGCTGGCCATGAAGTTGGACAAGAAGACATCCCATGAGAACGCGAGGGAGGAGAGAGAGGCATGCGCGAGGGGATCAGAAGAAGTTCGGGCCGACGCCAGGCCTGGTCAGACCGGCCGCCACGCCGGCGCGCTCGGTCCCAGGCCCGGTCCAACCGGGCGCTCGACCAGCCCAGCCCGGCGTCGATCAGATCCCCAGCTTGTGCCAACCGGGCACTATCCAGTAAGCCCGAACGCTTAGCCCGGTCACCACTCGGTGCCAGACCCGGTTGAAATCGGATGGCCCGGTCCCAGTCCCGGTCGACCGGCCGTATGACCGGCCGACTCTGTGTCTCTCTCGACCAGATCCGATCTGGGTCGGTTTTCTATGTATCTTTTCGACCCGAGGTCGTCCTGAACCCCTATATAAGTGCCCAGGGCGCCCCCAAATTAGGTTTAGACCATGTTTTAAGATAAACCCTAGTTCATAGTTGATTTCTTTGCAACTCTATTGAATCTCTACACCATATTCCATTGATTTGGTGTAAATCCCTGAAAGTCTTGTGTGATCTGATGTTCCATTAAGAATTAGATGGTTGCAACTTACCGCTTCGTGGTCGGCGGACCAATCGAGAGACTTCATTGCGTCAGACAAGTTATCATCCACTTCATCATCGTGTATCTCCGCTGTGTTCATCCCGTGATCATCATCACCACCGTTGCTTACTGAGAAGATCGTGCCACCCCTTATCACTATTTTTTCCAGGCAAGTTGCTTTCATTTTTTCGTGGTGATGAATGCAATCTTTTGGTTCTATTTCTAAATCAAAAGATAATATCGCTAATGCTAATAATTTTTAATAAATAATTTATACTATGTTGCTGCCTTGTGAAATGCTGATGTTAGCCTTCTAAAATATTTAAGATCTATTTTTATATGTGGTTATGTATGTATGATTCAGTCACTTTTAGACTATACTAGGAAGTATTGGCACGGCGGCACGCCGTGCCCGTAGGGTTATGATAAGGAGATTAATAGAGAACAGTAACATTTGTTACTTGAATAAAAGAGGTGATGGTAATTTAGTTTTTTATGTCTAAATAGGAAATATGCCTGCGCTTCACGGCGGATTAACTTCTACTGAATATTATTTTACAGGAACACAGCTACCAGGTACACAACTACCGTCAGAACATCTCAGACTATGTTTTTGTTAATTTTTAGGTGTCTAACATTGTCCACAAATCCCAGTCACCTAAATTACATTTTTGAGAATATGCTTTTGCCAATTGTGGCTGGCTAAATTGTTTTTTTTTGTTAGTTTTCACATTTCATTATTTTATCAAACCACTAATAATTTCAGTACGTACATCCCACTCGCGTTATAATTTCTGTCAAACACAAACATTTGATACAACTCGAGATGATGATTCATACCAAAAATCTAGAAAAGCAAGCAGTAGCAAGAAAGCAAGAAAGCAGTAAGTTCTGCACCAACATACGTAAACAGATATTAAACCAACATTTTAGCCCGCACAATCTTTTGGATGGAAAGCCACAAAATCAAGGGAAATTGAAAATTTAATTCTTTATCTCTCAACTTGAAGAACCATTTTATTAATTTCTCTTAACTACCAAATCGATATAACATATCAGTCCACACGCACAAGATAACAATAATTCAATAAAAGTCCACAAAATAAATTCATTGATAATTTAAATATGTTTTAACTTTTTCTTGTAGTAGTAGTCTCAAACTTTAATTTATATTATATTGTATTTGACATAATCAATTATGATTTTATTTCCTTTTAATTAAATAATACTATTTTAGACTTGTTAAAAAATTAATGTACTTCAATTTAAACCTACCACTATCTCTTGTTTTCGCTTTGTATATCCCACTCGCGTTATAATTTTGATGTCAGAAATCTCTCTCTATCATACACAAACATTTGATACGCACGAGGATGATGATTCACACCAAAAATTTAGAACAGCAAGCAATAGCAAGAAAGCTGCAGATAGCAATGCTGTACCTGCTAGCAATTAGCAGCAACTTCATCATGAAACCACCAACCGCTGTATACCTCTGCTACTATCCAGCGCCACGCTGTTAGTCGAAGAACAAATGTGCAAGTAGCATGCACTGTTCTTTCTTCTTCGTTCTTCTACTATCTGCAGCTAACAATGAAACCAACACACTCCGCCGTCCCGGCAACAGCAACCATCCCCTACTTTGCCTCGTCCAGCACCGCGACTTCTACTCCTTCCCCCACCACCATGGACCCTCCCCACCGTCGCTGCTGAGATGCTTCACCGCGCAGAATAACTCGTCTGGCTGCGAGAATTCTGAAACGCAACTACAGCTCGCCCTGACCATGTCGCGGCAAGTTCACGGTCCATGTCCCACGCCGTCGACTGGCCCTTCTCGTCTGGCATCCTCGTGGCAGCGGTAGTGCTCGTCCTCTTAGTAATACGGCATGCAACATTTGATGACTTCGGGCGGCGGCTGAGCACCTCGTCACCGGGCGTGCAAGCAGCCGGTCAGGTCATCGGGTCTCCAGCCAGCTCCACGGTCCACGCCGCCGCAGGTCATCAGGTCTGCTGGAGATTCAGTCCACAAAGAAGTGATTCAGTCCACAAATTGAAATCTCCACTCATCAACTCTAGTCTGCAGGAGACAGCCTTGCGGGATGCCTGACTTAGCTATCTGAAACCGTCCGGTCCCTTGGCGCGCGGTAAAGCGGTCTAGGGGATAAGCCGCATAGAGATGGTGCAGTGCAGAGCCTTTTGGCCATGAAACTGGACGATGGCACTCGGACGATCGATTGAGCATCAGAGCATCCAGAGAACGCGGCCCGCAGGTTTCGTGCGGTGGTGTGTGCCAATTGATACGCAGAGATAATGGCCTGCCGGTTCTAGGTAGTGCTCCCTAATCAGCAAAAACTTGTCGATGAAATTGCTCCTGATAGGTCGACCGTACACGACTACCTAACTGGAGAACTTCTCGCCGACATGGACGCCGCCCCCTTCCCAGATGTTGGAGAGGCATATCACAATTCAGAAGGGACGTAGTCGCCGAAGGTCTCCATCGGGAGCATCGGACTGTCTTCGCGCGTCGATTCATTGCCATAGGTGGATGCAGCGCCATGCCAAGATCGCTCCGCTCGTTCCCGTGGACTGCGCCACCTCCTGGGTAGCGGCCACCTCCGACTCGCTTGGTCCATGGAGACCGGCAAAGGCAAACAAACTCCACGCGTTTCTATGCGAACAAAGTAGCCTGCTTGGTTTTCTATGCGAACAAAGTAGCCTGCTTGCATACTACGGAGTACATGATATAGGGAGGGAGTATTCCAGTGGGACTCTGCTCAGCTATGCGACATGGCCGGTTTACTTACGAACTCTGGTCGGCCGCTCCGCGTTGGAATACGATGGAAGAAGCGAGACGGACGACCGAAACTATACGGACGAAACCACGGAAACGGTTCTCCCTTTATTATTATTATTATTATTATTATATTATTATTATTATTATTACTAGGAACTAGGGAAAATACCCGTGCATTGCAACGGAAAATACTCATTGTAAAAATATTGACAGAACGGGCAAAAGTGGGTATGCAAGAAATAGAATAAGATTATGGTAACTGAAAACACCACTATATACTATCTCCAATTTAATAGCAATGTTAGGTGAATGTCATAAGTAAAGGTCTCTACAAAAGCATATAAACAAAGCAATTGGGATGATTTAATTTGCAAAATAAATTGAAGAGCTCGCTACAATTTTTTCAAAAATAAATTTATTGGATGATTTAGACGCACAAATCCGTGGCATAATTATTATAGTTAGATTGATAACTGCATATGCTCGTTCAATATTGGTTGTGTGCTCCTGTACACCCCTTTGCTTCCTACGTTCCTTATCGAAATAGGCTTTCGCCCCGCTATATTAATATAGCAACCATGGATACATGATAAAGACCATTGCTGGGCAAACAACACAGCAAAGCTCAAAAGGAAACAAAAGAAGAAGAAAAAAGGAAAACAATGTCGACATCGACGAAAACAGTGATGATCCGCAACCGCTACGCCCTCCGGAGAATTCCACCACGATCTTGGCCCTCCGAAGCGCCGCATACCAAAGCAACACCTTCAAGAAGGAATGCGACGATGACGACGCTGCTGCCCGGATAAAGCCTAGGGTTTCCCCCGATATGCGGGAGGGTTGTGGGGAGGGGGGGCCCCGACGCACCTCAAGAGGGAATGGTGGCACCCTCGAGCGTCACCGCGTCGGTGCCGGCCATCCGACAAGGATTTCTCATGTCCCCCAAAGAACCACGACCCGGACACTCCATCGCGCTCCACCAACCATGCCGCCCACCAACTCGCGCCACCATGGTCTTGCAATCACCACCGCCATTTCACTGTGGACCAAAGATAACGACCGACGAGACCGGGAAGAGGCATCCCGAGCCTAGGAGAGTCTGGACAGCAGCCACGTGGGAGGGCACAACCTCCACCGCCACCTGTGGCGATAGACCGGACGCAACTACAGGAGCATACCAGGCCCCTCTGGCCCGGCCTAGCCCGACGGGCTCATGAAGCTCCGTGGCCGCGCTGCAGTCCGCGCGCCGCCGTCCTAACCGACCTCAGCCGGAGCAGCTCCATCGATCGTCGGGAGCAGACGCACCAGACCTGGCCCGTCCAAACCCAGATGGGGCCCGAGGGGCCTAGATCCGGGCCAGGAGGCGCCATCGCTGGCCGCCGTTTCACCCCGCTGCCAAGAGGCCGCGCCGCCGCCATCAACCCACCCGGAGCAGAGCCGCTCACGGAGCGCCGCGCCGGAACCTTGACCACCGAAGGGCACCGCCGCCGGACGAGGGAGACCCCGCGCCTCCCCACCAAGCGCACGGGTAAGGGCGTGGCCGCCGCCGCCGCCGGCACCACGCGAGCTTTGCCTGGCGGCCTGCGCCTGCGGTGAGTGGAGGAGGAGGAGCAGCCTAGGCGCTAGGGTTTGGTGGTCGCCCCCGTGTCCGCCTGCGGGGACGGACGGGGGACGATACGTTTTTTTTCGCTTCCTACTTTAACAGCTTCTATTTCTTTCTTCTGGGCCTGAATGAACTACGATAGGCAGCTGAACATTATCGAAAATCTTCTTACGAAACACATAGTCTAGTAAACTGCCGTGATGACCAAATATAAACATAAATCTTTATGTCCGAGATTATCTTCTTTGCCTGCGAATTTTTTTTCATCCAGTTCAGTAAAGATAGCGGGATCCCTGGTTTTCCCAGGATTTGTTTTGTATGCTAACAGTCCAAAGCAAAGTGCTTTAGTGATTCTCCTTCCTGACAACCGAACAGGCAGAGCTCATTATCTAACTTTTTTTTTTCTTGAAGAGCACTGTTCTTATTTTGATCCTTCGTTTCACCATGAGCCAAGCAAAAATCTTGCCTTTTCTGGAGGCAACGCATTTCCAAATAGAGTAGGCACTACTAATATGTTGAATCACTCCCCGGTTATTGAGCCTGTACATGTTTCTAGTGTTCACTCTCCAAGCTCTTTTTTTTTTTTTGAGGAAATATTCTCCAAGCTCTTTTATCTGGGGTTAGCTTGTCAAACGAATTTACCACACATGCTTTGCCCCGCCCTCTTGGTCAAAGTACCTAGGCATGTATACAATCTGCAAAGGAAGTGTTTATAAAGACATTAATAGCAAACGAAAACAATACATGCACCAGGGGCACAACGCCATTGGAGGAGAGAGGCAGGGACAGAAAATGCTAGATTGAAATCCATCTTCCTCTTCCCGATATCGCTCTTAATTTGACGTAGCTAGCAGCCATGACGCTAGCGCCTCCACGCTACTTGCATCCGCTGACAGCAGCGCGTCGCGCTCGAGCGTGTACACAGAGCCGCGGCATCAGAGTCAAGTGGTTCTTGCGAGCCATTGGGGCGGATACCCGTAGTGATCGGCCGAAAAAAAAGTGAGAAACACAGGCAACGACTGCGCGCGGTCCTTCTCCGCTCCGTTCTATAATGTGACAACCTGAGCCGCAGACCTCTGCCCTTGAGCTCTTGGACTCGTCTCTCCAGACTGCGGTGAAGTCCTTCGCCGCCGATCAGCTCCTACTCATGGCGTAGATGGAGCCAAGCGGGCAAAGAGGAGGCATCAAATTTTGTCAGGTAGCTCACCGTAATCGGACAACCCATCGGGATCAGGTCTGTGGCTTCCGCCGCCTGAATCAAATCCTTTTTACATGTGGGAAAAGTGCAGTCCATGTCGGCGATTCCACGCGTAGTCCGCCAAGGATCGGGCGAAGCTGCTGTTGCCGTATATGTACGCAGTTGTTCCAGCTCGAGTTCGACTGTTAATAATGATATGATCGGGCAGCGATCAGTTGGCGTGTGGCTCATGGATTCGGTTCAGGGACGGAGTCAGAAGAGGAAGCACAAGAGGAAGCACGTATGAAGACGCTTCGACGGATCGACGGAGGAAAACGTGAAGATGAAACTAAGGAAAAGATCAAAACGTTTTTTCACTTACCGGTGGTATTCGTGGGTAATTTCATATAACTTTAGGGGCAATTTTAAGTTGGACGGACGATCGAGGGAGAAACCCTTTTGCTTTTATTATTAGGTATACCCGTGCGTTGCACCGGGATAGAAAACATTAATTTTTGGAATACTATTTTCAAAACTAAATGTTCTTAGTGTTATTATTCCATATATCTCGTGTTACACAAGCTACTATCTAGTGTTCTAAACAACTATACCAATAATCGATATCGGGAAAGTAGTACATCTAATCATAAAGTAACATGTAATTTAATTTTCCAATAAAACATCATACATTTTTGTCAAAAGTATATAAGCTTATTTATCAAAAAGATCAGGTATTGGTAGTGGTTAAACCGGTAAATTTAATCTCGCACTAAAGATCCAAAATAAACAGACCATGAGTGCAATGGGTACAACTCCAGAATCAATGATAGGCTCAACATTTTAATTCAATTCATAGATAGGGAACTTCTGGTACTTCCAGGACCATATGCTTCAAGCTCGTCAACATCCTAGATTCGAGCATATGATGAGCAGCTTAATAAACACTATTGGTTCTTCCCGCAAATTCATGACGCAAGATTTTGTGATAGTTGACCTCGCTTCATGCAGCCACCTCATCGTGCACTCCTTCCCGGCCGTTTTCCCGTTTGTCTGTTGCATGCTATAGGTCAAATCAGTTGACCCCGCTACAAATCAGGGGATTCTTCTATCTTTCCTCCTTTGCATATCATCTCGACCAACACATAGTCTGCTCGCATAACTTTTTCCCCGACAAGTTTATACTATTGCAAGCAATTCAGCGGTACAAATAAATATTTATTATCAAACAACTAAGAAACTAAATATCTCTAGCTAGAGTATTTCAATGATGGATGGAAACATGTCGTCTTCATCGGATATGCCGGTGGTGGAACAGCGGCAGGCCACTGGACAACCCCTCCTTGATTTAATGATTAGCATAGTTGTATAGCTAGCACTCTTTATGTTGACATCATATAAACTTCAGCCTAAATATTTTATATGAATTAATTTCTTAGCAGATGGTGGAAGTTGATAAATTGTAAAAAAAAATACATGCATCTATCGAAAAGGTTATTAATTTCTGCCAGCCAAAAGGTACAACGATGATACAATGTTAATGTATTCAAGTACGAGCGGTAGGCATTATCCCCACAACTACAATCTGTAGTAGCTATGATAGTGGCATAAACAGTGCATGCATATGCATATGCTGTCAATTACACGAAGAAACTGATCAGTGGTTTAGCGGTTGACCGTAGCTGCAAGTAGAATGGATTTCGGACCACATAACTTCTATTATATATGCTGTTTTGGAACATGGACCATATGTTGTTTATATTTTGAAATGCATCTTACATATATTTTGAATTTAAAAAATATCTTCACGTGCTACGCGCTCACAAAGTCGTTTTATAAAAAATCAACTTATCATGTAACGTGTGTACAAAACAAAAAATAGTGCTAAAAATAATTCTTTTCATAAGATAAACTTTTTTAAAAAATTAGACCATAAAAAATATTGGTTTTCATGAAATTTGACAAAACACACATATATTATAAAGATGTACATGTAGAATTTTTTATCCAAATCTTTTAACACTTCGAAATATGGATTTTTTGATAGAGGGAGCATACACAGCCGAATTGAATTTACCCTTTTATAGTGTATATATCATACTATTTTGCACGGGTAGGATATAAGCAATGCATACGACGAACAAACCTCAAAGTTTCTAGATCAAGACATCAAAGAATGACGGTGATTTGATAAAAGACAGAGCAATATGTATTATTACCTTCAGATGTGCAACATAGCGTATCGCGTAGACTGCAAAGCTGCGTCGTACATCTTGGCCGTCCTCTTCCATCTTGGTGACCGAACTGAGATCGATCAAGTTGAATGTGCGGACATACGAATACACGGCCGGCGGCGACCACCGGATACGAACACGACTTACGACGGCTTGGAGTTCTCGTTTTCGTATTAGCACGCCTTACCAGCTGGTACATCGACGTCGTCCTAGACGGCAGCAGCGATGCAGCATGTTGCTCCTCCAACAGTCTCCGTATGCCACCGGAAAAAGAACAGCAGAGTCTGAAGAAGACGGGGGCAGCTGCGGTCCGCATCCAGCAGGCAAGGCATCCCGGAAGTTGAGCAGCCCTAGCGTGTAAAGTTGGAATCGGCGGTGTCGTATCGGACAGAGGCCATGGGCACCAGGCCATACTCCTATTCCCTGCCGTCTTCATCCCCGTCGTCAGCGTCCTTACGTTCCATCACAGCCATCCTCGGCGCCGGCGCTCCGGCAGCGCTCGACCATGGTAGCGCCGTCTCACGATTGTAGCGCCTCTTTAGTTTCCCGATCGATGGGCCTTCCTCCTTATTCAAGTGAGCCGCGCCGCCCGTCGTCCAGATCAATAACTTCCGGAGGCTCGGTCGAGCTGTCTATATATATATGGGCATCTAACATACGGGGTTAGGTTGACAGCACTACCCTTATACGGAGCAAGGACGGAGACCAGATCTCATACGGAGGTGATGTAGGAAATTAACGAGCGAAAGAAACGATCAACCCACGACGGACTTTACTTTCACTTTTTTTTTTGACTCACGAATGTTATTTTCACTTAAGGGTGGCATTGGTGGGTAATTTCTTACAACTTTGGGGGCAATAAAAAACGGACCAACAAGAAACCTTATTTTCTTTATTATTAGGTATAGATTAGGTATAGATAGTTATGGAAGAAGGTAGTAGTATTCTCGTATTGCGATCATGACGCGATTAACATAAGGTATTAATATCATTTTCAAATAGAAGAGGTAACAAATGGTGGAGTATTTTTTTCTCGTAGGTACTGTAGCAGAACCATCAAGGTTCTATAGAAGAAGGCAACTACATATGGAGAGTTACCATCGGCAAATTATTGCTAAAGATTGCAAATTGCTGCGCGTGCACATTTAAAAATTACCGATGAAAGATTGTTGCTTGTGCACATTTGAAAATTACTGGTAAGAAAATACAACTGCTGAAGAATTACGCGATGTTGAAAAACCGTTGTTAAATAATTACCGTAGGGAAATTACAATTTGGGACTGACGGTTTACGTAGAATAAGTACCAACACACAGATAAAGGATTAATCTCAAATAATCACCGCTGAGGTCAAAACTCTGTTTGCAGAAATAAGCCTCAAAGAAACATACAAATCACCTTCGAAGTTACCATGTTGAAATTATGAATGTGAAAATATGTCAAAGAATAGAAAAATAAAAAAAATTGCTAGAGAATTACTCATCTTAAAGTAGGTACCTTGGGGCAACTACCGGTGGACATTACAGCCAGGAAGTTATCTCAAAAAGTTATCATCGGAGAGCAAAATGAGAGAAATGGTAGAAATGGTCGAAGAAGTATTGTTGGATAATTTCTCATCGCTGAGGAGGTACCGTGGGGTAGCTACCGGTAATAAGTTATGGGCAGAAAGTTACCCCTAGAAGTCACCGTCATAAAATAAAAGGAGAGAAACGTTAGAAAACATGTATTTTTTTCAGCTATGGGCGACATGGCTCCCGCTGATTGGTAGAAAATGATGGCTCTTCAGTACCGATGTGAGTTATATATGTGCACGTCGGTACGTGGTATTATATATATGTATACAGTAACTGCACAATCTATTATGACTAAGCTATATTTTCTGACACGTGTAGTAACACGGGAATTTTATACGAAATTTATAAGCTGGCGGAAAAATATGCATCGTTGAAGAGTGGGACTGTGAAAATCACGTAGGGAAACTACAACTGAAAAGTTGTGTTGGAATATTATTGTCTAACAGAAAGTTTACGGTTCATAGACAACGATAAATTATGGCCACAAAATTAGCATCTCGAAGACCTATTGTAGGGTAACTACCGCTTGAAATTTATGGTTGAATCATGCCGGAAAATGACCATCGAGTAATTAAAACGAGTTGGAAAAAATGCCACCATAAACGTAGGCTAACTGCCGTCTGGAAGTTATGACCGAAAATATCTATTGAATCGAGTTGCATCAATGATTACGGCCAGAAGATTACTGTCAAATATTTTTTTAAAGAAATAAAAAATACGGTCTGCAAATTATGGCTATAAAGATATGTCAAGTAATTACCGCCAAGTTGTCTTAACACAAGGGACATAAAAAACGATGTTGCAGAGCCGTATGTAGTTTTTGTTTGTTTGAGAGGTAGACGTAGGTACCTGCCGGCGGGAAATTACTGCTAAAAAATTGTGCAACTATAACTATAATCCAAGAGTCTTAAAAGAAAAAAAAATGTAGCATAGGATACGTGGTGGAGACTGATTGGAACGAAAAGTTGTGCCGAAAAATGACCACCGTGTAATTAAAAGAAGTTGGGAAAATACCACCATAGACATAGGCTAACTAACGTCGGAAAGTTAAAACTATAATCCAAGAGTCTTAAAAGAAAAAAGAAAAAGTAGCATAGGATACGTGGTGGAGACTGATTGGAACGAAAAGTTGTGCCGAAAAATGACCACCGTGTAATTAAAAGAAGTTGGGAAAATACCACCATAGACATAGGCTAACTAACGTCGGAAAGTTGTGGACAAAAATATGTATCAAATCGATTCAAAGATTATGGCATGGAAGTTAATTTTTCTGTAAAAAAGGAGGTAAAAAATATACGGTCGAAAAATTATCGCCAAGTAATTTTAAAGAAGGGACGAAAGAAACGGCGCTACATCCTAAGTAACTTTTTTTGTTTGAGAGATAGACTTAGGTAGTTACAACCGAAATTATAGATGAAAAGTTGTTGCCTGTAAAGCTACAATCCAAAAGCCTTAAAAGAGAGGAAAACAAATTGTAAAAAATAGGCACGTGGCAATACCTGATTGGTGTAAAAGAAACCATGAATAGTGCAATAGTGCTCAAGCTGCTCTCCTTTCAGCAAAGGGGTTCAGCTTTTAAATAGGTAATAATATACATTTGTTCTAGTAAAATTATTTATTTTTATGCTATAATTAGTATTATTTTAAAATGCTATTTAAAATGTACTACGTATTAGCATGATATTGCGTCCATATCGTTTGAAGGAGGCTGCCACTATTTTCAATTAGCAAGCTATTTTAAACGTTGATCACAATTGATCTATGTAAATCTTATGTAGATGTGTTCTACTCTAAAACAATGCTTTGGACGTTTCTCTATATTGTTGTGCACTATTGTCTATAATTATTGTTTATTATATTTTCGTTTAGATTATTTTGTTGATTATTATACATGATGTGTTATTTGAGGTTTTATACAAAATGCTTACTAAAACGAAACCCAGGGAACTTGCGCCTGGGCGCGCCCCAAAATCTAGTTCACATGAATGGAGTTTGCCCAGAAAGGTTGCTACCCTTTTCTTTGAACGGGCAAAGTTGCTACTCTAGTGGATATGATGCGGGCTTATGCTGAGCGTGGCTTATTGGATGGAGCACATAGGATAAGAGTCACAATGGCATTTGCTGGACTCCAGCCCACGTTGGAGTGCTACACATTGCTTGTAGAAGGGTATGGACCAAGATTTAAAATAGCACGCTATTTCTCCGCTAATAGCGCATTATAGCATATCTAGAGAGTCTATGCTAAATTTTAATAATTTTGCTCGCTGTGGCGCTATTTGCGAATATCATGTTATATCACGCTAAAACTTCATAGCGTTAGCGCTATTTTTCGGGCAAGTTGCTTTCACTTTTTTATGGTGATGAAGTGCAATTGGTTGGTTCCACTTCTAAATCAGAAGATAATATTGCTAATGCTAATATGATTCAGTCAGTTTTGGACTATATATCCATTCGTTCTAGTAAAATTATTTATTTTTAGGCTATATTTAGTATTATTTTGAAAAACGCTATTTGAAATATACCACGCTATTAGCACGATATAGCGTCCACAACGTTTAAATGAGGTTGCCGCTATTTCATTTAGCACGCTATTTTAAACCTTGGTATGGACAAATTGGCAACACTGCGGAGGCCACGTTTGAACATATGAGGATGAATGGGCATGAACCAGACGACCGTTGTCTCGCTGGTATGATGACTGCACACATGAAGAAGAACCAACTAGGGGTAAAGATGAATGATGATATTAGTCATTATTTTTAGATAAAAAAATTCTAAGGCAAGGGAACTCTTCCAAAGCTTTTTAATATTGTAGTTGACATGCTTGCAATCTTAATTGAACGAGCAAAAGAGGATGGCTAAGTTGGAGGGCTTATTCCCCATCTAGTTGAGGGAGGTCTCTCCATACTACAGTACGCTGATGATACGATTCTTTTTTGGAAACACGACCTCAACAAAGCGGTTAATATGAAAATAATTTTATGTCTCTTTGAAGAGTTTGAAACATGACCTCCACAAAACGGTTAATATGAAATTAATTTTATGTCTCCTTGAAGAGCCATCGGGATTTGATATTAACTTTCATAAAAGTGAGATCTTTTGTTTTGGAAATGCCAATAAGGAGGAGGACCAGTACATGCAGATCTTTAGATGTGATGCTAGATCACTCCCCTTTAGATACTTGGGTATTTCGATCCATTACAGAAAACTCAGGAATTCTGATTGGTATCCGGTGGAAACCCAGTTTGAGAGTAAATTGGGATGCTGGAAAGCGAAATTACTATCCTATGGTGATAGGCTAGTCCTTATCAATTCAGTGTTAACTAGCTTACCGATGTTTATGTTATCTTTCCTACAAATACCTGTTGGGTAACGAAACGTTTGGACTTCTATAGATCTAGGTTCTTTTGGCAGTCCGACGAAAACAAAAGAAAATATCAGCTCACAAAATGGAACATCGTTTTTCGACCCAAAGATCAAGGGGGCTTAGGTATTGAGGTTGTCGAAATCAAAAATAGATGTTTATTGAGTAAATGGCTCTTTAAACTTCTTAATGAAGACAGAGTGTGGCAAGAACTGCTATAGAATAAATACCTAAGACAAAAGACCTTATCTGAGGTGCAGGCTAGGACTACCAATTATCCTTTTTGGAAAGGATTGATGGGGTCAAGCAGGAGTTTTTTCTAAAGGTTTTTTCAAAGTGGTTAATGGTATGGGTATCCGCTTTTGGGAAGATACCTGGTCAGGGAAAACTTCGCTAGCTCAACAATATTCGTCTTTATATAATATTGTACACCATAAGAATGTAACAGTAGCTCATGTGTTAACTCAAACCCCGCTAAATATTACTTTCCAGCGGGTGTTGAGTGGTAACAAATGGACTTCATGGGTACAATTATGCCGTAAACTCATGATGGTAAACATGAATGAAGAGAACGACCATTTTGTTTGGGATTTGACATATCTAATGGTTTGTTTACGGTGAAGTCTGTAACGCCCCACTTTTGCAACCTTGTTTATTTGTCCTTAATGCAAAAATTAGGGGGAACAAAAACTTTTTCTTTAGACTAATTAAGATGAATTTCCTTGATCTGTTGATTATGATGAATTGCCTTGATCTGTTGGTAGATGAGTTTTCTTGATTTGCTTGTTGAGTTTTGTCTTGAGCTACCTCTAAGAACAACACTCCTAGTGGCAAAATGAACAACTCACCTAATAAAACACTTGTGTGACTTAGGAAATGTTGTTTTCCTTCTTACTACATCAAACCTCTCTCCTGATGATAACATGAGTGTGCCATCTTGATTTTTCTCTTTGTGGTACAAGATAGCTCAATCATCCCTAATTCAAAACTTGGTACCATCTACCCCTTGCTACATCCCTCTCTTATACCCACTCATCCTTGTTGGTTTTGAGGCCATGTCGACCCTCTGTGTTGACAGGCTTAACTTGTCTAGACTTTGGCAATTGATCTCTAAGCACTCACGACTGTTTTTGGTAACCTCAATGCATGGATCTCATCTATGCAACACCCTCTTCAAACTCCACGTCCTGCATGTCTCGGTCAATCCTTGCAACTCATATATTCAACTTGATCTGGTATCCTATCCCATGTTCCAGCACCAGATCACTTCTTCCTCTTTTACCTCTTGTTTTTGTTTTCATCCAAGTTTATCTTCACAAAAACCAAGAGAGGGAATGATGGATACATTTTGTAGCCATCATCTACCCTTGAGAACACTCCTCCCTAAATTAGTTTTTCCTCCTCAAAAAACCCTATTGTTTTCCTTCTCTAGTTTTGATCACAAAACTACTTCTAGTTTTATAAATCTTTTCAAAATATTTCTGCAAAGAAAACAAGGAAATGAAATGGGTTTTGTTTTTCATCCCATTTCTACCTAGTACTGATTTCTAAAAACATTATTTTCTATCTTGCCTTCTTTTTAACAAAAGGTTTGTTTATGGTACTTATACCATTTCTTGTTTTCCTCTTGCTTATTTTTACATTTGAGAAAAACTCTACTTTACTTGGGAAAGTAAGTAGAATATTTTGAACTCCTAAGTTCCAACTAGTTTTCTCTCAACACTCTCAAATTCTATTCCACTTGAGTTCATTCCCAATTGTCCCTTGATAATTGAGGTGTTTCATATACCTTTCAAATAAATCCTTTTTCAAATGGCAACACTTGCACACCTTATGCACACCTCTGACCTACCACACTGTATTTCCCCATCCTCCAATTCTTGATCAAATGAATGATCATTTGATACTCTCAAATCACTTCCCAATTGACCTCTCATTGGTAGAGCAACTTATATTTCATCATACCCATCTCAACCCTCTATTCTTTCCATCATCACCTTGACCCCATGAATTCATAATTTATGTCACCATATTCATCATTGTGGGTATATGGTTACTTCACTCACCCTCTCTCATAGCCTTGATCTACCATTGTCTAAATCACCATCACCACCATCATATCTTAGACACATCTTTTATCAGGATAGAATGCCACCACCATCTACACTTTAGCACCCTTGTGCATTGTTATCACTTCACCTAAAATTCTTTATCTCTTTAGGCCACCATTTTTGTAAAATGTGAGACACTCAACCTTGGGTGTCATGCATGTGTGGCAATACTCTCTTGATGATCACTTGTGCATGGCCACAATCTTGGCCGGCCATGCCATGCATGGCACACAAGCATCATGCTTCTCCATCTCTCTCTCCCTCACATAGTTATTCCACCTTGAGAAGCATCTCCTCCTTTGTCCCTTCCCAATGCCACTAATAATTTCAGCTTGTGTCAAATTTCCCTTCCCCAAGCCAGCCACCCACCTCCACCAATCAAAGAGGAGGCAGCCAACCCTCTCCCTCTATAAATAGAGCTTGGCCTCATCTTTGGCTTCTCATTTTTTTTGACACTCCACTCCTTCCTCCACTCTCTCCTACCCTTCTCCTACCTCTTCACCACGAAATGCTGCTGCCCCTTGCTCCCATGGCCGGCCATGGCCATGAAAACCAGCCAAGATGCAGCTCCCCTCCTTTCTCAAGCTTCCCCTCACCATGAGAGCTTCCCTCTCACTCTCTTCTCCCCTAACTCTTGATGAATCCAGCTCTATTTCTCCTTTCTCCTCTCTCAAGATTGGATCTTGATGCAGGTGCATGTTGGTCCAAGCATGGAGAAGGATGAGCAATCCTCAGATCTGAAGGTTTTGACCAAAGTTCGTCCAAAATCTTGCAGTAATTTCTGTTTCTTGCCGTTTCAGATTCTGGTACGATCTTGTAAAATCCGCCAAATCTCGTGTGCAGATCCAAATCGAGTGGTTCAAAGTTCTGCAGATAGGTATTGAAAAGATCTACAACTTGACGTTGGTCTCATCCTCAAATTCGTTGCGGATTTTGCATGGTAAATAAAGTTCTACAAACATGCAGGATCACTGTTTGTTAGATTTCTCCCGTTTTACCAAACCTTTTTGAGAAAACTCAACTGTGGGTGAAAGCCCTATCCAGTACCTTCATTTTGGCGTTGGTTTCACTTCAAATGACCTCCTGAAATTGAAATGGTTCACAGATCAAGATCTGGTCAGATCTGACTTTGTCGAATTAAACCAGGAGCTAGGAAACGAATTTTTGAATGAAACCAACTGGGTAAGAACCACCTATTCAATACCTTTCAGATGCAGCAGACCTCATATTTTTGTGATTTGTGTATGATTTTTGGTGAATTAAACTTGTTCTGTGTGTTCTGCAGACATGGCTGTTAGCTTTTAATTCATCAAAAATCCATTTTTGAACCTAATTGAGTGATTCCACTTCTGTAGGATTGCTTAATGTTTTCTTAATCATCTCAAACAAGTTCCAAACCTTTATCTGTTTTGCAACTCCAAAGTTAAAGCAAATGGTGAAAACATGCAGTAAACTTGCCAATCCATTTGTGAGAGTTTCAGAAACAATTTGAACCCAAATCCAATTGTGTAAACTTCTCTGTTTAATTACCTTTCATATGCCAGTGGCCACATATTTTTAGGATTTTTCTACGATTTATGGCTTATAGATCTTGTTTTCTGTACAGTCAGATTCAAAGAAATTCCTAAAATTGTAGGTTCAATATTTTTGGGTGATTCCAATTGGGTTAGTCTTGTATTAGTACTAGCTATCTAGGAAAAATATTATTAGTCTCTGTTCATACATATTTGTTGCTGTTAGTAATGTTTATGTGTGACATGCATTGTTGAAGCAAAACTTTTCGGTTTATTTAAAACCCTTGACCAACTCTTTTTAGTAGAGATGGGCAACCTTTGTTTTATGCTTGCAAAACTAAACCTCTGCAACCTAACATTATCTCTTTTGTTTTGTTTAAGTTTTCAAATGATGTGGTATATGGTTTGCTTCCTATTTTTGTATAGTGATTAAGTGAGCAAATTAAATTAGGAAAACTGTTTTCTACTTTTCCAAAAGTGTTTGAAAATGTTTTGTGAAAGTATTTGATGTCAAACTAATGCTCTTGTCCTCTTTATGATGTTATCTACCAGGGGTACTTAGCTTGTGCCATGGTGATACCGAGAGAGGCAATTGCTAAGTTGTGACACTCTCATACCTTTACTAGGTAAATAAAATGGGTTCTCTTTAAGTTGTTTGTGGTATTTATAAGTCCTTTGTATGGTAGCTCTTTATGGAATGGTTAAATTATGGTTGTTGTATGTTTGTTTTGTTGGTGCAATATGATTGATTGTGTTCCTTTATATTTTCCGGCGATAGATGCGAACGATTCCGGAGAAGGTGAAGAAGTGGATCGAACAAGGAATTTATTTATGTTGTTGGGATTCTTATATTGATGGAGTTGAAGAAGTCCAGGGACATTTAAGCTAAGGCAAGCCATCTTTTGATCTCTGATTTGGTGTCTAGTTGGATGTCATTTGTTGATGTCCAAAGCACCTTGAATTCTATGTGTGTTATTCTCTCTATTTATGTCATCTATGTGTGTTTCCAAGTGGGGTACTCCCTAGTGGTGATACTCCACCTTTGTCATGTGATTATGGGATCAATGGCATCATGGCCGTGCTATTCCCCTTGGCTATCATGTATGCCCAACTTGAGCATGCATCATCTCAAGAAAATAACTTACATCACACCCACCCCCTTTGTAGTATAGAGGTATCAATGTCATGATCTTGGTGTATTCTCAACTTGAGAGGAGTATGCCGTGTACCATATTGGAGAGTATGTTGGATAGTGATACTCCACTATCTAAGTTGTATATTTAGCACCACAAATCTGAAAGTATAATCCTCCTTGTGTTGTCATAATACATGCTTACCCTAAAGCAAGTATGATCCTGTTTGTGCCACTCACACCTACCCCTCACGGCGGGATGACCTCCATCTCGGCCATGGTGTTGTTTTAGTCCTTCTCATGAAACTGTAGGATGGGAACCCCTCAAGGTTTACCTTGTTGTAAATGTTTATGAAAACCTTGGGTGAATTAACCCAAGTGTATGGTTTATAAAAGCAAAGGATCTTGATAAAGATGTTTGGGAAAGATGTGTATGTGGGTTGGTTGAGCAACCGTGGTGTTGTGGGGAAAAGGAAATGGTTTCTAAAAAGGAGCACTGCGTATAAGTGTTCGCCGTCCCAACTTTTAATCGCGCAACCACATTATCCAAAGTGGGCATGGGCTTAGTCCGTAGTTCGTTGAGATTGGCATAAGCACCCTTCACAACTCTCTAGGGAGGGTCAAGATGACCTCCGACGCCAGGTTGCGCTCTGGAGGAGGCAATACACTGTCTAAACCGATAGCCGGACGATTACTGAGGGTCTTCCGACGTGGCGCCGGAGATACGCTCAAAAGGAGGTATGCTGCCGGGGTGCCGGGAAGGGGTAAGCCCGCAGGGAAGGACTTGTGCCAAAGGAGACGGGCGAAAGACTATGACTGGTTATCCGAGTCTCGCATACTTTTGTATGACGATCCGGGGATGATCCCGGCGGATTTATCAGTTCTTGTGGGGAAAGTGCGCACACTCTGCAGAGTCAAATCTATTCGAATAGCCGCGTCCGCGGTCATGGACAAGTTGAGATAGCCATACTTAACCGGGGCTTGCGTTTTGTTTTTGAACAAATGATTTGCAAAGGAAGTGTTGTGTTTATGTGTACCGGAAGGGTACGGAAAAAGGGCGTGTGTAGACCATATGGAGATGGTCGTGGAAAAATAAAGGCTAAGTGGGGAACTCTTTCCTAAACGTTTCTTGAAGAGGAACTCTCCTTTAACAAAGATATAGAGATGTCATAAGTATCTTTTGAAGTATCTTCTTCAATAAAGATATAGGTATGTCATAGGCATCCTCTAGCATTTCCATCAACTGAGATGGACTTATGCTACCTCATCTCCAATAAAGATATAGATATGTCATAGAACTTCCTAAGCGTCCCCATCAATTGAGATGGCGGAATGCTATATTCACAAGAGAAACTATGTCTCTTCCGCATGCTATATCCACGAGAGAAACTATGTCTCTTCCACCTGCTTTATCCACAAGAGAAATTGATTCTCTTCCTCCTGCTATTTCCACTAGTGAAATTAGCTCCTCCCTCTTGTCATCGTAGATTAGCACTTGTTATCTTGCACTCTTGCAAAGTACCTATCTTGATGGTTTGCGAGTACAATTCCAAATGTACTCACGACTTTGTCCCTGGCTATTTACTTGGCCAGACTTGGAGGAACACGATGAATGAAGAAGGAGTTGGCGACGTCTATGCGAGCTAGGAACGTCTTCCCAGTCAGTTGCCTGTAGGGTTATGGCAGATGACTTGGGTACTGCGCTGCTGAAGTGATGATGCTACTCTGATGTTTAGTTAAGCCCTTCGCGGCTATTATGTAAGTATTGGTCATGTGACCTCATTGTAATTTTCTTATTCCGCTTTGTAATGGATGATGTAATTTGATATCAGTTCGGTTATGTGTTCACGGCGCACTGATCATGGGATCGTGAACTGTATACATAATAGGGAATTTCGGACAGCTATTCCGGGGTCCCCACAAAGTCTATGTATGATGATCTTATGAGTGATCATACCCCTTTTCTGAGAAAGTATCTCTGAAAGGTTAAAGTTCCCCTTAAGATAAAGATTTTCATGTGGTTTTTGAGTAATAAGGTTTTGTTAGCTAAATATAAGTTAGCTAAACGTTATTGAAATGGGTGTTTTCTATGGGGAACAGGAGACTATTCAACACATTTTTATTGAGTGTCCTTTAGCTAAACTTTTTTGCCGTACGGTTAATTTCACTTATGATCTTCCGCCTCCAACCAATATTACTAATATGTTTGGCAGTTGGTTTAATGTAGATAGACAATCTAAGGCTTTTATCTGGAGTGGGGTTTCTGCTTTATGTTGATCTATTTGGATGGTCAGAAATGATATTATCTTTAATAAAAAAAATTATTTTTTATTTTTTGCAAGTTATCCATATGGTCTCACATTGGGTTCAGCTTTGGGTCCTCCTCTCGCCGGAGGGACAGCGGGATGCCATGGCTTCTGGATGCATACGGCTCCTGATGGTCGCTCAGAATATCTTGTGCCAGACTGGTTGGCGACATACTAGAAGGCTATGTTGATGTGTAGTCATAGTATGTGTTATTTTTTCCGTTGGTTGATTTTTGTATCAATCCTCGGCGATGCGTGAGTTGTAAACAATACAGAATACCAAATTGAATTTCCGTTTATGATGCAGAAACCGGGGCATATCCCCATTTCAAAAAAAAAAAAACTGGGCCAGGCTTTGCAGTTTCTGCTGAGTTTAGCGAAGGAGAGCGTTAAACCTTGTATCAAGACTAATCTCGTCTTGCTGGATTGGCTTTGCAGTTTGCATGTTGGAGCTGGTGCAAAAATGCTAAACAGCTTGTATAGGAGATAAAGAAGTCGGGGGAAGAGCCCATGGAGATCCATGTTTACCTTGCCAATATGGCGGTATGTATGCGAACTTGCGAAGTCACGCCACGAAAAGAGAAAGCCTGCAAATCCCTCACGGTCTTGGAAGAGAGGTAGAAACTATTGAAGGCTGATCATTTTGAGAGGATTATAGAAGGCCTTACCAAAGGGAGTTTTTTTTTTTTTTTTTTGAAAAGCTGCGTTTCCATTCAGATAATACGGAATACAGAGTACACCGTACAGAGCACAAAGACAAGAGCGTACAAACTACTACGCAGAAACGCAACGAACAGCAGAAAGACAGCAGCGCCGCCGACCACGCCGATAATCAGTAAGACTGCAATGTTCAACAAAGATAGCAGAGTAGCTAGCATTAAGTTATGAGTTCAGGTTCATTTATGTCAGTGTAAGATAATTTTTTGAGGCAATTGTGTAAGATGTTTTTTACCTTATTGTCTTGTTCTTTTTATTTCCACTTTGTTCTTGGCACTATGAGGACATGAATGTTCCCCCGCATTTTTCAATTCTGGCAGAGTGAGTTTCTGGAGCACTCAAAGTGTAATCGAGATGTAATGTACTGTAAATAGTTTAAGTACTAATGCTTATAGCTAACTACGAGTTGCACATACCTGCACATATAATGGTAGGATCTTGTGATATTTTGATAGAATCTACTTGAAAATACTTCAAGTATATCAATTTATTCCTCAACATGACACCCTTAAATCTTGCATGATGAGTGCTTCATGTTCTACCTCTGTTAGTGACCAGTTACCTTAGCGCGAAGTCCAGATAGAAATGCTACAAAATGAATCCGTCTTTTTCCCCCTCTTGGTTGTCTGATATGTTCTTCAGCACGCTGAAAGATGTAATTTGCTGTACTTTATCTTACAATATATGACATTGATCATAAGATAAATGCGTGGATAAAGAATGTGGCTTATGCATGAATAATGTTAAGTCACCCGAATAGTACACAACCCCAATATATAGTTACACTGGTGTATTCTTTCATTGCCGAGTAAAATTATCTTCCACCACGGTGGTGAGCAAATAATACATATGAATTATGAAGTAAGGCCTATCCCTACATCAAAAATCGCTATATATTTTTTGGCAGGGATGGAGAATGAACTCGGATTTATCTCGGCTCAAGTTCAGTGATCGAAACTTCGTTCGGTGACATAGGTGACCGGCTTGTAGACTGTGAATTTCCTCGGTATTGCTCCGTGTGAGTGTCTGAGTCATTAGCGCCACTTTTTACGGTGCAGAAAGCTGGCCTGGATGGAGCTTGGAGAGACACAGTGCTGCTGCAAAGCATGACAGTCACAAGCGACATCAACGGTCTATCTGCGGGGTTTTCTTGAACACATAGAAGTCCAATGTGCATGCACTTCAGCATCTGGTCTCCAGGAGAATGGCAGATCATGGATAAATCCATGATCTCTAAAATTGTTCCCATTGTCCAGTGCTCCCATACCTGCATTATATATGATGATGATGATTGTAGCTTTCTGTAACAGCTGAAGTTGTAATAGTCAAAATACTCACCAAACTTAAGAGATCTATAGACTGCTCGGAGTCATATGAGACATTGTTTCTTCTTCCTGTAACGATTTCTAAAATCAAAACGCCGAAGCTGAACACATCGGATTTGATAGAATAAGCCCCACGCATAGCGTACTCAGGGGAGATGTATCCGCTGCAACAACAACATTATGTTATGGACTCATGCACTTTTAAATATTTTATAAGGAAAGTGTCACCAGGACTTACTAGGTTCCGACCACACGGTTGGTGACATCTTGTGATTGATCACTTGCAAAGAGCCTTGCTAAGCCAAAATCTGAAATCTTAGGAATAAATTCTGAATCTAACAGAACATTGCTCGCTTTGAGGTCCCGGTGAATTATCTTCAGCAGAGAATCTTCATGGAGATATTGTAATCCTCGAGCAATCCCGTTAACTATCCTAAATCTCGTTCCCCAGTCCAGCTGACAGCTCCTATCAGGATCTGCCACACAGAAAAACAAACCTTAGAACTGCACACCACATATTTTAGTTGTTCTTTCAGTGTTGCAAAGTGGTGATGAGGTACTTTACCAAAAAGAATGGTGTCAAGGCTTTTGTTGGCCATGTACTCATACACAAGTAATTTTTCATGTTCTTCCAAGCAAACACCTACAAGTCTCACTAAATTCTTGTGTTGAAGCTTAGCAACCAAAACAAGCTCATTTTTCAGCTCCTCTATCCCTTGCCGAGAACTTTGTGATAGCCTTTTAACTGCTACTTCTTCATCGCCAGGAAGTATTCCCTGTACAAATGGGTATACTTATTTACTAGAATATTAAAATCCAGGATAAAAAATCTATGTAAAAAATATAATTAGCACCTTATAAACAATACCAAACCCTCCTTCACCAAGTTTATTGCGTTCATCAAAGTTATCTGTCGCGGCTCTCAGAGTTGATAGATCTAGAAAGAGTGATTCAATACTCTCTATGTCCTCGGGATTGGTTGGATCTATCATAAGAGAAAAGACACTTTAATAATGGTGTTATGCATGAATGTAAATTTTCACATGGAAGTGATGTCACTGTCATATGGAAAGGAAACTTGAAGATTGACTCTATTTGTCTAAAGGAATGGATTTGGAACTAACTAATAAGACTTACATGATACTGATGCCTTTCGTACCGGTTTGCTCTTTTTCGTCCACAGACAAAGGAAAATGACAACAGAAGCGAGTATTGCACCGACTATCGGCAGTGTAATGGCTAAAATTCTAGCAGCTGCATTGCTTTTGCTTCCTGTAAACAAAAGGCATGATTCATTAGAAGGCACACCCAGGAGAATTCTACAATATTCTGAAGAAGGTGAATCTGCCTTTTGTAGAACAGTTTTACATCATGAAGGTCATATGTTGATAATTTCAAAGAGATCAGCAGGAGAAAGACTATTACTATCTATGGTGTTCATACTTCATAGTGCTGAAAGCTTTACGTCTTGCCTCCGTGAAATAAGAAATACAGATGTGATGCTAGTCTGAATATGTTATTATGCGAGGGTTCAAAACTATTATTATATACTAAAAGAAATATAAGGTTGTTTAATAGAGCCACCATGCTAAACCATATCATCTAAATTACTTTGATAGTTAATTCTAGAACTTACGGCTACGATTTATCTAGAGATAATATATAGTCATGTAACATTTTAATCCGGTTTGACACGTTTCATAGTGTAGAATGTGTCGGCGCCCAACAGTGAAGGAAACTTCGTTTATTAATAGATTTTCGTTCCAAAAAAAACTAGGCATCTAGAAAATAATGGGCTATGACCAGGTAGCGCAAAATTTATGGAAGACGTGATGTTTTCCCCTCCTAACTTTTTTTATCATTCATATGATTCATGTTATGTGTAGGAATATAGGATTATGCTATAATAAGATATATGGAAGTTATTTAAATAGGAAATATTTTTTTAGATAAAGGAAATATATTAATATCAAAAGATACTAATTACACCCAATCTCTGCAACAATGTCCCACCTAATGGCAGTACGGATGCACAGAGCCAAAAAAGTAAAGAAAACTAAGAAATAAAAGTCCCGCTACAGCATTCCAGACCTAGCAACAACAATACAACCACCACCGTGACAACACCTGAAATACAGACTCTCCAAAAGCGCCGCCTCCAAGAAGGGAACCGTGCACCAGCGCCATCATCGCCCGACCAAAGGTCTTAGGTTTTCACCCCTGAAGATAGTCCCCACTCTTAAAACAATGCCTCCAACAAGGTCATTGCCAGGCCCAACCAGTTAAGACCAGACCTTAGGTTTTCACCCTGAGATGTAAGATTCTGAACTTCACCTGTGCTACCGCCCCCACATGCATACCACTGCCCAAGCCCATCGCCATTTAACCTCTCTGGTTTTGAATTCGGCACACCATCCACGTGGGGATGGAATGGGATAGGTTGCGCCTGCCCCAAAAGTTTGCATCGATCGTCGATGGGCAAGAGCCCAACGAAAGTACTGCATGTGGCCGGCGGCGCGACCGGCCTGTCGGTCCGTGGAGGTGCAATGGCCAAGGTTAGATGTACCTCCACAACGACTGGAGGCGGTTCGCCCTTGCGCACGCCATTGAACTTGGGCACTACATTGTCTTCAAGTACGACAACCACTGCATTCTCGCCGTCGAGGCCTTCAACGAGTCCATGTGACGCCGTCAGACGAGAATGACTAAGAGAGGGCAACATGAAGAAGATGAAGTATTCTACTATGTTTTCATTAATTTCTGGTTTATTGTACAATTTGTTTCAAGAAAATTTGTCTCCAAATATGTATGCAATTTAAGACTTTTTATGCAATTGCCCCAACACCGGACTGAATGGTCAGTCGCTGGACTCACCGGCCTGGCCGGCCGGACCGCAACCCAAATTTTATCTGCGACGCGACCCAAACGGATAGAATTGGAACATTTGGATCAACAATAAAACAGCGCTACTCTTTCTGCCAAAAATACATAAGGACTTTAATATTATTGCTGAGCTGTATATGTGTTGTATATGTGCTGTAGCCAACACTGCAGCTTATCTTCCTATTGGGTTGTAGCCTGGTGTGTGTGCGTGTTATCCTGGCCTATGTATGTAACACAGTATATATATTGGTCCATTACCCGTAAAAAATGGTATATATATTGGTCTGTGCCTCGGAACCCTAAAACAAGACCGAATAGAGAGTTCCACCCCTCCCAACCATCATCCACAAACTACATGGTATTAGAGCCACCGGCGGTGCCGACAACAACCAGGGCAACGGTGATGCTGCCCCTGGAGTAGATCTTAAGTGCAAGCGTGGGGTGGTGGGTGATCTTTTGAAGGATGCACAAGATTCAGGGGAGGTTGAAGGAGATGTCTAAGGATCTGGCCAAGGTGCTTGGCAAGCTTGCCAACTTGCTGGCTGCAAAGGCATCAGATGTGACATCCTCTGCTACTTCGGGGGAGGTAGGCCACATGGGGAGGAACAGTATAAGCTTGAGCTCACGCCAAATAAGATCAACCTAGATGAGTTGGAAATTACCGAAGTTGGTCTAGGAGGGCCATGCTAAATTAGAGGTTAAAATATTAAGCTATCATCAATCCTACATGTACCTGCATTTCCTGTGAATCTACTCTCTCTAAGTTCTTTGGTCGATGAGATAGATTGTCGGGTAATAGTTGACAAATATGTGTTCCTCATTCAGGAGAAACTGAGTGGAAGGAATATTGGGAACAGAACCAGATGTAGAGACCTAGGGTACATGGATTTTGATGAATTCTGCAAGCAAGGAGGGCCAGTACTAGCTGCAACACTAGTGGAGAAGGAGAAAATTGTCATGATGATTCACTGTAGAATGGGACATGTAGCTTTTGATAAAATGAGTAAAGCTTTCCCAGCAGCAATAAGTGTGATTGATAAAAACAATCTTAAGTGTGTAGCATGTGAGTATGCTACACACTGGAAACATGTATGTGAGTAAGGGGCTGAGAAGTATATCCCCTATTTATGCTTGTGCATTCCAATGTGTGGACATGTCCTATTACCTCTATTTGTGGATGCCTTTTTTTAGATAAAGGGAATATATTAATATCAAAAGATACCAATTACACCCAGTCTCTGCAACAATGCCCCACCCTAATGGCAGTACGGATGCACACAGCCAAAAGAGTAAAGAAAACTAAGAAATAAAAGTCCCGCTACAGCATTCTAGACCTAGCAACAGCAATACAACCACCACCGTGACAACACCTGAAGTACAAACTCTCCAAAAGCGACGCCTCCAAGAAGGGAACAGTGCACCAGCGCCATCGTCGCCTGGCCAAAGGTCTTAGGTTTTCACCCTAAAGATAGTCCCCACTCTCAAAACAATACCTCCAACAAGAACATTGCCAGGCACAACCAGTTAAGGCCAGACCTTGGGTTTTCACCCAGAGAGGTAAGACTATGAACTTCTCTTGTGCTGCCGCCCCCACATGCATATCACTGCTGCAGAGCCCGGAACGCCAAGCAGATCCCTCAGCATCACGGAGACTCAAACCTCGTTTAGCCAGTCCACCAATCCGACCTTCATGATATTACTTCTTCTGACTTCACCATGGACCAAAAAGTCACCTGATGTCAACACAGAATAGAGCTTCGCATCGCTCCCTCCAGAACCAAACGGTCGGCATAAAAACATGGGTGCGCGCGACCGAATACCACCCGATCCAGCAATCTGCAGGCAAAAGATGCACTGTTCCATTCGCCAGCGGAGCTTTCCGGAACTCATCTCTCCAGCCAGATCAAAGCAAACTGACCTCCATAAGATCTTCATCCTCGCATGCAAGAAACCCGAGGACCTCCACCAAAAACAAAGCAAGATCAGCAGCCCCCATGCCGCCAATCCGTCCTACCGGATCACCAAGGAGAGGACAGCGACGCTGATCATGCGTACCGCTGCCGAACCGTTACCGGGGGCGGAGGCCGCCACCGCTCCACCAAATCCTCCATGGTTACCGATGGAGAGCCTCAGGCCCCAGCCAAGTAGCCGTGCCGCCCGGCTTCCTCCACCAGTGCTACATCACCTCCCATGGAACGCCGCCACGGAAACCCTCTTCTCCCCCTCGTCGATTTTACGGAGGGGGTGCCGCCACCACCGCCATAGCCAGGCCGGGACCGGGGCCATGGCCGGGGCCGAGGCACGGGGGCCAGGGCCGAGGCCAGCGCCGGGGTCGGGGCTGCGGCAGCGGCTGAGGGCGATGGGCGGCAGGTGGCTGTGGGGCGCGTGGGGAGGAGGATCCTCCGCTGCCGCCCGGGAGGGGGCGAGAGAGGGAGGCAGCGGGTTAGGGTTCAGATGCAATCCAACATAAGGATGAAGTGATGTCTTGTTTTCACAATTTCTATGCATATGTTAAAACTCAGTTCAAGGTTCAAGTCCAGATGCTCCGATCTGACAAAAATACATAATACATTAACAAGAAGTTTAGACAATTTCTATCGTATCATGGGGTTCTAGATCAGACATCCTGCCTAGACAATCCACCCCAAAATTGAGTGGCACAGATGAAGAATCACCATATTTTAGTGGCTCGTTCATTAATGTATACCATGAATATGCCCAAATGTTTCTGGAGTGGGGCAGTACTACTTAACCTTCCTTATAAATCGCATGCCTTCAAGAATACTAGCTATGAAATCTTCTTGTGAACTAATGCTAGGTGAGAACAAGTTTGTGGTTCAAGGTGTTTGGATGTACTTGCTTTGTTCCAGACCAAAGACCCTCAGTGACAAAACTGTATCTGACAGTTGTTAAATGCATTTTCATTGTGTGTCCTACTGCCAGCGAGGATAAAAATGTTGAAGTCCCTCCGTCGCACATTTGTAAGTATGGATGTTACTTTCTGGGAATCTACTCGCTTTTTGTGGTGAAAAAATAGATTTGAGTGTTGTATTTGAAGGGCTTGACCAACCACTTTGTCTTGTTGGTCAAGAGGGGGAGAATGCACATGAAAAATGATGTTACTGGGAGTAGAAGCAACTCAACAGCTAGGCAGCAAAGCAACTCTACAGTTGGGCAACAACAACAACTAATCATTGCGTCTATTCCAATGGTTGTACTAGAATTTTTCCTGTAATAGGAGGTGGCCAAAGTCAAATGAAGAGCAAACCCCTCGGGTATACTCACAAAGACAAAGGCTTGAGGAGCAGCAAGAAGAAGAACAGGGGAGCAACAAGCAGAAAAACAGGGGGAGCAACAACAACAAGAGGAGTTGCAGGTTGATGGATGTGATTTGTCTAACTAAAGTTTAGTGGGTGACATATCAAGAGGTATAAAGAAGTTGCTGGACATGCTAATTTCTCCAAGAAAGGGGAAAAGAGTAGCTAGATTGAAAGAGAACGATAGAGATGGCTCACTTCACAACCTCAGTAACCATGTATCATATGAAGCATTATCTCCTTCATAAAAGGCATTCGTTTCATCCCTTCAATCTATTGCAATTCCAGCAGACTGGAGGACAACAAAACAAGATACAAATTGGTTTGAATCTATGAAAGAAGAACTAGAAGCTCTAAGGAAGAATACAACATGGGAGTTGACTACACTTCCTGGAGCAAAGAAGGCAGTCAGTTGTAAATGGAGTCTATACCGTAAAACAAAGTCCTGAAGGGAAGATAGAGAGGTACAAAGGGAGATTGGTAACTAGTGGATATAGTCCATCATATGGAATTGATTATGATGAAACATTTGCACATGTAGCAAAGATGAACACAGTAAGGCTCATAATCTCATGTGCAAAAAACTTCGGATGGCACTTACACCAACTGGATGTTAAAAATGCATTCTTACATGGAGATACTGAAGAAGAGGTTTACATGGAGATTCCTCCGGGAATAGTTTCAGATGAAAGTACATGCAAATTGTGCAAACTAAAGAAGTCGCTATATGGAATAAAACAATTCCTTGATCTTGGTTTGATCGTTTTACGAGAGCTATGTGTGAATGGGATATGTGCAATGCAATGGAGACCACACTGCGTTCAATAGACTTTCAGATTGAAGGATCACAATTCTGGGTGTCTACGTTGACGACATTATAATTACAGGGGATGATGCAGCAGAAATAACAAGGGTAAAGAGTTGTTTGAGCAAAGATTTTGAAGTGAAATGTCTTGGTCAACTCAGATATTTTCTTGGAATAGAGGTAGCAAGATCAAATAAGGGAATAGTACTATCTCAGCGCAAGTATACCTTGGACATTCTGAGTGATATGGGAATGATAGAATGTCGCGCAGCTCCAACACCCATGGATCAAAATTAGAAAATAACAGCTCAATCTGGTGAACCTGTTGCTAAGGAGAAATAGACTAGTGGGACCACTATTGTACCTATTTCACACAAGACAAGATATTGCATATGCAGTCAGCCTAGTGAGCAGATATATGCATGCATGAACCAAAAAGTAGACATATGGAGGATGTTCATCGAATCCTAAGATATTTAAAAGAAACTCCAGAAAAAGGATTATGGTTCAAAGCAAATGAACATCTAATAGTTGATGGTTATAGCGATGCTGATTGGGAAAGTTGTTTGGGTGATAGAAGGTCAATTTCTGGTTATTGTGTATTTGTGGGCGGGAATTTGGTAGCATGTAGAAGCAAAAAACAACCGGTGGTATCAAGGTCAACTGCAGAGAGGCAGTGTACATAGCCATGTCTCGCTTAAGTGAGATACTATGGGTAAGCAATCTTCTGAGTGAACTAAATGTCCTAAAGGCAGAACACTTGAACATATATGGAAACATATGGTGTGATAACAAGTCAACAATCTGCATAGCAAATAATCCAGTCCGCCACTGTAGCTTTTCTTCATGTGTGTATGTGTGTTTGTGTGTGTGTGCATGCATGTATTCGTGTGTTATCTTGGCCCATGAGGCCCATGTAACAGAGTATATATATTGGTACATGCCTAGGAACCCTAATACAAGACATAATAAGAGTTACACCCCTCTCAATCGTCCACAAAGTACAGTTATTATATTATTATACAAAAAAACATGATTATGATTATTTTAGATTCCTACATTGCGCTGATTAATTTTGTCACTTCAGTACTTTTTTCATACAATCAAGGTTAAACTATTTTGACGGGTTGCTTGTTGATTAATCAAACATCATATTGTGCGTGTAATATGTTTTTGCCGTTGAGAGTCATCTATAAATTATGTTTGCCCAAAAGTACATTGGAATTTCATATAGACGGATTTCAAGATGCAACAAAAATAATATTGTCTATTTGTATGTTAATACAAAAATAGAAATGAGTATTTTCACTTAACTAATTTAAAAAAAATTACATAGAGCCAAGGTTAGAGATCTCTAAGAAGTTATTTTAGAATGTCTTTGGAGTGTCGTACAAAAATCAATTTTTTCCTTAAAAATTTATGTTTAAATACATAAGTCTTTGAGATGCAATTTTCACATTATTCTTTGTATTTACATCTTACTACATAAATAAGTATCACATGATTACAAATTTTTCGTGAGTATATATCTATTTCTATTATTCATGTTTCCAATCTCTATATTTGTTTCGCATATAATCCAGGTTAGTGAACTTCAACAAGTTATTAAGAATTAATCTTACATAATACTTGAAACCATTTTATGATGCCAAGAGAACATACATTACTCCTAATATCTCATATGGATGAACGCCAAACATGCATATGCAACACATGCTTGAGTCTATGACATTAAGATGAAGTCGACATGCCAAATTACTTCTAAAAATAGGTTTTAATTCATAAAAATAACATACATAACATAGAAATTGTTAAAAGTAACAATTTTAAAATTACCCAAAGAAGAAATCTCTTTGGATTTTGGCATGTACATGGTATTACTTAATGTTTTTTTCCAAATGACATGTTTAAGAAGGTGTTCATCGACATCCGTAACATTAAATATGATTAGAATGGTAAGTAAATTACTTAGAATTAATATATATTTTAATCATTAAAGTTGTCAAAATATTTAGGAAATTAGTAATTAAAACTAGTTGTATTATACAATTGTATTTATTGAAAGGAAGAACTCTCTATGTCTTTTAGCATGTGCATGATATTACTTCAGATTCAACTTTTAGTGGTACACTAAAAATAAAATAGTTGTTTTTCGAAATCAACATGTTGATACATTTAATCAAAATTATCTCCATGTGAAGATCTAAAGTTAAAACATTACATGTGCAATAAAAAACTAGTGTTGTGAAAGATTGCATGTCATGTTTGTACTCATAGATACTTTTTTGATGGTGGAAGCAAATATCCAGATTGAGCTAGAAATATGAAGCTAACCACTAGGACCTGGCACGTGGACAAGCCATGAAGCTATACCAATTGATTTATTTACACATGCATGTGTGATTTCATATATAATACATGGAATAATAAAAAATACTTATTAATTTAGAGCCATAAAATAAAATAAGATGTGTGATTCAGCTCAATCAACTATGATATACTTTGTTATACCGGTATGATTTGTTAAAGCGGAACAAATTTCTACAATAAAATCTGACCTCGATGCATGTTACGGTGATCCATATGGTAAAAACATATTGTTGAAACATCAATATGGGGAACATATTTCTTTGTAAAATAACTCACTAGCAAATCTTCTCTTTGGTACCAGCAATCACACTTCATGTAATAAGTTTTTTTAAATGGATTATCGAGCATTGTATTATAAATATTCTGTGGAAATATATTTGTATAGAAAGAGTGGTCAAACTTGCATGTTGGATAGTGCGCATGTGTCTACGTCAAGTATTTTAAAACGTTAACAAATAATGAGAAGAAAATTATTTTAAAACGTGAAACAAAAGTTATCATTATGTGAGATTCGTCTTACCCAGGTGTGAGGATAAATTATATTTCTCAATTCATTAAGAAACTAAGATTTTGTTAAGAACCTGAACAAATATTACTTGAATATTAAGTGAATACACAGGGTGGTACTTACCCATCGCCTTCGCCACCGTCGGATGCCATATAGTAGGTATGAACGGTGCTCATGTAAGCCTGAGTCTAAAACATACTTAGCTAATGTGTGATTTATCATCCGGACAGTGGGGTCTAGATGCAATGCATGCATCATTGCAGCAAGCTAGAGTAGCTAGAGTAGACTTAGTGTTGTTTTTTCAAATGTCCGGTACAAACACGTCTATAGGAAGCAGATGTTGTTTTGAAAATATTTTTTACACTATATTTCATTTCCATTGCATATAAAATTAAATGAAAAATTATCGGGTACGTAGCCTTTATTTGTGTCGTGTACTGAACAACATTTTATTTGCATTGTGTACAGAACAACATTTTATTGGTATCACATTTGGACAACATTTTTATTGCCATCATGTTTGAAACAACATTTATTGGCATCACATTTGGAACAACATTTTTATTTTCATTACGTTTTGAACAACATTCTCCGCACTATAGTACTACATATTAACTAATACTGGTGTACAAAATGTTTGTTAGGCCATGTACTATGTAGGTTCGATTCAAAGAGAAAGCTGTCAGAATTAATAATCGGCTAGTTTTTTCTACTATGTGAGGAACCGTATTTGGCAGCAAACGTGGGGCCAAGTTATTCCTTTTGTCTTGTCTGTTTTCTCCAGCAGATGCTCCTGATTGGTCCTCTTATTTGATATGTCAGGTTGGATAGCCTTTGAACCGAACCAATTTTATGGTTCGCTTTTCTTGTCAGACAACAAACATCGGTGCTCCACTATATATTGAACCGATTCAATAGCTTCTTTGAGTCGCTTTTTGCCCAGATAGTGGATGGTCTTAGGGCAATCTCCAGCGGCGCGACGCATTTCAGACGTCCAAATTTTCCGCGGGCGTCCGTTTGCGTCGCCAGGCGGACGCCAAAATAACCGCGAGGGGCGAAATGTCTGTTTGCGCCGGGGGTTACCTCCAGCGGTCCGACGCATTTTGGACATGCAAGTGTTTTTTTGTGCTACTGCTTTTCATTTTTGTTGAATGAGCAAGTTCTAATTGAATAGATTATAGCCTAAACAATTCACCGGATACTTCAATCGAATAGGTTCAAACATATTTAACATACAAAGAAAAACAAATTTAAAAACATATAAACTAAAACTAATTTTTGGCTTTCTTGTTAGAAGGCCCTGCCTCGTCGTCCAAACTCATGCGCCTCTTGCTTGTCACCTCCTCGTCAGAAGAGGAACTAGCGGACGACGCGCCCGTCGAGGAGTTGAAACTGGAAGAAATGTCGTCTTCGTTGTCGTCGTCGCGCCGCCCGTGCCAGCGCCCTTTCCCGGGCCCTGGACTTCTTCCTTGCCGCCGCCTTGTCGTCTGCCGCCTCCTGCGCCTCCAACCGGGCGAACTTGGTGTCGGAGTCCTCCTCCTCCTGCCCATCCTCCTCGTCCTCGGCGTCGCTGCCAGCGCCGCCTCCGTCCTCCTCCTGGCCTTCGCTGGCATTGCCGCCTCCGTCCTCCTCCTCCTCACTCGGCGTGGAGGCAGGGTCGCTGGGCGTGGAGCCCGGATCGCTTGGCGTCGCAGGGGATTCCCACCAATGCGGAAATCCGGGCGACTTGCCCTCGCTCTCCGAGTCCGACGGCAGCGTGTAGTCGCTCATGGCATGCCAGTGTTGGAGACGAAGAAGAAGAGGAACAAGAAGGAGGCGGTTCAACTTAAATTACCGTAGACGCAGGGGTTATAATCTGCGGGGATTAACGGCGGCGCGTATAACGAAGAGGCCGGCGGTTGCTCGCGGCGGTTCGGCGCTCCATTGCGGCGGTTGGCGGGTTGATCATCGCGGTTGCCACACCGGCGGTTGACATTCGCGCGCTTGCTATGAATTCGAGGCCGATCGAACCTGGGTCACTGCCATGAGGGTCCGTGGGGAAGCGAACGGACGCTCGGCGTGACCGCGTAGCGTCCGCGGAGACGCAAACCTGGCGCATATTTGCGTCACGTTTGCGTCTCCGCGGATGCCTCGGGCACAATGCGTCGCTCCGCTGGAGGTGGTGCCAGACGCATTTCCGGTCACGGCGGACGAAAACGGTCGCTTTCGTCGCGCCGCTGGAGATGCGCTTAGGCTTAGTTTCGTACATGGTGACGAGGCAAATGTTGAGCAAATGGCCTCTCCGGCCGAGACATGTACGGGTTGCAATTTTTGCTGCGTTTGCCATGTTCTGACAATAATGTGGAGGGGGTGATATGACGTACAAACATTGCCTGGCTCTACCTCTCCATCATAGCACATCATTGAATATGGTTGTACTAGCATCACTGTTAGCTTCTGTACTTGGAACAGGTAACCATGTCAGCCGTCCATCCTGCTCCGCTTGATTATGTGCTCTCAATGCTAACCACCATTTGGTCCCGAATCGCGCAACTTCCATCCGACGGTCAAGAGACGGCAGGCAACATACCCCGTGGGTAGCAAATCATGTCTCATATTATATTACGTTGTGTAGTCCCATAATGTTCTCTATCCAAAAATACGTATGTGTACCTCCAGTGCAAAATTTGAATGTATAATTTTTTCAAGAGCACGCTTAGCTTTTATAGAAGGAAGAACGAGTTTACAAGATCATGCTATCTCCGGGAGCGACAGACGACATAGAGTTACACCAAGACACCAAAGAAAAACAAAAACCCACTGTCTCGGAGGTGGCGTTTTGGCTCATAGGAGCAAATGCTCCCATTATACAAAATAATAAAAAAACAAATTTTAAAATGTCAAAAAATTCTGACATAATTTTTTTGGTGTACATCGTGACATTCTTTGTTAGTGCACAAGTTTTCATGAAGAAACAATATTTTATGTGGCGTGTACAAAAAAAGACAAAAAAATGTCCTGTACGTAGTCGTGTTATAGCATCAAAATTGTCTTTTTTACATGAGCCATAATTTTTTTTAGTTTCTTTTGAAAACTTGTGCACGAACATAAAATATGTAGATGTACATAAAAAAATTTACTTTAGAATTTTTTGACACATCGAAATGTTGATTCACATAGTGAGAGCAAATGCTCCTATGAGCCAAAGTGAATATCCCCACTGTCTCCTAATAAGGTTGAAGGTATCATATTTACTTTCACAATAAAAGCACAAATGATGGAACATAAAATAAGAATAGAGCTATAAATTGTACAATAAAAAAATATTACCCGCACATATGATATCTTATTTAGTATCACATTTTATATGATTTTTTAACATCACCTTTTTAGTTGATATACAATTGTTTTATTGCTTACCGTATAATATGTATATTTATTAAAAATTAAGTAATTTCTTACATAATTTGGAAAAACTGAAGAAGATGAGGGCCACTTATGTCTAACGATTAAAACAGCCATGTGCTCATGCCCACACACCAGAAGACAAAGAATATATCTTGTTCGTCAAAATTTAGTCCTACTTAGGCTTAATGATGGAAGAGTGCTGTAATTCCAATGCCCACTCTTTGCAGGAGAATTCGTGTGGCTAGTAATCTGGCAGGACTTAGGACTCGGTACAATTCTCCCTGTCAGTCAAGCAACCGATAGCTACGGGAGCGCGTACAAGTCAAGATCAAACAACGGAAATTTCTGAAGTTGATTAATGCTTGAGAATGATCTTTCTGGCGTTTGCTAGTTCGCCCAGATTGCTTGTGAATTCTTTACACTAAATAAAGAACTTCCGAAGATTGGAGTGTACTTTTAGCACAAACAAGACAGACACTAAAAACTAAAAGCGCCCCTCCTTGGTGTTGACAGTCTATATTTATAATGTTAGAATCTATACCTAATAATAAAGAAAATAAGGCTTCTTGTTCGTCCGTTTTTTTATTGGCCCTGATTTTCAGCCAAAATTACAAAGATTGCCACCGCTCACTAGAAAAAACGGTTCGTATGTCCGTCTTCTCCCGCACGAGCCAGCGGGTCCCGAACAGAATAAATCCTCCGTGAGCCGCCGCCGCACTGCAACCCCAGTACCCCACCTTATCCCCTCCCGGATCGGCTTGGCTCTACGACGCCGGCTATGGCGTCCTCCTCCTCGGCGCTGGTCACAGCGTAGCGGTTGTTCTCCTTCCTCTTCGCCACGTGCGTCGCGCTCGCTGCTCCGGCCGGCCTCGGCCTGACGGCTCCGACCACGGCGCTGGAACTAATTCTTGAGGAGAAGGTCCGGGATGGGGAGATCGAAACTCAGCGGTTGTACCTGGCGCTAAAAGATGTTAGCTCGATCCGGCCGACCTCGGGTATTCATGCACTTGAAACTCTCGGACGAGTAGGTATGGGGTGGGTTCGGTGGAGCACTCGTGCAGGGCCATGGGGAGTTGAGGACAGCCCGTCCGGTGCCGCCCCGGACTATGCGCGGCGAGGAGGCTACCTGACGTCGCCCCATCTTGTTTGGTGCAGCACAAAATTGGCCCTCTTCTTCCGGACTTCTTAAGCCCCGACTCCTGAACTGCCCGGCTGCTTTGTTTGTTGCTTCTCCACTCAAATTAATTACTTTGTATCTGTACATGGAAGTGAAAGAAATAGGCAGTGGCTCGGTGCGGTATTGTAAACTTATCTGAATCTTTCAGAGTAAAATGGGAATCAGTTGTTTAGTATGATAGTATCTAGATGTTGTAATGTTAAGCTCTATGTCAGGTTGGTTGTTTTCTGAAGCTTATGTTTGATGAGACATGTAGTACGATCTTTATCTGATATGTTTGGTCAAGGTAGTCGTGTAGTTCCTCCCTGATTAGTGAAGTTTGTGAGCGGGTATGGTTTTCAGATGGTGCGTGTACACATTTGGCACATGTATGTGAGGATGAGTGTTGGAGAAAAATAGTGAATTGATAATATGTTTATATGTAATTTTTAAACCAAAGTGTGTAAGCTATTTTTAACCAGGGTATAGCATGGACAAACATGTTCTACTGAATACATGAGTTTCTTTTTATGGGTATTTAATAATGGAGTTACCGGCCTTAAATAGTGGCAAGCAATATTGAAGATATGCAATGAGATTTTGCAAGACAAGCGTACAATACCTCAGGCACCACCTATTGAATAAAAGAATTTTTTATCGATACTAATCATGGGTTGCAAAAATTAAGTATTGACAAAGTCACAAAAAATAGTCTTAGTACGACCAAAAAAGATCTAACATTGCAAAAAAATTGTACTAATAAGATAAACGCGACATCATAAATAGAATTTTGGTAGCTAATGGTTGTAGCTGAAAGTCTAACCTGTATGCTCAAATATTATTACCGTGTGCATATTCATTGTTCTGTTGTACCGTCCCATCATCAAACTTAAAGATTATGCCATGAGCAGAAGCAGAACGTTTTGAACTAAAAACCATATTTAGTGATTAGTAATGCCACGAGGAGTAAAAAGAGATTAAGAAAAATTTTAATCAACCCGTAGCAACGCACGGGTTTTGTACTAGTCGAACTAAAATATAATACTACTCCGATCCAGTCCACCTTGAGTTTGTACGTTTTCGTTTTTTCACATATCGGACCTCACTGCTTTCTCCCTGAATTGCGGAATTACTTTTGTCTGAAGAACGAATCGAGCAAATAAGATGAAGTTGTTTCTCTGGGCTTACCTCCTCTGGCTGGCAGTGGCGTCATGTTCGCTGGAGCTGGTGATGGCGCTAAATCTGGAGATGGCTCCGGGAGCTGCAGCAGCGAAGTCCCGTTGAAGAAAGGATACTGCTCATACCTGTAATTGCACCGCAATCTTATAACCCGGCCACCCGACACTCCGCTGAAATAGTTTGGCATCATCGCGATGATACCCTGGAGGCAGGCCCGGCAATCGGCCGGGGCCATGTCCGGCGTGCACTGCGCCAGCCCGTAGATCTTTGGGTTTATCTTGTCCAAGTTCCCGAATTCCTCCTCTCCTGTGCCGAACCGTCTGGATGAGTTCGCGGCCGCGTAGTCGGCGGTGGCGTTTATGAGGGCGCCCACCGCGGCGTCGAACACCTTGGCCGGCGCGGATGCGTTCCGTGTGCTCATGAGGATGAGGGCGTTGCCGCCGTCGTCAGTGGAGGATAGGAAGTTCTGGTTGGAGAAGCGGAGCGCGCAGGGGTCGTAGAAGACGGTGGCGTCCCTGTTGTACGGGCAGAGCTGCTGCGCGTCCTGGAAGGCGGTGGCGACACATTCGCTGCAGTTGGCGCCGCTCGTGTCGCCGCGGCAGAGAGCGAGCGCGTAGACGATGTCCGGAAGGGTGCCGATGGTGCCGGTCGCGAATAGATTCCGTGAGGAGGAGGCGTTCTTGGGGAGAGTGGCGTTGAGGAGCCGGATGTTGACCTGGTAAGTGCTGCTCGCGGTGAAGTTGCCACTGTTGCCGCAGAAATGGCCGAGATGATCGCCGGCTGATAGTGGCGTGAGGATGAAGGCAAGGAGGACGGTCGCAGCGGGGACGAGGTGACCGCACCCGCGGTGGTGCGAGGCCATGGTGTTTGCCTGGGCGTTTGTTTGATGGGGTGTGTGAGGGTATGTGTGGGGGGCGGGAATATATATAGCGGTAAGCTGGTGCCATAGAAAAGCGGGCAAGAGGAAAACGAGCGGGAGGCGAGGGTTTGGGTGGTTCCTATAGGCCGATCAGGTCGCTGTCTGTACCGCGTGCGGTGTGACCCGGCCCGGTTTGGCGATATTTTCTTCTTTTTCTTTTCTGTGTTTCTTTTTTCTTCTTTCTCGTTTTACTTTTATGTTTAAAAAATAATTTTCGAAAAATTTTCAGATTCAGGAAAAACTTTCAGATTTAAAAATGTTCAAATTTCAAAAATAATCAAATTTTAAAATGTTAAAATTTTGAAAATGTTTAAGAAAAATGTTATAATTTCAAAATTATTCAAGTTTTAAAAAGGTTTTCAAATATAAATTCTTCATGTTTTCAAAATGTTTAAATAAAAAAGTTCAAAATTTGAAAATTGGAAAATTTCTGAATTATTCAGATTTAAAAATTGTTCCACTTTTGAGGAATAGGTTTTTCTAAAATTGAAAACGAAAATATAAATAGAAAATAAGAAAAAACAAAATAAGAAAAAATAGTGTTTACCTAAGGGCCACGACGCACTATACTGCCACCGGTTCGTGGGTGTGCGGCACCCGTCTCAGTGAGATTACATCTACAAAGCTTGCAAACATGTCACTAGATCACGAAAATGTAATATCACGGGAACGAGTAAATGTGTTTGTCGGTAACGAGCGAATTAGGTATGGAGATACCGAAGATCAGATCTCAGATAAACCAAGTATCGTGAGACAAATTAAGGGAATATGAATCGATTTTTAAGGTTCAAGGGATAAGGGTTTTTTCGTGGAAAGCATAAGTACCATCATGGGTTTCCAGACCCCGATGTTGGTCATCGATTGGAGTCCCAAGCCATAGGGTGACACACTTAAGGGTATACGATGCTTAGGGATTGACTCGTGATCGTCGGAGTAATTAGAGAGATCTTTTGAATTGTTCTGGAGAGGTATGAAAAAGTTCCAGGGTCGATGAATTGTTTAGAGACTTAAATAATACGTTTTTGTATTTAATTAATGAAATAATATTAAAAACTAATTTACAATATGCTATGGGCCACCATTTGGCATCCCATTAGGTGGTGGCGCCTCACCCCAAGGGAAAGGGGGGCCAACGGCTCATGTGGGGCGTTGCCCCCACAAAACCCTAGATGGGGTGCGGCCAAAGTGGGGGGGGGGGGGGGGTTCACCTGGTGGAAGTGCCACCTCCACCACCCCACGCCTATATAAGGAGGAGGCATCCCCTCCCTCATTCCACCCCCTTGGCTTTTGCGTCTCTCCTTGCGGTGACCTAGATACCACTTCATGTTGTAGTACGCAAGTCGTTGACATAACACCAATAAAATACCATTCAACTAGTATTACATCCCTTAGAGTGGTCCAATAGAAACATATGCGAGTCCAAGACATATCTATATAAGTACACACGAACTGTTTGCAGAAGATCAACACAACCTCCTACTTTATAGTGAAGTAAAATTGCAAATAAACCTCCACTATAATAACTCATAAGCTAACTTGTGTCTAACTCTAGCTATAGAGGTACTTGGCTTGCTAAACAAATCTGATAGAACTCTAGCTACTTAGGTGTTAGGATTAGGGAAATAGTTTCCTTCTATTATTAGTCTAAGTTTTTACCCTAGCTGATGTAGAAGTTGACTCCATTGATTGGGTTCTCCATCTTGTTGTAGTTGACTCCTTTGTCCTCGAGTTCCATGGTAGTTTCTCCTTCGGTGACTTTAAATCTAAGCAGGGGGTTCAATAGGGAACATATAAGTATGAGTGTACTCAGCAAGATCAGTAATAGAAATAGGTGTATCATGCACTAAATATAGCCGCAAAACATAAAGTCATAAGCAAATGCAAGTTTTCGTAATCATTTTTTCAAAAGGTAGTTTTTATTTTGAAAAACTATGTCCATCCGTCTTCACATGTTGACCAGAACTTCATGGAGTTCCTTCCCTGCCGTGTTCACAGTTCCTTCCCGAAACAGGGAGTGACAAGTCACAATTCAATAAGAGACCTTATCATTGTTGCCAACCGAGTCATGAGCCTCATCCACACTTCCTTGGTGTGAGGCTAGGTGTAAGATCCAAGCCAATCATTGTCCTTCTCTGCGAACCCGCATGCCCACCATTTTGTCCAAAAATCCACATCCCCGGTAGACATCGTACTTACGGCTTTACCCCCGATATACTGTGGACAACCCATCGTAGATGGTAGAACACCCTTCATCCACACGGATGGGGAGATTAAGTCCCTCCCAGAGTACTGTGAGACCACCGAAACACAACCTGGCTCTATCAAGTCCGTTGATATGCGAAAGGAAGACTTCCCCAAAGCCATTCACTAGTAACATATGGGTCTTCAATGACGGTTTGATACTAACGATTGAGAAATCCGTCAGCGATTGTCTTTTTCTGTGACGATACGACGTTTTCACATCACAGTTGGCGTTTTGGGCTGCTCAACCCGAAATTAGTGACGGGCGAGGTCTAAACATCAACGATTGTGCGGAAATGAGCGTCACAGCTGGTGGGTGGCCCGAACCGCGGAGTCAGCAGGGGGTGTCACAACAACTGGGCTTCGGACCAGTGGACACACTCTGCATGCTTCTGTTCATGTACTTTTCTGTCTGCCCGCACAATAGTCCAAGGCCTACAGCACTGGGACCCATATTTGTAAGGGGAGACAACCACTGTCTGCACACATGTACCTGGCCTGCAGCACTCGGGCCCACATGTCAGGTACCGACACGACCCACCTGCATGGGGGCGCCGTTCCGACAGCCTCCGGGCATGCGAAGTGGACCAGAATTGTTAGTAACACCAACATGGGCTCCACATGTCAGTTGACATGCCAATTCTTTTTGCGCACGTGCCACCACAAGTGTCTGCCTGCCGTCAATTCTGTACGAATGGCCCCGCAGGCCACAGCCTGCTGGGACCCTTCTCTGAGAGTTTTGGTGGGTCCGACATGCCAGATATTTGTGGGGGCCGTATGTCAGAGCCCGGTGGGACCCACGTCTGACAGGTTTAGTGGGTCCCGGCATGCCAGAGATTTGTGGGGTCCGCATGTCATAGCCTGGTGGGTCCCAACATGCCCGAGCCTGGTGGGCCAAACATGCCAGAGTGTGGACCCAATATTTCAGAACTTGTGGGGTCGTATGTCAGAGCTTGGTTGGTCCCTGGTCCCACCCACGCTGGGCCCACATGTAGTTGTGGGACCTACTGGATTCACTAGGTGTCCCACCTGTCAGCTACGCGTCGTGGTGTCCTTGGGCCAGACTGGCTGACTAAAGGCCCAAGGCCAATTTATTCAGGTAGAAACAAGACACGTTGAGGAAATTACTGGCCCTAAATTATTTGGCCCAATTCCAATTTATTCTGGTTGAAACAAGACACACAGAAGAGCCCAGAATATATTCGAAGCCGAATAATGGGCCCAAAGCCTATTCCTGGAAAGTTATATCCCGGCCTAGATCTATTTAGCTAGATTCAAGTTCTTCTCGGAACGACTCGTCAGGCTTTGGTCTTGTCTAAAAATTAAATAGTGTTCGCGCCCTGCAAAATGTATTTGGCGGGAGGGCTTTCCCCCAAATTTTTGAATTACCAAATTCAGGCAGGCCAGGGCCAGGGTTGCGCGACTTGCAACGCCGCCCACAACTAGCTAGCTAGCACGACGACGCAAGGTAGATCCATTGCCAGTTGTGCCCCGTACAACTTCACCGTACTCCTCCATGACGTCTGCGGGTCTCCCCTCCGTCCTGTATATTGCCGCCGCCTGCACCCGATCGGATACATCACGGTCGTCCACCATTGCTTGCACCTCACCACATTCTCCAGCGTCCAGCCTGCTCCGAATAACCACTTCTTCAGGCCGGCAGGTTTTTTTTTGATGATTTCAACGGAGTTGCTAGGCTGTGTGAATCGCACATGCATGACCAAAGCCATGTGTTGGTATGTGCCTTCTTTTTGGCACTTCAGGCCGGCAGGTTGCAGCCACGGTAAGGCTTTGGCCTCTTTCTCCTTTTTTGGTAGTGTGCATCTGTACTGCTATTAGGATGTTGCGTTGTTAGAGAGGCTGGGTGTAATTGGTATCTTCTGATTTTAATATATTCCCTTTGTAGAAAAAAATCTATAAAAGTATCATCCATATATTACTAGTACATCCACCCTAAAATAATTTTCTCCGAGTAAGGTGCAATTTTAGAACGCTCTGGAGGTATTTTTTGGATAATTTTCTGAAATTTGAAGCCTCCGAATACTGTGCAGATCAGTGTCACTTGATGGATAGAACATGGGTGAGGCATGGTTCGTGTTTTTTGAAAGAATACGTGGAAGGTCTGGTTGGATTTATGAACTTTGTTCGAGATAGATTCCGTGAGAATGATAAAATACTCTGCCCATGTACGGAGTGTTTGAATCTCAAGTATAATACTCAAATTCATGTGTGGTGTCACTTGTTCGTAAGGGGCATGGATTCTAATTATCAGAGGTGGGTACATCACGGAGAGCCCTCTAATGCAGTTGTTATTGTACATGGTAACGAGTTGCAGGGGTTATAGAACATCCTGTGGTGCCTGATGATGGAAGTGTAAATCATGCACTGGAATTTCATACGGAAAGTATTGAATATCCTGTCGAGCGGCCTCACAATAGTCCTAATCAAGGATTGGTGAATCATGCAGAGTACATTGATGCAAATGCGATTGAGCATCCTGCCGAGGTGCGTGTCAACAATGATGCTTATCATGGAGAGGTGAATCATACAAAGGGATTTGCTGCAAATGTCATTGAACATCCTCTCGATGTGCCTGACAATGCTGCTGATAGTGGAGGGGCGAATCATGCAGAGGAATTTCTTTCAAATGCTATGAAACATAATGCCGAGGTTCCTGTCAATGATGCTGATCGGTGTGATGCATTTTTTGCTGACCTACAAACTGCAACTCTCTATCAGGGACATAATCTATACTGCATTAACGCTTACCCAGCTCTGAGTAATCATTCAGTGCGTACAGAAAGAGGATATTCACTGTGACAAGAATGGTGTTTCAAATCATCCAAAAGACCAAATTGCAGCAATAATCGAGTTAGCTCTACATACACCGGAAGAAGAGGCGATGCTCCAAGCTCCTCTCCAATATAGGTGGAAGTTCCCAGTCGAGAAGTGGTTGTATGCTATAAAGCATGGTGTGAGGAAAAGTATAGACCATTTTGGGCATGGAGTTAGTTGTACTTCTAGATACGATTATGGATATTTTAAAGGTGAAATTGATGAAATAGTGTGGTTTGTGTTGAACAGCTGTGATGAAGTTGAGCAATACAGAGAGTATGTTATTCACATCTATTACTTGCGTACCCCTTCGAACATTCTTATCTACCTATTGACTTATTTTCCAATTTTGGCAGAATGTTTAGACAAGAGTTGGAGCAAAGAGGGGTGCCAAACATTCAAAAAATGATGGCTACAGGGTTTGCATCATGGTTCAGATGCTATGTTAGTTTTCATTCTCATGTTGTAAGAACTCTGGGAACAGAGGTTTTATCAGCAGATGGTGATATATTTCTTTGCTTGTGTTTTGGAAGATACTGAAGATTAAGAATGGCAATCTGCTAGATGATGATCTCTTCGCGTTGGCATGTGGTCTTGATCTCAGAATCTCGAAATACTCAGCATGTATAGTGAATGGGGTTCGATTTTGCACGGCTGTAAGGTGTGCGAATAAGAAGCGAGAGAAGGGTGGAATCATGATAGCAAGCACATATGTCGAAGATGAAGACCTGATTGCTTGCCATGGAACCCTGAAAGAGATTATTATGTTACAGTACCAAGGTGACAGGTCTGTGGTTTTGTTTAGATGTGCCTGACTTACACCGGAGGAGAAAACTGCTCTCAAAAATAAAATATCTTCAAAAAACACACCTGCAAGAAGTCGATGGACCAAGGATGATACTTTAGTTCTAGCTATGCATGCTAAAAAGGTGTTCCCTCTTTCCGGCACTACCAATGGTGAGTAGTACAATTGCAATTGTAGTTATGGAGAAATGAATATGGTTGTGCATGACGATGTATGATGACCCACAAGTATAGGGGATCGCGGCAGTCTTCGAGGGAAGTAAAACCCAAATTTATTGATTCGACACAAGGGGAGGTAAAGAATACTTATAAGCCTTACCAACTGAGTTGTCAATTCAGCTGCACCTGGAAAAGCACTAGTAACAAGGGTGATGTGAAAGTAGCAGTAATATGAGAGCAATAGTAACAGTAACTCAGCAGCAGTAATAGTAACACAGGAGCAATGGCACCAGAAAATAGTTGATACTACTTCCAATGACATGTAGAACAAGTATATGATGATGAGATATATGGACCGGGGTTCCCAGCGATCTACACTAGTGGTAACTCTCCAATAAGTGACAAGTGTTGGGTGAACAAATTACAGTTGGGCAATTGACAGGATTGATAAAGCATTAAGAAAGAACATCAATTCATTAATCATGTAGGCATGTTTTCCATATATAGTCATACGTGCTCGCAATGAGAAACTTGTACAACATCTTTTGTCCTACCAGCCGGTGGCAGCTGGGCCTCAAGGGAATCTACTGGATATTAAGGTACTCCTTTTAATAGAGTACCGGAGCAAAGCATTAACACTCCGTGAAAACATGTGATCCTCACATCACCGCCATCCCCTCCGGTTGTCCCGATTTCTGTCACTTCGGGGCCTTTGGTTCCGGACAGTGACATGTGCATACAACTTGTAGATACAATCTAAGCAATAAGTATAGAGCTCAAATCTAAGATCATGCCACTCGGGCCCTAGTGACAAGCATTAAGCATAACAAGATTGCAGCAACAATAACTTCACAAACTTTATAGATAGACTAATCATAATGTATCATCCATCGGATCCCAACAAAAACAACACCGATTACATCAGATGAATCTCAATCATATAAGGCAGCTCATGAGATCATTGTATTGAAGTACATGGAGGAGAGTATACCAACTAGCTACTGCTAGAACCCGTAGTCCATGGGGGAACTACTCACGGAGCATGATGGAGGTGGTGGCGTTGATGGAGATGGCTTCCGGGGGCACTTCCCCGTCCCGGCAGGGTGCCGGAACAGAGAAATCTGTCCCCCGAATTGGAGTTTCGCGATGGCGGCGGCGCCCCTGGAGTCTTTCTGGAGTTTCGTCAATTGGTACTCTGTTTTTAGGTCGAAAGGGATTATATAGGCGAAGAGGCGGCGCAGGAGGGTCGACAGGGTGGCCTCCCCATTGGCTCTCCTCCTGGTGGCCCCCTGGCTCTCCTCCGACTCTCCTTCGGTGTTCTGGATGCTTCCGGGAAAAATAGGATGTTTGGCGTTGATTTCGTCCAATTCCGAGAATATTGACCGAACAGCCTTTCTGGAACCAAAAACAGCAGAAAACAGGAACTGGCACTGTGGCATCTTGTTAATAGGTTAATTCCGGAAAACGCATAAAACATCATAAAGTGCAAGCAAAACATGTAAGTATTGTCATAAAACAAGCATGGAACATCAGAAATTATGGATATGTTGGAGACGTATCAGCATCCCCAAGCTTAGTTCCTGCTCATCCCGAGCAGGTAAACGATAAAAAGAATAATTTCTGTAGTGACATGCTACTTACATAACCTTGATCATACTATTGCAAAGCATATGAAATGAATGAAGTGACTCAAGGCAATGATTTATAGTTGCTAACAAATAGATAACATATAGCAAAACTTTTCATGAATAGTACTTTCAAGACAAGTATCAAAAGTCTTGCACAAGAGTTAACTCATAAAGCAATAAATTCAAAGTAAAGGTATCGAAGCAACACAAAGGAAGATATAAGTTTCAGCGATGGCTTTCAACTTTCAACATGCATATCTCATGGATATTGTCAACACAAAGTAATATGATGAATGCAAGCATGCAAGTATGTAAGAATCAATGCACAGTTAACACAAGTGTTTGCTTCTAAGATGGAAGGAAGTAGGTAAACTGACTCAACATAAAGTAAAAGAATGGCCCTTCGCAGAGGGAAGCATTGATTGCTATATTTGTGCTAGAGCTTTGGTTTTGAAATCATAAAGAGAGCATAAAAAGTAAAATTTTGAGAGGTGTTTGTTGTTGTCAACGAATGGTAGTGGGCACTCTAACCCCCTCGCCAGACAAACCTTCAAAGAGCGGCTCCCATTTTATTTTATTTTTGGGTGGCACTCCTTCCAACCTTTCTTTCACAAACCATGGCTAACCGAATCCTCGGGTGCCTGCCAACAATCTCATACCATGAAGGAGTGCCTTTTTATTTTACTTTTATTATGATGACACTCCCCCCAACCTTTGCTTTCTCAAGCCATGGCTAACCAAATCCTTCGGGTGCCGTCCAACAATCACATACCATGGAGGAGTGTCTATTTTTGTTAATTAATTTGGGACTGGGAATCCCATTGCCAGCTCTTTTTGCAAAATTATTGGATAAGCGGATGAAGCCACTAGTCCATTGGTGAAAGTTGCCCAACAAGATTGAAAGATAAAACACCACATACTTCCTCATGAGCTATAAAACATTGACACAAATTGAGAAGCATTTTGAATTGTTTAAAGGTAGCACTCAAGCAATTTACTTTGGAATGGCAGGAAATACCACATAGTAGGTAGGTATGGTGGACACAAATGGCATAGTGGTTGACTCAAGTATTTTGGATGCATGAGAAGTATTCCCTCTCGATACAAGGTTTTGGGCTAGCAAGGTTATTTGAAGCAAACACAAGTATGAACCGGTACAGCAAAACTCACATAAGAACATATTGCAAGCATTATAATACTCTACACTGTCTTCCTTGTTGCTCAAACACTTTTACCAGAAAATATCTAGACCTTAAGAGAGATCAATTATGCAATCCAATTTCAACAAGCTTTATAGTAGTTCTCCACTAATAGGTTTAAACTACATGAAAAAACTTAATCATGATCTACTTGAGAGATCAAAACAATTGCCAAGTATCAAATTATCCAAGACATATGAGGCATTTTCTGTTTCCAACCAAATAACCATAAGTATTGTAGCTTCCAACTTTTATCATTGAACATTAAAAGTAAGACGAAGAACAAGTGTTCATATGAAAAAGCGGAGCGTGTCTCTCTCCCAAACAAGGATTGCTAGGATCCGAATTTATTCAAACACAAACAAAACAAAAAAAAACACACAGACGCTCCAAGTAAAGCACATATGATGTGACCGAATAAAAATATAGTTTCAATAGAAGAAACCTGATAAGTTGATGAAGAAGGGGATGCCTTGGGCATCCCCAAGTTTAGACGCTTGAGTCTTCTTGAAATATGCAGGGATGAACCACGGGGGCATCCCCAAGCTTAGACTTTTCACTCTTCTTGATCATTTATCATCCTCCTCTCTTGACCCTTGAAAACTTCCTTCACACCAAACTTCTCATAAACTTCATTAGAGGGGTTAGTACTCAAAAAACTTGAATCCACCTTGGTCCTGTAGTGACACATTGCAAGAACTCAATAAAACATTAGCTACAGCTCTCCACGTGTAGAAAGCCTTGCTTAAAGTCCGCAAGAGACAATGCAAAAAACAGAGACAGAATCTGCCAAAACAGAACAGCCAGTAAAGACGAATTTTTAATAAATACTTCCGTTGCTTAAATCAGAAAACTCAAAACTAATGAAAGTTGCGTACATATCTGAGGAACACGCACGTAAATTGGCATATTTTTCTGAGTTACCTACAGAGAAAACAGCCCAGATTCATGACAGATAGAAATCTGTTTCTGCGCAGAAATCCAAATCTAGTATCAACCTTCGATTAGAGGCTTCACTTGGCACAACAAAACACAAAACTAAGATAAGGAGAGGTTGCTACAGTAGTAAACAACTTTCAAGACACAAATATAAAACAAAGTACTGTAGCAAAATAACACATGGGTTATCTCCCAAGAAGTTCTTTCTTTACAGCCATTAAGATGGGCTCAGCAGTTTTAATGATGCACTCGCAAGAAATAGTATTTGAAACAAAAGAGAGCATCAAGAGGCAAATCCATAACACATTTAAGTCTAATCCACTTCCTATGCATAGGAATCTTGTACACAAATAAATTCATGAAGAACGAAGTAGCAAGCATAAGAAGATAAAACAAGAGTAACTTCAAATATTTAAGCATATAGAGAGGTGTTTTAGTAGCTTCATGAATAAGATAAACAATATAACTATCACATGCAGCATAATTTTCATGATTTCCAAACACATAATTTTTATCAAACTCAAAAATAGTGGGATCCAAACTTTCAAACTCACTTTTATCAATAATATAACAAGGTGATCGATCAATCTCAAGAGATATGGGACACATAGATAAAATCAAAAACTCTCCAATCCCATTTTCATTAGTAGTACAATTAATATTATCAAGTAACATAGGACCATCATCTAAAGATTTATCATAAACATTTGCTAAGCAAATTTTTTTAGTACCATGCATTTCGACATCAGGCACAAACAAAGCATTATCATAAGATTTATCAAAGTAGCATGGATTATCATAAATAACAGTAGCATAATTATTCTCCCAAGTATTACTCATAGGTAGTATTTCAAGAGAATCCACAGGAACATAACATTCAACCTCTTTCGGTAAGTGATACGTCCAATTTGCATCACTATTTTATATCATAATTTGCTGTTATTCATTGATATATTTCATGTTTGGACACAATATTTATGTTATTTCATCTATTTTGCATATTTCATGATTATTGGAGGATCAAGCACCGGAGCCAGGATTCTGCTGGAAAATGCACCGTCGGAATGCAATATTTCGGAAGATCAACTGTGGAAGGAAATTATACCAAAAATCCTATTTTCCCAGATGACGAAGGAAGCCAGAAGGGGGAGCCAGCTGGGCCCAAGGTGGGCCCAGACCACAGGCCGACGCGGCCCATGACCTGGCCGTGCCACCTGGTGGTGAGGGGGCCCCACAGCCCCTCTCGCCTCCTTTTCTTCGCGAAACCCTTCGTCCCGAAGACCTAAGCCACAGAGGGTTCCTCGCGAAGAGTTACAGCCGCCTCTGCGGGGCGGAGAACACCAGAGAGAAAAGAGCTCTCCGGCGGCTGAGATCCGCCGGGGAAATTCCCTCCCGGAGGGGGAAATCGACGCCATCGTCACCGTCATCGAGCTGGACATCATCTCCATCACCATCATCATCATCTCCACCATCATCACCGCCATCTCCACCGCTGGACATCGTCACCGCCATAGCAATTTGGGTTTAATCTTGATTGTTTGATAGGGGAAACTCTCCCGGTATCGATTTCTACTTGTTGTTGATGCTATTGAGTGAAACCATTGAATCAAGGTTTATGTTCAGATTGTTATTTATCATCATATCACCTCTGATCATGTTCCATATGATGTCTCGTGAGTAGTTCGTTTAGTTCTTGAGGACATGGGTGAAGTCTAAATGTTAGTAGTGAATTATGGTTGAGTAATATTCAATGTTATGATATTTAAGTTGTGGTGTTATTCTTCTAGTGGTGTCATGTGAACATCGACTACATGACACTTCACCTTTATGGGCCTAGGGGAATGCATCTTGTACTCGTTTGCCAATTGCGGGGTTGCCGGAGTGACAGAAACCTAAACCCCCGTTGGTATATCGATGCAGGAGGGATAGCAGGATCTCAGAGTTTAAGGCTGTGGTTAGATTTATTCTTAATTACTTTCTTGTAGTTGCGGATGCTTGCAAGGGGTATAATCACAAGTATGTATTAGTCCTAGGAAGGGCGGTACATTAGCATAGGTTCACCCACACAACACTTATCAAAACAATGAAGATTATTTAGCCGTATGTAGCGAAAGCACTAGACTAAAATCCCGTGTGTCCTCGAGAACGCTTGGTCATTATAAGTAATCAAACCGGCTTGTCCTTTGTGCTAAAAAGGATTGGGCCACTCGCTGCAATTGTTACTCTCGCACTTTATTTACTCGTACTTTATTCAACTGCTACCTCAAAACCCCCTGAATACTTGTCTGTGAGCATTTACATTGAATCCTTCATCGAAACTGCTTGTCAACACCTTCTGCTCCTCGTTGGGATCGACATTCTTACTTATCGAAGATACTATGATACACCCCCTATACTTGTGGGTCATCAAGACTATTTTCTGGCGCCGTTGCCGGGGAGTGAAGCGCTATTGGTAAGTGGAATTGGTAAGGGAAAATATCTACTGTTTGTGCTGATTTTATTTCTTCCTGCTGCCATAATTCATTATGGAGAGATCTCCTCTTGAATGTTTATTTGGGAAATCCGCTACTACTGCAAAGGTAGTGGATGAGGCGCCAGGCAAAGAAGAGATACCATACAAAATACCTATGAAAATTATTGAACGCGTAGTGAATAACCGTTATGCAGGGGATGGGACCGTCCACCCTGGAGATCATTTACTGTTCTTGCATGAATTATGCGGTTTATTCAAGTGTGCAGGTATTGCTATGGATGAAGTGAGGAAGAAACTATTCTCTATATCGCTGTCTGGTAAAGCGGCGCATTGGTATAAATTACTGGATAATGGGGATTCTCTTGAATGGAATGATATTGTGCCCCGGTTTTATTCTAAGTTCTATCCTTCAAGTGAAATTCACAAGCATCGGAACCACATATATAATTTTTGGCCTCATGATGGAGAGAGTATTGCCCAAGCTTGGGGGAGATTGAAGTCTTTAATGCTCAAATGCCCCATTCATGAGCTTCCTGGTAATGTTATTATTGATAATTTCTATGCAAGACTTTCTTTTGAAGACAAGACCTTGCTGGATACTTCTTGTTCTGGATCATTTACGCGCAATAAGGAAGAGTTTAAAAGGGACCTTCTTAATCGGATCCAGGAAAATACTGAAGGATGGGAGATCGACAAAGATAGAGAATCAGGTATAAATTATGATTACAAATGCATTGAAGCTTTTATGGATACTGATAAATTTCGTAATATGAGTGCTACTTATGGTCTTGATTCTCAAGTTGCTGCAAATCTTTATAAAGCTTTTGCCTCTCATTATGAATTGCCTAAGAAGAATTTTGATAAGTATCATGAACCGTATAAAGATAAAATTGATTCATCTATTAATAAATGCGTTGTAGTTGAAACTGTTGATCATGTTATTCCTGAAGCTTATATTGAAAAAACTCCTTTCCCTGCTAAAATGAAGGAGTACTCTGTTATAAATAGTGCGGTTCATAAAAGTGAAAAGAAACCTATAGAACCTGAAGAACAAATAAAAGTTGAACCTGCTGTTGCAATAGTTAAAGATCTTGTGACTGAAAATTTGGAGGATGGTCATATTATTTTCTGTGAAGATGCTTCTAATATTGTTTCACATCCTAAAAAACCCAAACAAGCTAGTGTTCCTATGCTATCTGTTAGAATTGGTGATCATTGCTATTATGGTTTATGTGATATTGGTGCAAGTATTAGTGCTATTCCTTATGAGCTTTACACGGAGATTATGCACGAAATTGGTTCTTGTGAACTTGAAGATATTGATGTGGTTATTCAGCTGGCTAATAGAGAAACTATTTCTCCAATTGGTATTGTTCGAGATGTGGAAGTTCTATGTGGTAAGATTAAATATCCTGCTGACTTTTTGGTACTTGGTTCTACTGCTAGTGATTATTGTCCTATCATTTTTGGTAGACCTTTTCTAAATACTTGTGGAGCTATTATAGATTGCAAGAAAGAGAAAATTTTGACTAAATTTGCTGGTGAATCATATGAGTTTAACTTTTCTAAATTTACCAAAACTCCTTATAAAGCTGATTTGCCTAGTAATGATTTTAAAATGGAACAGTGTGCATCTATTGTTCTTGTTCCTAATAATCCTTTGCAGCAACATTTGGAGAATAGCGAGAGTGAAGTTTTCAGGAAAGAAAGAGATGAGCTTGAGGAAAATTTTCTTCGCCAACCTATTCTTAAGCATGATTTACCGGTGGAAGATCTGGGTACAACACCGCCACCAAAGGAAGATCCTGTCTTTGATTTAAAACCTCTGCCTGATAATCTTAAATATGCTCATATTGATGATAAGAAAATATATCCTGTTATTATTAGTTCTAAGCTTACAGAGTTTGAAGAAGAAAGACTATTGGAAATATTGAAGAAACACCGAGGTGCTATTGGCTACACTCTTGATGATTTGAAGGGGATTTCTCCCTCTATATGCCAACACGCCATCAATATGGAAGATGATGCGAAGCCTGTTGTTGAACCTCAGCGTCGTCTAATTCCTAAAATGAAGGATGTGGTAAGAAATGAGGTATTACGACTTCTTGAAGCTGGTATTATATATCCTATTGCTGATAGTAGATGGGTTAGTCCTGTGCATTGTGTTCCTAAGAAAGGAGGAATGACTGTTGTGCCTAATGATAATGATGAGCTCATACCTCAAAGAGTAGTTGTAGGATATAGAATGTGCATTGATTATCGAAAAGTTAATAAGGTTACTAAAAAAGATCATTACCCTTTGCCTTTTATTGATCAAATGTTAGAAAGGTTATCTAAAAATACTCATTTTTGTTTTCTTGATGGTTATTCTGGATTTTCACAAATTGCTGTTAAAACTAAGGATCAAGAGAAAACCACTTTCACTTGTCCCTATGGAACTTATGCTTATAGACGTATGCCTTTTGGTTTATGTAATGCTCCTGCTACTTTTCAAAGATGCATGTCTGCTATTTTTCATGGTTTTTGCGAGAGTATTGTAGAGGTATTCATGGATGATTTTTCTGTCTATGGGAATTCTTTTGATAATTGCTTGCGGAACCTTGATAAAGTTTTGCAGAGATGTGAAGAAACTAACCTTGTTCTTAATTGGGAGAAATGCCACTTTATGGTTAATGAAGGAATTGTATTGGGACATAAAATTTCGGAGAGAGGTATTGAAGTTGATAGAGCTAAAGTTGAAGCAATTGAGAAGATGCCCTATCCTAGGGATGTTAAAGGTATTCGTAGTGTTCTTGGTCATGCTGGGTTTTATAGGAGGTTCATTAAAGATTTCTCCAAGATTTCAAAGCCTCTTACTAATCTTCTTCAAAAAGATGTACCTTTTGTTTTTGATGATGATTGTAAGGAAGCTTTTGAAACTCTTAAGAAAGCCTTAACAACTGCTCCTATAGTTGAACCCCCTGATTGGAACTTACCATTTGAAATTATGTGTGATGCTAGTGATTTTGCTGTAGGCGCTGTTCTTGGACAGCGAGTAAACAAAAAATTGAATGTTATTCATTATGCTAGTAAAACTCTTGATGCTGCTTGATACATCTCCGACGTATCGATAATTTCTTATGTTCCATGCCACATTATTGATGATATCTACATGTTTTATGCACACTTTATGTCATATTCGTGCATTTTCTGGAACTAACCTATTAACAAGATGCCGAAGTGCCAGTTCCTGTTTTCTGCTGTTTTTGGTTTCAGAAATCCTAGTAACGAAATATTCTCGGAATCGGACGAAATCAACGCCCAGGTTCCTATTTTGCCCGGAAGCATCCAAAACACACGAGAACCGCCAGAGAGGGGGCACAGGCCCACCAAACCCTAGGCCGGCGCGGCCAGGGGGTGCCCGCGCCACCCTATGGTGTGGGCACCCCTTCGACCCTCTGGCGCCGCCTCTTCGCCTATTTAAAGCCTCCGTCGCGAAAACCCTGAGACGTTCGACGAAACCCACAGAAACCTTCCAGAGCCGCCGCCATCGCGAGGCCAAGATCTGGGGGACAGGAGTCTCTGTTCCGGCACGCCGCCGGAACGGGGAAGTGCCCCCGGAAGGCTCCTCCATCGACACCGCTGCCATCTCCACCGTCATCTTCATCACCGCTGCTGCTCCCATGAGGAGGGAGTAGTTCTCCATCGAGGCTCGGGGCTGTACCGGTAGCTATGTGGTTCATCTCTCTCCTATGTACTTCAATACAATAATCTCATGAGCTGCCTTACATGATTGAGATTCATATGATGATGCTTGTAATCTAGATGTCGTTATGCTAGTCAAGTGAATTTTACTTATGTGATCTCCGGAGACTCCTTGTCCCACGTGTGTAAAGGTGACAGTGTGTGCACCGTGTGGGTCTCTTAGGCTATATTTCATAGAATACTTATTCACTGTTATGAAGAGCATAGTGAGGTGCTTATTTATATCTCTTTATGATTGCAATGTGTTTGTATCACAATTTATCTATGTGCTACTCTAGCAATGTTATTAAAGTAGTTTTATTCCTCCTGCACGGTGTAATGGTGACAGTGTGTGCATCCGTGTTAGTACTTGGTTTATGCTATGATCATGATCTCTTGTAGATTGCGAAGTTAATTATTGCTATGATAGTATTGATGTGTATTATTCCTCCTACATAAGCATGAAGGTGACAGTGTGCATGCTATGTTAGTACTTGGTTTAGTCGAATTGATCTATCTTACACTCTAAGGTTACTTAAATATGAACATTGAATTGTGGAGCTTGTTAACTCCGGCATTGAGGGTTCGTGTAATCCTACGCAATGTGTTCATCATCCAACAAGAGTGTAGAGTATGCATTTATCTATTTTGTTATGTGATCAATGTTGAGAGTGTCCACTAGTGAAAGTCTAATCCCTAGGCCTTGTTCCTAAATACTGCTATCGCTGCTTGTTTACTGTTTTACTGCGTTACTACTGCTGCAATACTACCACCATCAACTACACGCCAGCAAGCTATTTTCTGGCACCGTTGCTACTGCTCATATATATTCATACCACCTGTATTTCACTATCTCTTCGCTGAACTAGTGCACCTATTAGGTGTGTTGGGGACACAAGAGACTTCTTGCTTTGTGGTTGCAGGGTTGCATGAGAGGGATATCTTTGACCTCTTCCTCCCTGAGTTCGATAAACCTTGGGTGATCCACTTAAGGGAAAACTTGCTGCTGTTCTACAAACCTCTGCTCTTGGAGGCCCAACACTGTCTACAGGAAAAGGAGGGGGAAGTAGACATCAAGCTATTTTCTGGCGCCGTTGCCGGGGAGGAAAGGTAAAAGGTACTCACACTCCGGATCTCGGCTACTAAGCTATTTCCGCCGTTGTAAGTACTCAAAGCTATTTCCTTTAGATCCTGCAATTGCAACTTTTTGTTTCTTGTTTACACTAGTTTGGCATAATGGACAAGAATGATCTTCTTATTCTATTTCCTGATTTAAAACATGGATTGTTTGATGCGAAAATTAAAAAACCTATGGAATCTTATTTGTATGCTGGTAGTAATATTAGTATGAACGCTTTGAACACCATTGTTGATAATAATATAGAAAGTTCTAAGCTTGGGGAAGCTGGTTTTCATGATCTTTTTAGTCCCCCAAGCATTGAGGAGAAAATTTTCTTTGATGATACTTTGCCTCCTATTTATGATGATTATAATGATAGTGGTCTTTTGGTGCCACCTACTATGGAGAGTAAATTTTGTTGTGATTATACTATGCCTCCTACACTTGATGAGAATAATAATGATAGCTACTTTGTTGAATTTACTCCCACTACAACTAATAAAATTGACTATGCTTATGTGGGTAGTAATAATTTTATGCATGAGACTCATGATAAGAATGCTTTATGTGATAGTTATATTGTTGAGTTTGCTCATGATACTACTGAAAGTTATTATGAGAGAGGAAAATATGGTTGTAGAAATTTTCATGTTACTAAAATGCCTCTCTATGTGCTGAAATTTTTAAAGCTACACTTGTTTTATCTTCCTATGCTTGTTACTTTGCTCTTCATGAACTTGTTTATTTACAAGATTACTATGCATAGGAAGCATGTTAGACTTAAATGTGTTTTGAATTTGCCTTTTGATGCTCTCTTTTGCTTCAAATATTATTTCTTGCGAGTGCATCATTAAAACTGCTGAGCCCATCTTAATGGCTATAAAGAAAGAACTTCTTGGGAGATAACCCATGTGTTATTTTGCTACAGTATTTTGTTTTATATTTGTGTCTTGGAAGTTGTTTACTACTGTAGCAACCTCTCCTTATCTTAGTTTTGTGTTTCGTTGTGCCAAGTGAAGCCTCTAATCGAAGGTTGATACTAGATTTGGATTTCTGCACAGAAACAGATTTCTATCTGTCATGAATCTGGGCTGTTTTCTCTGTAGAAAAATCAGAAAAATATGCCAATTTACGTGCGTGTTCCTCAGATATGTACGCAACTTTCATTAGTTTTGAGTTTTCTGATCTGAGCAACGGAAGTATTTATTAAAAATTCGTCTTTACGGACTGTTCTGTTTTGACAGATTCTGCCTTTTATTTCGTATTGCTTCTTTCGCTGTGTTGGGTGGATTTCTTTGTTCCATTACCTTCCAGTAGCTTTGAGCAATGTCCAGAAGTGTTAAGAATGATTGTGTCACCTCTGAACATGTGAGTTTTTGACTATGTACTAACCCCTCTAATGAAGTTTATGAGAAGTTTGGTGTGAAGGAAGTTTTCAAGGGTCAAGAGAGGAGGATGATATACTATGATCAAGAAGAGTGAAAGCTCTAAGCTTGGGGATGCCCCGGTGGTTCACCCCTGCATATATCAAGAAGACTCAAGCGTCTAAGCTTGGGGATGCCCAAGGCATCCCCTTCTTCATCGACAACATTATCAGGTTCCTCCCCTGAAACTATATTTTTATTCCATCACATCTTATGTGCTTTGCTTGGAGCGTCGGTTTGTTTTTGTTTTTGTTTTGTTTGAATAAAATGGATCCTAGCATTCACTTTGTGGGAGAGAGACACGCTCCGCTGTAGCATATGGACAAGTATGTCCTTAGTTTCTACTCATAGTATTCATGGCGAAGTTTCTTCTTCGTTAAATTGTTATATGGTTGGAATTGGAAAATGATACATGTAGTAATTTGCTATAATGTCTTGGGTAATGTGATACTTGGCAATTGTTGTGTTCATGTTTAAGCTCTTGCATCATATGCTTTGCACCCATTAATGAAGAAATACATAGAGCATGCTAAAATTTGGTTTGCATATTTGGTTTCTCTAAGGTCTAGATAATTTCTAGTATTGAGTTTGAACAACAAGGAAGATGGTGTAGAGTCTTATAATGTTTACAATATGTCTTTTATGTGAGTTTTGCTGCACCGGTTCATCCTTGTGTTTGTTTCAAATAAGCCTTGCTAGCCTAAACCTTGTATCGAGAGGGAATACTTCTCATGCATCCAAAATACTTGAGCCAACCACTATGCCATTTGTGTCCACCATACCTACCTACTACATGGTATTTCTCCGCCATTCCAAAGTAAATTGCTTGAGTGCTACCTTTAAAATTCCATCATTCACCTTTGCAATATATAGCTCATGGGACAAATAGCTTAAAAACTATTGTGGTATTGAATATGTAATTATGCACTTTATCTCTTATTAAGTTGCTTGTTGTGCGATAACCATGTTTACTGGGGACGCCATCAACTACCCTTTGTTGAATTTCATGTGAGTTGCTATGCATGTTCGTCTTGTCTGAAGTAAGAGCGATCTACCACCTTATGGTTAAGCATGCATATTGTTAGAGAAGAACATTGGGCCGCTAACTAAAGCCATGATCCATGGTGGAAGTTTCAGTTTTGGACATATATCCTCAATCTCATATGAGAAAATTATTAATTGTTGTTACATGCTTATGCATTAAAGAGGAGTCCATTATCTGTTGTCCATGTTGTCCCGGTATGGATGTCTAAGTTGAGAATAATCAATAGCGAGAAATCCAAAATGCGAGCTTTCTCCTTAGACCTTTGTACAGGCGGCATGGAGGTACCCCATTGTGACACTTGGTTAAAACATGTGTATTGCGATGATCCGATAGTCCAAGCTAATTAGGACAAGGTGCGGGCACTATTAGTATACTATGCATGAGGCTTGCAACTTGTAAGATATAATTTACATGATACATATGCTTTATTACTACCGTTGACAAAATTGTTTCATGTTTTCAAAATCAAAGCTCTAGCACAAATATAGCAATCGATGATTTTCCTCTATGGAGGACAATTCTTTTACTTTCAATGTTGAGTCAGTTCACCTATTTCTCTCCACCTCAAGAAGCAAACACTTGTGTGAACTGTGCATTGATTCCTACATACTTGCTTATTGCACTTATTATATTACTCTATGTTGACAATATCCATGAGATATACATGTTATGAGTTGAAAGCAACCGCTGAAACTTAATCTTCCTTTGTGTTGCTTCAATGCCTTTACTTTGAATTATTGCTTTATGAGTTAACTCTTATGCAAGACTTATTGATGCTTGTCTTGAAGTGCTATTCATGAAAAGTCTTTGCTTTATGATTCACTTGTTTACTCATGTCATATACATTGTTTTGATCGCTGCATTCACTACATATGCTTTACAAATAGTATGATCAAGGTTATGATGGCATGTCACTCCAGAAATTATCTGTGTTATCGTTTTACCTGCTCGGGACGAGCAGAACTAAGCTTGGGGATGCTGATACGTCTCCGACGTATCGATAATTTCTTATGTTCCATGCCACATTATTGATGATATCTACATGTTTTATGCACACTTTATGTCATATTCGTGCATTTTCTGGAACTAACCTATTAACAAGATGCCGAAGTGCAGTTCCTGTTTTCTGCTATTTTTGGTTTCAGAAATCCTAGTAACGAAATATTCTCAGAATCGGACGAAATCAACGCCCAGGTTCCTATTTTGCCCGGAAGCATCCAGAACACACGAGAACCGCCAGAGAGGGGGCACAGGCCCACCAAACCCTAGGCCGGCGCGGCCAGGGGGGGGCCCGCGCCACCCTATGGTGTGGGCACCCCTTCGACCCTCTGGCGCCGCCTCTTCGCCTATTTAAAGCCTCCGTCGCGAAAACCCTGAGACGTTCGACGAAACCCACAGAAACCTTCCAGAGCCGCCGCCATCGCGAGGCCAAGATCTGGGGGACAGGAGTCTCTGTTCCGGCACGCCGCCGGAACGGGGAAGTGCCCCCGGAAGGCTCCTCCATCGACACCGCTGCCATCTCCACTGCCATCTTCATCACCGCTGCTGCTCCCATGAGGAGGGAGTAGTTCTCCATCGAGGCTCGGGGCTGTACCGGTAGCTATGTGGTTCATCTCTCTCCTATGTACTTCAATACAATAATCTCATGAGCTGCCTTACATGATTGAGATTCATATGATGATGCTTGTAATCTAGATGTCGTTATGCTAGTCAAGTGAATTTTACTTATGTGATCTCCGGAGACTCCTTGTCCCACGTGTGTAAAGGTGACAGTGTGTGCGCCGTGTGGGTCTCTTAGGCTATATTTCACAGAATACTTATTCACTGTTATGAAGAGCATAGTGAGGTGCTTATTTATATCTCTTTATGATTGCAATGTGTTTGTATCACAATTTATCTATGTGCTACTCTAGCAATGTTATTAAAGTAGTTTTATTCCTCCTGCACGGTGTAATGGTGACAGTGTGTGCATCCGTGTTAGTACTTGGTTTATGCTATGATCATGATCTCTTGTAGATTGCAAAGTTAATTATTGCTCTGATAGTATTGATGTGTATTATTCCTCCTACATAAGCATGAAGGTGACAGTGTGCATGCTATGTTAGTACTTGGTTTAGTCGAATTGATCTATCTTACACTCTAAGGTTACTTAAATATGAACATTGAATTGTGGAGCTTGTTAACTCCGGCATTGAGGGTTCATGTAATCCTACGCAATGTGTTCATCATCCAACAAGAGTGTAGAGTATGCATTTATCTATTCTGTTATGTGATCAATGTTGAGAGTGTCCACTAGTGAAAGTCTAATCCCTAGGCCTTGTTCCTAAATACTGCTATCGCTGCTTGTTTCTTGTTTTCTTGCGTTACTACTGCTGCAATACTACCACCATCAACTACACGCCAGCAAGCTATTTTCTGGCACCGTTGCTACTGCTCATATATATTCATACCACCTGTATTTCACTATCTCTTCGCCGAACTAGTGCACCTATTAGGTGTGTTGGGGACACAAGAGACTTCTTGCTTTGTGGTTGCAGGGTTGCATGAGAGGGATATCTTTGACCTCTTCCTCCCTGAGTTCGATAAACCTTGGGTGATCCACTTAAGGGAAAACTTGCTGCTGTTCTACAAACCTCTGCTCTTGGAGGCCCAACACTGTCTACAGGAAAAGGAGGGGGAAGTAGACATCACTGCTCAAAGAAATTATGCTACTACTGAAAAGGAGTTGTTAGCTGTAGTTTTTGCTTGTGATAAGTTTAGATCTTATATTGTTGATTCAAAAGTTACTATTCATACTGATCATGCTGCAATCAGATACCTTATGCAAAAGAAAGATGCTAAGCCAAGGCTTATTAGATGGGTACTTCTGTTTCAAGAATTTGATTTACATATTGTAGATAGGAAAGGTGCTGATAATCCTGTTGCTGATAATTTGTCTAGATTGGAAAATATTGCTTATGATCCTGTTCCTGTTAATGATAGTTTTCCAAATGAACAATTGGCTGCAATAAGGGTGAGTTCGTGAGACAGTCCTTGGTATGCTGATTGTGCTAACTTTATTTTTTCCAAGTACTTGCCTCCAACCTTTTCAGCTCAGCAAAGGAGGAAATTCTTTTATGACTTGAGGCATTATTTCTGGGATGACCCACACTTATATAAAGAAGGAGTGGATGGTATTCTGCGAAGATGTGTTCCCGAATATGAACAACAGGAGATATTGAGTAAATGTCATGGTAGTGCTTATGGAGGACATCACGCCGGAGAAAGAACCGCGCAAAAAGTTCTACAATCAGGTTTTTATTGGCCAACTCTCTTCAAAGATGCAAGGAAGTTTATTTTATCTTGTGATGAATGCCAAAGGGTTGGTAATATCTCTAGACGCAATGAAATGCCGATGAATTATACTCTTGTTATTGAACCGTTTGATTGTTGGGGATTTGACTTCATGGGACCTTTTCCCTCTTCAGAAGGTAACACTCATATACTTGTTGCTGTTGATTATGTTACTAAATGGGTGGAAGCCATACCTACAAAAAGTGCTGATGGTGAGACCTCTTTAAGAATGCTTTTAGATATTATTTTTCCTAGATTTGGAGTTCCTAGATATATTATGACTGATGGAGGTTCTCATTTTATTCATGGTGGTTTTAGAAAAACTCTTGCTAAATATGGTATTAATCATAGAATTGCTTCCGCTTATCATCCTCAAACTAGTGGGCAAGTAGAATTATCAAATAGAGAGATTAAACCTATCTTGCAAAAGACTGTTAATAAAACTAGAAAGAATTGGGCTAGTAAATTGAAGGATGCACTTTGGGCTTATAAAATTGCTTATAAAAATCCCATGGGAATGTCACCTTATAAAATGGTTTATGGGAAAGCTTGTCATTTACCTTTAGAACTAGAGCACAAAGCTTATTGGGCTGTTAGAGAATTAAATAAAGATCCTAAACTTGCCGGTAATAAGAGGTTGTTGCAATTGAGTTCTCTAGATGAATGGAGAAGTGAAGCTTATGAAAATGCTAAACTCTTTAAAGAGAAAGTTAAAAAATGGCATAATAGAAGGATTATCAAAAGAGAATTTAATATTGGGGATAAAGTCCTATTGTATCGGTCTCGTCTCAGATTCTTTGCAGGGAAATTACTCTCGAAATGGGAAGGACCATATGTTGTCGAGGAGGTGTATCGTTCAGGAGCGATTAAAATTAGCTCTCTCCAAGGCAATGCTACGCAAGTGGTGAATGGACAAAGACTCAAGCATTATATCTCAGGTGATTCCCATAATGTTGATGTTGATATTATTCGAGTGGAAACACCGGAGGCTTTCATCAAAGGACAAGTTGACAGTCCGCCAGAACTCGACTTTGAATAGGTAACAGTACTGGTAATGGAAAGTTCGCAATTTACTTTTCGAACAATATTTTTGCTATTTATGGAAAATATGAAAAATTACGAGATCGAAACGGAGTGGAAAAGACGCACGAGGGCGTGCCACCATAGGCCGGCGCGGCCTGGCCTGGGCCCGCGCCGCCCTATGAGCTGGCCGCCTCGTCGCCCCTTTCCGACTCTGGTTCGACCTGGTACTTTCCTTTTGTCGTGAAATTTTTTGCTATATAATCCCCCGGACCCCTGGAGGTCCGTATATCGCTTTTTCGACGTGTTTTGTTTCGAGCTGTTTCTGCCAGGATCTGTTTTCAGTTTAGAAGCACCATGGTCTCCAAGAACAAGGGCAAGGAGCTTCCGGATGAAGATAATCAAGATCTTAAGTGGAAAGAGGAGGACAAGAGCGTCAAGGAAGAAGATGAAGAAGAGGTGGAGGAAGACTCGCGTGCACACCCGCGTGCTACCATCGCAAGCGTCAAGGTGGTGGACAACCCCTTCAGTGCAAACAAGGGCGCAAGAATTCGCACCGGAGGAGGGGTTCCACGTCATTACCTAGCTCCGAAGACATCTTTCTCAGGCACTCACCATCCCTTCCGCAATCTAATTTTCAATAATCAAATTGAAAGGATTCCCAGGGCAGCATTGCCTAGCAATTGGGATATAGATCGTTCTAACACTGCAGGAAGGACGAAGCCTGAGGGTGAAGAGTGGGGAAATAACTCCAAGAGTTGGGACTCGCCGTCGGACATACTTCTTAACCGCGTCGAGCACAATTCGAAGATGATTCGCAACCTCACGTACAAGATTGATGAGCTTCAGGAGCTTGTTGAGAAGCTCGTCAGGAATTCATTACCACCATCGCCGAAGGAGTAATTCATCATCGGTATTGGCATTCCCTTGGTTTGTTCCAAGCTTGGGGGAGTGCCGCGGTATCACATCATCACTACCTTTTACTTTTTATTGTCAAGTAGTGTCATATCATGAGTAGGGAAGTTATCATATAAGATGGGTTGCAGTTTGGAAGTATCTCTCCTTTAGTTGGTAATCTATGTATCCCTTGGTGTGAGTTATCGTTATGGAATATTAATGAGAAGTCTCATCATTTACATATTGCACATCTTATTTTAGTTTGCAATCTCTATTATATGATTGATCTTGATTTTAGTATCGGTATCACTTTGGGAGCATTAAATAAATCTATTTGGTTTTGGCAAACTTAGCATTGGTCAATAGCAACAACACTTTGAGGTTTAAGTAGAAAAGAGAAATACATGTAGTTGTTTCATTGTCTTTCATTCTTGTTAGCTCATAGCTTATTATTCTAAAGTTAAAACTGTTTGTGCTTACAAGGAAGATGCATGATTATCTTTATCGCATGTATATTTGTTTGTTTCCTTCAACTCTTATGCTTGCTAATTAACCTTGCTAGCCAAAGACCTATACTGAGAGGGAAATACTTCTCGTGCATCCAAACCTTAACCCAAACCTATGCCATTTGTGTCCACCATATCTACCTACTACATGGTATTTTCTGCCATTCCAAGTAAATACTTCGTGTGCTACCTTTAAACAATTCAAAATTTACTATCTCTTATTTGTGTCAATGTTTTATAGCTCATGAGGAAGTATGTGGTGTTTTATCTTTCAATCTTGTTGGGCAACTTTCACCAATGGACTAGTGGCTTCATCCGCTTATCCAATAATTTTGCAAAAAGAGTTGGCAATGGGATTCCCAGTCCCAAATTAATTAATCTAAATAGATACTCCTCCATGGTATGTGATTGATGGACGGCACCCGAAGGATTCGGTTAGCCATGGCTTGTGTAAGCAAAGGTTGGGGGGAGTGTCATCATGATAAAACTAAAATAAAAAGGCACTCCTTCATGGTATGAGATTGTTGGCAGGCACCCGAGGATTCGGTTAGCCATGGTTTGTGAATGAAAGGTTGGAAGGAGTGCCACACAAAATAAAAATAAAATGGGAGCCGCTCTTTGAAGGTTGTCTGGCAAGGGGGTTAGAGTACCCGCTACCAGTCGTTCACAACAACAAACACCTCTCAAAATACTACTTTTATTCTCTTTATATGATTTCAAAACTGAAAAAGCTCTAGCACATGATTTAATCCCTGCTTCCCTCTGCGAAGGGCCTGTCTTTTACTTTATGTTGAGTCAGTAAACCTATTTCCCTCCATCTCAAGCAAGCATTTGAGTAGTTGTGATCAAACCATTATATTGTGATTTGCTTTATCATGTCTTTTATTCTTCCTTGTTTAGTACAAGTTTTATCTGAATGAATATAGCTTTGCAAGTTATCAATGATTATGAGGAGACTATTATGATTGAGTATGCAAGTTGTGCAATATAAACTTTAACATGAGAGCGCTGCTCGATAGATAAGAATAATCTGTTAATTGTTCTCTGACCAAGAACGAAGTTTGCCATCACCAACTATGATTTCTTATGCACCTTTATTTGTGATTACCTTATACTTGTTTCAAGTTGAGTTATATGAGGAAGTTGTTTACTAGAATGTCTTGTGTGAATGAATATGATGCTTCTTGTCCGTATTTTATTTATCGACTCTTCACTCCATAAACATGTGGTCTTGTTTAGTGAGTTCAGTTTCGCTTGGGGACAAGCGAAGTCTAAGCTTGGGGGGAGTTGATACGTCCAATTTGCATCACTATTTTATATCATAATTTGCTGTTATTCATTGATATATTTCATGTTTGGACACAATACTTATGTTATTTCATCTATTTTGCATATTTCATGATTATTGGAGGATCAAGCACCGGAGCCAGGATTCTGCTGGAAAAAGCACCGTCAGAACGCAATATTTCGGAAGATCAACTCTGGAAGGAAATTATACCAAAAATCCTATTTTCCCAGATGACGAAGGAAGCCAGAAGGGGGAGCCAGCTGGACCCAAGGTGGGCCCATACCACAGGCCGGCGTGGCCCATGGCCTGGCCGCGCCACCTGGTGGTGAGGGGGCCCCACAGCCCCTCTCGCCTCCTTTTCTTCGCGAAACCCTTCGTCCCGAAGACCTAATCCACAGAGGGTACCTCGCGAAGAGTTACAGCCGCCTCTGCGGGGCGGAGAACACCAGAGAGAAAAGAGCTCTCCGGCGGCTGAGATCCGCCGGGGAAATTCCCTCCCGGAGGGGGAAATCGACGCCATCGTCACCGTCATCGAGCTGGACATCATCTCCATCACCATCATCATCATCTCCACCATCATCACCGCCGTCTCCACCGCTGGACATCGTCACCGTCGTAGCAATTTGGGTTTGATCTTGATTGTTTGATAGGGGAAACTCTCCCGGTATCGATTTCTACTTGTTGTTGATGCTATTGAGTGAAACCATTGAATCAAGGTTTATGTTCAGATTGTTATTCATCATCATATCACCTCTGATCATGTTCCATATGATGTCTCGTGAGTAGTTCGTTTAGTTCTTGAGGACATGGGTGAAGTCTAAATGTTAGTAGTGAATTATGGTTGAGTAATATTCAATGTTATGATATTTAAGTTGTGGTGTTATTCTTCTAGTGGTGTCATGTGAACGTCGACTACATGACACTTCACCTTTATGGGCCTAGGGGAATGCATCTTGTACTCGTTTGCCAATTGCGGGGCTGCCGGAGTGACAGAAACCTAAACCCCCGTTGGTATATCGATGCAGGAGGGGTAGCAGGATCTCAGAGTTTAAGGCTGTGGTTAGATTTATTCTTAATTACTTTCTTGTAGTTGCGGATGCTTGCAAGGGGTATAATCACAAGTATGTATTAGTCCTAGGAAGGGCGGTACATTAGCATAGGTTCACCCACACAACACTTATCAAAACAATGAAGATTATTTAGCCGTATGTAGCGAAAGCACTAGACTAAAATCCCGTGTGTCCTCGAGAACGCTTGGTCATTATAAGTAATCAAACCGGCTTGTCCTTTGTGCTAAAAAGGATTGGGCCACTCGCTGCAATTGTTACTCTCGCACTTTATTTACTCGTACTTTATTCAACTGCTACCTCAAAACCCCCTGAATACTTGTCTGTGAGCATTTACAGTGAATCCTTCATCGAAACTGCTTGTCAACACCTTCTGCTCCTCGTTGGGATCGACATTCTTACTTATCGAAGATACTACGATACACCCCCTATACTTGTGGGTCATCAGTAAGCATGGAGGACAATCAAATAGTGTAAGAGATAAAGAGTTACTCTCATTAGAAGGTTGGCATGGGTAGCTAATCCATTCTTCCTCCTTTTGTTCATCACTCTCCTCTTCTTTTTCATCCAATGAGCTTTCAGGTTCATCAATTTCCTCCTCTTTTTCATCCAATGAGCTTTCAGGTTCATCAATTTCTTCTTCAACCGGTTCCTGCAAATTGTGAGTGCATTCTTGTGCATTAATGAGTCTCTCTTTATAATCAATGATATAAGGATTACCACTGTAGCATTCTATGCAAGAATTAAGGATACAAGAGACATAATCTTTAAGGTCCTTACAAGCAACACAAGTTTCATAATTCTTAACCATGAAGGATTCTATCTCGGAGGCTCCCATAAATAAGACAAATTGTTCTACCTCTTCGAACCCATAATGAATATAGAAATTCCGATTATAGTTCTTAATTAAAAATTCCTCACTAAAGCCACATTGAAATTTAAGATGTTTAGTATCCTGTTGAGAGCAACAGTTTATATCATGGCGTTTAAGCAAGATTTTAGCAATTGTATTCAATTTTTCTATCATAGCACTCATTACTTTACTAGTTCTTGATTTTCTATAATTATTATAACATTCTATAAACTCCAAGTAGGTTGTTGGTTCTCCCATAACAGCAGTTTTTAATTTTTAGGTTTTTCAAATTTCTATGGATTTTTGGGTATATGAGGAAAATAAAACAAGACAAAAATAAGCTAGACAAAAGTAAACTAAGCAAAATAATAATAGATAGAAATAAACTAAGCACAAATAAACTAGACAAAAGTAAACTAGGCAAAACAAAATAAAACAAAATAAAAACAGAGAGAGTGGTAGAGTGTACTCCCCAGGTGAACTTATGAGTAGAGCTATGCCTCCCCGGCAACGGCGCCAGAAAATAGTCTTGATGACCCACAAGTATAGGGGATCGCAGCAGTCTTCGAGGGAAGTAAAACCCAAATTTATTGATTCGACACAAGGGGAGGTAAAGAATACTTATAAGCCTTAACAACTGAGTTGTCAATTCAGCTGCACCTGGAAAAGCACTAGTAACAAGGGTGATGTGAAAGTAGCAGTAATATGAGAGCAATAGTAACAGTAACTCAACAGCAGTAATAGTAACATAGGAGCAATGGCACCAGAAAATAGTTGATACTACTTCCAATGACATGTAGAACAAGTATATGATGATGAGATATATGGACCGGGGTTCCCAGCGATCTACACTAGTGGTAACTCTCCAATAAGTGACAAGTGTTGGGTGAACAAATTACAGTTGGGCAATTGACAGGATTGATAAAGCATTAAGAAAGAACATCAATTCATTAATCATGTAGGCATGTTTTCCATATATAGTCATACGTGCTCGCAATGAGAAACTTGTACAACATCTTTTGTCCTACCAGCCGGTGGCAGCCGGGCCTCAAGGGAATCTACTGGATATTAAGGTACTCCTTTTAATAGAGTACCGGAGCAAAGCATTAACACTCCGTGAAAACATGTGATCCTCACATCACCACCATCCCCTCCGGTTGTCCCGATTTTTGTCACTTCAGGGCCTTTGGTTCCGGACAGTGACATGTGCATACAACTTGTAGATACAATCTAAGCAATAAGTATAGAGCTCAAATCTAAGATCATGCCACTCGGGCCCTAGTGACAAGCATTAAGCATAACAAGATTGCAGCAACAATAACTTCACAAACTTTATAGATAGACTAATCATAATGTATCATCCATCGGATCCCAACAAACACAACACCGATTACATAAGATGAATCTCAATCATGTAAGGCAGCTCATGAGATCATTGTATTGAAGTACATGGAGGAGAGTATACCAACTAGCTACTGCTAGAACCCGTAGTCCATGGGGGAACTACTCACGGAGCATGATGGAGGTGGTGGCGTTGATGGAGATGGCTTCCGGGGGCACTTCCCCGTCCCGGCAGGGTGCCGGAACAGAGAGTTATGTCCCCCGAATTGGAGTTTCGCGATGGCGGTGGCGCCCCTAGAGTCTTTCTGGAGTTTCGTCAATTGGTACTGTGTTTTTAGGTCGAAAGGGATTATATAGGCGAAGAGGCGGCGCAGGAGGGTCGACAGGGTGGCCTCCCCATAGGGGGGCACGGCCAGGGTGTGGCCCGCGTGGCCCACCCTCCTGGTGGCCCCTGGCTCTCCTCTGACTCTCCTTCGGTGTTCTGGATGCTTCCGGGAAAAATAGGATGTTTGGCGTTGATTTCGTCCAATTCCGAGAATATTGCCCGAACAGCCTTTCTGGAACCAAAAACAGCAGAAAACAGGAACTGGCACTGTGGCATCTTGTTAATAGGTTAGTTCCGGAAAACGCATAAAAACATCATAAAGTGCAAGCAAAACATGTAAGTATTGTCATAAAACAAGCATGGAACATCAGAAATTATGGATACGTTGGAGACGTATCAATGTAATAATAGAGACGGATTGCCTGGTGACAAGGTATCGACTCGTCAATGCCTACAAGTTGTAGACTAGGGTTTCGTGGAAAGTAGCGGGCAAGTTGATCTCGAAGGTTTCAACCGAAGAGGTACTCGATTGCTAGAAATCTAGGGTTGTGTTGACAATGAAATCGATCCCTTCTTTCTCCCTCGACTCCCCCTTATATAGGAGGCGGAGCCGAGGGTTTTGTGATGTACAAGTTACAAACAGAGGGAGACTCTTTGAGTTCGTCCCGTATAGTTACAAGTCTATTCCTAATATATCTCTATATTCCATATCGACACCTTATTGGGCTTCCGGGCTTTGTATTCTTCGGGTCATGGGCCTTCAGTAAATCCTGGGTACCTTCTTTAGCAGGCCCATTGGGGATGCCTATGTCAGTAGCCCCCGAGATTTTGCTTGAATCGAAGAATCGAGTAAAATCTCCATCATTACAATTAACACATAATTTCTTCGAGTTACTAAATACTTTTCATAGGAACAGTCATATATTGTGCAGGGATAATGGTAAATGGGGCTGGTTCATCTGACGGGTCAGGTACCAGTTAACTGCTCTTGTGTCAATCCCACAAAAACCTACTTCAAGGTCAAGTCCCTGGACCCGACCCCGGTATACTAGCGTAATTCGACATGTGCCGCTTAAGGTCTTACCATATGCCGAACTCCAGTCATATTTTATCGGGTATCTAACGCGTCCGTTAGGATTTTTCTTCGCATCTGCTGATACGGAAAAAAGTAGCAGAGCACATTCATGTGCGATACCATGCCACGCAGGACGGATCCCGGGGTCTTACCTTCATAAAGTATTACGACATTCAGAGATTTATTCGCGACGGACGCGCTCTGAGAATATATTGTAGAGTGCCTTTTTCGGCTGCTGGAATGGCATATTTACTCGAGTCATATAATGACTTTTTATCTTGACTTCCCGATGGGAGTATATGAAGAGTTATGTTTTAACTCGAATATGCTCAATATGACTCCTTAAATTTCATCGGGTACGCGATCAGCGTTCCCGATGGGAGTAACCCCCGAGGCTACAACCAAGTGCTTGTACTTGGTTGTAGGCTCTCCTTTTTGCTGTTTTGCCGCTATATTGTCAGCTTCACATTTTTATCGGGTGCGCGACCAGCGCTCCCGATGAGAGTAGCCCCCGAGGCTACAATCGAATATTTATACTTGGCTGTAGGCTCAACTTTTGTCTTCTTGGAACAAACCTATACACCTTCATATTATCCTTTTTATCACAAATAAAGCTTCTGATAAGAGTAGCCCCCGAGCATTTGGACAAATACTTGTATTTGATCAAAGGCTCCCGAATTTTTTTTATTTAGATCATCAACATTTTCCCTGTCTCTATTTTGAAAGAAAACCAATCGCCATTTTCTCGAGGCGAAGTCAATGTTGACGATGGCCATGACCTTCAAATTTGAAAGGCGCGAATCCTGTCACTTCGCTGATTTGTGGGTCCAAAACCCTGCGTCGTTGACACGTTGCGCAAGTGGGGGACACACGTCCTCCGTAATTTCTGGCACGCGCGCTGTAGCATCTGTCCAGTTACTTCGTAGTGAAAATACGATTATACCCCTGATGACACGTGTAGGGCGCCAGATTCATTTCCTTTTTATTTAACGGTGCGATGGATCGATTACTTGGTTAAATCTTCTCCTTCGTCCTCAATCTTCCCCTTCGCTGCGCCGCTCAACTTTCCCTTCTCTCTCCAAAATCGCCATTGCTGTCCCCCAAGCTCCTCACGCTTCCGCTCATCTCCATTCTCCCCAATACTTGCCTTAATTCCACCACGCACAAAGCTCACCAAGCACACCGCTCCAGGGACCAACACACTGGCAGATGAGATGGAGATCTCTGGATGGGAGAGATCCAAGTCTCGAACCAAGATCAGAGCACCCTCAAGAAGCTCGGGCTGCTGAAGAAGAAGGACGCGCTGATCTTTCCCGGCGACGAGAGTTTCCCGTGTGGATCGGATACCGGGTAACATTCATCGACCACCTCATTTGCGGCCTGTCCACCCCCATCCATGAGTTCCTCCGTGGACTCCTTTTTATCTATGGGATTCAGCTACATCAGCTGACCTCTAACTCCATCCTCCACATCTCGATTTTCATCACCTTGTGTGAGTGCTTCCTCGGGACCCATCCTCATTGGGGCATGTGGAAGCACATCTTCTATCTTCGCCGCAACAGCTCCCGCAATATCGCCTACAATGTGGGCGGTGTTGTAATCTGCGTCCGTCCCGACGTTGACTACTTCGACGTCAAATTCCCCGACTCCGTTCAAGGGTGGCGCAGGAGGTGCTTGTACATCCAGGAGGAGTACAACAGCTCTCAAGAGTACAACATTGCTCCTTTTGATGGTACCGCAAAAATCCTCAGGCGCCGATCATGGGACGCCGAGGCCACTTATGAAGAGAAAACAACTACGGATGCTCTGACGAAGCGCATTCACGAGCTGCAGAACACCCGCGGTCAAGAACTGTCGGGTGTCCAAATTACTGCTTACTTCCTTAGGATCAGGGTGCAGCCACTGCAGGCTCGCAAAAACCCACTTTGGATGTACACTGGCGAGAAGGATGTTGACCGCCTATCCAAGGATCTTTCTGTGAAGGACTTGGAAAAGCTGATTCGACGTTTCTCCTCACTGAGCAAGAAAATTGATGTTCCATCTTCTTGTTGCGTGGAGCCGTATAGCGGCAACAACGCCCTTCCCGAAGTAAGTAACTTTGTCTTTCGAGTTGTACTTTTATTTGTCGACTACTTTCTCATCTATCTTATGTTTTATCTTGACCTTGACCTTGTTTTTTCTTCTTGCAGAACCACCAAATTCTATCTTGCCTTTCTCCTCTTCCCGAAGGTGGAGAAGTGGATGAGCAAGCTTTTGTCAATGATGACTCGCAAGATCCCTCTCGTCCTGAGAGTGAAGTCGCGGGATCTCACAAATCCGCGACTTCCTCCAAAAAATCTGAATCGGAGCCTTCTGAATCAGGCCACTCTCCTCCTTCAGATGTGTCTCCAAAGAGCAAGAGGAAAAGGAATGAAGTCGAGGAATCTGGCACCCTGAAGCCTTCGGAACCTGTTGTCGAAGAAACATCACCCGAGGAAGAGGGTGCCTTCAACCCTTACGACGACGCAGGCTCTGTTAGCTCATAAGTTTCTTCACCATCATTACTTGTTCTACTTCTCTCTTATTTTTTGTTTATTTACATACTCATTTTTCTATGTTGATAGCGGCAACGAAGAAGAAAAAGAAGAAACCGAGGTTCCTGGTGCGGCTCTTACGAGTACCACCCAAACCTTGGTTCTCTCTGAAGATCGCCATGCTGCCGAGGAATCCTCGCCTCCCCCTCAACAGGACATGGAAACCTCGCCTCCTAGGCCCAGCCCCCGAGCCCCTTTACCATAGAGAGCAAGGATCGAGGCTGGCGATGGCCATGCGGTTGTTGCGGGGGGTCCCTCGACTTCCGTTTTGGAAGATGTAAATTTTCCTGCTAGGCTCGATTTACTATTTTACTTCGACACTCATTTTTATCATCCGCCAAATTTTTCCTCTTCTAAACTTTTACCTGACACTGTGTACAGCCTTTGATGAAGCACCTCATAAAAATTGTACCCAATTTATTGGGTTTCGCGACTGCACCGAAGATCTGAGGGGTAATGTCTACTTTACTCTGCGCGCTCCATTTTTTCCTCGGCAAAGTTATTTTGTATTTGAACTGATTTCTTCCTTTGGATCCACTTTAGAGAACCTCAAGCGAGCCGAGAAACATGCTGAAGAGCTTGCCGCTAAGCTTCAGCGAAGCGAGAAAGCTCGCGAGAAGGCTGATCGAAAAGCCTCTACTGTTGAAGACCTTCGGCAAAGGCTTCATAAGGCTGAAAATGACTTAAGTGACAAGGTCTCTCAACATATGGCGCGCGAAAATGCCATCATAGCTTGCTTGGAGACTCAAAACCGACGGTTTGTTAGTAAGTTTTTACCCTTATCTTCCAAGCTTCTTCTGAAATTGATTCTCCGCGTATTTTGATGAACTCGAATTTTGCTCCAGCAGGAAAAATGGGTGAAGATTTCACCTTGCATGAGGCTGAGGAGGATCGTCTTCTCGACACCCTCTCAATCCTTGAACTACACTGGGATCTGGCGCACACCAATATTTCCGACGCGCGGGCTGCGTTCACCCGCCTCTTCCCCCATTTCTTCCCCAAGCAGAAACAACCGCAAACCTTCTCCGAGCTTGCCAGGCGCTTCCTTCCTGAAGAATACCTTGCGTTGGCTTATCGACAGGAGAATTTGAAGGTTGGAGTTGAAGGAACCATTGCTCTGGTTGCCGATAGCCGCCAAGATGTCGACTGGGCAAAGGCTGGCTACCCCAAGGGAATGAACAAGGAGAAATGGAAGACTTTGGTGAAGGCTGCAAAGCCTCACTCAGAGAAAATCCTTGCCTTCCTGGGGCACAAACCGTCTACATCTGCTAGCACTGCCAAACCGTAGGTCAAGTAGACCAACCTACCCCCTTGTATTTTCTTCTCTTTTGTAGTTGTCGCTATCCTTATGAGTTGCGACTTATCGTAGAAGCCAGTTTTGTAATGGACCCAAATGATGTAAATATCTCAACAATCAATGAAAAAAGGGTAATTCGTGATGAATGATTGATGTCGACATTTTCTTTCTTCCAGTTCGTATTCGATAACTACTCTGAGGCTGGTGGACCATCCTCTGCTTCTTCTGCCGCGTCTTGCGCTCAACGAATTCCTGGTGACGTTTTACTGGATGATTCTTCGTGTGCTGACTCAATTCAACAAGAACTGGCTGAACTTCGACAACAACTTCAAGCCATGAAGAAACAAGCCATCACTGTCATGGACCAATCCCGCAAATCCTCCGAACGCGAAGAAATCGCTCTTCATCAAGCTCACGAAGCTCTGGATCTAAAAGAAACTGTTGTGGCCAACGCTATGCAAGCTACCGCCCGAGAAAGTTATATGCTTCAGTTGATGACTGACGCAAGCCTAAATATGGCGGGTATGTTGCGCTTTATTACTCTTACTATCCTTATGTGCCCTTTTCACCTCATTGTTCCCTTTTTCGTGGTTAGGCTCCTTTTTGGACGCTGCTGCCGAAGATCAGCGTGTTGATGTGATATCTGAGGTTCTTGTTCAACTTGCTCTGCAAAACAATGCTAACTTTTGGTCTAACCCAGACCGCACCCGACAAATTGTACGATTTCAAGACCGTGTGGCCTAGGTTCGGGAGTATCTTGATTTCTACACGAAGACACTATCCATGGTTTATAATGCCATGTTTCCTCGGAATCTTCAACCTAAAACTCTTCCTCACTTGATGGACAAGTTCAAGAGTACTCGTCAAATCCATGGGTTTGTGAAGGCCCAATTAATGGCTGATGCTAGATTTTCTTTGATCATGTTGCAAATCTGCTACCCGAAGTTGGATATGTCCAACATTGTTGATCTCTGTCATGCCAACATGAGAAAAAGAAGAAGGAACGTCAACAAGATCAATGATGCGGTGACACCTGTAGCTGAGAAGATGATTGAGGATCTTCTTCGGATGGATGCTGCTTTCTTCTAGTGCTTCTGCAGAACATGATAGAATAAACATAGATAACTTGATATAAATCCTTTCTGCTAGCGAGGTTTATCTGAAGCAAAAGAGAGATCATGTATATTGCGAGAACCATGTATAGTAAAAGTAGGTTTTGTTTGTTTCATTTTCTCTAGCCCCCGAGCGTTTCTGTGGGTGTATGTATGTTTATTATTCGTGAGGTATTTGAACCAAGGCAAATAATTTTTTGAGTTATATATTGTAAGGATCAAATATATATTGTTAAATTTGCGGGTTGTAATCCCCCAAGATTTGACGAAGATGTATATCACCAATATTTTTACTATATTGCAGCATCGCGAGCCCGCCTCATTAAAAACCTTTCAGCCCCACTCGGTGCCCTGAAAGGAAAAGAGTGCGTCTAAAAACTCGCGAGCGTTTCAATACATCGTATGTTTACATGTGTAACTCTATTTTGACTTCTATGCGTAAAAACGCCGAAGTTGCGCCACGTTCCAGGGGTTTGGTTCTGTGACCCCTGTCTTCTTGTCCTTCAATCTGTATGCTCCTCCTACGATCACCTCGGTGACGATGTATGGTCTTACCCATGGTGACTCGAATTTTTCATGGCTGTCCTGCGTAAGCCGAAGAACTAGGTCACCAACTTGAAAGGACCTTGGTCGCAAACGTCGACTATGGTAATTTTGCAGGTCCTGCTGATACTTGGTGACTCTTGACAACACCTCATCTCTGGCTTCATCAAGTGCATCAACATCATCCTCCAGTGCCTTTCTCGAAGTTTCTTCATCATACTCCGCCACTCTCGGGGAGTTGTGTTCTATTTCTATCGGGAGCACCGCCTCGGCTCCATGGACCAAAAAGAACAGAGTTTCTTGCATTGTTGTATTGGGTGTTGTCCGTATGCTCCATAGCACGCTAGGCAACTCATCTGGCCAAGTATGTCGAGCTTTCTTCAATGGTGTTAACAGTTGTTTCTTGATACCATTGCAGATGATTCCGTTCGCTTTTTCGACTTAGCCATTAGTTTGCGGGTGCGCCACCGATGTGAAGTGTAGTTTGATGCCTACTTCTGTACAGTATGCCTTGAATTCCTTGGAGGTGAAATTGCTGCCGTTGTCCGTAACTATGTTGTGAGGGACACCAAATCGAAAACTATGCCCTTGATGAAGCTCACCACCAATGATGCATCTGCCGAAGTTATGGGTACTGCTTCAATCCATTTAGTGAACTTATCGACAGCCACGAGCATATATACGTATCCTCTTGGCCAAGCCTTATGTAATTTTCCCACCATGTCGAGACCCCATTGGGCGAAAGGCCAAGCCAATGGTATTGGCATCAGCTCTGCTGCCGGAGAATGAGGCTTGGCCGCAAATCTTTGACACGCATCACAAGTGCGTACTATGTTTTTTTGCGTCTTCTACCGTTGTTAACCAGTAGAAACCTTCCCTGAAGACCTTGGCTGCTATCGCTCGGCTTCTTGCATGGTGGACACATATTCACTCGTGTACATCCTTCAGTATGACTCTTCCTTCCTCAGGTGTAACGCACCTTTGCAATACTCCCGATATACTCCATTTGTACAGCTCTCCCTTGACCACGGTAAAAGCTTTAGATCGTCGGATAACTCGTCTTGCTTCTACCGGATCTTCGGGTATTTCTTTCCTTAGGATATATGCTACGTAAACTTGCATCCAAGGAACTTGTACCATAATAACCTCTTGTGGTTCCTCTTCATCTTCTGATGTGTTTGCTTCTAGGACTGCTGGAGCCCCAGAGTCTTTCTCAGCCTTTTCTTTCTTCTTCGGCTGCTTCGATGTTTTCTTTGCCTTAGTTGATCTCTCGCTTATCTCTTCCCAAAATACGCCAGGTGGTATCGCTAAACACTGTGACCCGATATTTACCAAAATATCGGCTTCATCGTTGCTGAGTCTGCTGATATGATTCACTTCGCATCCATCAAAGAGTTTCTCAAGTTCATTGTATGCCATCATGTTGTTATTGACTGCATCGCACTGGTTCATCACCTGTTGAGCCACTAATTGGGAGTCGCCAAAGATTTTTAGTCGAGTTGCTCCACATGCCTTCGGCATCTTCATCCCATGTATAAGTGCTTCATATTCTGCCTCATTATTGGACGTATTGGGGAACGTCATCTGCAATACATATTTCATCTTGTCTCCTTGGTGTGATACTAATATCACGCCTGCTCCAGCTCCTTCTACTCTCTTGGACCCATCGAAGTTCATGGTCCAAGTACTCGATAAATCAGGGGGTCCCGTGTTTTGCAGCTCCATCCACTCTGCGATGAAATCTGGCAAGATTTGCGACTTTATTGCTTTTCGTTTTTCATACGTGATTTCCCGAGGGGAAAGCTCTATTCCCCAAAGAGAGCCGGCATGTAGCTTCTGGATTGTTTAAGATGTTTGATAGAGACGCCTCATTGACCACTATTATCGGATGTGCCAAAAAATAGTGTCACAATTTTCTTGCAGTTGTAAACACTCCGTATGCCAACTTCTGATACTGCGGGCAACGCTGTTTTAACGACGATAAAACTTCACTCATGAAGTATATCGGCCTCTGAACTCCATGGATTTTCCCTTCTTCTTCCCTTTCTACCACAAGAACTGTGCTGGCCACCTGAGGTGTGGCCGCGATATACAGCATAAGAGGTTCTCTTTCCTTTGGAGCCACTAGTATTGGGGGTGTCGAGATTGTGTGCTTGAGGTGCTCGAAATCCCGGTCTGCTTCTTCGTTCCACTCAAACTTTTCTCCTTGCTTGATGAGAGCATAAAAGGGCAACGCTTTTTCTCCTAGCATGGCGACAAATCAGCTTAAAGCTGCGACACGTCCTGTCAGCTGTTGTATCTCCTTAAGTTTCGTCGGCTTTCTCATTTTCACAATGGCTTGTATTTTCTCGGGGTTTTCCTCGATTCCTCTGGCTGACACCAAGTATCCGAGGAGCTCTCCCGCAGGAACGCCGAAGGAACACTTCATTGGGTTTAGCTTGAGGCGAGACTTGTCGAGATTGTTGAAGGTTTCCTTGAGATCATCGATCAAGGATAACCCCTGCTTTGTTGTAATGACGACATTGTCGATGTATACTTGAACGTTCTTGCCAATCTGCGTGGCGAAACACTTTTGCATCATCCTTTGATAAGTAGCTCCCGCGTTTTTAACCCGAAGGGCATTGTTCTGTAGCAGAACACACCATAGGGGTTATAAAAGCTGTTTTGACCTCATCTTCTTCTTTTAGGCGGATCTGGTTGTAACCAGTATACGCGTCCATGAAGGAAAGACACATGAAGTCGCTGTGGAGTCGATAATTTGATCGATCCTCGGGAGGGGAAAGTGATCCTTTGGACAATGTTTATTGAGACACGTGAAGTCGACGCACATGCGAAGGACATCAGTGTTTTTCTTCGGGACCAGAACTGGGTTAGCGACCCATGTGGCCTCTGTGTGCAGCTCCCTGATGAAGTTTGCTTCTCGAAGTTGATTAATTTCTGAAAGCATAGCTTTGCGGTTTGGTTCCGAAAAATGCCGCAAAGGTTGTCGAATTGGCCTAGCCCTTGGATCCAGATTAAGAGGGTGCTCGGCAAGTTCCCTGGGTACTCCTGGCATGTCAGCTGGACGCCATGCGAAGATTTCTCAGCGCTCACGGAGGAACTCGACGAGCGCGCTTTCCTATGCGTTATCCATGTTTGTTGTGATAGCTGTCGTCTTCTTCGGATCTGTCGGGTGAACCTGTACTTCCTTTGAGTTCTTGAATCTGTACTCCCTACGTCAGGAAACACATCATAATCAGTTGTTAGCCTTGACGCCATGTATTTTTCCTGCATCCCGAATGTTTCTGACAACTGGTGGAAATCCTTGTCGCACTTATCTGCCAGAGCAAAACTCCCCTTTACTGTAATTGGGCCCTTGGGTCCAGGGAGTCTCTAGAACAAGTATGTGTAGTGTGGTACCGCCATAAATCTGGCATAAGTAGGTCGTCCAAGTAGAGCATGATACTGCGACGGAAAATCCACGACTTTGAACTCCAGCTTCTCTCTTCTGTAATTCTCTCGGGCTCCAAACTGAACGTCGAGATTGATCTTTTCCAATGGATAGCATGGTTTCTCGGACGTGATGCCGTGGAAACGTGTGTCAATTGGTGTTAAAGTTGCCAAGGATATGTTCATATTCCGCAATGTATCTGTGTACATAAGGTTTAAACTGCTCCCGCCATCTATAAACACACGCGAACCATCGAATCCTGCAATCACTGCTGGCGGAATCAAAGCTGACTGCCCTGGCCGTGGGACTTCCTACGGGTGGTCTGCTATGGTGAAACCGATGTCCTGTGCCGACCAATTCAAGTACTCAATTGTTGGTGGAGGCATCTTCTTTGCCATGTAAACTTGTCGTGAAATCACTTTTTGGGTCCTATTCGAGGGTCTGCCCTTCTGAATCATCGAAACTGCTCCGGTTGTGTCTATATAAGGACCGTTGGTTGGGGCTGCCGCTATTTGCAATCGATGCTAATAACGCGTGAAGCACACGTCCGTTGGGAACCCCAAGAGGAGGTGTGATGCGTACAGCAGCAAGTTTTCCCTCAGTAAGAAACCAAGGTTATCAAACCAGTAGGGGGTGAAGGCCACGTGAAGATTGTTGGTGAAGGAGTGTTGTGTGGCGCAACACCAGGGATTCCGGCGCCAACGTGGAACCTGCACAACAGAATCAAAATACTTTGCCCCAACTTAACAGTGAGGTTGTCAATCTCACCGGCTTGCTGTAAACAAAGGATTAAACGTATGGTGTGGAGAATGATGTTTATTTGCAAAGAACAGGAGATAACAATGATTGCAGTAGATTGTATTTCAGATGTAAAAGAATGGACCGGGGTCCACAGTTCACTAGTGGTGTCTCTCCAATAAGATAAATAGCATGTTGGGTGAACAAATTACAGTTGGGCAATTGACAAATAGAGAGGGCATAACAATGCACATACATATCGTGATGACTAATATGAGATTTACTTAGGGAATTACGACAAAGAACATAGACTGCTATCCAGCATGCATCTATGCCTAAAAAGTCCACCTTCGGGTTAGCATCAGCACCCCTTCTAGTAGTAAGTTGCAAACAACAGACAATTGCATTAAGTAGTGTGCGGAATGTAAACAATACAAATATCCTTAGACAAAGCATTGTTGTTTTATCCCTAGTGGCAACAGCGCATCCATAACCTTAGAACTTTCTATCACTGTCCCAGATTCAATGGAGGCATGAACCCACTATCGAGCATAAATACTCCCACTTGGAGTTACAAGTATCAACTTGGCCAGAGCCTCTACTAGCAATGGAGAGCATGCAAGATCATAAACAACACATATATGATAGATCAATAATCAACTTGACATAGTATTCCATATTCATTGGATCCCAACAAACACAACATGTAGCATTACAAATAGATGATCTTGATCATGATAGGCAGCTCACAAGATCTAAACATGATAGCACAAGAGGAGAAGACAACCATCTAGCTACTGCTATGGACCCATAGTCCAAGGATGAACTACTCACGCATCAGTCCGGAGGCGGGCATGGTGATGTAGAGTCCTCTGGGTGATGATTCCCCTCTCCGGCAGGGTGCCGGAGGCGATCTCCTGAATCCCCCGAGATGGGATTGGCGGCGGCGGCGTCTCTGGAACTTTTCTCCTATCGTGGCTCTCGGTAATAAGGTTTTCGCGACTGAGAGAATATATAGGCGAAGGGGCAGAGTCCAGGGATGCTCGAGGGGCCCACCCATAGGGCGGCGCGTCCCCCCTCTTGGCCGCGCCGCTAGGTGGTGTGGGCCCCCCTCGGCTCCTCTCCGTCTCTCCTTCGGTGTTCTGGAACAATCCGTGGAAAATAAGACCCTGCGCTTTTGTTTCGTCCAATTCCGAGAATATTTCCTGTGTAGGATTTCTGAAACCAAAAACAGCAGAAAACAGGAACTGGCGCTTTGGCATCTTGTTAATAGGTTAGTGCCGGAAAATGCATAAAATGATATAAAGTGTATATAAAACATGTGAGTATTGTCATAAAACTAGCATGGAACATAAGAAATTATAGATACGTTTGAGACGTATCAAGCATCCCCAAGCATAGTTCCTACTCGCCCTCGAGTAGGTAAACGATAACAAGGATAATTTCTGAAGTGACATGCTACTATCATAATCTTGATCAATACTATTGTAAAGCATATGAGATGAATGAAGTGATTCAAAGCAATGGTAAAGATAATGACTAAACAACTGAATCATATAGCAAAGACTTTTCAATAATAGTACTTTCAAGACAAGCATCAATAAGTCTTGCATCAGAGTTAACTCATAAAGCAATAGATTCTTAATAGAAGGTTTTGAAGCAATACAAAGGAAGATATAAGTTTCAGCAGTTGCTTTCAACTTCAACATGTATATCTCATGGATAATTGTCAACACAAAGTAATATGATGAATGCAAATAAGCAAGTATGTAGGAATCAATGCACACAGTTGACACATGTGTTTGCTTCTAAGATAGAAAGAAGTAGGTAAACTGACTCAACATAAAGTAAAAGAAAGGCCCTTCGCAGAGGGAAGCAGGGATTACTTATGTGCTAGAGCTTTTTATTTTGAAAACATGGAAACAATTTTGTCAACGGTAGTAATAATTCATATGTGTTATGCATAAAACATCCTATAAGTTGCAAGCCTCATGCATCGAATACCAATAGTGCTCGCACCTTGTCCTAGTTAGCTCGGATTTTCATGGATTATCATTGCATTACATATGTTTCAACCAAGTGTCACAAAGGAGTACCTCTATGCCTCCTGTACAAAGGTCCAAGGAGATAGATCGCATTTGATTTCTCGTTTTTGATAGATCTCAACTCGAGGACATCCATACCGGGACAACATAGAAAACAGATAATGGACTCTTCTTTAATGCTTAAGCATTCAACAACAGATAATATTCTCATAAGAGATTGAGGATTAATGTCCAAACTAAAACTTCCACCATGATACATGGCTTTGGTTGGCGGCCCAATGTTCTTCTCTAACAATATACATACTCAAACCATTTAATCAAGACAAATCACCCTTACTTCAGACAAGACGAACATGCATAGCAACTCACATGATATTCAACAAAAGTGTGATAGTTGATGGCGTCCCCAGAAATGTGGTTACCGCTCAACAAGCAACTTATAAGAAATAAGATACATAAGCTACATATTCTTTACCACAATAGTTTTTAAGCTACTTTCCCATGAGCTATATATTGCAAAGACAAGGAATGAAATTTTAAAGGTAGCACGCAAGCAATTTACTTTGGAATGGCAGAGAAATATTACATAGTAGGTAGTTATGGTGGACACAAATGGCATAGGTTTTGGCTCAAGGTTTTGGATGCACGAGAAGCATTCCCTCTCAGTACAAGGCTTTGGCTAGCAAGGTTGTTTGAAGCAAACACAAGTATGAACCGGTACAGCAAAACTTACATAAGAACATATTGCAAGCATTATAATACTCTACACTATCTTCCTTGTTGTTCAAACACTTTTACCAGAAAATATCTAGACTTTAGAGAGACCAATCATGCAAACCAAATTTCAAGAAGCTCTACGGTAATTCTCCACTAATAGGTTCAAACTACATGATGCAAGAGCTTAAACATGATCTATTTGAGAGCTCAAAACAATTGCCAAGTATCAAATTGCTCAAGATAATATACCAATTACCACATGAAGCATTTTCTGTTTCCAACCAAAAAGCAATGAATGAAGCGGTTTTCAACCTTCCCCATGAACATTAAAAGTAAAACTAAGAACACCAGTGTTCATATGAAACAGCGGAGCGTGTCTTTCTCCCACACAAGGAATGCTAGGATCCGAATTTATTCAAACAAAAACAAAAATAAAGTCATACAGACGCTCCAAGTAAAGCACATAAGATGTGACGGAATAAAAATATAGTTTCACTAGAGGTGACGTGATAAGTTGTCGATGAAGAAGGGGATGCCTTGGGCATTCCCAAGCTTAGATGCTTGAGTGTTCTTAAAATATGCAGGGATGAACCACGGGGGCATCCCCAAGCTTAGACTTTTCACTCTTCTTGATCATATTATATCATCCTCCTCTCTTGACCCTTGAAAACTTCCTCCACACCAAACTCAAAACAATCTTATTAGAGGGTTAGTGCATAATCAAAAATCCACATGTTCAGAGAGGATACAATCATTCCTAACACTTCTGGACATTACCCAAAGCTACTGAAAGTTAATGGAGCAAAGAAATCCATTCAAACACAGTAAAGGAGGCAATGTGAAATAAAAGGCAGAATCTGTCAAAACAGAACAGTCCGTAAAGACAATTTTTTTAGATGCACTTAACATGCTCAGATGAAGAATCTCAAATTGAATGAAAGTTGCATACATATCTGAGGATTACTCATGATGTTTTGCAGATTTTTCTGAGTTTCCTACATAGAGACCTACTCAAATTCGTGACAGCTAGAAATCTGTTTCTGTGCAGTAATCCAAATCTAGTATCAACCTTACTATCAAAGACTTTACTTGGCACAACAATGCAATAAAATAAAGATAAGGAGAGGTTACTACAGTAGTAACAACTTCCAAGACACAAATATAAAACAAAAATTGCAGAAATAAAATAATGGGTTGTCTCCCATAAGCGCTTTTCTTTAACGCCTTTCAGCTAGGCGCAAAAAGTGTAAATCAAGTATCATCAAGAGATGAAGCATCAACATCATAATTTGTTCTAATAATAGAATCAAAAGGCAACTTCATTCTCTTTCTAGGGAAGTGTTCCATACCTTTCTTAAGAGGGTATTGATACTTAATATTCCCTTCCTTCATATCAATAATAGCACCAACAGTTCGAAGAAAGGGTCTTCCCAAAATAATAGGACAAGATGCATTGCATTCAATATCCAAGACAACAAAATCAACGGGGACAAGGTTATTGTTAACCGTAATGTGAACATTATAAATCCTCCCCAAAGGTTTCTTTATAGAATTATCAGCAAGATTAACATCCAAATAACAATTTTTCAATGGTGGCAAGTCAAGCATATCATAGAATTTCATAGGCATAACAAAATTACTTGCACCAAGATCACATAAAGCATTAAAGTCAAAATCATTGACCTTCATTTTAATGATGGGCTCCCAACCATCTTCCAACTTCCTAGGAATAGAAGTTTCAAGTTTTAATTTCTCTTCTCTAGCTTTTATGAGAGCATTTGTAATATGTTTTGTAAAGGCCATGTTTATAGCACTAGCATTAGGACTTCTAGCAAGTTTTTGCAAGAAATTAATAACTTCAGAGATATTACAATTATCAAAATCTAAACCATTATGATCTAAAGCAATGGGATCATTGTCCCCAATATTCTGAAAAATTTCAGCACTTTTATCACAAACAGTTTCAGCAGTTTCAGGCAGTTTTGCACGCTTTGTATTAGGAGTAGAAACTTTGCCAACACCAATTATTTTACCATTTATTGTAGGGGGTTTAGCAACATGTGAAGCATCAACATTACTAGTGGTGGTAATAGTCCAAACTTTAGCTACATTATTCTCTTTAGCAAGTTTTTCTTCTCTTTCCCACCTAGCATGCAATTGAGCCATCAATCTAATATTGTCATTAATTCGAACTTGTATAGAGTTTGCTGTAGCAAATGACTTAATATCTTTAGTTTCATTAGGCACAACTTTCAATTTTAAAAGATCAACATCACCAGCAAGACTATCAACCTTAGAAGCAAGAACATCAATTTTACCAAGCTTTTCTTCAATAGATTTGTTAAAAGCAGTTTGTGTACTAATAAATTCTTTAAGCCTGACTTCAAGACCAGAGGGTACACTCCTATTATTCTTGTAAGAATTACCATACAAATTACCATAACCATTACCATTATTAGAAGGATATGGCCTATAGTTGTTACCAAAATTATTCCTATAAGCATTGTTGTTGAAATTATTATTTTTAATGAAGTTCACATCAACATGCCCTTCTTGAGCAACCAATAAAGCTAAAGGAAAATTATTAGGATCAACATTAGATCTACCATTAACAAGCATAGACATAATAACATCAATCTTATCACTCAAGGAGGAGGTTTCTTCAACAGAATTTACCTTCTTACCTTGTGGAGTCCTTTCAGTGTGCCATTCAGAGTAGTTGATCATCATATCATCAAGAAGCTTTGTTGTGGCACCCAAAGTGATGGACATAAAAGTACCTCCAGCAGCTCAATCCAATAGGTTCCTCGAAGAAAATTTTAATCCTGCATAAAAGGTTTGGATGATCATCCAAGTAGTCAGTCCATGGGTAGGGCATTTCTTTACCAAAGATTTCATTCTTTCCCATGCTTGGGCAACATGTTCATTATCCAATTGCTTAAAATTCATTATGCTACTTCTCAAAGATATAATTTTAGCAGGAGGATAATATCTACCAATGAAAGCATCCTTACATTTGTCCATGAATCAATACTATTCTTAGGCAAAGATAGCAACCAATCTTTAGCTCTTCCTCTTAAGGAGAAAGGAAACAATTTCAGTTTTATAATGTCCCCATCTACATCCTTATACTTTTGCATTTCACAAAGTTTAACAAAATTATTAAGATGGGCAGCAGCATCATTAGTACTAACACCAGAAAATTGCTCTCTCATAACAAGATTTAGTAAAGCAGGTATAATTTCATAAAATTCTGCTGTAGCAGCAGGTGGAGCAATAGGTGTGCATATGAAATCATTATTATTTGTGCTAGTGAAGTCACACAACTTATTGTTCTCAGGAGTATTCATTTTAACAATAATAAAAATAAGTAAAGCAAACTAAATTAAGTAAAGTTAAACAAGTAACTAATTTTTTTGTGTTTTTGATATAAAGAAAGCAAACAAGACAGAGAATAAAATAAAGTAAAGCAAGACAATAAACAAAGTAAATAGATTGGGTGTGAGAGACTCCCCTTGCAGCGTGTCTTGATCTCCCCGGCAACGGCGCCAGAAAAAGAGCTTGATAACGCGTGAAGCACACGTCCGTTGGGAACCCCAAGAGGAAGGTGTGATGTGTACAACAGCAAGTTTTCCCTCAGTAAGAAACCAAGGTTATCCAACCAGTAGGAGATGAAGGCCACGTGAAGGTTGTTGGTGAAGGAGTGTAGTGCGGCGCAACACCAGGGATTCCGGCGCCAACGTGGAACCTGCACAACACAATCAAAATACTTTGCCCAACTTAACAGTGAGGTTGTCAATCTCACCGGCTTGCTGTAAACAAAGGATTAAACGTATGGTGTGGAGAATGATGTTTGTTTGCAAAGAATATCAGAGAACAATGATTGCAGTAGATTGTATTTCGGATCTAAAAGAATGGACCGGGGTCCACAGTTCACTAGTGGTGTCTCTCCAATAAGATAAATAGCATGTTGGGTGAACAAATTACAGTTGGGCAATTGGCAAATAGAGAGGGCATAACAATGCACATACATATCATGATGACTAATATGAGATTTACTTAGGGCATTACGACAAAGAACATAGACCGCTATCCAGCATGCATCTATGCCTAAAAAGTCCACCTTCGGGTTAGCATCCGCACCCCTTCCAGTATTACGTTGCAAACAACAGACAATTGCATTAAGTACTGTGCGTAATATAAACAATACAAATATCCTTAGACAAAGCATTGTTGTTTTATCCCTAGTGGCAACAGCACATCCATAACCTTAGAACTTTACATCCTTGTCCCAGATTCAATGGAGGCATGAACCCACTATCGAGCATAAATACTCCCTCTTGGAGTTACAAGTATCAACTTGGCCAGAGCCTCTACTAGCAACGGAGAGCATGCAAGATCATAAACAACACATATATGATAGATCAATAATCAACTTGACATAATATTCCATATTCATCGGATCCCAACAAACACAACATGTAGCATTACAAATAGATGATCTTGATCATGATAGGCAGCTCACAAGATCTAAACATGATAGCACAAGAGGAGAAGACAACCATCTAGCTACTGCTATGGACCCATAGTCCAAGGATGAACTACTCACACATCAGTCCGGAGGCGGGCATGGTGATGTAGAGTCCTCCGGGTGATGATTCCCCTCTCCGGCAGGGTGCCGGAGGCGATCTCCTGAATCCCCCGAGATGGGATTGGCGGCGGCGGCGTCTCTGGAACTTTTCTCCTATCGTGGCTCTCGGTAATAGGGTTTTCGCGATGGAGAGAATATATAGGCAAAGGAGCAGAGTCGGGGGACGCTCGAGAAGCCCACCCCATAGGGCGGCGCGCCCCCTATCTTGGCCGCGCCGCCAGGTGGTGTGGGGCCCCCTCGGCTCCTCTCCGTCTCTCCTTCGGTGTTCTGGAACAATCCGTGGAAAATAAGACCCTGGGCTTTTGTTTCGTCCAATTCCGAGAATATTTCCTGTGTAGAATTTCTGAAACCAAAAATAGCAGAAAACAGGAACTGGCGCTTCGGCATCTTGTTAATAGGTTAGTGCCAGAAAATGCATAAAAATGATATAAAGTGTATATAAAACATGTGAGTATTGGCATAAAACTAGCATGGAACATAAGAAATTATAGATACGTTTGAGACGTATCAGATGCCGATTTTCATCGGTGATTGCGGGTGGAGGTGGAAGGTGAATCTCGCTCCTTGGCCTTTGAGGGTTCCTACTTGCTGCATGTGCATTGGTATGTCCTGCGTATCTATTCAATGCTAGGAATGTTCGGCAGTCCTTCTCGAGATGACCCGACTATCTCTTCTCGTTATTATCGAGATAGAAGTGCATCTGGCATGGCCCGTTCAAAAGATCCTCGGGTGATACATACGGCCTCTGGAACCTTGATCCACTATTTTGTCTGTTAGAACGGGGAGCATCCCTGTAGTCACTGCGCTGCTCATTACTCCTCTGATAATCGTCTTGATTATTTCCTCCACTATTTCCTCGGAACCAGCTGCTACGTGGCCAGGGCCGTCGTAGTCTGAAAACTATCGAGAAAAACGTCGTCTGTTTTCATTGTTTCTATTGCCGTCATCGTCAGGTGACCTGTGCCGTTTTTTTTGAACATCATCTTCTCCATCTGCCCAGCGATTCTTTATTTTCATGAGCGCTGCAATTTTTTTGGGTTAGTCCTTCCTAAGTCCTCGATTAGGTCCTTTCTTCGGATCCCAGCAACAAACGCATCTATCGCTCTTTCGTCAGATATGTTTTCTGCCGAATTTTTGATAATGTTCCACCTCTGGATGTACGTCCTCATTGGCTCATCAAACTTCTACCTACAGGCGCTTAGGTGCTCTATTGACGCGGGTTTCTTACATGTGGAAAGAAAGTTTTTCACAAACATGTCCTTGAAAGTTTCCCAGCTGTCGATGGATCCTTCTGGTAGTTTTTTTATCCATGACCTTGCGGCTCCGCTTAGGTGGACCTAGATACTCTGCATGGCAGTTGCTTTGGTTCCACCTGTCAACTTTACTGTCTCCAGATAGTCAACTAACCAATCCTCAGGATGTTGCAAACCATCGAACTTTTTGTAGTTGTTGGGTAATTTGAATCCAGAAGGAACCCGAGTTTTACGAACTCGTCGAGTAAACCAAGGGAGCCCACACATATCCTCCTCATCTACTTCTGGTGAATGCCGATGTTCTCTCCTCTCTTGGCATGCTCTATCGACTCGTGCTTGCGTCGTAGTATCTCTCGCATCACCTGTCCTTGGAGAATCTTGCACTACCACAGCGGGTCGAGGACTATTTTGCCTTGGAGCGCCTTCGGGTGGTGTGCTCGTACTTGTGAACGTTGTTCCCATAACTCCAACTCTTGCCAAAGCCATGTTGTACAATGCCTCTCTTGGATCTCCAGGACGTGGTCTAGATGCCAGTATGTAAGCCTGAGTCGTCATGTATCCAGCTTCCGGTGTTTTGGGGATGATGTTTCCTCTTGTATTTATCGACATAAAAGACATGTCAAGGTTTTGGATCAGATGCTCCCTCTCACCCTCAGGTATATGTTGCAATCGAGATCTTCCTCTATCACGAGCTGCTCTATGGTTATCTCCCGAAGTTCCTGATTGTCGACTCTGCTCAGCTCTTCTCCTACTTGACGTGGAAGCTGCGGATTTTCTCTGCTGGAGTATCACCCTCTCCTTTTCCAGCTCTCGGCCAGCACGCGCGAGTCTATATTGGTATGCTTGCAACTCCTCCACCGTAGCCATGGTGGTCATCGAATTTGTACCGTTCATGGATCTTGATGCTCTGTCCCAAGCTGGTTGCGAAAGTTGCAACCTTTGGCGAGGTGTGGGCCCGACATATTTGCTGCCCAAACCTCGCGTGAGATTAACGGGATCGATGTATGGATTTCCCAAATCATCGAAAGCCTCTAATGTTTCATCGTCTTGACGACTTGACTCATCGATCACACAAACTTGATGATATGTTGACATTGTATGTTCATCTTCGGGGCCGGTGACATCGTCGTAACGATCGGCGAAGACCTCCCGAATAGAGGTGGATCTGTCGATGAAGTTGAAGCTATCGACGCTTTCCGAGTCGCTGTCCAGATCGGAGTCCGGGAACGACCCGAAAGACATTCTGCCGAACAGATTAGCGAGGTCTTCGCTGGCGGCGGGCTTGACGTAGCTTGCCGACGAAGTTTCGTCGCCGCTTGACTTGGTTGTTGACGATGATCCCGAGAAATCGGAACCAACCGCTAACGGTCCCGAACAGATCGGTGCCACTAAACGATGTGATCCTTCTCTCCCGACGCAGAAGTGGAAGCTCCCGAACTTCATCTCCATTGGCTCTTCCAGATAGGCATATGCATCCAAACGGGCGGGAGGGTGAGGAACAAAATCAACGAGACCAGTTTTGATCTGTTTACCTCCGTCCATGGCGTTGCTTGCCACCGAAGATGTCGACGATGTTGAACGTGCCATCGAGATCAGCTCCTTGTTGCCTCTAATTCCCACAGACGGTGCCAATTGACAAGGTATCGACTCGTCAATGCCTAGAAGTTGTAGACTAGGGTTTCGTGGAAAGTAGAGGGCAAGTAGATCTCGAAGGTTTCAGCCGAAGAGGTACTCAACTGCTAGAAAACTAGGGTTGTGTTGACAATGAAATCGATCCCTTCTTTCTCCCTCGACTCACCCTTATATAGGAGGCGGAGCCGAGGGTTTCGTGATGTACAATTTACAAACAGCGGGAGACTCTTTGAGTTCGTCCCGTATAGTTACAAGTCTATTCCTAATATATCTCTATCTTCCATATCGACACCTTATTGGGCTTCTTGGCTTTGTATTCTTTGGGTCATGGGCCTTTAGTAAACCCCAGGTACCTTCTTTGGCAGGCCCATTGGGGATGCCTATGTCACCTGGAGGTGGTGAACCTCTAGAACACTGACTACAATTCTCATTCTATTGTGGCTCCTTTAGTTGTAGAGATTGGAGAGCTAGCTTTTTCTTTTACTCGTTTTGATATTCAACATGTAATGCCCACATCTAATTTCTTGCCACATCTATGTGCAAAGCGCGCGAGCACATTGGATGTGACTGAGAGTTCGATGAGCGAGACTCCTTGCTTCCTGGTCAGCAGCATCTTGGCGGATTGTCCAGCGAATGCATTCGTTTCAATAAAGCTCTCTAAATTCCCGCAAAAAAAGAGGCCGCAAGAGGTGGGCTATAAGTCCAGAAAGTGGACGTCCCACCGATTGCCTGGGCTGCTAGAATATGCATAGAGACCTGGGCTGAGAGGGCTGCCCGGCCTGGGCCCGCTGAGCTCCCTGGTCCAGGAGCGTCCCACCAAACTCCACTGTTCGCATCGTCTTCTCCGCCGCCGGCGGCGCCACCGCAGCTTCGTCCCTCACAGCCACCACGCGAGCTGAAGATAGAGACGAACTGGGCACGAGTAAGCTCTCCGACCAGAAAATGAGGATCTGGAGCGGGGCTACCAGCTCCAGGGCGAGCCATCATCGATGGGAGCGGAGGGAACTTTTTTGGGATCACCCTCCCGAGTCCCAGATCCATATCCGAAGACCACACAACAGTGATCACACTAGTAGGGAAATGCTTATAGGTGGAGCTTAGTTCTGTGGCGCACCACTAAAAATGCGCCACAAAAAGCTTTTTTGTGGCCCATCAGAAAGGATGCGCCACAAAAATAGCTTATTTTTGTGGCGCACTGATACGTCTCCAATGTATCGATAATTTCTTATGTTCCATGCTAGTTTTATGACAATACCTACATGTTTTATACACACTTTATGTCATATTTATGCATTTTCCGGAACTAACCTATTGACAAGATGCCGAAGTGCCAGTTCCTGTTTTCTGCTGTTTTTGGTTTCAGAAATCCTAGTAAGGAAATATTCTCGGAATTGGACGAAATCAAAGCCCAGAATCTTAAAATTCCACGAAGCTTCCAGAACACCCGAGAGGGACCAGAGGAGGGCCACAGGGCCACCAGACAGTAGGGCGGCGCGGCCCAAGGGGGGGCGTGCCCCCCTATTGTGTGGCGCCCCCGTCAGCCTTCCGACTCCGCCTCTTCGCCTATAAGAAGCCTCCTGACCTAAATCTTTGATACGAATAAGCCACGGTACGAGAAACCTTCCAGAGCCGCCGCCATCGCGAAGCCAAGATCTGGTGGATAGGAGTCTCTGTTCCGGCACGCCGCCGGGACGGGGAATTGCCCCCGGAAGGCATCTCCATCGACACCACCGCCATCTTCATCAACGCTGCTATCTCCCATGAGGAGGGAGTAGTTCTCCCTCGAGGCTAAGGGCTGTACCGGTAGCTATGTGGTTAATCTCTCTCCTATGTACTTCAATACAATGATCTCATGAGCTGCCTTACATGATTGAGATTCATATGATCTTTGTATCACTATTAATCTATGTGCTACTCTAGTGATGTTATTAAAGTACTCTATTCCTCCTCCATGATGTAATGGTGACAGTGTGTGCATCATGTAGTACTTGGCGTAGTTTATGATTGTGATCTCTTGTAGATTATGAAGTTAACTATTACTATGATGGTATTGATGTGATCTATTCCTCCTTTCATAGTATGATGGTGATAGTGTGCATGCTATGTTAGTACTTGGTATAATTTCGTTGGTCTATCATGCACTCTAAGGTTACTTAAATATGAATATCGAATGTTGTGGAGCTTGTTAACTCCGGCATTGAGGTGCTCTTGTAGCCCTACACAATTAATGGTGTTCATCATCCAACAAGAGAGTGTAGAGTGGTTTTATTATGTGATCAATGTTGAGAGTGTCCACTAGTGAAAGTATGATCCCTAGGCCTTGTCTCCGAATAGAAAAGTCACACCACAAAGATTCCTATCTCCCACGTCAACTGCAGGCCAGCAAGCATTTTCTGGCGCCATTGTCACTGTTTGTTTACTGTTCCACTGCATGTTTACTCGCTGCCATATTTTATTTAGATTGCTATTACCACTCATATTCATTCATACCACTTGTATTTTACTATCTCTTCGCCGAACTAGTGCACCTATACATCTGACAAGTGTATTGGGTGTGTTGGGGACACAAGAGACTTCTTGCATTGTGATCGCAGGGTTGCTTGAGAGGGATATCTTTGACCTCTTCCTCCCTGAGTTCGATAAACCTTGGGTGATCCACTTAAGGGAAAACTTGCTGCTGTTCTACAAACCTCTGCTCTTGGAGGCCCAACACTGTCTATAGGAAAACAAGCGTGAGTAGACATCAAGCTATTTTCTGGCGCTGTTGCCGGGGAGGAAAGGTAAAAGGCACTCACATTCTGGTCCCAGGTAACTAAATTATTTTCTGGTGTCGTTGTAAGTGCTCCAAGCTATTTCCTTTAGATCCTGGAATTGCATCTTTTTGTTTCTTGTTTTTATTTTTCACTAGTTTGGCATAATGGAAAGCAACTATGAGCTTTTTAATCTATTTCCTGAGTTAAGACATGGATTGTTTGCTGCGAAAATTAAAAAACCAATGGAATCTTATTTGCATGCTAGTAGCAATGATATTAGTATGAACACTTTGAACACCATTGTTGCTAATGATATGGAAAATTCTAAGCTTGGGGAAGCTGGTTTTGATGAGCACGATATTTTTAGTCCCCCAAGCATTGAGGAGAAAATTTACTTTGATGATACTTTGCCTCCTATTTATGATGATTATAATGATAGTGGTATTTTGGTGCCGCCTACTATGGAGAGTAAATTTTATTATGATTATACTATGCCTCCTACACTTGATGAGAATAGTAATGATAGCTACTTTGTTGAATTTGCTCCCACTACAACTAATAAAATTGCTTATGTGGAGAGTAATTATTTTATGCATGAGACTCATGATAAGAATGCTTTATGTGATAGTTATATTGTTGAGTTTGTTCATGATACTACTGAAAGTTATTATGAGAGAGGGAAACATGGTTATATGCATCTTAATAATATTAAGTTTCCCCTCTTTATATTGAGAATCTTGAACTTACTTGTGTTTTATCTTCCTATGCTTGTTGCATTATGCTTCATGAATTTGTTTATTTACAAGATTCCTTTTCATAGGAAGTGGGTTAGGCTTAAATTTGTTTTGAATTTGCTTCTTGATGCTCTCTTTTTCTTCAACTCTTATTTCTTGCGAGTGCATCATTAAAATTACTAAGCCCATCGTAATGGCTATAAAGAAAGCACTTCTTGGGAGATAACCCATGTTTTTTTTATTTTTTTATTTTACTACAGTAATTTTGTTTTATATTTGAGTCTTGGAAGTTGTTACTACTGTAGAAACCTCTCCTTATCTTTATTTTTTTGCATTGTTGTGCCAAGTAAAGTCTTTGATAGCAAGGTTGATACTAGATTTGGATTACTGCGCAGAAACAGATTTCTGTCTGTCGCGAATTTGGGCAGTGTTCTCTGTAGGTAACTCAGAAAAATCTGCCAATTTACGTGAGTGATCCTCAGATATGTACGCAACTTTCATTCAATTTGAGCATTTTCATCTGAGCAAGTCTGGTGCCTCTAAAAAATTCGTCTTTGCGGACTGTTCTGTTTTGACAGATTCTGCCTTTTATTTCGCATTGCCTCTTTTGCTGTGTTGGATGGATTTCTTTATTCCATTAACTTCCAGTAGATTTGTGCAATGTCCAGAAGTGTTAAGAATGATTGTGTCACCTCTGAACATGTGAATTTTGATTATGCACTAACCCTCTAATGAGTTTGTTTCGAGTTTGGTGTGGAGGAAGTTTTCAAGGGTCAAGAGAAGAGGATGATATATGATCAAGAAGAGTGAAAAGTCTAAGCTTAGGGATGCCCCCGTGGTTCATCCCTGCATATTTCAAGAAGACTCAAGCATCTATGCTTGGGGATGCCCAAGGCATCCCCTTCTTCATCAACAATTTATCAGGTTTCTTCTATTGAAACTATATTTTTATTCCATCACATCTTATGTACTTTACTTGGAGCGTCTGTGTGCTTTTATTTTCGTTGTTGTTATTTTCATTCTCTGAATAAATGCTTGTGTGGGAGAGAGACACGCTCCGCTGGTTCATATGAACACATGTGTTCTTAGCTTTTAAAGTTCATGGCGAAGGTTGAAACTACTTCGTTAATTGTTATATGGTTGGAAACAGAAAATGCTACATGTAGTAATTGGTATAATGTCTTGAATAATTTGATACTTGGCAATTGTTGTGCTCATATAGATCATGTTTAAGCTCTTGCATCATATACTTTGCACCTATTAGTGAAGAAATACATAGAGCTTGCTGAAATTTGGTTTGCATGATTGGTCTCTCTAAAGTCTAGATATTTTCTGGTAAGGGTTTGAGCAACAAGGAGGACGTTGTAGAGTTTTATAGTGCTTGCAATATGTTCTTATGTAAGTTTTCCTGTACCGGTTCATACTTGTGTTTGCTTCAAACTACCTTGCTAGCCTAAGCCTTGTATTGAGAGGGAATACTTCTCGTGCATCCAAAATCCTTGAGCCAAAAACTATGCCACTTGTGTCCACCATACCTACCTACTACATGGTATTTTTCTGCCATTCCAAAGTAAATTGCTTGAGTGCTATCTTTAAACACTTCAAAAGTTATTACCTCTTATTTGTGTCAATGTTTTATAGCTCATGAGGAAGTATGTGGTGTTTATCTTTCAATCTTGTTGGGCAACTTTCACCAATGGACTAGTGGCTTCATCCGCTTATCCAATAATTTTGCAAAAAGAGTTGGCAATGAGATTCCCAGTCCCAAATTAATTAACCTTCATAATTTTACAAAAATAGACACTCCTCCATGGTATGTGATTGTTGGACGGCACCCGAGGATTCGGCTAGCCATGGCTTGAGAAAGCAAAGGTGGGGAGGAGTGTCATCTAAATAAAACTAAAATAAAAAGGCACTCCTTCATGGTATGAGATTGTTGGCAGGCACCCGAGGATTCGGTTAGCCATGGTTTGTGAAAGCAAGGTTGGAAGGAGTGCCACCCAAAAATAAAAATGTTTCATGGGAGCCGCTCTTCGAAGGTTTGTCTGGCAAGGGGGTTAGAGTGCCCACTACCATTCGTTGACAACAACAAACACCTCTCAAAACTTTACTTTTATGCTCTCTTTATGTTTTCAAAATAAAAGCTCTAGCACAAATATAGCAATCCATGCTTCCCTCTTCGAAGGGCCTTTCTTCTACTTTTATGTTGAGTCAGTTTACCCACTTCCTTCCATCTCAAGAAGCAAACACTTGTGTTAACTGTGCATTGATTCTTACATGCTTGCATATTTGCATTCATCATATTACTTTATGTTGACAACTATCCATGAGATATACATGTTACAAGTTGAAAGCAACTGCTGAAACTTAATCTTCCTTTGTGTTGCTTCAATGCCTTTACTTTGAATCTATTGCTTTATGAGTTAACTCTTATGCAAGACTTATTGATGCTTGTCTTGAAAGTACTATTCATGAAAAGTCTTTGCTATATGATTCAGTTGTTTAATCATTGTCTTTACCATTGCTTTGAATCGCTGCATTCATTCCATATGCTTTACATCATTATTGGATCAAGATTATGTTGGCAGCATGTCACTTCAGAAATTATCTTTGTTATCGTTTACCTACTCGAGGATGAGTAGGAACTAAGCTTGGGGATGCTGATACGTCTCCAATGTATCGATAATTTCTTATGTTCCATGCTAGTTTTATGACAATACCTACATGTTTTATACACACTTTATGTCATATTTATGCATTTTCCGGAACTAACCTATTGACAAGATGCCGAAGTGCCAGTTCCTGTTTTCTGCTGTTTCTGGTTTCAGAAATCCTAGTAAGGAAATATTCTCGGAATTAGACAAAATCAACGCCCAGAATCTTAAAATTCCACGAAGCTTCTAGAACACCCGAGAGGGACCAGAGGAGGGCCACAGGGCCACCAGATAGTAGGCGGCGCGGCCCAAGGGGGGGCGTGCCCCCCTATTGTGTGGCGCCCCCGTCAGCCTTCTGACTCCGCCTCTTTGCCTATAAGAAGCCCCCTGACCTAAATCTTCGATACGAATAAGCCACGGTACGAGAAACCTTCCAGAGCCGCCGCCATCGCGAAGCCAAGATCTGGGGGACAGGAGTCTCTATTCCGGCACGCCGCTGGGACGGGGAATTGCCCCCGGAAGGCATCTCCATCGACACCACTGATACGTCTCCGACGTATCGATAATTTCTTATGTTCCATGCCACATTATTGATGATATCTACATGTTTTATGCACACTTTATATCATATTCGTGCATTTTCTGGAACTAACCTATTAACAAGATGCCGAAGTGCCAGTTGCTGTTTTCTGCTGTTTTTGGTTTCAGAAATCCTAGTAAGGAAATATTCTCGGAATTGGACGAAATCAACGCCCAGGGTCCTATTTTGCCACGAAGCTTCCAGAAGACCGAAGAGTCAACGAAGTGGGGCCACGAGGTGGCCAAACCACAGGGCGGCGCGGCCCAAGCCCTGGCCGCGCCGACCTGTAGTGTGGGCCCCTCGTGACGCCCCTTGACCTGCCCTTCCGCCTACAAATAGCCTTCGTCGCGAAACCCCCAGTACCGAGAGCCACGATACGGAAAACCTTCCAGAGACGCCGCCACCGCCAATCCCATCTCGGGGGTTTCAGGAGATCGCCTCCGGCACCCTGCCGGAGAGGGGAATCATCTCCCGGAGGACTCTACGCCGCCATGGTCGCCTCCGGAGTGATGTGTGAGTAGTCTACCCCTGAACTATGGGTCCATAGCAGTAGCTAGATGGTTGTCTTCTCCCCATTGTGCTTAATTGTCGGGTCTTGTGAGCTGCCGAACATGATCAAGATCATCTATCTGTAATTCTATATGTTGTGTTTGTTGGGATCCGATGAATAGAGAATACTTGTTATGTTGATTATCAAAGTTATGTCTATGTGTTGTTTATGATATTGCATGCTCTCCGTTACTAGTAGATGCTCTGGCCAAGTAGATGCTTGTAACTCCAAGAGGGAGTATTTATGCTCGATAGTGGGTTCATGTCTCCGTGAATCTGGGGGAGTGACAGAAATCTCTAAGATTATGGATGTGCTGTTGCCACTAGGGATAAAACATTGGTGCTATGTTCGAGGATGTAGTTACTGATTACATTACGCGCAATACTTAATGCAATTGTCTGTTGTTAGCAACTTAATACTGGAGGGGGTTCGGATGATAACCTGAAGGTGGACTTTTTAGGCATAGATGCATGCTGGATAGCGGTCTATGTACTTTGTCGTAATGCCCAATTAAATCTCACTATACTCATCATAATATGTATGTGCATGGTCATGCCCTCTTTATTTGTCAATTGCCCAACTGTAATTTGTTCACCCAACATGCTGTTTATCTTATGGGAGAGACACCTCTAGTGAACTGTGGACCCCGGTCCAATTCTCTATACTGAAATACAATCTACTGCAATATTGTTCTACTGTTTTCTGCAAACAATCATCTTCCACACTATACATCTAATCCTTTGTTACAGCAAGCCGGTGAGATTGACAACCTCGCTGTTTCGTTGGGGCAAAGTACTTGGTTTGTGTTGTGCAGGTTCCACGTTGGCGCCGGAATCCCTGGTGTTGCGCCGCACTACATCTCGCCGCCATCAACCTTCAACGTGCTTCTTGGCTCCTACTGGTTCGATAAACCTTGGTTTCATACTGAGGGAAAACTTGCCGCTGTACGCATCACACCTTCCTCTTGGGGTTCCCAACGGACGCGTGCTGTACGCGTATCAACCACCGCCATCTTCATCAACGCTGCTGTCTCCCATGAGGAGGGAATAGTTCTCCCTCGAGGCTAAGGGCTGTACCGGTAGCTAAGTGGTTAATCTCTCTCCTATGTACTTCAATACAATGATCTCATGAGCTGCCTTACATGATTGAGATTCATATGAGCTTTGTATCACTATTAATCTATGTGCTACTCTAGTGATGTTATTAAAGTACTCTATTCCTCCTCCATGATGTAATGGTGACAGTGTGTGCATCATGTAGTACTTGGAGTAGTTTATGATTGTGATCTCTTGTAGATTATGAAGTTAACTATTACTATGATGGTATTGATGTGATCTATTCCTCCTTTCATAGTATGATGGTGAAAGTGTGCATGCTATGTTAGTACTTGGTATAATTGCGTTGGTCTATCATGCACTCTAAGGTTACTTAAATATGAATATTGAATGTTGTGGAGCTTGTTGACTCCGGCATTGAGGTGCTCTTGTAGCCCTACACAATTAATGGTGTTCATCATCCAACAAGAGAGTGTAGAGTGGTTTTATTATGTGATCAATGTTGAGAGTGTCCACTAGTGAAAGTATGATCCCTAGGCCTTGTCTCCGAATAGAAAAGTCACACCACAAAGATTCCTATCTCCCACGTCAACTGCACGCCAGCAAGCATTTTTTGGCGCCGTTGTCACTGTTTGTTTACTGTTCCACTGCATGTTTACTCGCTGCCATATTTTATTCAGATTGCTATTACCACTCATATTCATTCATACCACTTGTATTTTACTATCTCTTCGCCGAACTAGTGCACCTATACATCTGATAAGTGTATTGGGTGTGTTGGGGACACAAGAGACTTCTTCCATTGTGATCGCAGGGTTGCTTGAGAGGGATATCTTTGACCTCTTCCTCCCTGAGTTCGATAAACCTTGGGTGATCCACTTAAGGGAAAACTTGCTGTTGTTCTACAAACCTCTGCTCTTGGAGGCCCAACACTGTCTACAGGAAAAGAAGCGTGAGTAGACATCACGCACTACTAAACCATGCGCCACAGAAATTAGGTGGGGCCCACATCCTGCCACCACCAATAATTAGTGTAGTTATTTCTGTGGCGCACAGGGCATGCTGCGCCATAGAAATAAGTATTCTATGGCGCACTAGTTCTGGTGCGCCACAGAAATAAGTGTTTCTGTGGCGCACTAGTTCTGGTGCGCCACAGAAATAGTGCCTCTTATATCACTTCCGTACCCCCTCCCTCGCCCGTACCCCTCTCTCCCCTCTCGATCCCTACCACGCATCGCCGCTTTCCATGGTGAGCGCCACCGCCGTCGCCGCCTTCCATGGTGAGCTCCGCTGCCGCGGCCCCTCCTCCTCCACTGCCATACCCCCTCCCTCGCCCGTACCCCCTCTCTCCCCTCTCGATCCCTACCGCGCATCGCCGCCTTCCATGGTGAGCGCCGCCGCCGTCGCCGCTGCCTTCCTCCGCGAGGGCCGCATGCCGCCACGCTCCACCCATCAGCAGCACATGCCGCTGCGACGTGGAGGAGGAGGGGCCGCGGCGTGCAGGAGGAGGGTCCGGCGCCGCATCAAGGAGGAGGAGTCACCGCGTCCTCCTCCTCCACCCCTACCGTCGTCGTCAACCTCCTCCTCCACCCCTGTTGTCGGTGAGCTCCACCTCTTCCCTCCCCTCCCTCTTCCTCTCCCGCGTGAGCACAAAGTGCTCGATGAAATGCTGATGTGCTGTTGTGCTGCTGTTGTGCTCGATTAAATGCTGATGTGCTCCCCTTTTCTTATTCTGTATAACTTGGCTAATTACATAGAGGGGGAGAAGGTTGGTGTTAATTGATGCCATTTATCTAGTATGCGCACAGGGATTGAATTATGTTCCCATTGCTTGCAATTGTTGCCTGTCAAGCACTGCATGAAAGCCTTGATTAATTGCTTTACTGAAGCTTTGGCTTTAGTGAAGTGTCATGTGCAGGTCATGCTGCTATTGCTTGATTAATTGGTGCTATGCTTGTTACTGATGGAGCTATTGTTGATTAATTGGTGCTATGCTTGTTACTGATGCTGCTATATTGCTTGATTAATTGGTGCTATGCTTGTTACTGATGCTGCTATATTGCTTGATTAATTGGTGCTATACTTGGTACTAAATGGATTTGATTTGTTTTCCAACCTTTGTTGGAAACAAATCCAAAGTCTGAACCTGTATAAGGTGATGAGGACTTGTTTACTGGTGTGGATTGCTTATGCTGTGCTGTGACCTCATTAGCTCTTGCTACTGCCACTGGTTGCATCTCATAGTTGGATAATTGGTTCGTTTTGGTGAAAATAGATATATTCACAGTAGGGAATTGATACGCGTACAGCACGCATCCGTTGGGAACCCCAAGAGGAAGGTGTGATGCGTACAACATCAAGTTTTCCCTCAGTAAGAAACCAAGGTTATCGAACCAGTAGGAGTCAAGAAGCACGTGATGGTCGTTGGTGGCGGAGTGTAGTGCGGCGCAACACCAGGGATTCCGGTGCCAACGTGGAACCTGCACAACACAATCAAAGTACTTTGCCCCAACGTAATAGTGAGGTTGTCAATCTCACCGGCTTGCTGTAACAAAGGATTAGATGTATAGTGTGGAAGATGATGTTTGCTAAGAACAGTAGAACAAGTATTGCTGTAGATTGTATTCGATGTAAAAGAATGGACCGGGGTCCACAGTTCACTAGTGGTGTCTCTCCAATAAGAATAAGCATGTTGGGTGAACAAATTAAGTTGGGCAATTGAAAAATAAAGAGGGCATGACAATGCACATACATATCATGATGAGTAGTGTGAAATTCAATTGGGCATTACGACAAAGTACATAGACCGCTATCCAGCATGCATCTATGCCTAAAAAGTCCACCTTCAGGTTAGCATCCGCACCCCTTCCAATATTAAGTTGCAAACAACAGACAATTGCATTAAGTATGGTGCGTAATGTAATCAACACAAATATCCTTAGACAAAGCATTGATGTTTTATCCCTAGTGGCAACAGCACATCCACAACCTTAGAACTTTCTGTCACTGTCCCAGATTAAATGGAGGCATGAACCCACTATCGAGCATAAATACTCCCTCTTGGAGTTACAAGTATCAACTTGGCCAGAGCCTCTACTAGCAACGGAGAGCATGCAAGATCTTAAACAACACATATATGATAGATTGATAATCAACATAACATAGTATTCCATATTCATCGGATCCCAACAAACGCAACATGTAGCATTACAAATAGATGATCTTGATCATGTTAGGCAGCTCACAAGATCCAACAATGATAGCACATGAGGAGAAGACGACCATCTAGCTACTGCTATGGACCCATAGTCCAGGGGTGAACTACTCACACATCAATCCGGAGGCGATCATGGCGATGAAGAGTCCTCCGGGAGATGATTCCCCTCTCCGGCAGGGTGCCGGAGGCGATCTCCTGAATCCCATGAGATGGGATTGGCGGCGGCGTCTCTGGAAGGTTTTCCGTATCGTGGCTCTCGGTACTGGGGTATTCACGACGAAGGCTTTAAGTAGGCGGAAGGGTAGGTCAGGGGGCGTCACAAGGGCCCCACACGCCAGGGCGGCGCGGCCCCACCCTTGGCCGCGCGGCCCTGTTGTGGCGGCGCCTCGTCGCCCCACTTCGTAACTCCTCCGGTCTTCTGGAAGCTTCGTGGAAAAATAAGACCCTGGGCGTTGATTTCATCCAATTCCGTGAATATTTCCTTTGTAGGATTTTTGAAACCAAAAACAGCAGAAAACAGCAACTGGCTCTTCGGCATCTTGTCAATAGGTTAGTACCAGAAAATGCATAAATAGGACATAAAGTGTGTATAAAACATGTGAGTATCATCATAAAAGTAGCATGGAACATAAGAAATTATAGATACGTTGGAGACGTATCATGAATCATGTAAATGAATGCCACTGTGGTATCCTTTGAAGAAAATGGGAAGTTTCTGATGGTTTAAAAGACTAGGTGATGCTAGGTTATTAAGTTGGCTGTCAAGGTTGGTTTTATCTGGTTAACTTGGATAGGCTATGTGTTCTTGCTTACTTATGCATATCCATCTCTACTGGATTTACTAGCTCAGGCTTGGCCTCTCTTGCCAGCATCACTTGGTTACTACCAAGTGATGATTAATCCCATATGGTACCCCATCTTTGTTTTTAACTCAACTGAGTAATGATAAATTTCTATTAGTTGTTGGCTTTGATGAAAATAGAGATATCCACAGTAGGGGATCAAGTAAATGAATGCTACTGTGGTATCCTTTGAAGAAAAATGTACTGTTTCTGATGGTTTTAAAAGGCTAGGTGGTGCTAGGTGATTCAGTTGGCTACCAAGACTTGTCTCATCTGGTTAGCTGGGATATGCTATGTGTTCTTGCTTGTTTAGGCATATCTATCACTTACTAGATTTACTGGTTCTTGCTTGGCCTCTCCTTTGCCAGCATCACTTGGTCTATACCAAATGATGAATAATCCCTACGGAGCATCTGCTCCATGCTAAATGGTTCTCTTTATAAATGATTTGGTCTTTAATTTTATTTGTACTTGCCGATGATTAGAATGTTTGGTCACTTGTGCACTCTGGGGTGGGGCCAGTGAGGCTGGTGTGATGGCACAAATATCAATCTCTTGTGCATCCTACCTGGCCTCGCTGACCCCATCCCTGAATGTTAATATTTGTTTGGACCAACAAAGTATGAGGCATATGCTATCTAGTTGATACCACTTGGCTCTTTCTTCCTTTTTTAGTGCCGATGATTAGAATGTTTGGTCACTCGTACACTCGGGGGTGGAGCAAGTGAGCCTGGTGTGATGGCACAAATATCAATCTCTTGTGCATCCTACCTGGCCTCACTTACTCCATCCCTGAATGTTAATATTTGTTTGGACCAACAAAGTATGAGGCATATGATATCTAGTTGATACCACTTGGCTCTTTCTTCCTTTTTTAGTGCCGATGATTAGAATGTTCGGTCAACTGTACACTCCGGGGTGACGCCAGTGAGCCTGGTGTGATGGCACAAATATCAATCTCTTGTGCATCCTACCTGGCCTCACTGACGCCATCCCGGAATGTTCATATTTGTTTCGACCAACAATGTATGAGGCCCTCGTCATTCCATTTGCTTTGGTTTTTCAGAATGCCGATGATTAGAATGTTTGGTCACCTATACACTTGGGGGAGGGGCCAGTGAACCTGGTGCGATGACACAAATATCAATCTCTTGTGCATCCTACTTGGTTTCGCTTACCCCTTCTCTAAATGTTAATATTTGTTCCGACCAACAAAATATGAGGCATTCCATTTAGTTCATACTAGCTACTTGTCTCTTATTTGAGTTGGCACTTCTTAATTGCATTGGCCTTTCTTCCATTTTAGTGCCGATGATTAGAATGTTTGGTCACCGTACACTTCGGGGTGGCGTTAGTGAGCCTGGTAAGATAGCACAAATATCAATCTCTTGTGCATCCTACCTGTCCTCGCTAACGCCATCCCTAAATGTTAATATTTGTGTTGACCAACAATGTATGAGGCATTTATTCCATTTCTCTTGTGCATCGGACTTGGACTTGGTCTCACTTTCTTCTATTTTAATCAGAGAAGAAACCGGATGAAGTCCCCGATGCAAGCGAGCCTGGCGGGTGGAGAGGAGGGAGCAAAGGAGGAACCGGATGAAGACCGCTTTGTATCTCGAAATGGTGAAATTTTTAGGAATTAAGAGTTGTACGTAAAACATTTGACACTTGTCACTATATATGTATCTCGATCGGGCTCTAATTAATGTGATGATGATGTCTATGTTATCTGTGCAATGTACATGCTATTTAAATTATATTTGCAACTGTATATAATTTGTATAATATATGTATACTGCTATGTATAACCTGTATGTGTATGGCAGGGAGCTCAAAATCTTGTATAATACGAGCAATTTCTGTGGTGCACTGAAACAAACTTATGTGGCGCATCTTTTTCTGTGGCGCACCGAAATATTGGTGCGCCACAGAAACCTTAATTCTGTGGCGCATGAGAAGGTGCGCCACAGAAACCTTATTTTTGTGGCGAAGTTTCTGTGGCGCACCATCCGTGCGCCATAGAATCTATTTTTGGTGCGACACTAATGCGCCTTTTCCTACTAGTGTCAAGGAGTGGCCACCGAACTTGGAAGGTCTGCCTCCTGGAGCAAAGGCCACACGGCGGCGGGTTTAACATGGCGCACGGAGCACCACGCCTGCCCAACGAAGTCAAGCAAGGAGATTTGGGATGGATCATCCCGAGCCGGCGTCGAGGTAGCAGTCACCGAATTCGAGATGGGCGCAGCCACAGAGGTCTCGTCTTCATCGTCGGAGCTCTCCTCAGCATGAGCCCAGAAGCGGGAACCCAGGCCTCTGCCTGGTTCCGCCAGCGGATAGGTGGTAGATTGCAGAGGTGAGGCGGACGCACCCTGCGTCGCCCCGGCGCTGCCAGGACCGTCGCCTGAGCTAGAATCGCAAGCCATCAGTCGCTTGTTTCCTTCTCTGAATGGATTATGGCTTAAATCTCTCTCTCAAACACTCGCAATCTCACACGACCAATGCAAGAACACACAGAGAGCAGAGACAAGGATTTGTTGCCACGTACAATGTACGGCTTTTCAGGTTTCTTCCTTCCTTTTATTTCTGACAAACTGAACAACTCAACAGCGCGAGCTAAAACCCCGCTGCACGATCCTACTAAGTCGTGCCATCCCACGACTTGATCGTGTTGTTGAGGATAAAGACCACTACATGACGTTGGAACCGAGAAAACGTTGGACCATTCCGACCCCTTCAATTCACGCACACTACCACCGGTTGTTTCTTCCAACGTTCCACACACAAATATTGGTGTGCGAGTCGCCCAGCCACAAACTTGTGACATGTCGCTATGAACATCTTCTAAGTCGGATTCACAAGGTAAAAATAAAAGGTACTGGTTTTGTCCTTCCACATGTGAATGATGAATTTCATGATGATCTACATATGTCATGTGATGATTTATCTATTGAGTTGATTGAGGATAGAGTTGTCGCTTTGAAACTATCTCCTGATCAATTAATGGAGATGCTTCCTGGTTTTGTTAATCCACATGAAATTGGTCAATACCATGTTGATATTAATATTCCATGTGTTGAGTTTGCTGATGATTTGGCCACACCGCCTATATTCGAGGATCAATCTACTGATTTGCAAGTACCATGTGATCAAACCACTGAGATTGATGTTGCTGTGGATGCAATTAGTAATGATTTCACTTCATCTTTGACTATGTGTGCGTCCACTGAAATTATTAATACTGAAGTGGATTCTTCTATTGATTTAAGTACACCCATTGAATTGCATGCTACGATACCAAATGTTTTGGGTGCTTTGATCTTTTGCGAACATTCATTCATCTATCAATTCGAGTGCACCAAATGAGTTACATGTTGAGAGAGATTTTGAGTTGGGTGAAACAATTGTTCACTTTAATCCGTCTTGGAATATGAGTGCACCCAATAAAATTATAATTGATATGCGTAGAAATCTTTTAGTTGACTTTAGTTATGAGAGACCTACAGATTTGTGTGTACCATGTGCTGTTTTTAATTCCTCTATTTATATGAGTGTGCCAATGGAGACTTTTGTTTTCGAGAATGACCATGTGTTAGGTAATTGTGTAAATGATATACAACCTATGTTGAGTACACCTATTGTACAAGTTAATTCTTCCATAGCTATGAGTGCACAAACTGAAATTCTTGCTAATGATAATGCACCTTGTAACTTGAAAGTTGACACTAGTATGGACCATATAAAACTGGTTATGAACAATGAAGTGTTGGCTAAGATTTCTCATGCTAATTATTTGTTTTCTATTATGATAGATCCACCTACATCTTTGTCACATGCTAGACATAAAATTGATGAACTTCCTTGTTTAAAGAGTGTCTATGCCCCTGATGTTTCTTTTAAATAATGTTCAAAAAGTCGTTAATCGTTAACATATCGGTCAATCCTAAAATGGCGATTATTCGCTTATTGATACGTCTCAAACGTATCTATAATTTCTTATGTTCCATGCTAGTTTTATGACAATACTCACATGTTTTATATACACTTTATATCATTTTGATGCATTTTCCGGCACTAACCTATTAACAAGATGGCGAAGCGCCAGTTCCTGTTTTCTGCTGTTTTTGGTTTCAGAAATCCTACATAGGAAATATTCTCGGAATTGGGCGAAACAAAAGCCCACGGTCTTATTTTCCACGGAGCCTTACAGAAGTCCGAAGAGGAGACGAAGAGGGGCGACGAGGCGGCCACACCATAGGGGGGCGCGGCCCCACCCCTGGCCACGCCGCCTTATGGGGTGGGCCCCTCGAGCGTCCCCCGACTCTACCCCTTCGCCTATATAATCTCTCCATCGCGAAAACCCTAGTACCGAGAGCCACGATACGAGAAAAGTTCCAGAGACGCCGCCGCCGTCAATCCCATCTCGGGGGATTCTGAAGATCACCTCCGGCACCCTGCCGGAGAGAGGAATCATCACCGGAGGGCTCTACATCACCATGCCCTCCTCCTGACTGATGCGTGAGTAGTTCATCCTTGGACTATGGGTCCATAGCAGTAGCTAGATGGTTGTCTTCTCCTCTTGTGCTATCATGTTTAGATCTTGTGAGCTGCCTATCATGATCAAGATCATCTTATTGTAATGCTACATGTTGTGTTTGGTGGGATCCGATGAATATTGAATACTATGTCAAGTTGATTATTGATCTATCATATATGTGTTGTTTATGATCTTGCATGCTCTCCGTTGCTAGTAGAGGCTCTGGCTAAGTTGATACTTGTGACTCCAAGAGGGTGTATTTATGCTCGATAGTGGGTTCATGCCTCCATTGAATCTGGTACAGTGACAGAAAGTTCTAAGGTTATGGATGTGCTGTTGCCACTAGGGATAAAACATCAATGCTTTGTCTAAGGATATTTGTATTGTTTACATTACGCATAGTACTTAATGCAATTTTCTGTTGTTTGCAACTTAATACTGTAAGGGGTGCGGATGCTAACCCGAAGGTGGACTTTTTAGGCATAGATGCATGTTGTATAGCGGTCTATGTTCTTTGTCGTAATGCCCTAAGTAAATCTCATATTAGTCATCATGATATGTATGTGCATTGCTATGCCCTCTCTATTTGTCAATTGCCCAACTTTAATTTGTTCACCCAACATGATATTTATCTTATTGGAGAGACACCACTAGTGAACTGTGGACCCCGGTCCATTCTTTTATATCTGAAATACAATCTACTGCAATCATTGTTCTCTGCTGCTCTTTGAAAACAAACATCATTCTCCACACCATATGTTTAATCCTTTGTTTACAGCAAGCCGGTGAGATTGACAACCTCACTGTTAAGTTGGGGCTAAGTATTTTGATTGTGTTGTGCAGGTTCCACGTTGGTGCCGGAATCTCTGGTGTTGCGCCGCACTACACTCCTCCACCAACAACCTTCACGTGGCCTTCATCTCCTACTGGTTCGATAACCTTGGTTTCTTACTGAGGGAAAACTTGCTGCTATACGCATCACACCTTCCTCTTTGGGTTCCCAACGGACGTGTGCTTTACCGTCACAAGCAACTCTTTTTCTGGCGCCGTTGCCGGGGACCTGAAGAAAAATTACACCACAGAGATTTCTAACTCCCACGTCAACTGCACGCCAGCAACTCTTTTTCTGGCGCCGTTGCCGGGGAGATCAAGGCACGCGGCAAGGGGAGTCTCTCACATCCAATCTGTTTACTTTGTTTATTGTCTTGCTTTACTTTATTTTATTTTCTGTCTTGTTTGCTTTCTTTATATGAAAAACACAAAAAAATTAGTTACTTGTTTTACTTTATTTAATTCGGTTTTTCTTAGTTTATTTTTATTATTGCTAAAATGAGTAATCCTGAAGTTGAAGTTCGTTCGTTTAAGCAACAAGGGGGAGAGAGCTTTAAAGGTGCTTGGTATAGAATTAGTGATGCTCATCATAGGTGCACTAAGAAACACTCCACTATTATCCTCCTTAGAAACTTTTATGTTGGTATCTCTAGCTGGAATCGGTATGTTCTTAATACTCTCGCGGGGGGTAATTTCCTAGGCACTCCTGCTTTAGAAGCTAGTTGCATTATTGAGAGTCTAGTTGGAATACCACCTGTTAATGAAGCTAAAATTGAAATCTCTCTTGAGGATGTTATTAAAAAGTTGGAGGCCATAGAGAAAAATCTTCCAAGTGTTGAGATTAAATTGGGAACATTACTTGATTACACTGATAAACTTGATAAATCTCTAGGAGGAATTAATGAAACAATTGCTGTTTTAGAAACTTGTGCTATCCATGATAATCAAACCCATAGGATTGGTGAACTTTAAGAAGCTATGGGAACCTTGGGTTCAACTTTTTCTTCTCTTAAGTTTAAGGAGAAAGCTTATGTGGGTAAGGAGCAAAAGTTCATGTATGTCTCTAAGGTGCCTAAGCCAAAGAATTATTATAAGCCTAAAATTAATAAAGCCCTTAGTACCACTATGGGAAATTTAGATAATGGAGCATCTAAGATACCTACTGCGACAAGTTGTGTTTTTAAGGAAAATTATGATGTTGATGCTTCTTCTCTAGATGTTACTTGATTTACACTTTCTGTGCCTAGCTGAAAGGCGTTAAAGAAAAGCGCTTATGGGAGACAACCCATTATTTTATTTATGCAATTTTTGTTTTATATTTGAGTCAAGGTGCTTGTTACTACTGTAGCAATACCTTGTATCTTTACTTTATTGCATTGTTGTGCCAAGTAAATTCTTTGATAGTAAGGTTGATACTAGATTTGGATTACTGCGCAGAAACAGATTTCTAGCTGTCACGAATTTGAGTAGATCTCTATGTAGGAAACTCAGAAAAATCTGCAAAAAATCATGAGTAATCCTCAGATATGTACGCAACTTTCATTAAATTTTAGCTTCTTCATCTGATCATGTTAAGTGCCTCTAAAAAATTCGTCTTTACGGACTGTTCTGTTTTGACAGATTCTGCCTTTTATTTCACATTGCCTCCTTTACTGTGTTTGAATAGATTTCTTTGCTCCATTAACTTTCAGTAGCTTTGGGTAATGTCCAGAAGTGTTAGGAATGATTGTGTCCCCTCTGAACATGTGAATTTTTGATTATGCACTAACCCTCTAATAAGGTTGTTTTGAGTTTGGTGTGGAGGAAGTTTTCAAGGGTCAAGAGAGGAGGATGATATAATATGATCAAGAAGAGTGAAAAGTCTAAGCTTGGGGATGCCCCCGTGGTTCATCCCTGCATATTTCAAGAAGACTCAAGCATCTAAGCTTGGGGATGCCCAAGGCATCCCCTTCTTCATCGACAACTTATCAGGTCACCTCTAGTGAAACTATATTTTTATTCCGTCACATCTTATGTGCTTTACTTGGAGCGTCTGTATGTTTTTATTTTTGTTTTTGTTTGAATAAATTCGGATCCTAGCATTCCTTGTGTGGGAGAAAGACACGCTCCGTTGTTTCATATGAACACTGGTGTTCTTAGTTTTACTTTAATGTTCATGGCGAAGGTTGAAAACAACTTTGTTCATTGCTTTTTGGTTGGAAACAGAAAATGCTTCATGTGGTAATTGGTATATTATCTTGAGTAATTTGATACTTGGCAATTGTTTTGAGCTCTCAAATAGATCATGTTTAAGCTCTTGCATCATGTAGTTTGAACCTATTAGTGGAGAACTACTGTAGAGCTTGTTGAAATTTGGTTTGCATGATTGGTCTCTCTAAAGTCTAGATATTTTCTGGTAAAAGTGTTTGAACAACAAGGAAGACAGTGTAGAGTCTTATAATGCTTGCAATATGTTCTTATGTAAGTTTTGTTGTACCGGTTCATACTTGTGTTTGCTTCAAACAACCTTAGTAGCCAAAGCCTTGTACTGAGAGGGAATGCTTCTCGTGCATCCAAAACCTTGAGCCAAAACCTATGCCATTTGTGTCCACCATAACTACCTACTATGTGGTATTTTTCTGCCATTCCAAGTAGATTGCTTGCGTGCTACCTTTAAAAATTTCATTCCTTGTCTTTGCAATACATAGCTCATGGGAAAGTAGCCTAAAAAATATTGTGGTAGAGAATATGTCGCTTATGTATCTTATTTCTTATAAGTTGCTTGTTGAGCGGTAACCATGTTTCTTGGACGCCATCAACTGTTACACCTTTGTTGAATATCATGTGAGTTGCTATGCATGTTCGTCTTGTCTGAAGTAAGGGAGATTTTCCATGAGTTGAATGATTTGAGTATGCATATTGTTAGAGAAGAACTTTGGGCCGCTAACCAAAGCCATGTATCATGGTGGAAGTTTCAGCTTGGACATTAATCCTCAAATCTCTTATGAGAATATTATCTGTTGTTGAATGCTTAAGCATTAAAGAGGAGTCCACTATCTGTTTTCTATGTTGTCCCGTGATACGTCTCAAACGTATCTATAATTTCTTATGTTCCATGCTAGTTTTATGACAATAATCACATGTTTTATATACACTTTATATCATTTATATGCATTTTCCGGCACTAACCTATTAACAAGATGCCGAAGTGCCAGTTCCTGTTTTCTGCTGTTTTTGGTTTCAGAAATCCTACACAGGAAATATTCTCGGAATTGGACGAAACGAAAGCTCAGGGTCTTATTTTCCCACGGAGCTTCCAGAAGACCGAAGGGGATACGAAGTGGGGCCACGAGGCGCCGACACCACAAGGCGGCGCGGCCAAGGGGGGGCCGTGCCGCCCTATGGTGTGGGGCCCCCGTGCCTCTTCCGACTCTGCCCTTCCGCCTACTTATACTCTCTGTCGGGAAAACCCTTTTACCGAGAGCCACGATACGAGAAAAGTTCCAGAGACGCCGCCGCCGCCAATCCCATCTCGGGGGATTCAGGAGATCGCCTCCGGCACCCTGCCGGAGAGGGGAATCATCACCCGGAGGACTCTACATCACCATGATCGCCTCCGGACTGATGTGTGAGTAGTTCATCCTTGGACTATGGGTCCATAGCAGTAGCTAGATGGTTGTCTTCACCTCATGTGCTATCATGTTAGATCTTGTGAGCTGCCTATCATGATCAAGATCATCTATTTGTAATGCTACATGTTGTGTTTGTTGGGATCCGATGAATATGGAATACTATGTCAAGTTGGTTATCAATCTATCATATATGTGTTATTTATGATCTTGCATGCTCTCCGTTGCTAGTAGAGGCTCTGGCCAAGTTGATACTTGTGACTCCAAGAGGGAGTATTTATGCTCGATAGTGGGTTCATGCCTCCATTGAATCTAGGACAGTGATAGCAAGTTCTAAGGTTGTGGATGTGCTGTTGCCACTAGGGATAAAACATCGATGCTTTGTCTAAGGATATTTATGTTGATTACATTGTGCACCATACTTAATGCAATTGTCTGTTGTTTGCAACTTAATACTGGAAGGGTTGCGGATGCTAACCCGAAGGTGGACTTTTTAGGCATAGATGCATGCTGGATAGCGGTCTATGTTATTTGTCGTAATGCCCTAAGTAAATCTCATATTAGTCATCATGATATGTATGTGCATTGTTATGCCCTCTCTATTTGTCAATTGCCCAACTGTAATTTGTTCACCCAACATGCTATTTCTTATTGGAGAGACACCACTAGTGAACTGTGGACACCGGTCCATTCTTTTACATCTGAATACAATCTACTGCAATCATTGTTCTCAATTGTTCTTTGCAAACAAACATCATTTTCCACACCATACGTTTAATCTTTTGTTTACAGCAAGCCGGTGAGATTGACAACCTCACTGTTAAATTGGGGAAAGGTATTTTGATTGTGTTGTGCAGGTTCCACGTTGGCGCCGGAATCCCTGGTGTTGCGCCGCACTACACTCCTTCACCAACAACCTTCACGTGGCCTTCATCTCCTACTGGTTCGATAACCATGGTTTCTTACTGAGGGAAACTTGCTGTTGTACGCATCATACCTTCCACTTGGGGTTCCCAATGAACGTGTGCTTCACGCGTCATCAAGCTAAATTTCTGGCGCCGTTGCAGGGGAGATCAAGACACGCTGCAAGGGGAGTCTCTCACATCCAATCTCTTTACTTTGTTATTGTCTTGCTTTACTTTATTTTATTTTCTGTTTTGTTTGCTTTCTCTATATCAAAAACACAAAAAAATTAGTTACTTGCTTTACTTTATTTACTGTCTTGTTTGCGTTCTCTATATCAAAAACACAAAAAAATTAGTTACTTGCATTTACTTTATTTAGTTTGCTTTATTTACTACTGCTAAAATGGGTACACCTGAGAATACTAAGTTGTGTGACTTCACAAGCACAAATAATAATGATTTCCTATGCACACCTATTGCTCCACGTGCTGCTACAGCAGAATTTTATGAAATTAAACCTGCTTTACTAAATCTTGTTATGAGAGAGCAATTTTCTGGTGTTAGTTCCGATGATGCTGCTGCCCATCTTAATAATTTTGTGAACTTTGTGAAATGCAAAAGTATAAGGATGTAGATGGGGACATTATAAAACTGAAATTGTTTCCTTTCTCCTTAAGAGGAAGAGCTAAAAGATTGGTTGCTATATTTGCCTAAGAATAGTATTGATTCATGGACTAAATGTAAGGATGCTTTCATTGGTAGATATTATCCTCCCGCTAAAATTATATCTTTGAGAAGTAGCATAATGAATTTTAAGCAATTGGATAATGAGCATGTTGCCCAAGCATGGGAAAGAAGGAAATCTTTAGTAAAGAATTGTCCTATCCGTGGACTAACTACTTGGATGATCATCCAAACCTTTTATGCAGGACTGAATTTTTCTTCGAGGAACCTATTGGATTCAGCTGCTGGAGGTACTTTTATGTCCATCACTTTAGGCGCCGCAACAAAGCTTCTTGATGATATGATGATCAACTACTCTGAATGGCACACTGAAAGGACTCCACAAGGTAAGAAGGTAAATTCTGTTGAAGAAACCTCCTCCTTGAGTGATAAGATTGATGCTATTATGTCTATGCTTGCTAATGGTAGATCTAATGTTGATCCTAATAATGTTCCTTTAGCTTCATTGGTTTCTCAAGAAGAGCATGTTGATGTGAACTTCATTAAAAATAATAATTTCAACAACAATGCTTATAGGAATAATTTTGGTAACAACTATAGGCCATATCCTTCTAATAATAGTAACGGTTATGGTAATTCTTACAACAATAATAGGAGTGTACCCTCTGGTCTTGAAGCCATGCTTAAAGAATTTATTAGTACACAAACTGCTTTTAACAAAACTGTTGAAGAAAAGCTTGGTAAAATTGATGTTCTAGCTTCTAAGGTTGATAGTCTTGTTGCTGATGTTGATCTTCTTAAACTGAAAGTTATGCCTAATGAAACTAAAGATATTAAGTCATTTGCTACAACAAACGCTATCCAAGTTCGAATTAATGAAAATATTAGATTGATGGCTGAATTGCATGCTAGGTGGGAAAGAGAAGAAAAATTTGCTAAAGAGAATAATGTAGCTAAAGTTTGGACTATTACCACCAAAGTAATGTTGATGCTTCAAATGTTGCTAAACCTCCTACTATCAATGGTAAAATAATTGGTGTTGGCAATGTTTCTACTCCTAATGCAAAGCGTGCAAAACTGCCTGAAACTACTAAAACTGTTGAAACTGTTTGTGATAAAACTGCAGAAATTTTTCAGAACATTGGGGACAATGATCCCATTGCTTTAGATCATAATGGTTTAGATTTTGATGATTGTCATATCTCTGAAGTTATTAAGTTCTTACAAAAACTTGCTAGAAGTCCTAATGCTAGTGCTATAAATTTGGCCTTTACAAAACATATTACAAATGCTCTCATTAAAGCTAGATAAGAGAAATTAAAACTTGAAACTTCTATTCCTAGGAAGTTGGAAGATGGTTGGGAGCCCGTCATTAAGATGAGGGTCAATGATTTTGATTGTAATGCTTTATGTGATCTTGGTGCAAGTATTTCTGTTATGCCTAAGAAACTCTATAATATGCTTGACTTGCCACCATTGAAAAATTGTTATTTGGATGTTAATCTTGCTGATAATTCTATAAAGAAACCTTTGGGGAGGATTGATAATGTTCGCATTACGGTTAACAATAACCTTGTCCCCGTTGATTTTGTTGTCCTGGATATTGAATGCAATGCATCTTGTCCTGTTATTTTGGGAAGACTTTTTCTTCGAACTGTTGGTGCTATTGTTGATATGAAGGAAGGGAATATTAAGTATCAATTTCCTCTTAAGAAAAGTATGGAACACTTCCCTAGAAAGAGAATGAAGTTACCTTATGATTCTATTATTAGAACAAATTATGATGTTGATGCTTCATCTCTTGATGTTACTTGATTCACACTTTCTGCGCCTAGCTGAAAGGCGTTAAAGAAAAGCACTTATGGGAGACAACCCATTATTTTACTACAGTAATTTTTATTTTATATTTGTGTCTTGGAAGTTATTACTACTGTAGCAACCTCTCCTTATCTTTACTTTATTGCATTGTTGTGCCAAGTAAAGTCTTTGATAGTAAGGTTGATACTAGATTTGGATTTCTGCGCAGAAACAGATTTCTTGCTGTCATGAACTTGAGTAGAACTCTCTGTAGGTAACTCAGAAAAATCAGCGAAAAATCATGAGTAATCCTCAGATATGTACGCAACTTTCATTAAATTTGAGCTTCTTCATCTGAGCATGTTAAGTGCCTCTAAAAAATTCGTCTTTACGGACTGTTCTGTTTTGATAGATTCTGCCTTTTATTTCACATTACCTCTTTTGCTATGTTGAATGGATTTCTTTGTTCCATCAACTTTCAGTAGCCTTGGGCAATGTCCAGAAGTGTTAAGAATGATTATGTTACCTCTGAACATGTGAATTTTTGATTATGCACTAACCCTCTAATGAGTTTGTTTTGAGTTTGGTGTGGAGGAAGTTTTCAAGGATCAAGAGAGGAGGATGATGCAATATGATCAAGAAGAGTGAAAAGTCTAAGCTTGGGGATGCCCCCGTGGTTCATCCCTGCATATTTCAAGAAGACTCAAGCATCTAAGCTTGGGGATGCCCAAGGCATCCCCTTCTTCATCGACAACTTATCACGTCACCTCTAGTGAAACTATATTTTGGCAACGTATCCTATGCATCCTGTACTTTTCTGTATCCCTGCATCCGTTTATCCTTAGCGCTCTGATCTAAATCGCATGCACGACATCATTACCATGACTAATTTGCAGTTACACACCCGCGGTGACGCCCATGTCATTAAATCTTTGCGACGGACCCCTCCTTTCACAGATTGAATGGATCTTTTCGGCACAGGCTGCCAGCGGCGACCGGCTAAATCGTGTCTTACGGCGACGGATTAGCGGAGACTAAATAATGAGGTAACAGGCTGAAACACTGGATGGTGCACACATGTGCTGGTGACTGGATGTGCTCAAGCTTTGAGTAAGAGATCCATTGATGGTCGCCACGGCGGGCTGCATGCGTTTGTGATCTCCATTGTTGCCGAATGCTGCATTGGATGGTCACCGCGTGCTGCCGCGTTCCACAGTCATCGTCGGCCGCTGCGTTTACATGATCCAGCTGTCCGTCGCCGCTGCAAGCCGCGTAGCCTAGTCGCCGGCGTCCGCCTCCTTGATCCAATCTTCGTCAATATACTAACCGCCGTGGGCTGCCGTGTTATTAAGAAAACAGAACGTCTTGAGGGAGTTTATTGTAAATATAAATCAACTTAATGTGCAGGCGGGCATGTAAATGCAAATTAGTGAGGGTTATGACGCGGTCCGTGCGATTTAGATCAACGGTTTGAGGATGGCTGGATGCATGGATACATAAAGTACCCGGATGCATAGGATACGTTGCCCTATATTTTTATTCCGTCACATCTTATGTGCTTTACTTGGAGCGTCTATATGACTTTATTTTTGTTTTTGTTTGCATAAATTCGGATCCTAGCATTCCTTGTGTGGGAGAAAGACACGCTCCGCTGTTTCATATGAACACTGGTGTTCTTAGTTTTACTTTTAATGTTCATGGCGAAGGTTGAAAACCGCTTCGTTCATTGCTTTTTGGTTGGAAACAGAAAATGCTTCATGTGGTAATTGGTATATTATCTTGAGTAATTTGATACTTGGCAATTGTTTTGAGCTCTCAAATAGATCATGTTTAAGCTCTTGCATCATGTAGTTTGAACCTATTAGTGGAGAACTACCGTAGAGCTTCTTGAAATTTGGTTTGCATGATTGGTCTCTCTAAAGTCTAGATATTTTCTGGTTAAAGTGTTTGAACAACAAGGAAGACAGTGTAGAGTCTTATAATGCTTGCAATATGTTCTTATGTAAGTTTTGCTGTACCGGTTCATACTTGTGTTTGCTTCAAACAACCTTGCTAGCCAAAGCCTTGTACTGAGAGGGAATTCTCTCGTGCATCCAAAACCTTGAGCCAAAACCTATGCCATTTGTGTCCACCATACCTACCTACTATGCGGTATTTCTCTGCCATTCCAAAGTAAATTGCTTGAGTGCTACCTTTAAAATTTCATTCCTTGTCTTTGCAATACATAGCTCATGGGAAAATAGCTTAAAAACTATTGTGGTAAAGAATATGTAGCTTATGTATCTTATTTCTTATAAGTTGCTTGTTGAGCGGTAACCATGTTTCTGGGGACGCCATCAACTATTACACCTTTGTTGAACATCATGTGAGTTGCTATGCATGTTCGTCTTGTCTGAAGTAAGGGTGATTTATCATGATTAAATGGTTTGAGTATGCATATTGTTAGAGAAGAACATTGGGCCGCTAACCAAAACCATGAATCATGGTGGAAGTTTCAGTTTGGACATTAATCCTCAATCTCTTATGAGAATATTATCTGTTGTTGAATGCTTATGCATTAAAGAGGAGTCCATTATCTGTTTTCTAGGTTGTCCCGGTATGGATGTCCTCAAGTTGAGATCTATCAAAAACGAGAAATCAAATGCGATCTATCTCCTTGGACCTTTGTACAGGCGGCATAGAGGTACCCCTTTGTGACACTTGGTTGAAACATATGTAATGCAATGATAATCCATGGAAATCCAAGCTAATTAGGACAAGGTGTGAACACTATTGGTATTCTATGCATGAGGCTTGCAACTTATAGGATGTCTTATGCATAACACATATGAATTATCACTACTGATGACAAAATTGTTTCTATGTTTTCAAAATAAAAGCTCTAGCACAAAAATAGCAATCCATGCTTCCCTCTGCGAAGGGCCTTTCTTTTACTTTATGTTGAGTCAGTTTACCTACTTCTTTCTATCTTAGAAGCAAACACTTGTGTCAACTGTGTGCATTGATTCCTACATACTTGCTTATTTGCATTCATCATATTACTTTCTATTGGCAATTATCCATGAGATATACATGTTGAAGTTGAAAGCAACTGCTGAAACATATATCTTCCTTTGTGTTGCTTTAAAAACCTTCTACTAAGAATTTATTGCTTTATGAGTTAACTCCTATGCAAGACTTATTGATGCTTGTCTTGAAAGTACTATTCATGAAAAGTCTTTGCTATATGATTCAGTTGTTTAGTCATTGTCTTTACCATTGCTTCGAATCACTTCATTCATCTCATATGCTTTACAATAGTATTGATCAAAATTATGATGGTAGCATGTCACTTTAGAAATTATCCTTGTTATCGTTTACCTACTCGAGGGCGAGTAGGAACTAAGCTTGGGGATGCTTGATACGTCTCAAACGTATCTATAATTTCTTATGTTCCATGCTAGTTTTATGACAATACTCACATGTTTTATATACGCTTTATATCATTTATATGCATTTTCTGGCACTAACCTATTAACAAGATGCCGAAGTGCCAGTTCCTGTTTTCTGCTGTTTTTGGTTTCAGAAATCCTACACAGGAAATATTCTCGGAATTGGACAAAATGAAAGCCCGGGGTCTTATTTTCCCACGGAGCTTCCAGAAGACCGAAGGGGATACGAAGTGGGGCCACGAGGCGCCGACACCACAAGGCGGCGCGGCCAAGGGGGGCCGCGCCGCCCTATGATGTGGGGCCCCGTGCCTCTTCCGACTCTGCCCTTCCGCCTACTTATACTCTCCGTCGCGAAAACCCTTTTACCGAGAGCCACGATAAGAGAAAAGTTCCAGAGACGCCGCCGCCAATCCCATCTCGGGGGATTCAGGAGATCGCCTCCGGCACCCTGCCGGAGAGGGGAATCATCACCTGGAGGACTCTACATCACCATGATCGCCTCCGGACTGATGTGTGTGTAGTTCATCCTTGGACTATTGGTCCATAGCAGTAGCTAGATGGTTGTCTTCTCCTCATGTGCTATCATGTTAGATCTTGTGAGCTGCCTATCATGATCAAGATCATCTATTAGTAATGCTACATGTTGTGTTTGTTGGGATCCGATGAATATGGAATACTATGTCAAGTTGATTATCAATATATCATATATGTGTTGTTTATGATCTTGCATGCTCTCCGTTGCTAGTAGAGGCTCTGGCCAAGTTGATACTTGTGACTCCAAGAGGGAGTATTTATGATCGATAGTGGGTTCATGCCTCCATTGAATCTGGGACAGTGACAGAAAGTCCTAAGGTTGTGGATGTGCTGTTGCCACTAGGGATAAAACATTGATGCTTTGTCTAAGGATATTTGTGTTGATTACATTACGCACCATACTTAATGCAATTGTCTGTTGTTTGCAACTTAATACTGGAAGGGGTGCGGATGCTAACCCGAAGGTGGACTTTTTAGGCATAGATGCATGCTGGATAGCGGTCTATGTTATTTGTCGTAATGCGCTAAGTAAATATCATATTAGTCATCATGATATGTATGTGCATTGTTATGCCCTCTCTATTTGCCAATTGCCCGACTATAATTTGTTCACCCAACATGCTATTTCTTATTGGAGAGACACCACTAGTGAACTGTGGACCCCGGTCCATTCTTTTACATCTGAATACAATCTACTGCAATCATTGTTCTCTACTGTTCTTTGCAAACAAACATCATTTTCCACACCATACGTTTAATCCTTTGTTTACAGCAAGCCAGTGAGATTGACAGCCTCACTGTTAAGTTGGGGCAAAGTATTTTGATTGTGTTGTGCAGGTTCCACGTTGGCGCCGAAATCCCTGGTGTTGAGCCGCACTACACTCCTTCACCAACAACCTTCACGTGGCCTTCATCTCCTACTGGTTCGATAACATTGGTTTCTTACTGAGGGAAACTTGCTGCTGTACGCATCACACCTTCCACTTGGGGTTCCCAACGAACGTGTGCTTCACGCGTCATCATCCCGGTATGGTTGTCCTCAAGTTGAGATCTATCAAAATCGAGAAATCAAATGCGATTTATCTCCTTGGACCTTTGTACAGGTGGCATAGAGGTACCCCTTTGTGACACTTGGTTGAAACATATGTAATGCAATGATAATCCATGGAAATCCGAGCTAATTAGGACAAGGTGCGAGCACTATTTGTATTTGATGCATGAGGCTTGCAACTGATAGGATGTTTTATGCATAACACATATGAATTATTACTACCGTTGACAAAATTGTTTCCATGTTTTGAAAATAAAAAGCTCTAGCACATGAGTAATCCCTGCTTCCCTCTGCGAAGGGCCTTTCTTTTACTTTATGTTGAGTCAGTTTACCTACTTATTTCTATCTTAGAAGCAAACACTTGTGTCAACTGTGTGCATTGATTCTTACATACTTGCTTATTTTCACTCATCATATTACTTTGTGTTGACAATTATCCATGAGATATACATGTTGAAAGTTGAAAGCAACTGCTGAAACTTATATCTTCCTTTGTGTTGCTTCAAAACCTTCTATTAAGAATCTATTGCTTTATGAGTTAACTCTTATGCAAGTCTTATTGATGCTTGTCTTGAAAGTACTATTCATGAAAAGTCTTTGCTATATGATTCAGTTGTTTAGTCATTATCTTTACCATTGCTTTGAATCACTTCATTCATCTCATATGCTTTACAATAGTATTGATCAAGATTATGATAGTAGCATGTCACTTCAGAAATTATCCTTGTTATCGTTTACCTACTCGAGGGCGAGTAGGAACTAAGCTTGGGGATGCTTGATACGTCTCAAACGTATCTATAATTTCTTATGTTCCATGCTAGTTTTATGACAATACTCACATGTTTTATATACACTTTATATCATTTTGATGCATTTTCCGGCACTAACCTATTAACAAGATATCGAAGCGCCAGTTCATGTTTTCTGCTGTTTTTGGTTTCAGAAATCCTACACAGGAAATATTCTCGGAATTGGACGAAACAAAAGCCCACGGTCTTATTTTCCACGGAGCCTTCCAGAAGTCCGAAGAGGAGACGAAGAGGGGCGACGAGGCGGCCACACCATAGGGGGGCGTGGCCCCACCCCTGGCCGCACCGCCTTATGGGGTGGGCCCCTCGAGCGTCCCCCGACTCTGCCCCTTCGCCTATATAATATCTCCGTCGCGAAAACCCTAGTACCGAGAGCCACGATACGAGAAAAGTTCCAGAGACGCCGCCCCACCTTCAATCCCATCTCGGGGGATTCTGAAGATCACCTCTGGCACCATGCCGGAGAGGGGAATCATCCAAGGGAACACTAGTTATGTCAAATCAATGGCACAACTAAAGAAATCCAGCAAAGGATGGATTCACAGCTAGCCTAGCCAAATCACCTAGCACCAATAGCTAGTAAGACCATCAGACAAATAGGCAACCTATGCCTATTTTTGTTTGTCAACAGTAAAGCTCACTGGAAATCCAACAAGGGATTGTCCAGTGATGCATTTATCAAGCCACAGCTAGCCAACAGGGGTGGGAGCATCCTGAACAGCAAGAATTGCTGTTGAGGCCACCTCAACCACAGAAACAGCCCCAAATCACAAGCCTTGCACAGTTATCATCACCAGAAGGGTTCAAATAATGGACTAGGGTACACAACCAAGGGTTGGCATCCATCTAGCCTGTCACAATTAAAAAGATGATCATAACTGCAAGCAGTTCACATCATTTATCCACTTAGCCAAGCAAGTCAACACAGATAAATGAAATACCCAAGCAATAGATTCACCAGAGCCTTGCAGATGATCCACTGGATCATTGCAAGCATCAACTGATGATTAAGCAAGCACCAGCACACACCAGGTCAAGCCTGTGTGATGCACACACAACACAGAGAGAGTAATAGTGAGGCACAGTTCTGAAACAGCAACATTTACAACCAACTGATGATCATGTGATCCTCAGAAGCTTGCTAGAGCATGCCAGTGCATGCTAGAGCATCACTGAGCAGCAGAGCAGGAACCAGTCAATGAAATAGCCACATATAGTTAATAATTGCTTCACGGATAATCACATAATTAATTTATGATTGCATCCAGTGGCACATCAAATGATTGATGAATCACTGAATCATAATATACAAGCAAAGCACATATAAATTCATCACTGTATAACACAGATAAGCCACAGTACTACTCAATTGAGCATAATCATAAATTGAGCACAAGAATTAGCCACAATTGCTCTGGCACTACAAAATTGCAAGAATTACACACTGTAATCAAGCCATGGCAATTGAAATGAATACACTTGAGTATCTGGCAAGCTTATTAACAAGAACAGAGGCACAGGGATGGAATTAGACAAGAAATGCTAGCACAGCAAGTGCTTAGACTAGAAATTCTTGCACAGAGGCATGGCAGGGCTACACACAGCAGTAGCACACGCATAGCACAACAGCATAGCACAGCAGGAGCAGGTAAACATGGCGCTGCAGAAGAGCACAACAGCTCTTGCGCAGGCAAGCAAAGCACAACAGTAGAGCTAGAGGAGGAAGAAGGACAGGCACAGGAGGGAGAAGAAAAGGAGGCGCACTTACCCGGAGTAGAGCAGAACGGCGCAGCCATGGCGGCCACGGCGGCACACGCCGGAGCGCGGTGGCGCCAGGCCAAGCCAGGCCATGGCAGCACCACAGCACCACGCGCGCCACGGCGACGCCACAGCACCGGGAGCGCCAGGAGCGGCGGGATCGCCCAGATCCAATAACCCTAGCTGCCGCAGAGGAGGTCGAGGAACAACGGGAGCAGCATCTGCTCCAGATCGACGCGCCGTCATGAGGCGAGTCGATTGTGCCCCACGGCAAGGGCCAAGTCCGGCGGAGCTCGCCGGAATCGAGCGGCGACGGCGAAGGCGACGCGGATCGCCAGAGAGGGGATTAGGGTTAGGTTTCGGGCTCGCGCGAGAGAGGAGGAGAGGAGTGAGGCTGGTCGAGCTGGACCAGGTGGGTCGGTCGACCTAACCCACTAGGTTACACCGACAGGTGGGCCCAGGGGCATTTTTGCCATTTCACTAATTAACAAAAATACGGAAACTTTAAAAATCAATAGTAAATGTTTCCTAGCTCTAAAAAAATAATTAAAAACATGAAAACCACTCAGTATAAAATACTCTATCATAATAAAATATGAAATAGAACTTTTGAAGATAAACAAGAATAAGTTCAAATTTGATGATTTAAATAATCATTTAAATCACACATTTTATTTTCAATAATGAAAATAAGTCCATAAATTCTTTTGGACTTTAAAAACACCTTGACAACATTTCAAGGTTGTATTTTGCCCTAAATAGAGTATCCCCAAGTTATTCTTAGTATTAACCTCTCACATGAAATATTAATGAAATCGGAAAGGGGGGAACAAACCCTAAAACTGGAATCATGCATCAATGCTTCTTTAACCATTGCCCTTATCGGACAATGATGCTATTTTTCAGCAACAGAGGACAAGGGTCAGTCCACACCATCCAACTGCAACACTTTGCAGTGTTCAGGCAAGTTCACCACTTGCTCATGTCATTCGAGTATTTTTATCAAATTACTTGCAAAGTACTATGTTTATCACTATTGCATAAAAACCAAAACCACTATTTTCATAACTATGAAAGGACTATGTGGTGGGCAATGGAACCATGGATTGTGTTGATATGGTGGAGGTTCCATTACAAGGGTTTATATCCATCTAGGATTAAACAACAAATGTCGTCCAGTGATTCTTGTGCTGTAATACCCGTGTTAACCATAAGATCTGGAGTGGAACGGAATAGTCAATCGTATTTCCACCTCTTGTACATCAACGGACGCGCTTTACCGTAGCACACTTGTCATCTGTCGGGGCAAGCGGTAGGTGATAACCCACAAGTATAGGGGATCGCGATAGTCTTTGAGGGTAGTATAACCCAATTTATTGATTCGACACAAGGGGAGGTAAAGAATACTTATAAGCCTTAACAACTGAGTTGTCAATTCAGCTGCACCTGGAAAAGCACTAGTAACAGGGGTGATGTGAAAGTAGCAGTAATATGAGAGCAAAGAGTAACAGAACACAAAGAAAGAATAGCAATATGAGAGCAATGGCACCAGAAGATAGTTGATACTACTTCCAATGACATGTAGGACGAGTATATAATGATGAGAGATGGACCGGGGTTCCCAGCGATCTACACTAGTGGTAACTCTCCAATAAGTGACAAGTGTTGGGTGAACAAATTACAGTTGGGCAATTGACAGGAATCAAAGGCATTAAGAAAGAACATCAGGCTTATTAATTATGTAGGCATGTTTTCCGTATATAGTCGTACGTGCTCGCAATGAGAAACTTGCACAACATCTTTTGTCCTACCAGCCGGTGGCAGCCGGGCCTCAAGGGAAACTACTGGATATTAAGGTACTCCTTTTAATAGAGTACCGGAGCAAAGCATTAACACTCCGTGAAAACATGTGATCCTCACATCACTACCGTCCCCTCCGGTTGTCCCGATTTCTGTCACTTCGGGGCCATTGGTTCCGGACAGTGACATGTGCATACAACTTGTAGATACAATCTAAGCAATAAGTATAGAGCTCAAATCTAAGATCATGCCACTCGGGCCCTAGTGACAAGCATTAAGCATAACAAGATTGCAGCAACAATAACTTCACAAACTTTATAGATAGACTAATCATAATGTATCATACATCGGATCCCAAGAAACACAACACCGATTACATCAGATGAATCTCAATCATGTAAGGCAGCTCATGAGACCATTGTATTGAAGTACATGGGGGAGAGTATACCGACATAGCTACTGCTAGAACCCGTAGTCCATGGGGGAACTACTCACGGAGCATGATGGAGGCGGTGGCGTCGATGGAGATGGCTTCCGGGGCACTTCCCCGTCCGGCAGGTGCGGAACAGCAGTTCTGTCCCCGAATTGGAGTTTCGCGACGGTGGCGGCGCCCCTGGAGTCTTTCTCTCGAGTTTCGTCAATTGGTCCGGTGTTTTTAGGTCGAAAGGGATTTTATAGGCGAAGAGGCGGCGCAGGGGGCACTGGGGCGCCTCACCCTAGGCAGCGCGGGCCTGTGCTTGGCCGCGCCGCCTTAGGGTGTGGTGGCCCTCTGGCCCCTCTCCGACTCTTCTTCGGTGTTCTGGATGCTTCCGGGAAAAATAGGAGGTTTGGCGTTGATTTCGTCCAATTCCGAGAATATTGCCCGAACAGCCTTTCTGGAACCAAAAACAGCAGAAAACAGGAACTGGCACTGTGGCATCTTGTTAATAGGTTAGTTCCGGAAAACGCATAAAAATATCATAAAGTGCAAGCAAAACATGTAAGTATTGTCATAAAACAAGCATGGAACAACAGAAATTATGGATACGTCGGGGACGTATCAGCATCCCCAAGCTTAGTTCCTGCTCGTCCCGAGCAGGTAAACGATAAAAAGAATAATTTCTGTAGTGACATGCTACTTACATAACCTTGATCATACTATTACAAAGCATATGAAATGAATGAAGTGACTCAAGGCAATGATCTATAGTTGCTAACAAATAGATAACATATAGCAAAACTTTTCATGAATAATACTTTCAAGACAAGCATCAAAAGTCTTGCACAAGAGTTAACTCATAAAGCAATAGATTCAAAGTAAAAGCATCGAAGTAACACAAAGGAAGATATAAGTTTCAGCAGTTGCTTTCAACTTTCAACATGCATATCTCATGGATAATTGTCAACATAAAGTAATATGATGAATGCAAATATGCAAGTATGTAAGAATCAATGCACAGTTGACACAAGTGTTTGCTTCTAAGATGGAAGGAAGTAGGTAAACTGACTCAACATAAAGTAAAAGAATGGCCCTTCGCAGAGGGAAGCATTGATTGCTATATTTGTGCTAGAGCTTTGGTTTCGAAAACATAAAGAGAGCACAAAAGTAAAGTTTTGAGAGGTGTTTGTTGTTGTCAACGAATGGTAGTGGGCACTCTAACCCCCTCGCCAGACAAACCTTCAAAGAGCGGCTCCCATTTTATTTTATTTTTGGGTGGCACTCCTTCCAACCTTTCTTTCACAAACCATGGCTAACCGAATCCTCGGGTGCCTGCCAACAATCTCATACCATGAAGGAGTGCCTTTTTATTTTAGTTTTATTATGATGACACTCCTCCCAACCTTTGCTTTCTCAAGCCATGGCTAATCGAATCCTTCGGGTGCCGTCCAACAATCACATACCATGGAGGAGTGTCTATTTTTGTTAATTAATTTGGGACTGGGAATCCCATTGCCAGCTCTTTTTGCAAAATTATTGGATAAGCGGATGAAGCCACTAGTCCATTGGTGAAAGTTGCCCAACAAGATTGAAAGATAAACACCACATACTTCCTCATGAGCTATAAAACATTGACACAAATCAGAGGTGATAAATTTTGAATTATTTAAAGGTAGCACTCAAGCAATTTACTTTGGAATGGCAGGAAATACCACATAGTAGGCAGGTATGGTGGACACAAATGGCATAGGTTTTGGCTCAAGGTTTTTGGATGCACGAGAAGTATTCCCTCTCAGTACAAGGCTTTGGCTAGCAAGGTTGTTTGAAGCAAACACAAGTATGAACCGGTACAGCAAAACTTACATAAGAACATATTGCAAGCATTATAATACTCTACACTGTCTTCCTTGTTGCTCAAACACTTTTACCAGAAAATATCTAGACCTTAAGAGAGATCAATTATGCAAACCAATTTTAACAAGCTTTACGGTAGTTCTCCACTAATAGGTTTAAACTACATGCAAAAACTTATGATCTACTTGAGAGCTCAAAACAATTGCCAAGTATCAAATTATCCAAGACATATGAGGCATTTTCTGCTTCCAACCAAATAAAGATAAGTATTGTAGCTTCCAACTTTTATCGTTGAACATTAAAAGTAAAACGAAGAACAAGTGTTCATATGAAAAAGCGGAGTGTGTATCTCTCCCAAACAAGGATTGCTAGGATCCGAATTTATTCAAACAAACAAAACGAAAATAAACACACAGACGCTCCAAGTAAAGCAGATATGATGTGACCGAATAAAAATATAGTTTCAGGGGAGGAAACCTGATAAGTTGATGAAGAAGGGGATGCCTTGGGCATCCCCAAGCTTAGACGCTTGAGTCTTCTTGAAATATGCAGGGATGAACCACAGGGGCATCCCCAAGCTTTGACTTTTCACTCTTCTTGATCATATATCATCCTCCTCTCTTGACCCTTGAAAACTTCCTTCACACCAAACTTCTCATAAACTTCATTAGAGGGGTTAGTACTCAAAAAATTTGAATCCACCTTGGTCCTGTAGTGGCACATTGCAAGAACTCAATAAAACATTAGCTACAGCCCTCTATGTCTAGAAAAGCTCGCTTAAAGTCCACAAGAGACAATGCAAAAAACAGAGACAGAATCTGCCAAAACAGAACAGCCAGTAAAGACGAATTTTAATAAAATACTTCCGTTGCTCAAATTAGAAAACTCAAAACTAATGAAAGTTGCGTACATATCTGAGGAACACGCACGTAAATTGGCATATTTTTCTGAGTTACCTACAGAGAAAACAGCCCAGATTCGTGACAGATAGAAATCTGTTTCTGCGCAGAAATCCAAATCTAGTATCATCCTTCGATTAGAGGCTTCACTTGGCACAACAAAACACAAAACTAAGATAAGGAGAGGTTGCTACAGTAGTAAACAACTTCCAAGACACAAATATAAAACAAATTACTGTAGCAAAATAACACATGGGTTATCTCCCAAGAAGTTCTTTCTTTATAGCCATTAAGATGGGCTCAGCAGTTTTAATGATGCACTCGCAAGAAATAGTATTTGAAGCAAAAGAGAGCATCAAGAGGCAAATCCAAAACACATTTAAGTCTAACATGCTTCCTATGCAAAGGAATCTTGTACACAAATAAATTCATGAAGAACAAAGTGACAAGCATAAGAAGATAGAACAAGTGTAACTTCAACAATTTCAGCATATAGAGAGGTGTATTAGTACCATGAAAATTTCTACAACCATATTTTCCTCTCTCATAATAATTTTCAGTAGCTTCATGAATAAACTCAACAATATAACTATCACATGCAGCGTACTTTTCATGATTTCCAAACATATAATTTTTATCAAGTTCAAGAATAGTGAAATTAAAACCTTCAAACTTTCTTTTATTAATAATATAACAAGGTAGTTGATCAATCTCAAGAGATATGGGACTCATAGATAAAGTCAAGAACTCTCCAATCCCATTTTCATTAGTAGTACAATTAATATTATCAAGTAACATAGGACCATCATCTAGAGCTTTATCATAAACATTTGCCAAGCAAAATTCTTTAGTACCATGCATTTCGACATCAGGCACAAACAAAGCATTATCATAAGATTTATCAAAGTAGCATGGATTATCATAAATAACAGTAGCGTAATTATTCTCACAAGTTTTACTCATAGGGAATATTTCAAGAGAATCCACAGGAACATAACATTCAACCTCTTCCGGTAAGCATGGAGGACAATCAAATAGTGTAAGAGATAAAGAGTTACTCTCATTAGAAGGTTGGCATGGGTAGCTAATCCATTCTTCCTCCTTTTGTTCATCGCTCTCCTCTTCCTTTTCATCCAATGAGCTTTCAATTTCATCAATTTCCTCCTCTTTTTCATCCAATGAGCTTTCAGGTTCATCAGTTTCTTCTTCCACCGATTCCTGCAAATTGTGAGTGCATTCTTGTGCATTAATGTGTCTCTCTTTATAATCAAGGATATACGGATTCCTACTGTAGCATTCTATGCAAGAATTAAGGATAGTAGAGACATAATCTTTAAGGTCCTTACAAATAGCACAAGTTTCATAATTCTCAACCATGAAGGATTCTATCTCAGAGGCTCCCATAAATAAGACAAATTGTTCTACCTCTTCGAACCCATAATGAATATAGCAATTCCAGTTATAGTTCTTAATAAAAAAATTCCTCACTAAAACCACATTGAAATTTAAGATGTTTAGTATCCTGTTGAGAGCAACAGTTTATATCATGGCGTCTAAGCAAGATTCTAGCAATTGTATTTAATTTCTCTATCATAGCACTCATTATTTTACCAGTTCTTGATTCTCTATAATTATTATAACATTCTATAAGCTCCAAGTAGGTTGTATGTTCTCCCATAACAGCAGTTTTTAATTTTTCGGTTTTTCAAATTTTTATGGATTTTTGGGTATATGAGGAAATTAAAACAAAACTAAAATAAACTAGACAAAAGTAAACTAAGCAAACTAATACTAGACAGAAATAAACTAAGCACAAATAAACTAGACAAAAGTAAACTAAGCAAAACAAAATAAAACAAAATAAAAACAGAGAGAGAGGTAGAGTGTACTCCCCAGGTGAACTTATGAGTAGAGCTATGCCTCCCCGGCAACGGCGCCAGAAAAAAGTCTTGATAACCCACAAGTATAGGGGATCGCGATAGTCTTCGAGGGTAGTATAACCCAATTTATTGATTCGACACAAGGGGAGGTAAAGAATACTTATAAGCCTTAACAACTGAGTTGTCAATTCAGCTGCACCTGGAAAAGCACTAGTAACAGGGGTGATGTGAAAGTAGCAGTAATATGAGAGCAGTAGTAACAGTAACACAGCAGCAGTAATAGCAATATGAGAGCAATGGCACCAGAAGATAGTTGATACTACTTCCAATGACATGTAGAACGAGTATATAATGATGAGAGATGGACCGGGGTTCCCAGCGATCTACACTAGTGGTAACTCTCCAATAAGTGACAAGTGTTGGGTGAACAAATTACAGTTGGGCAATTGACAGGAATCAAAGGCATTAAGAAAGAACATCAGGCTTATTAATTATGTAGGCATGTTTTCCGTATATAGTCGTACGTGCTCACAATGAGAAACTTGCACAACATCTTTTGTCCTACCAGCCGGTGGCAGCCGGGCCTCAAGGGAAACTACTGGATATTAAGGTACTCCTTTTAATAGAGTACCGGAGCAAAGCATTAACACTCCGTGAAAACATGTGATCCTCACATCACTACCATCCCCTCCGGTTGTCCCGATTTCTGTCACTTCGGGGCCATTGGTTCCGGACAGTGACATGTGCATACAACTTGTAGATACAATCTAAGCAATAAGTATAGAGCTCAAATCTAAGATCATGCCACTCGGGCCCTAGTGACAAGCATTAAGCATAACAAGATTGCAGCAACAATAACTTCACAAACTTTATAGATAGACTAATCATAATGTATCATCCATCGGATCCCAACAAACACAACACCGATTACATTAGATGAATCTCAATCATGTAAGGCAGCTCATGAGACCATTGTATTGAAGTACATGGGGGAGAGTATACCGACATAGCTACTGCTAGAACCCGTAGTCCATGGGGGAACTACTCACGGAGCATGATGGAGGCGGTGGCGTCGATGGAGATGGCTTCCGGGGGCACTTCCCCGTCCCGGCAGGGTGCCGGAACAGAGTTCTGTCCCCCGAATTGGAGTTTCGCGACGGTGGCGGCGCCCCTGGAGTCTTTCTGGAGTTTCGTCAATTGGTCCGGTGTTTTTAGGTCGAAAGGGATTTTATAGGCGAAGAGGCGGCGCAGGGGGGCACCTGGGGGCGCCTCACCCTAGGCTGGCGCGGGCCCAGGCTTGGCCGCGCCGCCTTAGGGTGTGGTGGCCCTCTGGCCCCTCTCCGACTCTTCTTCGGTGTTCTGGATGCTTCCGGGAAAAATAGGAGGTTTGGCGTTGATTTCGTCCAATTCCGAGAATATTGCCCGAACAGCCTTTCTGGAACCAAAAACAGCAGAAAACAGGAACTGGCACTGTGGCATCTTGTTAATAGGTTAGTTTCGGAAAACGCATAAAAACATCATAAAGTGCAAGCAAAACATGTAAGTATTGTCATAAAACAAGCATGGAACAACAGAAATTATGGATACATCGGGGACGTATCAGTAGGCTGGGGAAGCCAATTAAGTCCCCACGGCTTTGTCCGTAGCACACTTGTCGCCGAAGTGCAAGCGGTAGGTTGGGGAAGCCATCTAAGTCCCCACGGTATTGCGGTCTATGAGGGGTTGCATCTTCCGGCGAAGGAGTTTGGTTCGATCCCATACTGTCGTCGTGGTCGGGGTCCACCCTAATACGGGAATAATGGGACCGACGAGGACCCAGGGTCGGGGATGCAGCAAAGGGTGGGTGTGCCAGGTAGCGGAGGAATATGATTGGCTATGACCTTATACCGGGCCTCACACCGAAGGAAGTGTGGACGGGAAAGCTGCCCGGTTGTTAGCAAGGTTAAGATCTCTTATGGGTAAAGCAACACACCTCTGCAGAGTGTAAAGAACCGTGACCTGTCACTCCCTGTTCCGGGATATGGAACTACGAGCGCGGCCGGAAAGGAGCTCCATGAAGTTCTAGTAAACCGGTGAAGGCTGACGGACATAGTTCTTTGAAATAAAAGCAACCTCTTGAAGAAATGTTTATCAAAACCTGCATTGGTATTAGACTTTCTGGTCTAATATCGTAGCTAGTGCATTAAACACCTCTTTTCTATAATGAACTTGTTGAGTACGCTCGTACTCATACCACTCTTAAATCCCCTGCTTAGATTGTCTGAATAATCTGGAAGAGGACAACGACAACCCTGAAGGAGCCGACATCATCGGCTATGAAGAACCATACCTCTCTGGAGGTGTCGAAGGTGTAGACTACCTCATAGTCTACGGAACCGGGGAGGGTTCCGGAGGAGAGCACGTGTAGACCTACCTAGTAGTACTAGTATCCGAGCAGTACGAACTCTTAGTACCTACCTGCTCGAGGGAATAAATGTATAACTTAATAAGACTCATGTATGGTAAGTTAAGTTGGGTTCGCCTCGAACCCAGGAGTATCCCTCTTAGGACCCAAGAGGAGCTCCGAGATGATATGTACATTATGCTTGTAATAATAAATGAATGAGTTATGGACCTACTATGTTCTGTTGTACTACTCTGAGGGATGTAATATTTGCGGATTGGTACTTCGTGAATGTTATATCAACGACTGGCATACTACAACATGCAGTGGTATGCAGGGTCACCACAGTTGGTATCAGAGCAAAAGCTTTGACCTTAGGTTGGAACCTAGTAAATGGGACCGAACGTTAGGAGTCAAATAGGATTAGTAAAGAATTCTCTAAAAATATGGTGTATATTCACTTGAGAATAAAACAATCATATCTTTTAGTGCGATAATTCTTTATTATCTCTATTATGATGCATTATTACTAATCTTATATTCTTTCTATTCTACAGCCAACTATGGCAAGTTCACATCCGGGATGAAACGTGAAAGTGATGGATTCAACACTGAGTGAATATGAAGGAGGACTCGCAGATATTCTTCGTGCCATGTTACTTGAATTTGGGTGTGATCCCCAGATCCAAGTAAAGAAATACATGTACTATGACGGTACTGTATTGGCAAAGTGTAGGGTAGGACTAAGACTTCCAGAATCCCTAGGAATGAGCATAGTGATGCCAGCAGGAGAGGCTAGAACTACCCAAACAGCCTACCATATAGCCATTATGAGAGCTATCACCGATATTCGGGAACATAAGACGAAAGAGCTTATGGGTTCCGAATTCTCACACATTCCTCATATGGAGGAGGAAGATGGTCCTATGCTTAACCACTTCAAATTTGCTAAACACAAACCAGCAGAAGCCGCTAAGTACATGGACAATAGCCGTAACTTACTATCATTGTTCTTTCAGTTGAACCGACATCTGTCGGGGGCAATGGATACAATGCTAGAGGAGTTCACTGAGCCCAAGGAGGAGACTAAGGGGAAGGAACCCATGGAGAATGAGGTGCACACACCAGTTTACTCAGCTGGTGATTACATTAGTATTGATCATCCCGAACTAGAAACCACACCTATTACACCTAGGTACTATCCTAGTAGTTCCTATAGAGGATATGAGGGTGGAGAGGAATCCGGAAACCATCAGCGTTCCGAGACTCCTATAGAGTACCCTATACTGATTGAGTCAGATACTGATGGAGGTAATACCTATGGCGGAGTCACAGGGGAGTATACCCGATGGGTGGATTATGATGTTTTGAATAATCAGTTCATGAACACAGATTTTTCCCTCAGATCATCCTCTGATTCAGACTACCAGCCAACGGGAAGACCCTACATTCCAGATTCTGTCAGGAGGACGACACGTTCGACCGGATGGAAGCCTGGGATGTACCGGGAGTGAAGTACGATTAGAGACCACCAAGGGAGGCGAGACTACAATACAAAAGTACCACATGTATTGTAGTGTGTAATATTTGTAGAAATTTGTACATATACTTTAGTAAGTGAGTTTGCATACTCACATCAACCCTGAGTATTGTAATAAGACCACTTAAGTATGTATATACAAGGTATATGTTTTGAATGATTTGGATTTGCTTCTTGATTTCCATTGCGTGACTAGTTCTGTGCACAAAGTTGAGCTCAGAAAACTTGCGCATGGAGTAATTATGAGTATCACCTTGTGTTGCAGAACTAGGGGGATATGTCGGGACCGGTAGGTGAGGAGAGTGAAGCGCAACGCATGGAGCGCGAGGCTAAGCAGAAGGAAGAGGCTGATGAAGCAGCCAGAAATCAGTTTCCACCACCACCACCACCCATGACGCAGCAGAATTTCCTCCAATACATGCAAATGTTGGAGGAAAGGCAACGGATAACGTTGGAGCAGCGGAACAAGTTCTTCCAGGAGCTGCTTCAACAAAAAAAGGTGGAAAGACCTGATAACCAGGGAGTCACTCTATCAGACTTCCAGAATACTAAACCTATATCCTTCGCATATGCGCCCGAGCCTATGGACGCGGAGGATTGGCTGATGGACACTGAGCGAAAGCTCAACACCGTTGGATGCAATGACCTGGAGAAGGTCAGATACGCAACACACTTGTTGTGTGGACCTGCCGCATCATGGTGGGACAATATAGTAGCCGTTTATCCGGCTGAGAAGGTATTCACCTGGGAGGAGTTTAAGAGGAAATTCAGGGAATCCAATGTCCCTGAAAGCATTGTGGAGTTGAAGCGTCGAGAATTTGAAAGTCTCGAGCAGAAAGATAAGGCTATCCTGACTTATGTCAGGGAGTTTTCAAAGCTATCTCGGTATGCTGTTGAGGAGGTCAACACCGAGGACAAGAAGAAAAAGAGGTTCATGCGGGGATTAAATCCCCAGTTCAAGGTTCAGCTCAGAATGATGAGAGCGACCGAGTTCCAAGAGTTGGTGGATGCAGCCATCACTCTTGAAGATGACTTCAAGCAGCTGCAAGATTAGAACAAGAAGAAGGCTAAATTCGAGCCTAAGAGGTATGTCAGTAACAAGCCTAATACAGGCTTGAGTTTCAAACCAAGGTACAACAACAACAATAATAACAAGAGGAATCAAGGATTCCAACCTGCAAACCTGGTATTATGCCGAAGCTGTGGAAGAACATGCCACCTTTCCAGGGATTGCAGGAAGCCAAGGATCATCTGTTTTGGTTGTCGTGAGGAGGGATCCATGATGAAGGATTGCCCTAAGAATAAGAGTAGTGGAGGACAGTCTGGAGGAGGAGGAAGCCGTGGAGGAAACGCTGGAGGGAACTGGAAGAACAAGAAACCCTTCGGCAAGTTAAACTGCACCAGCTTGGAGGAGGTGGTTAACTCCGATCAGGCAGTGATAGGTACGCTCCAGATACTTACTCATCCTAGCAAAGTACTTTTTGATACTGGTGCAACTGCATCATTCATTTCCCAGCAATTCATCATCAAACATGGGATTAGTTGCATTAAGTTCGATACACCCATAACTATACTTTCCGCGGGGGGAACGATAGTAGTAACCCATACCAAACAAAAACAAGTCATTATGATCAATAAATGCGCGTTTGACGCAGACATGTTCATTTTACCGATGAAGGACATTGATGTCATTCTTGGTATGAACTGGTTGGAAGCTAACGGAGCATTGATCGACTGTGTGAACAAGACCGTGTCTTTGAAAAGCCCCGATGAAAGTAGAATGATCTACCAAGGAGACAAGCATACACAGATCGAAGTCGAGCTACAGCTGAACAGCATGAAGGAGGTGAAGTTGGAGGATATACCTGTAGTAAATGAATTCCAGGATGTGTTTCCTAAGGAATTACCTGGAATGCCACCAGATAGGGAGATAGAATTTACTATCGACCTAATTCCAGGAACAGCTCCGATTGCTAAAGCACCATATAAGATGGGGCCTAAGGAGTTGAAAGAACTTACGGAGCAATTGGATGACTTGGAACAGAAAGGATTCATACAAGAGAGTGTTTCACCATGGGGATCACCTGTGATCTTCGTGGATAAAAGAGATGGAGGTAGAAGGATGTGCGGAGACTACAGGAATTTGAACAATGTCACAATCAAGAACAAGTACCCACTTCCTAGAATACAAGATCTATTCGATCAAGTTAGAGGCGCGGGAGTCTTTTCCAAAATTGATATAAGGTCCGATTATCATCAGATAAAGATCAAGAAGGAAGACGTTCTGAAAACCGCCTTTGTTTCAAGGTATGGACATCATGAATACCTTGTAGTGCCTTTTGGATTAACCAATGCCACATCAATGTTCATGAATCTTATGAATAAGATCTTCATGCCATATCTAGACAAGTTTGTCATCGTATTCATCGATGATATCTTGATATACTCCAAAGATAAAACTGAACATGCTGAACATCTGAGGTTAGTGCTGCAAACACTAAGAGAACATCAACTCTATGCCAAGTTCAGCAAGTGTGAATTTTGGCTAGATCAAGTGGAATTTCTTTGTCATGTTATTAGCAAAGATGGAATAGCTGTTAACCCAAGCAAGGTAGCAGCAGTTTTAGATTGGGAAGCACCCAAGACTGTCAAGGAAATCCGAGGATTCCTAGGAATGGCAGGATACTATCGGAGATTCATTGGAGGATTCTCCAAGATAGCAGGACCAATGACGAAGCTGTTAAGAAAGAACACACCATTTGTGTGGACTGAGGAGTGTGAGAAGAGTTTTCAAACTCTGAAAGAAAAACTCGCCACAGCACCGGTATTAGCAGTTCCGGAAGCTGGCAAGGATTACACCGTGTACTGTGACGCATCCAAACATGGATTGGGTTGCGTACTCATGCAGGATCGGAAAGTAATATCTTATGGATCGAGGCAACTCAGACCTCATGAGGTGAATTATCCAACACATGATGTAGAATTAGCAGCAGTCGTTTTTGCACTTAAAACTTGGAGATATTTTCTCTATGGAGCCAAGTATGAGCTCTATACGGATCATAAGAGTCTCAAGTACTTCTTTACTCAGAAGGAGCTCAATATGAGGCAGAAAAGATGGCTATAACTAATCAAGGATTATGATTTGACCATCAATTATACTCCAGGAAAAGCTAATGTTATAGCAGATGCCTTGAGTAGGAAGAGCACTAACGGAGTGGAACAAGAGTTATCACCGAAGTTGGGGAAGGAAATAAGCCAAGCCCAAATACAACTTTGGGAGAAAGAGGCTCATGAAGGACTATCGGCTTTACAAGTAGCCGATGAGCTAAATGTTAACTTAAAGAATGAGATAATGATGGGTCAATTGGACGATCCATTCATCGTGGAGGAGATGAGAAGAATTGATGAAGGAAGACCATCAGAATTTCACCGAGGAGAATCAGGATCACTATGGTTTCAAAAGAGGATTTGCGTTCCGGATATTGCCGATATCAAGGAAGTAATACTCCGGGAAGCCCATCAAACACCATACTCCATACATCCGGGAAGTACAAAGATGTATATGGATCTCAAGGAGTTATTCTGGTGGAATAATATGAAGAGGGAGATAGCACAATATGTGGCGGAATGCCATACCTGCCAAAGAGTGAAGGCTGAACATCAGAGTCCGGCAGGAAAGTTACAACCCTTACCCATCCCAGAATGGAAATGGGAGGAGATAGGAATGGATTTCATCACCGGACTACCCATGACCAATAAAAAGAAGGACATGATATGGGTAATAGTGGACCGGTTGACGAAAAGTGCACACTTCTTAGCGGTAAATCAGCAGGATAAAGGAGAGAAACTCATCGATCTTTACATCAAAGAGATCGTGAGTAAACATGGAGTGCCCAAGAAGATCGTGTCAAATCGAGGATCCGTGTTCACGTCAGCATTTTGGAAGCAACTACATGAAGCTTTAGGATCCAAGTTGGACTATAGTACCGCCTATCATCCTCAGACAGGTGGACAAACCGAGAGAACTAACCAGATCCTAGAGGATATGCTTAGGGTTTGTGTCCTAGACTTCGGAGGATCATGGGAGGAGCACTTGCCACTAGCAGAGTTTTCATATAATAACAGCTATCAAAGCAGCATAAATATGGCACCGTTCGAAGCTCTGTACGGAAGAAAGTGTAGATCACCCATATGCTGGTATGAAGCTGGAGCAAGCAAAGAGTTTAATCCTGATTATGTCAAAGAAAAGCAACAAATCATTGACATTATAAGAGATAGGCTTAAGATAGCCCAAAGTCGACATGAGAGTTATGCCGATCAGAAGAGAAGGACATGGGAGCCACAAGTTGGAGACATGGTATATCTCAAGGTGAGCCCGATTAAAGGACTTCAGAGATTTGGAGTAAAGGGGAAGTTAAGCCCTAGATACATCGGACCTTTCAAGATTCTGAGTCAAAACCGAGGGTTATCCTTTGAATTGGAACTACCGGGAAGGTTAGCTCAAGTTCACAACGTATTCCATGTTTCGCAACTCAGGAAATGCCTAAAGACCCCAGATGAGCCAGTATCACATGATGAGCTCGAGTTACAACCAGATTTAACATACATCGAGAAGCCAGCATGTAATGTCCCAGGTTTAGAGACGATCGAGGGGTAGATTTTAGAAAGGGATGTGCATTGCATCGTAAATTCTGGGGAAATTTTGCGCTTTTAAAACAAAACTGCATCGAAGGGGGACAAGTTTCTCTCTCGACACCTTACAGGGTTAGGGTTTCGAGAGTGCGACAAACTTGCTCTTATTCAACTAAACTAGGGTTTTGGAGAAGAGAGAAGGGATATTGCATCACAAACTTAAGTTGCATGATTGAATTCAAATTTAAGTTGATTGATTGAATTCAAACCTAAGTTAAATTTGAATTTCAAACTCAAACATTAAATAAATACCTATATTTCAATTGTGAGGAAATTCATTAAGTAAATAACAAATAATACACATTATGAACAATACAAACAATAAGTAAAGCTCATTAGAGAAAACCTTGAGCTTTATTGATTATCACACAATATACATTGTCTTTACAATATTCACAATTGAAATAAAGGAATAATACAACACATTACAAGAATTGGAAAAAATAGATAAAGAAAAGAAAAGAAATGTACAATGTATTGATCTATCCTAAAATTACAAGCTAAACTTCACTTGATCTTCACTTTGATCATCATCTTGATCCCTGCATACAACATAGCAAATCACAAGTTATGCCAAGTGGCATTGCCACTTGGCAGGTTAGAAAGAAAATGGCCATTGAGCAGATATGATCAAGCTCTGCCGAGCTGATCATCTCACAGCCAAGTACCAAGCCAGATACCAAGCATCTGGTACACACACACACTAGCTGCTCACACAGCTAGTGTGCATGCTCAACAGCTAGTCAGCATGAGTGCATGCAGCACAACACACACACAGGTCAGTGTGTCACCAAGTGTGGCCAGGCCTTGTTGTCGACCAGGAGAGCAAAGCCAGGGAGGTATAAAACCTTTTCCACCGCCAGAACCAGCAAATCATCGACCAGCAGCAGGGTAAGTCACCAGATAGCAAGAACACTTAGAACAGGAAGAACAGCAAACCACCAGAAATCATCCAGGGATAGTTTCACCAAGAACTATCATCTGTGAACAAACACAAGATGGAGTAGAGCAAGCACAAGCTAGCCAGGAGGAGCAGGGCAAGCTTAAGTCATCAATCAGGAGCAAACCTCTACACCAACACCAAATTTCTTGGAGGAGTGAGGTATACCAGATAAACATGAGCAAACCATGGTTTTGCTTATCATTAAGCATGTGCATATGTCACAGAAGCAAAAGAGGGTAGATACCCTATTTGTATCATCACTTGGCTACTAGCCATTTGGTGCAAGCAAAGAGGGGAGAGGCCAATAGGAAATCATCCAAGGGAACACTAGTTATGTCAAATCAATGGCACAACTAAAGAAATCCAGCAAAGGATGGATTCACACCTAGCCTAGCCAAATCACCTAGCACCAATAGCTAGTAAGACCATCAGACAAATAGGCAACCTATGCCTATTTTTGTTTGTCAATAGTAAAGCTCACTGGAAATCCAACAAGGGATTGTCCAGTGATGCATTCATCAAGCCACAGCTAGCCAACAGGGGTGGGAGCATCCTGAACAGCAAGAATTGCTGTTGAGGCCACCTCAACCACAGAAACAGCCCCAAATCACAAGCCTTGCACAGTTATCATCACCAGAAGGGTTCAAATAATGGACTAGGGTACACAACCAAGGGTTGGCATCCATCTAGCCTGTCACAATTAAAAAGATGATCATAACTGCAAGCAGTTCACATCATTTATCCACTTAGCCAAGCAAGTCAACACAGATAAATGAAATACCCAAGCAATAGATTCACCAGAGCCTTGCAGATGATCCACTGGATCATTGCAAGCATCAACTGATGATTAAGCAAGCACCAGCACACACCAGGTCAAGCCTGTGTGATGCACACACAACACAGAGAGAGCAATAGTGAGGCACAGTTCTGAAACAGCAACATTTACAAGCAACTGATGATCATGTGATCCTCAGAAGCTTGCTAGAGCATGCCAGTGCATGCTATAGCATCACTGAGCAGCAGAGCAGGAACCAGTCAATGAAATAGCCACATATAGTTAATAATTGCTTCACAGATAATCACATAATTAATTTATGATTGCATCCAGTGGCACATCAAATGATTGATGAATCACTGAATCATAATATACAAGCAAAGCACATATAAATTCATCACTGTATAACACAGATAAGCCACAGTACTACTCAATTGAGCATAATCATAAATTGAGCACAAGAATTAGCCACAATTGCTCTGGCACTTACAAAATTGCAAGAATTACACACTGTAATCAAGCCATGGCAATTGAAATGAATACACTTGAGTATCTGGCAAGCTTATTAATAAGAACAGAGGCACAGGGATGGAATTAGACAAGAAATGCTAGCACAGCAAGTGCTTAGACTAGAAATTCTTGCATAGAGGCATGGCAGGGCTACACACAGCAGTAGCACACGCATGGCACAGCAGCATAGCACAGCAGGAGCAGGCAAACATGGCGCTGCAGAAGAGCACAACAGCTCTTGCGCAGGCAAGCAAAGCACAACAGTAGAGCTAGAGGAGGAAGAAGGACAGGCACAGGAGGGAGAAGAAAAGGAGGCGCACTTACCCGGAGTAGAGCAGAACGGCGCAGCCATGGCGGCCACGGCGGCACACGCCGGAGCGCGGCGGCGCCAGGCCAAGCCAGGCCATGGCAGCACCACAGCACCACGCGTGCCACGGCGGCGCCACAGCACCAGGAGCTCCAGGAGCGGCGGGATCGCCCAGATCCAATAACCCTAGCCGCCGCAGAGGAGGTCGAGGAAGAACGGGAGCAGCATCTGCTCCAGATCGACGCGGACAGATCGACGCGCCGTCATGAGGCGAGTCGATTGTGCCCCACGGAGAGGGCCAAGTCCGGCGGAGCTCGCCGGAATCGAGCGGCGACGGCGAAGGCGACGCGGATCGCCAGAGAGGGGATTAGGGTTAGGTTTCGGGCTCACGCGAGAGAGAAGGAGAGGAGTGAGGCTGGTCGAGCCAGACCAGGTGGGTCGGTCGACCTAACCCACTGGGTTACACCGACAGGTGGGCCCAAGGGCATTTTTGCCATTTCACTAATTAACAAAAATACTGAAACTTTAAAAATCAATAGTAAATGTTTCCTAGCTGTAAAAAAATAATTAAAAATATGAAAACCACTCAGTATAAAATACTCTATCATAATAAAATATGAAATAGAACTTTTGAAGATAAACAAGAATAAGTTCAAATTTGATGATTTAAATAATCATTTAAATCACACATTTTATTTTCAATAATGAAAATAAGTCCATAAATTCTTTTGGACTTTAAAAACACCTTGACAACATTTCAAGGTTGTATTTTGCCCTAAATAGAGTATCCCCAAGTTATTCTTAGTACTAAACTCTCACATGAAATATTAATGAAATCGGAAAGGGGGGAACAAACCCTAAAACTGGAATCATGCATCAATGCTTCTTTAACCATTGCCCTTATCGGACAATGATGCTATTTTTCAGCAACAGAGGACAAGGGTCAGTCCACGCCATCCAACTGCAACACTTTGCAGTGTTCAGGCAAGTTCACCACTTGCTCATGTCATTCGAGTATTTTTATCAAATTACTTGCAAAGTACTATGTTTATCACTATTGCATAAAAACCAAAACCACTATTTTCATAACTATGAATATGACTATGTGATGGGCAATGGAACCATGGATTGTGTTGATATGGTGGAGGTTCCATTGCAAGGGTTTATATCCATCTAGGATTAAACAACAAATGTTGTCCAGTGATTCTTGTGCCGTAATACCCGTGTTAACCATAAGATCTGGAGTGGAACGGAATAGTCAATCGTATTTCCACCTCTTGTACATCAACGGACGCGCTTTACCGTAGCACACTTGTCATCTGTCGGGGCAAGCGGTAGGATGGGGAAGCCAATTAAGTCCCCACGGCTTTGTCCGTAGCACACTTGTCGTCGAAGTGCAAGCGGTAGGTTGGGGAAGCCATCTAAGTCCCCACGGTATTGCGGTCTATGAGGGGTTGCATCTGCCGGCGAAGGAGTTTGGTTCGATCCCAGACTGTCGTCGTGGTTGGGGTCCACCCTAATACGGGAATAATGGGACCGACGAGGACCCAGGGTCGGGGATGCAGCAAAGGGTGGGTGTGCGAGGTAGCGGAGGAATATGATTGGCTATGACCTTATACCGGGCCTCACACCGAAGGAAGTGTGGACGGGAAAACTGCCTGGTTAGCACCAAGGTTAAGATCTCTTATGGGTAAAGCAACACACCTCTGCAGAGTGTAAAGAACCGTGACCTGTCACTCCCTGTTCCGGGATATGGAACTACGAACGCGGCCGGAAAGGAGCTCCATGAAGTTCTAGTAAACCGGTGAAGGCTGACGGACATAGTTCTTTGAAATAAAAGCAACCTCTTGAAGAAATGTTTATCAAAACCTGCATTGGTATTAGACTTTCTGGTCTAATATCGTAGCTAGTGCATTAAACACCTCTTTTCTATAATGAACTTGTTGAGTACGCTCGTACTCATACCACTCTTAAATCCCCTGCTTAGATTGTCTGAATAATCTGGAGGAGGACAACGACAACCCTGAAGGAGCCGACATCATCGGCTATGAAGAACCAGACCTCTCTGGAGGTGTCGAAGGTGTAGACTACCTCATAGTCTACGGAACCGGGGAGGGTTCCGGAGGAGAGCACGTGTAGACCTACCTAGTAGTACTAGTATCCGAGCAGTACGAACTCTTAGTACCTAACTGCTCGAGGGAATAAATGTATAACTTCGTAAGACTCATGTATTGTAAGTTAAGTTGGGTTCGCCTCGAACCCAGGAGTATCCCTCTTAGGACCCAAGAGGAGCTCCGAGATGATATGTACATTATGCTTGTAATAATAAATGAATGAGTTATGGACCTGCTATGTTCTGTTGTACTACTCTGAGGGATGTAATATTTGTGGATTGGTACTTCGTGAATGTTATATCAATGACTGGCATACTACAACATGCAGTGGTATGCAGGGTCACCACACAGCAGCAGCACACGTCCAGGACTCCGCCTACCCCATCTGGCTCTGCCTCCACTTGTTGCTCCGCTTGGGCACCTTGGGCTTGAGAGGAGGCATGCGCCCGGCGGCGATCTCCACCCGCTGGAAGTTGCGGAGGTGCATGCCGAGCGCCTTGTGCTTGGCGCGGAAGGAGTAGGGGTTCACCGTCGTGCCGACCTTGGGGAAGGTGTTGCCGATGTTCTCGACATGCGTGAGGAGGCAGTTGAAGTCGGTGCCGCCAAGTCTCCTAGTGTAGAAGGGGCACCTGTAGACACCCTTGGCGAAGTAGAATACGTACTGGACGACCTGCAGCCTCTACGGCACCTGCCGACTCTTGGTATCATGGTGCTCGTCATCGCTGCCGATATCGCTGCCAGATAGCTGATCCATATCAAATGGAAACTGTGAGTGAATGAGTTGCAACGATGACTAACGAGCATGATAAAAAAAAGTTAGGAAAAACATAGGCAGCTTCAGTTAGAGTGGACATGATTATATATCTACAGGGATGGTGTTAGCGAACCAAAGCTCATGCACAACACATTTGTACACAGAAATGGTTCGCTGAACCCTCCCTGTAAAAATTTGTGCCCAACGATTCATCATAGGTAAAGAAACAGATTCCAGATCTGAACTTGAACACACTCCAGATTATTTGCAAAATTAAACGGTTGATATCTTTTGATTCGTGCATAAAATAACTGATTGAGATCCCATGATTACTTGTATAAATTAACGGATTGAGATCTCATTATTACTTGCATAAATTAACTGAACGGCCAAACCCCAAATCTTAAACGAAATCAAGAAGGGATCAAAATAAAATGGAATAAAATCGGTGCAAATATTAACCCAATACTCATCCATCTATAGATCCATCTACACCAGCAAAAATAGGGTTCAAAAAGGAATGGGGAACAAAAAAAGGAAGCAAACCGTAGTTACCTCGTTCCATGGGTCGTCCATGAAGGTATCGTAGGGGTTCGGAGGCGACTCGTACGACACCTCCTCATAGGGGTGCCATCCCACCGGGATCTGACTGCAACCGGCAGCAGCCTCCGATGCACCGGCGGCGACGGCCGTCGAGGGGACGACGTCGAAGAGGGAGGTGTCGTGCTTGGAGCCGACGGCGTCGTGGACGATGGGATTGGCATTCTCCTTGTCCATCTCGCCGACAGAGGAGAGAGAGAGAGGGAGAGGGAGAGGTTTTTTTTTGCTTTGGAGAAGATGATGGGACGTGAGAGAGGCGGCGTTGCGTGAGCGAGTGAGAGTGACAAAGATAGTGGGAGGAGGCGTCTATAAACGCGAGGGGTGGTTAATGCTACCCGCGTCCTATGTGTCCACCGTTGCACGTCTGCACGTCTTGGACTTGTGCAATGCGACACGCGTCCACGATTGCACGTCTTCAACTTCTGCACCGCAACCCGCGTTTACGCGTCAACAATTGCACGTCTTCCATTTCTGTACCGCAACACACGTCCTCGAGTCTAACCCTAAAGATTTAGATATACTCGGGTATACGCTCGAGTCTTATACTAGAATTTTTTGTGTGCTCAGTTTTCCCCTTGAGTGCTAATACTGGCTAGTGCAATATGCTCAGTTTTACCCTCAAGTGGGTGGTCAACAGAGAGTCAACAAATGGGATTAACAAGTTAAATGAGTCATTTAATGTGCAAATGATTCCAAAAAAGAGTGGCACTTACTCATGGAGTCTTTACCACAAATTGCCACTTCTCAAATCATAGATAAGTCATAGAAATCAAGTTTTACCACAAATTGCCACTTCTCAAATCACCTTGTAGCTATGAAGGTGCATGGTTTTCCACAATAAGCCCTTCCCAAAACAGCTTTCCCCAAAACATACTTTGTCTAAATGAGGCCACAATTCTCACACTCATGTATATTTGTATTGCAAATAATTTGAGGTAGGCCAAGATGGGTTTCATTGTACAAAACACGCATTTTGCATTTTTTAAATCTCATATTTGAATCCCTTAGTCTGTTTACTACTCAGGAGCCCTTGGTTTCTTGATACTACTCAGTTTTGCCCTCTCCCTTCACAAATTCTCGCAGACGTGCAACATTGCCCTGATTGGTCTAGCCCATGTCACGCAGATCGTGCCCGCCGACCGTTGATCGTATGATCTAACGGGCAGGATAACCCCTCTCTCTCTCTCTCTCTGTCGGCGGTTAGCTTCCACCCTCTAAGTATGCTAAAGGGCGGTTTTCTGTATTATTTTTCACGCGCTAAAGCCCAACTCTTTTAGGCATTACTTTTCACGCAAAAAAATGATAAACCATAACTGATTTATTGTAGCCATTAATTTTCACACAAAAAATGATAAACCATCACCGATTTGTTGTAGCCATTACTTTTCACGGTAAAAATGATAAACGGAACAATCTATCTATCTCTGTATTTGAAGTTTGGGAGGGTTCACCATCTACTTATGTTAACTTTCGAGGTTGACCTGAAAATCAAATGGGTATTATAAAGGGAAATAAAAGTTTAAAAAATGTAAAAACGAAACAATCTACCTATCTTTGTATAGAAGATCGTCTGTATGATTTTTGAGGTCATTTAGAGAAGGTAGAAAAAAATCCCTTTTGAGAAGGTCGAAAAAACCTAACTTGTTACAAAAGCTGGTTTCAGTGAGACCTAACCAAGTTTGGCATACATGATGCCATATCTATAATAACAAGGAATATCTAAAAGGGAAAGTTTCACAAAATTTGAAATTTAGGGTGAAAATGATGCCATACATGATGCTATTTTCGAGGTTTTGACCTGAAAATCAATTGGGTATTATAAAGGGAAATAAAAATTTCGAAAAATGTAAAAAAGAAACAATCTATCTATCTATGTATAGAAGATCAGCTGTATGAAACTTGAGGTCATTTAGAGAAGGTAGAAAAAATCACCTTGTTAGAAAAGTTGGTTTCAGTGAGACAAAACGGCATGCGCTTAAGCAAAGTGATTTTTTCGAACATCTCCAAATGACCCCAAATTTGCCATACATGATGCCATACGTGTAACAACAAGGAACCCTGTCTAAAAAGTGTCAAAAAAGTTTGCCCAACCGTCTAGCTCTATCAAAAAGAACCTCACCATGGCGCTAGTATAATTTTTAGTTACAAACTTTCGTTACCTAGCCTTCAACATGAAACTTGTTTCAAATTTATTTTGGCGTACAAGAAACAAATCCCACCTTGATTCGAGCACCACAGCCTCCAAACGATGCCGATGCCGATATCGGCATGTTCAGAACGACTATGCTCGCCGCCACTGCTAGGTCACCGTCGGGATGCACCCTCAATCCCGTCCCCTCATTCGATCACTGACACACCAAAGATACCGTCGAGGCCAATGCCGAACATGCATGCACGCCACTGTGGGCACGGCCACGCCGCCCCGCTATGCTGGACGCCACAGACCACCGCGAGGTCTTTCCCTTCGCCACCACACTCTTCTAGCACCCATCTATACACGCCAGAAAGTAGAGAAACTATTTTTCTCTACATTGCTCGCGTTCGTGTCCGACACGGTCAGTCAAAGTTTTGAGGTAGTCGTCGATGTCGTTGACCATTTCTTCTCTTCTTTGCATGGTTAAACGCGTCTAGTTCATATCTATCTAATGCGTCTGGTCTCGCCTCATGCAGTTATTTGTGGACGTCGATCTCATCTTGGCACCCCGCAGGCCACCTCCCTACGTGCCATCGCTGTAGAGCTCCGTTTAAAAATATAATCCTACCCGTGTATTGGCCCTTATATCAGCGTCATGGCCCCACTTGTCATTCGATATACCGAAGCTCCACTCGTTCGCGTTTTGGTTAGGGATACAATGATGCTTACGGTTAAACAAAGACGGATGGTCCGAGGTGTCTTTGCGGGCTCTACGTGGCCCCACTAGTCAGAAGATAATGGTCAACCATCGGGCAACCGACCATTACAGCACCTGTGATGGTTTCAAACAAGGTCTTGGGGAAAACTGAGGAAAAACTAAGGAGCTGGGGAAAACTGAGCACAACTAAGGATCCGAGGGCACGAAAATAGAAATCCCTATAAATAAAGCTCATATATCTAACAAATAAAAATAGAGATAAGAGATTTGTAAGTAGCACATCCGTAAATACCCTTTCCTCTAAAGCCAGAGGTGACAAGAGCTTAATGGTCCAACCGTTGTCCTCACAGCTTGGAAGGTTTATCAAGTTTATCAGTGCTATCAAGTAATGCTCCCAAAGTAGTATCAATACTTGGAAGGTTTTGTTCTATGGTTTCCAACTTTTTCATGACATCTTCAAGAGAGGTTTCAATTTTAACTTCATTAACAGGTGGTATTCCAAATAAATTCTCAATAATGCAACTAGCTTCTAAGGCAGGAGTACTTAGGAAGTTACCTCCCGCGAGACAATCAAGAACATACCTATTCCGGCTAGAGATACCAACATAAAAATTCCTAAGTAAAATAGTGGTGGAGTGTTTCTTAGTGCACCTATTATGGGCATTACTAATTCTATACCAAGCATCTCTTAAACATTCTCCCCCTTGTTGCTTAAACGAACGAACTTCAACTTCAGGATTACTCATTTTAGCAATAGTAAATAAAGCAAACTAGATAAAGTAAATGCAAGTAACTAATTTTTTGTGTTTTTGATATAGAGTGCAAGACAGTAAATAAAGTAAAACTAGCAACTAATTTTTTTGTATTTTGATATAATGCAGCAAACAAATAAAATAAAGCAAGACAAAAACAAAGTAAAGAGATTGGGATGTGGAGACTCCCTTTGCAGCGTGTCTTGATCTCCCCGGCAACAGCACCAGAAATTTTTGCTTGATGCGCGTGGTTGACGTATTGTCTTTCCGTTCGACACGCGTCCGTTGGGAACCCCAAGAGGAAGGTGTGATGCGCACAGCGGCAAGTTTCCCTCAGTAAGAAACCAAGGTTTATCGAACCAGTAGGAGTCAAGAAGCACGTTGAAGGTTGATGGCGGCGAGATGTAGTGCGGCGCAACACCAGGGATTCCGGCGCCAACGTGGAACCTGCACAACACAAACCAAGTACTTTTCCCCAACGAAACAGCGAGGTTGTCAATCTCACCGGCTTGCTGTAACAAAGGATTAGATGTATAGTGTGGAAGATGATTGTTTGCAGAAAACAGTAGAACAATTGCAGAAGATTGTATTTCAGTATAGAGAATTGGACCGGGGTCCACAGTTCACTAGAGGTGTCTCTCCCATAAGATAAATAGCATGTTGGGTGAACAAATTACAGTTGGGCAATTGACAAATAGAGAGGGCATGACCATGCACATACATATTATGATGAGTATTGTGAGATTTAATTGGGCATTACGACAAAGTACATAGACCGCTATCCAGCATGCATCTATGCCTAAAAAGTCCACCTTCAAGTTATCATCTGAACCCCTTCCAGTATTAAGTTGCTAGCAACAGACAATTGCATTAACTATTGCGCGTAATGTAATCAATAACTACATCCTCGGACATAGCATCAATGTTTTATCCCTAGTGGCAATAGCACGTCCATAACCTTAGAGGTTTCTGTCACTCCCCCAGATTCACAGAGACATGAACCCACTATCGAGCATAAATACCCCCTCTTGGAGTTACTAGCAAAAACTTGGCCAGAGCCTCTACTAATAACGGAGAGCATGCAAGATCATAAACAACACATAGACATAATTGATAATCAACATAACATAGTATTCTCTATCCATCGGATCCCAACAAACACAACATATAGCATTACAGATAGATGATCTTGATCATGTTAGGCAGCTCACAAGATCCGACAATGAAGCATAATGAGGAGAAGACAACCATCTAGCTACTGCTATGGACCCATAGTCCAGGAGTGAACTACTCACACATCACTCCGGAGGCGACCATGGCGGCGTAGAGTCCTCCGGGAGATGAATCCCCTCTCCGGCAGGGTGCCGGAGGCGATCTCCTGAATCCCCCGAGATGGGATTGGCGGCGGCGGCGTCTCTGGAAGGTTTTCCGTATCGTGGCTCTCGGTACTGGGGGTTTTGCGACGAAGGCTATTTGTAGGCGGAAGGGCAGGTCAGGGGGCGTCACGAGGGGCCCAGGAGACAGGTCGGCGCGGCCAAGGGCTGGGCCGCGCCGCCCTATCCTCTGGCTGCCTCGTGGCCCCACTTCGTTGACTCTCCGGTCTTCTGGAAGCTTCGTGTGAAAATAGGCCCCTGGGCGTTGATTTCGTCCAATTCCGAGAATATTTCCTTACTAGGATTTCTGAAACCAAAAACAGCAATGACAAGAATGGCTCTTCGGCATCTTGTTAATAGGTTAGTTCCAGAAAATGCATAAATATGATGTAAAGTATGCATAAAACATGTAGATATCATCAATAATGTGGCATGGAACATAAGAAATTATCGATACGTCGGAGACGTATCAGCATCCCCAAGCTTAGTTTCTGCTCGTCCCGAGCAGGTAAACGATAAACAAAGATAATTTCTGGAGTGACATGCCATCATAACCTTGATCATACTATTGTAAGCATATGTAATGAATGCAGCGATCCAAACAATGTAAATGACATGAGTAAACAAATGAATCATATAGCAAAGACTTTTCATGAATAGTACTTCAAGACAAGCATCAATAAGTCTTGCATAAGAGTTAACTCATAAAGCAATAATTCAAAGTAGAGGTATTGAAGCAACACAAAGGAAGATGAAGTTTCAGCGGTTTCTTTCAACTTATAACATGTATATCTCATGGATATTGTCAATGTAAAGTAATATAACAAGTGCAATATGCAAGTATGTAGGAATCAATGCCCAGTTCACACAAGTGTTTGCTTCTTGAGGTGGAGAGATAGGTGAACTGACTCAACATAAAAGTAAAAGAAAGGTCCTTCAAAGAGGAAAGCATCGATTGCTATATTTGTGCTAGAGCTTTGGTTTTGAAAACAAGAAACAATTTTGTCAACGGTAGTAATAAAGCATATGTGTCATGTAAATTATATCTTACAAGTTGCAAGCCTCATGCATAGTATACTAATAGTGCCCGCACCTTGTCCTAATTAACTTGGATTACCGGGATTATCGCAATGCACATGTTTTAACCAAGTGTCACAAAGGGGTACCTCTATGTCGCCTGTACAAAGGTCTAAGGAGAAAGCTCGCATTAGATTTCTCGCTATTGATTATTCTCAACTTAGACATCCATACCGGGACAACATAGACAACAGATAATGGACTCCTCTTTAATGCATAAGCATGTAGCAACAATTAATTTTCTCATATGAGATTGAGGATATATGTCCAAAACTGAAACTTCCACCATGGATCATGGCTTTAGTTAGCGGCCCAATGTTCTTCTCTAACAATATGCATGCTCTAACCATAAAGGTGGTAAATCGCCCTTACTTCAGACAAGATGAACATGCATAGCAACTCACATGATATTCAACAAAGAGTAGTTGATGGCATCCCCAGGAACATGGTTATCGCACAACAAGCAACTTAATAAGAGATAAAGTGCATAAGTACATATTCAATACCACAATAGTTTTTAAGCTATTTGTCCCATGAGCTATATATTGTAAAGGTGGAGGATAGAAATTTTAAAGGTAGCACTCAAGCAATTTACTTTGGAATGGCGGAGAAATACCATGTAGTAGGTAGGTATGGTGGACACAAATGGCATAGTGGTTGGCTCAAGGATTTTGGATGCATGAGAAGTATTCCCTCTCGATACAAGGTTTAGGCTAGCAAGGTTTATTTGAAACAAACACAAGGATGAACCGGTGCAGCAAAACTCACATAAAAGACATATTGTAAACATTATAAGACTCTACACCGTCTTCCTTGTTGTTCAAACTCAATACTAGAAATTATCTAGACCTTAGAGAGACCAAATATGCAAACCAAATTTTAGCATGCTCTATGTATTTCTTCATTAATAGGTACAAGGTACATGATGCAAGAGCTTAAACATGAGCACAACAATTGCCAAGTATCACATTACCCAAGACATTTTAGCAATTACTACATGTAGCATTTTCCAATTCCAACCATATAACAATTTAACGAAGAAGAAACTTCGCCATGAATACTATGAGTAAAGCCTAAGGACATACTTGTCCATATGCTACAGCGGAGCATGTCTCTCTCCCACACAATGAATGCTAGGATCCATTTTATTCAAACAAAACAAAAACAAAAACAAACCGACGCTCCAAGCAAAGCACATAAGATGTGACGGAATAAAAATATAGTTTCAGGGGAGGAACCTGATAATGTTGTCGATGAAGAAGGGGATGCCTTGGGCATCCCCAAGCTTAGACGCTTGAGTCTTCTTGATATATGCAGGGGTGAACCACCGGGGCATCCCCAAGCTTAGAGCTTTCACTCTCCTTGATCATGTTGTATCATCTTCCTCTCTTGATCCTTGAAAACTTCCTCCACACCAAACTCAAAACAACTCATTAGAGAGTTAGTGCACAATCAAAATATACATGTTCAGAGGTGACATAATCATTCTTAACACTTCTGGACATTGCACAAAGCTACTGAAAGTCAATGGAATCGAAATATCCATCGAACATAACAAAACAGGCAATGCGAAATAAAAGGCAGAATCTGTCAAAACAGAACAGTTCGTAATGACGAATTTTATTGAGGCACCGGACTTGCTCAAATGAAAATTCTCAAATTGAATGAAAGTTGCGTACATATCTGAGGATCACTCATGTAAATTGGCATAATTTTCTGAGTTACCTACAGAGAATTTTGCCCAGATTCGTGACAGCAAAGAAATCTGTTTCTGCGCAGTAATCCAAATCTAGTATGAACCTTACTATCAACGACTTTACTTGGCACAACAAAGCACAAAACTAAGATAAGGAGAGGTTGCTACAGTAGTAAACAACTTCCAAGACACAAAATAAAAACAAAGTACTGTAGTAAAAAACATGGGTTGTCTCCCATAAGCGCTTTTCTTTAACGCCTTTCAGCTAGGCGCAGAAAGTGTGCATCAAGTGTTATCAAGAAACGAAGTGTCAACATCATTTTTAAAATTTATCCCATTAGGTGTCTTAGATGCTCCCTTATCTATAGTGGTTTTAAGAGCTTTATCAATTTTAGGCCTATAATAGCTTTTTGGTTTAGGCCCCTTAGAGACATACATGAACTTTTGCTCCTTTCCCACATAAGCTTTCTCTCTAAATTTTATAGATGAAAATGTTGAACCCAATATTCCCATAGCCTCTTCAATTTCACTAATCCTTTGGGTTTGATTATCATGAATAGCATAAGATTCCAAAATGGCAATTTTCTCATTAATCCCACCTAGAGATTTATCAAGTTTATCAGTGCTATCAAGTAATGCTCCCAAAGTAGTATCAATACTTGGAAGGTTTTGTTCTATGGTTTCCAACTTTTTCATGACATCTTCAAGAGAGGTTTCAATTTTAACTTCATTAACAGGTGGTATTCCAAATAAACTCTCAATAATGCAACTAGCTTCTAAGGCAGGAGTACTTAGGAAGTTACCTCCCGCGAGACAATCAAGAACATACCTATTCCGGCTAGAGATACCAACATAAAAATTCCTAAGTAAAATAGTGGTGGAGTGTTTCTTAGTGCACCTATTATGGGCATTACTAATTCTATACCAAGCATCTCTTAAACATTCTCCCCCTTGTTGCTTAAACGAACGAACTTCAACTTCATGATTACTCAGTTTAGCAATAGTAAATAAAGCAAACTAGATAAAGTAAATGCAAGTAACTAATTTTTTTGTGTTTTTGATATAGAGTGCAAGACAGTAAATAAAGTAAAACTAGCAACTAATTTTTTTGTATTTTGATATAATGCAGCAAACAAATAAAATAAAGCAAGATAAAAACAAAGTAAAGAGATTGGGATGTGGAGACTCCCCTTGCAGCGTGTCTTGATCTCCCCGGCAACGGCGCCAGAAATTTTTGCTTGATGCACGTGGTTGACGTATTGTCTTTCCGTTCGACACGCGTCCGTTGGGAACCCCAAAAGGAAGGTGTGATGCGCACAGCGGCAAGTTTCCCTCAGTAAGAAACCAAGGTTTATCGAACCAGTAGGAGTCAAGAAGCACGTTGAAGGTTGATGGCGGCGAGATGTAGTGCGGCGCAACACCAGGGATTCCGGTGCCAACGTGGAACCTGCACAACACAAACCAAGTACTTTGCCCCAACGAAAGAGCGAGGTTGTCAATCTCACCGGCTTGCTGTAACAAAGGATTAGATGTATAGTGTGGAAGATGATTGTTTGCAGAAAACAGTAGAACAATTGCAGAAGATTGTATTTCAGTATAGAGAATTGGACCGGGGTCCACAGTTCACTAGAGGTGTCTCTCCCATAAGATAAATAGCATGTTGGGTGAACAAATTACAGTTGGGCAATAGACAAATAGAGAGGGCATGACCATGCACATACATATTATGATGAGTATTGTGAGATTTAATTGGGCATTACGACAAAGTACATAGACCACTATCCAGCATGCATCTATGCCTAAAAAGTCCACCTTCAGGTTATCATCTGAACCCCTTCCAGTATTAAGTTGCTAACAACAGACAATTGCATTAAGTATTGCGCGTAATGTAATCAATAACTACATCCTCGGACATAGCATCAATGTTTTATCCCTAGTGGCAACAGCACATCCATAACCTTAGAGGTTTCTGTCACTCCCCCAGATTCACAGAGACATGAACCCACTATCGAGCATAAATACCCCCTCTTGGAGTTACTAGCAAAAACTTGGCCAGAGCCTCTACTAATAACGGAGAGCATGCAAGATCATAAACAACACATAGACATAATTGATAATCAACATAACATAGTATTCTCTATCCATCGGATCCCAACAAACACAACATATAGCATTACAGATAGATGATCTTGATCATGTTAGGCAGCTCACAAGATCCGACAATGAAGCATAATGAGGAGAAGACAACCATCTAGCTACTGCTATGGACCCATAGTCCAGGAGTGAACTACTCACACATCACTCCGGAGGCGACCATGGCGGCGTAGAGTCCTCCGGGAGATGAATCCCCTCTCCGGCAGGGTGCCGGAGGCGATCTCCTGAATCCCCCGAGATGGGATTGGCGGCAGCGGCGTCTCTGGAAGGTTTTCTGTATCGTGGCTCTCGGTACTGGGGGTTTCGCGACGAAGGCTATTTGTAGGTGGAAGGGCAGGTCAGGGGGCGTCACGAGGGGCCCAGGAGACAGGTCGGCGCGGCCAAGGGCTGTGCCGCGCCGCCCTATCCTCTGGCTGCCTCGTGGCCCCACTTCGTTGACTCTCCGGTCTTCTGGAAGCTTCGTGTGAAAATAGGCCCCTGGGCGTTGATTTCGTCCAATTCCGAGAATATTTCCTTACTAGGATTTCTGAAACCAAAAACAGCAGAAAACAGCAACTGGCTCTTTGGCATCTTGTTAATAGGTTAGTTCAAGAAAATGCATAAATATGATGTAAAGTATGCATAAAACATGTAGATATCATCAATATTGTGGCATGGAACATAAGAAATTATCGATACGTCGGAGACGTATCAGCATCCCCAGGCTTAGTTCCTGCTCGTCCCGAGCAGGTAAACGATAAACAAAGATAATTTCTGGAGTGACATGCCATCATAACCTTGATCATACTATTGTAAGCATATGTAATGAATGCAGCGATCCAAACAATGTAAATGGCATGAGTAAACAAATGAATCATATAGCAAAGACTTTTCATGAATAGTACTTCAAGACAAGCATCAATAAGTCTTGCATAAGAGTTAACTCATAAAGCAATAATTCAAAGTAGAGGTATTGAAGCAACACAAAGGAAGATGAAGTTTCAGCGGTTTCTTTCAACTTATAACATGTATATCTCATGGATATTGTCAATGTAAAGTAATATAACAAGTGCAATATGCAAGTATGTAGGAATCAATGCCCAGTTCACACAAGTGTTTGCTTCTTGAGGTGGAGAGATAGGTGAACTGACTCAACATAAAAGTAAAAGAAAGGTCCTTCAAAGAGGAAAGCATCGATTGCTATATTTGTGCTAGAGCTTTGGTTTTGAAAACAAGAAACAATTTTGTCAACGGTAGTAATAAAGCATATGTGTCATGTAAATTATATCTTACAAGTTGCAAGCCTCATGCATAGTATACTAATAGTGCCCGCACCTTGTCCTAATTAACTTGGATTACCGGGATTATCGCAATGCACATGTTTTAACCAAGTGTCACAATGGGGTACCTCTATGCCGCCTGTACAAAGGTCTAAGGAGAAAGCTCGCATTGGATTTCTCGCTATTGATTATTCTCAACTTAGACATCCATACCGGGACAACATAGACAACAGATAATGGACTCCTCTTTAATGCATAAGCATGTAGCAACAATTAATTTTCTCATATGAGATTGAGGATATATGTCCAAAACTGAAACTTCCACCATGGATCATGGCTTTAGTTAGCGGCCCAATGTTCTTCTCTAACAATATGCATGCTCTAACCGTAAAGGTGGTAAATCGCCCTTACTTCAGACAAGACGAACATGCATAGCAACTCACATGATATTCAACAAAGAGTAGTTGATGGCGTCCCCAGGAACATGGTTATCGCACAACAAGCAACTTAATAAGAGATAAAGTGCATAAGTACATATTCAATACCACAATAGTTTTTAAGCTATTTGTCCCATGAGCTATATATTGTAAAGGTAGAGGATAGAAATTTTAAAGGTAGCACTCAAGCAATTTACTTTGGAATGGCGGAGATATACCATGTAGTAGGTAGGTATGGTGGACACAAATGGCATAGTGGTTGGCTCAAGGATTTTGGATGCATGAGAAGTATTCCCTCTCGATACAAGGTTTAGGCTAGTAAGGTTTATTTGAAACAAACACAAGGATGAACCGGTGCAGCAAAACTCACATAAAAGACATATTGTAAACATTATAAGACTCTACACCATCTTCCTTGTTGTTCAAACTCAATACTAGAAATTATCTAGACCTTAGAGAGACCAAATATGCAAACCAAATTTTAGCATGCTCTATGTATTTCTTCATTAATAGGTACAAGGTACATGATGCAAGAGCTTAAACATGAGCACAAAAATTGCCAAGTATCACATTACCCAAGACATTTTAGCAATTACTACATGTAGCATTTTCCAATTCCAACCATATAACAATTTAACGAAGAAGAAACTTCGCCATGAATACTATGAGTAAAGCCTAAGGACATACTTGTCCATATGCTACAGTGGAGCGTGTCTCTCTCCCACACAATGAATGCTAGGATCCATTTTATTCAAACAAAACAAAAACAAAAACAAACCGACGCTCCAAGCAAAGCACATAAGATGTGACGGAATAAAAATATAGTTTCAGGGGAGGAACCTGATAATGTTGTCGATGAAGAAGGGGATGCCTTGGGCATCCCCAAGCTTAGACGCTTGAGTCTTCTTGATATATGCTGGGGTGAACCACCGGGGCATCCCCAAGCTTAGAGCTTTCACTCTCCTTGATCATGTTGTATCATCTTCCTCTCTTGATCCTTGAAAACTTCCTCCACACCAAACTCAAAACAACTCATTAGAGAGTTAGTGCACAATCAAAATATACATGTTCAGAGGTGACATAATCATTCTTAACACTTCTGGACATTGCACAAAGCTACTGAAAGTCAATGGAATCGAAATATCCATCGAACATAACAAAACAGGCAATGCGAAATAAAAGGCAGAATCTGTCAAAACAGAACAGTTCGTAATGACGAATTTTATTGAGGCACCAGACTTGCTCAAATGAAAATGCTCAAATTGAATGAAAGTTGCGTACATATCTGAGTATCACTCACGTAAATTGGCATAATTTTCTGAGTTACCTACAGAGAATTTTGCCCAGATTCGTGACAGCAAAGAAATCTGTTTCTGTGCAGTAATCCAAATCTAGTATGAACCTTACTATCAACGACTTTACTTGGCACAACAAAGAACAAAACTAAGATATGGAGAGGTTGCTACAGTAGTAAAAAACTTCCAAGACACAAAATAAAAACAAAGTACTGTAGTAAAAAACATGGGTTGTCTCCCATAAGCGCTTTTCTTTAACGCCTTTCAGCTAGGCGCAGAAAGTGTGCATCAAGTGTTATCAAGAAACGAAGTGTCAACATCATTTTTAAAATTTATCCCATTAGGTGTCTTAGATGCTCCCTTATCTATAGTGGTTTTAAGAGCTTTATCAATTTTAGGCCTATAATAGCTTTTTGGTTTAGGCCCCTTAGAGACATACATGAACTTTTGCTCCTTTCCCACATAAGCTTTCTCTCTAAATTTTACAGATGAAAATGTTGAACCCAATATTCCCATAGCCTCTTCAATTTCACTAATCCTTTGGGTTTGATTATCATGAATAGCACAAGATTCCAAAATGGCAATTTTCTCATTAATCCCACCTAGAGATTTATCAAGTTTATCAGTGCTATCAAGTAATGCTCCCAAAGTAGTATCAATACTTGGAAGGTTTTGTTCTATGGTTTCCAACTTTTTCATGACATCTTCAAGAGAGGTTTCAATTTTAACTTCATTAACAGGTGGTATTCCAAATAAACTCTCAATAATGCAACTAGCTTCTAAGGCAGGAGTACTTAGGAAGTTACCTCCCGCGAGACAATCAAGAACATACCTATTCCGGCTAGAGATACCAACATAAAAATTCCTAAGTAAAATAGTGGTGGAGTGTTTCTTAGTGCACCTATTATGGGCATTACTAATTCTATACCAAGCATCTCTTAAACATTCTCCCCCTTGTTGCTTAAACGAACGAACTTCAACTTCAGGATTACTCATTTTAGCAATAGTAAATAAAGCAAACTAGATAAAGTAAATGCAAGTAACTAATTTTTTGTGTTTTTGATATAGAGTGCAAGACAGTAAATAAAGTAAAACTAGCAACTAATTTTTTTGTATTTTGATATAATGCAGCAAACAAATAAAATAAAGCAAGACAAAAACAAAGTAAAGAGATTGGGATGTGGAGACTCCCCTTGCAGCGTGTCTTGATCTCCCCGGCAACGGCGCCAGAAATTTTTGCTTGATGCGCGTGGTTGACGTATTGTCTTTCCGTTCGACACGCGTCCGTTGGGAACCCCAAGAGGAAGGTGTGATGCGCACAGCGGCAAGTTTCCCTCAGTAAGAAACCAAGGTTTATCGAACCAGTAGGAGTCAAGAAGCACGTTGAAGGTTGATGGCGGTGAGATGTAGTGCGGCGCAACACCAGGGATTCCGGCGCTAACGTGGAACCTGCACAACACAAACCAAGTACTTTGCCCCAACGAAACAGTGAGGTTGTCAATCTCACCGGCTTGCTGTAACAAAGGATTAGATGTATAGTGTGGAAGATGATTGTTTGCAGAAAACAGTAGAACAATTGCAGAAGATTGTATTTCAGTATAGAGAATTGGACCGGGGTCCACAGTTCACTAGAGGTGTCTCTCCCATAAGATAAATAGCATGTTGGGTGAACAAATTACAGTTGGGCAATTGACAAATAGAGAGGGCATGACCATGCACATACATATTATGATGAGTATTGTGAGATTTAATTGGGCATTACGACAAAGTACATAGACCGCTATCCAGCATGCATCTATGCCTAAAAAGTCCACCTTCAGGTTATCATCCGAACCCCTTCCAGTATTAAGTTGCTAACAACAGACAATTGCATTAAGTATTGCGCGTAATGTAATCAATAACTACATCCTCGAACATAGCATCAATGTTTTATCCCTAGTGGCAACAGCACATCCATAACCTTAGAGGTTTTTGTCACTCCCCCAGATTCACGGAGACATGAACCCACTATCGAGCATAAATACCCCCTCTTGGAGTTACTAGCAAAAACTTGGCCAGAGCCTCTACTAATAACGGAGAGCATGCAAGATCATAAACAACACATAGACATAATTGATAATCAATATAACATAGTATTCTCTATCCATCGGATCCCAACAAACACAACATATAGCATTACAGATAGATGATCTTGATCATGTTAGGCAGCTCACAAGATCCGACAATGAAGCATAATGAGGAGAAGACAACCATCTAGCTACTGCTATGGACCCATAGTCCAGGGGTGAACTACTCACACATCACTCCGGAGGCGACCATGGCGGCGTAGAGTCCTCCGGGAGATGAATCCCCTCTCCGGCAGGGTGCCGGAGGCGATCTCTGAATCCCAGAGATGGGATTGGCGGCGGCGGCGTCTGCGGAAGGTTTTCCGTATCGTGGCTCTCGATGCTTGGGGTTTCGCGACGAAGGCTATTTGTAGGCGGAAGGGCAGGTCGGGCGTCACGAGGCCCCGGGAGACAGGTCGGCGCGGCCAAGGGCTGGGCCGCGCCGCCCTATCCTCTGGCTGCCTCGTGGCCCCACTTCGTTGACTCTCCGGTCTTCTGGAAGCTTCGTGTGAAAATAGGCCCCTGGGCGTTGATTTCGTCCAATTCCGAGAATATTTCCTTACTAGGATTTCTGAAACCAAAAACAGCAGAAAACTTGAATGGCTCTTCGGCATCTTGTTAATAGGTTAGTTCCAGAAAATGCATAAATGTGATGTAAAGTATGCATAAAACATGTAGATATCATCAATAATGTGGCATGGAACATAAGAAATTATCGATACGTCGGAGACGTATCACCTGTTGCTAATCCCTCTCATGCTCAACATGATGAGGGACTGGTTTCCCGATCTTTCACGATGCACCTTGATGATCCATAGGACCGATAGATCTTGAACTTCTGTCGCGACCCCGGAGGTCAGGGCTAGACAAACCCAGATATCACATCTGGCATAAGCCTAACCTAGATCTCTAGGGCCTACAGGGTGAGAATCGGTAACACAACAGTGACTCTACGACTGAAAGCAAATATATTACAACTCTTAGCAGAGTTAAGATCCGAATTTATTACACGCAGAGGTCACTGACCACAATTCAACAAGCAACGGAAAGCAAATTATGTTATCTAGATAACAAGACTGCAAAGGGCCTAAGAGGCCATAACATAAGGCGACGTCCCAGCCCATAAGTCTCGTGCCGCCGCACGAGGAACTCCGATCTACTCGTCGACGTCGAGGTAGAAGCCACCATCAGTTGGAAGAACTTCCTCTGAAACAAAGCATGCAAGGCTGAGTACAGGGACTCAGCAAGACTTAGTACAACCTGTTAGCAAAGCGGGTATGCGAGGCTTTATGTGGAGCTTATTTTGCGGAAAGCCAGTTTTCCTTTGTAAACAGGAGGGAGCAGATGCTCGTCTATTCAGACCATTTTCAAAAGGGATAAGAGAGCGATATCAACTCTAGCTCTAAGATCATCATGTTGAATCCACTGAATCTTCATCATCACCTGAACCTATCACCTAGGATCACCCCCTCGACACCCTGAGAAGAGATCCTTATTCACACATAGATATCAAGTTTTACGATTAGGTTCAAGTTGTCTATGATCACAGAATCCATCACCAAGTCGTCCATAACCGTGGACACGGCTTTTCGAAAAGATTTACCCTGCAGGGGTGTACAACTTTACCCACACGCGCCGACCGACTCTTAGTGCCACTAGTATAACACACTTCCTTGGTGTGCTGGCAGAGGGTGGTCGACCAAAACCTTTCCCTTACTTCGCCTATTCCATGAGTCAAACTAACTGGGGAGCTCCGTCATCGTAGGTAGCCACTCTCCGAGGCGGTCTCGGTCATTATGCGCAGGGGATCCAGTTCAATGCCTCCAGCATCCTTCACCCTAGCCATGCCCTGTATGATGCACTTTGAAAACCTTTTCCACCTTTCCCCCATGCGTATGGCAAATGGAACTCGCAAACTAATTGACTCATGGGTAAGCTAGGCAAGTTCGGGCCAAGGGGATCCCATGGGCCCCGTGTGGCTGTACGCTCAGTCTTGGTTCCGAAGGCGAGAACTCAGGTCCTAGTATCGGCGAGAACGAGTCAAATCACCACATCCCCATGTGGCGGCCCATCCAAGCCTTTAGCATGTTTATTAACATCATCACTGATCTTACCACGTCATCCTGTCAAACTAGGTTCATTCGTAGCTCTGATTCATCAACCGGATGGATCGAGTTCAACAACTAAGCATGGCTAAGCATAACACATATACGGCTCTAGCGATGCGAACAAGCTCAGACCTAGTTTCTTTGGGAGCGGTGGATCGGTAACTGCAGGCTACAAGGATGGAATATGCACACATAGGATATCTAGAACTGCCGATAAAACATATTTGAAGCGGATGCAATATGTAAGAACCAGAAGTAAAGCATTTCGAAACCATGTATGAACCAGGTTAGGGCTTGCCTTGTCCCTCGTTGTTCTGGTGCTGCTCTTCGGTGGCGTTGATCTCAGGCTCGCGTTCGGTCCCTATCGATAAGAACCAAATACCGGAAAGGAAGAGCACAATCAAGACATGGTATAATGCAATGCACATACAATATGATGACATGTCATATTAAAGGGATTTGGGTAACCCTAGGTGCATCGATGGAAATTAAAGGGGTTCGGCTTCGAACCCCGACATATGAGAGGGGTCAAATTAGGGTTTCTACTAAGGCTCATATTTAATTGGTTCAAAGATGTATGAAACATGGATAAACAATTAGGATTTGTTTTTCTGATCATTTTGATATATAATTTCATATTTTTCTGATTTAAAATAAATTACTTATGAATTTCCAAAGTTTAATTCATTTTAAAACAATTTCTGAAAATTAAATAAAATAATAAAAGTTGGACCCACATGTCATAATTTTATTATTTTCTAAACATTTCCTAAATTATTAAAATCCTGACAGATGGGGTCCACATGTCATTATTTTCTATTTACAGAAATACAGAAATTAAAATACAGAAAATATAAAATGCAATTATGGCGTCACGCTGACGTCATGCTGACGTCAGCGCGGCCATTGCCCGCAGATGGAGCTCGGGTTGACCTCCAATCGGAGGCTCCCGTGGGCGGGAGGACGCGCACAAGGGCGCGGTCGACTCCGCGCGTCGCGGGCGACCTAAAGGAGGTGGCGCGGCCGTGGATTGCCCGCCGGAGCAGGGCCTCCGACGAGGTGCTGCGGCGGCCGGAGCCGGGTGCTCGACGCGGCGGCGCTAGAGAGGGAGAGGGAGCGAGGCGAGGGCACCAGCATGTGCAGCAGCTCACCGCGGTTGCAGTGGAGGCGTCGGCGATGGCCGGGGAGCCTCGCCGGCGGCGAATCGAGCGGCGGCCGGCCCGGCGTCTGCGAGCTAGGGTTAGCTCTGGGGGGCGCGGGAGAGCGTGGGGGAAGGGGAGAAGTAGCTAGGGTTCATCGGGGCGGCAACGGCGAGCTTTATAGGCCACCGGGGGCGGCGGCGGGGATCTTGGCGCGCCGGCGACCATCGGGTGGCCGCGCTGCTGCCACCGAGCAGCTTGGAGGCACGGGGACGAAGGCAATTTTGCCGAAAACCCCCTGCAAAGATTGCTGGGCTGGGTTTGCTGGCTTGCTGGGCCACTGGGCCAGGTTGGGTGCGGCCAGAGAGAAAAGAGAGGGAGGGAGAGATGGGCTGAGCCCAGGGAGAGGGAGAGAGGGTTTCTCCCCTTTTTTTCCTGGTTTTCTTTTCTTTCTCTTTTCAAATTCAAATCTCAACTCAGAAATTGCCAAAGAATAATAAACACACATGGCTCATTGAATGACAACAATGCCATGTTGCCTATTTTTGAAAATCTTGAGAGATTTGAATGAAGAAGAAATGCAGAGGGATTTGCATAATTGGAAAATGGAGATGCAAATTTTACTTAGATGCAAACTATATGCATGCAATGCTCATGAACACTCATTTATTCAAGATAACAAGTTTGGGATGTTACAACTTCCCTGACAGATTCAAGGATACTCAAGCGCATATGATTACTCTTGACAACTCAAGAACTCACACATCTTTATTGGATAACTAGACGAACGTCCGAGACACCGTCATAGGGCCAACCCCGCAGGGATGGTGATACTGAAGGAACCCAAGGTTCTACATAACTTGAATCAAAACTAGACTACCTAAACCCTAGCCGTGCCATCTCCTTATATGAGAGGGAGGGTGGCCGGCCGGCCCCCCTATTGGGCCTAACCTAGTTCGACTTGGACAGGCCCAAGTCAAACAGACTCTATTAAAACCCTAGATGGCCCACCACATGACCTGGCTACATTATTATTTCCTAATAACAAGACTATAATAGAATACTGGTACAACCTTAGACCTAATTATCATATCAATGGCTGTCCTAGTGTACCAGGCCTGGATATCCATATCACAACAAATGGTTCATTCGGCTCCTAACAGACAGGTTTCGAATTTTCACTCATCGTTGTCATGGGTGGAGTCACAATAGGCGCTTGCACCACAACCGCAGGGATTATTGGTGCAGGTGCACCTGGTAGCGCACAAAATTGCTCATGAGTCATCGGATTAGGTGAATGCACCCTCTTCTCCTCAAGATCAATTTTCTAAGCTACCATGCTCCCCTCACCATGTCATCCTCTAAGAAGACAACATGTCTCATTTCTACAAACTTTGTGTATTTATGTGGACACTGGAAACGATAACCTTTTGACTTTTTGGGATAGCCAATAAAATGCCAGCTGACTGTTTTGGTATCTAACTTTGCAATATTTGGATTAAATACTTTGGCATAAGCAGGGCTCCCCCACACTTTCAGGTGGTTTAGAGAAGGCACTCTCCATGTCCATAGCTCATACGGTGTTTTGGGCACCGACTTGATTGGTACTCTGTTTAGAATGCGAATAGCGGGTTTTAACGCCTCAATCCACATTCACAATGATAGGGTGGAATAGCTCATCATACTGCGCACCATATCCATAAGGGTACGATTACGCCTTTCAGCTACTCCATTTTATTGAGGTTCGCCCGACATAGAATACTGGGAAATTATTCCAGTATCCTGTAAGAACCTTGCAAAAGGTCCAAGGACTTGGCCATATGGATTATGTTGACCGTAGTACTCCCCTCCACGATCAGACTTTACTATTTTATTCTTTTATCATGATGATTTTCAACTTCAGCTTTGAATATTTTAAATTTATTATTCAATGCTCCTGTTCTTTCTTTGATTGGATAAATATAACCATATCGGGAGTAATCATCTGCGAATGTTATGAACGAATCATAGCCATCCACACTTTTCACAGGAAATGGTCCACATATATCGGTGTGAATTATTTCTAGTGTTGTGGTGCTTCAGTTTGCACCCTTTTAAATTTGCTTTACAAATTTTCCTTTAATGCAATCGATGCATTGTTCTATACATGAGAATTCTAATAGAGGAACAATTTCAGTTTTAACAAGTCTTTCTATTCTCCCCCTCAAAATATGGCCTAAGCGACAACACCATAATTTCTATGATGCACCAGTTCCTTTTCTTTTCTTTTGTTCTGTTTTTGACACAGATACTTGCTCATTCACTTTACACATAGACAATATTTTTTCGCGCAGGAATAATAAATAAAGCTCATTGTGAAGTAAAGCAACACCCACATTAGCATTATTACACCATATGGCACACTTACCATGTTCTTCTTGTCCATGTGTACTTTTCTGCCACCAGTTGCTTCAACAACTAAGTAGCATATATCTTTGAAGAACCAGTGAACTGGGTCTTTATCCTTTGAACATACTAACCTACGGAAGCACACTCTGCAATTGAGCACACAATGGCGTTCTCAATTGTATCTTTATAAATGACATGCATTTTTTTATTGGCAGTTAGCCGCATTTGGTTCTTTATGGTGTAATCCATCTCCACTGGATCATGGTCCTTTTCTTTTGTCCCATGCATCATCATCATCCTTATCATCTCTGGATCTTTTGGTCTGAACGGCTATGGAGTGTCCACAATCCAGTCCATCTCAGCATAAAACAAAGGCCAAATCAACCTTCTTTTTCCATTCTGTGTAGTTGTCACCTCTGAGGGTTGGAACATCCTTGATGCAGCTCATCAAGTAATACCCTCCTTCAAACCACAATGAAGTGATATCGTAACAAAAATTGCATGCAACATTGGTCAGAATTAAAACATACAACTGTTTGTGCAATTAAATCTATATCACCGTTCGGCAGAAAATAGAGATAAATGCACATATTATTGCAACAAAACATGATCATGTCATTAATAACGATGGTACAAAAATAACAGAACCATAATTGTCACAATAATCACTTTAATCACCTCTTTAAAGTTTTAATTATCACTTTTGCATTTTTCAAATTTAAAATGCTCCTTTTAACTATTTGCAGTAGAAACTATGAAATAAATTCATTAACTCTATACTTTCAGAAGCATCTCTATAACTTTTGTATTTTGTAAAACAAACTTTTCGTTGGATTAGTTTGAGCTGAACAAACTAAGTGAAATTTGCCAAAAACTGAACAAAATTCACCAAAAGGGTGCTTCTGGGGAAAATAACATGAGAAACTGCTGGCCTGATCCAATCCGCGCCCGCGGCCCATAGCCTACCCAGGCGATTATTCATTACGCGCCGCTCGGCGCGTCATAGATGCAGCCTCATGGACTCGGCCTACGGCCCGCCATGGGCCTGCTTGCGCAGCCCAACACGCTCCTCAGCCCGCCTGTGTGTGGCAGCTCACACTAGCCTTCCGATCTGCATCGGACAGTTCCGTGCCCATTTCGCGCTATATAAGAGGTGGCCAAACGGCCAGCCCCCGGTAAACCCTTTAGTCATTTGCCCCCGACCCCCTCTCTGTCTCTGGTGGCGGGAGGAGGCCGAGCGTCCGCGGCCGGTGCATCGTCGCCGGCGGCAGCGAGCGCACCGCAGCCGCGGCTCGGCTATCCTCCCCACCTCCCTTCTTTTCCCCTTTCTCTTCCTCCTCCCGCCGAAAACCCCCTCTACGGATTCACGGCGACGAGAAGCAACGAAGGACAACATCGCCCCTCCGGACCCATTTCCAGCGTGCGCGAGCACCTCGAGGGTGAACGCAGCATTGTCAACCGGTTCGATGGTGGCGCCTTTTGCACCCGGTGGGATGTTGTTCCACGGCACGGCCTCACGGCGGCGCGACTTTGCCAGGCGAGCTCGAGGCTCTGGCTCCGGTAAGATATTTCTTTTCCCTTTTCCCTTGCTTTTCCTCGAGCTAGGGTTAGGGTTCTGTGTGAGTGTGAGTGTGGAATTCGAGAATCGATCTAGGGTTAGGGTTTACTGTGCGGATGAACTAGGGTTGATCTTTTGTCGATTTTCTTTTGCTTTTTCTTTCCCGAAACAATGATCTACAACTAGAACTGCTCTGATACCAATGTTATGCCTGCTAGATCGACTAGAGTAGATCCGTACCGGGAGAAAGAGTGACCGAGGGTTTACCTTGTCCCTTCGAGGAGGATGAACCCGCCGATGTAGACATGGTGACGGCAGCGGATGGATGAGGGTGTGGGGTGGCGGCGGAGCTTTCCGTCGGCACTGCGCTAACCCTAATCGGTGGGTGATTTCAGTGGGGCGTGTGGCAACTCAGGGCAACCTCGTACCGAGTGCCACCGGCTCCCACCACTCTATATAGCGCATGCGACAGGGGCCCACCCACCAGATGTGGTTGTGCGCCCCCAATCAAAGCACATCGCGCATCGGTCAAGGGTCGTGCCAGAGCCATTGGGCTCTGGTGCGTGGAGATCATCCTAACATTGGGTAGTTTTGTCTTGGCAAAATGCTATGGTTAGTCGAGCGAGCGATCGAAAGAACATATACTGAAGAGTAAAAGGCTAAAGCGAAATACAGCAAGCTAAGTAGTGCCGCGGACGAATAGCGCCCGGACTTGAGTGATCCGCCTATCGTGTGCTGAATTGTGTGGTGATGCGGCCAGGATCATTTAATGATGCATTGTGTGAAATGGAAAGTAACGCAAATACGATGTAGAATGTCGCATGCATAGTGAGTACGAATTTAATGGGTACTCCCTCTGTCCACAAATAAGTGTACGTGCGGGGTTTTCAAGATACATTATGAAGTGAAGTAAAAATGTATTGGGAAGATGCATCTCCCCCGGAAATCCATCTTGGCTCCCGGGTCTAGATGATCTCTATATGTGAACCAATCAGAGTTAGACAGATCGAGGACAAACATGGTATTCCCGATCGTATATGAACCAGCATGTGGAATTTGGTACAGTGCCTCTTTGTAACAGCTGCCAATGCATTCATTGCGACGGACCAACTATGGATATATCGGTACAAACTATTTCATCACGTCGGACTGACACCTAGCAAAGCTGGACCGGAGGCGGCGAGGCCCAATGGCAATTGCTTTAGCCATCTCTAACGAGCAGACACAAATAAACACGGGTCAACGGTTTGCAACCGCGAGGTTGAAAAATGCATCTGAAATCAAGTCTAGCCGGTGATTGGACTGTCCGCGAAGACGCAAACGCGACCCATATTTATGTCTCGGATGTATCTCGGCGGATGCTGCGCGGTCATTGACGAGTGTCCACACGTTTTCTGCATGGCCCCGCTTGGCAGCGACCTGTTTCGAGCGCATATCTTCATCGGCCGTCGCTTCGGTGGTCTTCACTTTCGAGTCTGCGCCGCGTTTGTCCGGCGCGCCCTAAATCGGTTTAGGGGACGCGATTGGAGATGCTCTTAGATCTATGGTGACCTCTATGAGACAAGAGAACACTGACTCTTATTCCCCGGCCTGGTTCTTTCTTCTTTTTCCGATAGTTGATCCTTCCTGTTTTTCCGATCGTCGGTTCAGTTCTTCCTCCGGCTGCAGTGACCCTTCTTCTCACCTGGACCCTGATGGGATTAGTGGAGGCCTCAGCATCCTCGACAAGTTGACCGTTTGTCTCCGCGCGGACCGGAAATGCGTATGCAACCTGCTCCAGCTGGACGACGCATCGTGTTCGGGGCGTCCGCACTGACGCAAACGCGGCGCAAATATGCGACACGTTTGCGTCTCCGCGAACGCTGCGCGGTCGCGCCGAGCGTCCGCTCGCTTTTCCCACGAACCTGCCTGGCAGCGAGCCTGTATCAAGGGCATCGCTTCCGCGTCTGCGCCAAGTCTTCGCCTTCAATGTCGTGGCTGCCTGTTCTGCGCGCGCACTGGCGGGCGGCGGCTAGGCTTTTGCGATGCCTTCAATGACATCGTTTTCCACGCGCGGCCGGCCTTAAAAGTTGACCGGCATAGTTCATGCCATCGCCTACACCTCCACACCCACCTCCACCGCCGCGCGCCTCCGCATCACCATAGGGAAGAAGAATAACGACTTTGAGGCGTCCGGTAGAGGCACCAAGAAGGGGGAGCGGATGCAGAGGGTGCCGCTGCCCGTCGACGTGGGGAGGCTGATGCACGGGAGCTAGACGTCGTGCGATGCCTGGTCGGGCGTGCAATTGCCTGGCGGCTGGCGGCTCAGCTACCGCCGGGTGCCCGTCCTTCCCGTGCCTACGCGCGAGCCAGATAGGAGCGCCGAGATCCGGCGAAGGAGGCGGTACCTGCCACCGACCTCCGTGCCGATCCGGCGTACGCCATCGACTCCGACAGCTGGCGCACATATCTCGTGTCCGAGAGGGATCGGAGGAGGAGGGCGGGCTTCATGGGAGACAGGGACTTTCCCTTCGACCGTCCACCGCCGCCTCGTCTTCGAAGACAGCAGGCGCCGACGACGACTACATTGAGGCGCTGGCGTACCACAACAACGAGGTCAAGGACGATAGCGACGACTATGTTGCGGTCGTCTTCCAGGAATGGCAGCTGGCCATGGCGGAGGGCCGCAAGTTTGAGTACCCGGACAACATGACGGACGACGAGATCGCGAAGCTCGGCGTCCTCGTCTCTGAGAACGATCGACCTGTGCAGCCATCGCTGCCCCGGTACGCCACCGGCTTCATGCCGCCGGGCCTGTCAAAGGATGAAGCCCTACGAGTGGCGCTACAGGACTCGGCCATGCGACAACCGCCACCGTACAACCCGTGGGCTCCTCAACCGCCGCCACAACCATGGGCTCCTCCGCCACAGCCAGAGCCCTGGGCGCCTCCACCTTCGCCATAGCCACAGCCCTGGGTGCCTCCACCTCCAGCACCACCGGCGCGCCCGGCGTACGTTCCACCGGTTCCGAACTGGCCGTGGGTGGTTTCGGAGCTCGTCGTGATCGACATCGACGAGGAGAACCAGTAGGCGCATGCGGTCTTAGTTTTTTTTTTCTTTTCTTTTACCATGTAAATTATGTTTTCATGTTATAAAAAATGGAAATTCGAGCAAAAAATGCGTCGTGCCGCTGGAGCCCCGACGCAAATGGACGCGCGATCAATTTTGACTATTTTGGCCGACGCAAATGAACATGCGTGAATATTTTCGGACGCTGAAATACATCGCCGTGTTGGAGATGTTGTGGGACAGAGAGATACAGAGGAACAAAATCCTGTAAAGTTGTGCCTCTGTCCTGTACTGTTGGTACATGTTTGGCAATCGTTACCTTTCCAGTTGTGCTGGTTCACGTTCGCATTTATTAGCACGCGTCTATCTGAACCGTACTTGCGTATCAATACGCTATCCTCTCATTTACCTGCAATTTCTGTGCGTCTTCAAACCAAAAATTGCCCTGCCATGCATGGATGTCCGGATGACGTGATTGGTCCAGCAAAGCGGGAGCACCTGCACCCCGGTGCCAAAACTGCATCCCCCTCTCCCCTCTTTAATTAGTTTACCTCCAATGATCTAAGTGCTTGTAAAAAACAAGGAGAACATATGCTCAATATTATTGTGTTTGATTTCCGTGTGATGAGAGAGAAGCAATTAAAGTGCATTGGGAATATAGGAGTACACTCTTTTGTGGACAAAGTTTAGGGCTAGATGTCCACTTATTTGTGGACACAGGGAGTAGGTTGTTGGCGAGGCTTGCCAATAAATCTGTGTATAGGACAGATGGCACATGTTTGTGTGGAACAGGTACAGGATGTAGTATGTGAACTGGTACATCATGTGCCGATCAACAATTTGTAAAAAATGATGGACATAAATGGCTATGTTTATTTAGATTAAAACGCTGCCCTTAGGGTATCTCCAGCAGGGCGACGCATTTCAGATAACAAAATAGACGTGAAACGTCTATTTGCGTCGGGTTGAATGGTCAGGTCCGTTTGGGTCTAGGGGTATCCCAGCGGGCCGATACATAATTTTTCCCCCATTGATAAACACATAATTGTTTGATTCAAGAACCCCATTTTTACTCAGACTGCTTGGTATTAACCTCAGCGGCAAGATCACAGACAGTTTTTCATGCTCCAGGACATTGGGAAAATAGACCACTACTTGCAGCGATCCAGGCTTCTCCCTCCTTCCATTGTAACAGGATTACTCACATCGACAGGAGCAACAACGTGAAAGCTGATCACCAAGCACGTCTAGATTTAAGAATTCATAGCAGATCCTTAGCCGTACGTTGCTTAAGTTCAGAAGCAGGTCAATGTCCAGGAAAGGACATACTCTGTATCTAGCGTGACACCTTTCACACTGCTATCTGTAAAATGCATCTAAGTTGAATAAATTTTTATGTTCAAAAAAAAGATAATAATAAAAATACATAAAAAGACATAAAAATGGCCAGCAAGGCTACCCAAAACCTAGCCGTGGGCTACTCCTCGTCGTCGCTGACAAGGTCGATAAACTCCAACGTCCGCCATGGAAGCTGGTACGCCAGCGGTGAAGGAGGGGAAGGGCAGCATGTAGCAACTACGGACAGGCTATCGGCGGCGCAGGAGGCTGTGGTGAAGGTGGCCATGGATCCCAGGCCGTTGAAGGAGCAGGAGTCGGCGACCTCCCCTCCGCGAGCGCCAACTGGCGAAGCTGGATGGCGAGCCCGTCCCCACATAGAGAGCTCGTTGAGCCCGTCGAGCTCGCTAGTGGCCAATGCCATGGCAATGGCCTCCTCCTCGCTAATGTCCGGCGGCTGGGTCTCCGGATCCCATGACGGCCCGCCATCGTCAAGGTCATTGTCTCCTCCTTGGACATGGCCATCCGACGAGGTCTCGCACTCGGCCTCGGCGGCGTCTTCGTCGTCGTCGTTGTCGTTCTCGTCTTCCTCCGCGGTGATCTCGCGGTCGAAGTAGTCGAGGTCGCCGAGGTATCCCGCTCGGCAGCGTGCGTCGAACTCCCACATCCCGAACAAGATACAGTTGTAGGAGTTGAGCGCGTACGTCGGATCTTCTCGGAGATCGGCCGGCAAGACGGCTCGGCGGCGGGCGCACCTCGTCACAGTGCTCTCGGCCCTCGCGTGGCACGGGGGGATCGTCACGCGCCTGGAGTTGAGGTACCAGCCTCCTCCAAGCAGGTTAGCGCCCGACCATGGCACCGGCCGGGTTTCCTCCCAGAGGCAGCGCGCGAACTCATTGCGGACGTACTATCCGACCCGCGGCTTCTTGCCGGACCGCGGGCCGCTACCTCGTGGTCGTTCTTGGTTTTGCGGAACGGCCAAGATTTATTTCCCATGGCGTCCGTCGGGTGGATACGACATACTCTAGCAATGGTGTGGTCGAGACAATGGGCGCCGCCAGCGGACCTTTAAAAGGCTCAGACGTCATCTCGCCTTCAATGTCCTGCGACACCGCCCATCAGCGCACGCGCACGGAAGTGAGGCGCACCATTATGCGGCCCTAAAAAGCTGCAGCGTGCCACCCGTAAGTTATGTCGCGCTGAAGACGAAGCATCTGTGCCGCTGTTAGGCGATCCCGTGTGAGAAGCGTGCGGACGACGCAAACGTTCCGCATATTTGGCCTGATCGGAATTGGACTTGTGCATACAAACTTGGTGGTTGGCGTGTCCAGACTACCTATTACCCATTGTCTTTATACAGAATTATACGAACCACTATTTGACGTCAGCTAAAGAAACGGAAGGCTTGATTATGATTGGATAAAAAGAGCACCCAAGCTCGCGCTCACTTCCGAGTTTTCGCTCTGCCTCGACCTGACTTGAAATATATACTTCCACCAAATTCACATAGAAAGGCAACACGTTTTCTCCTTGGGTATGTCTTCTTTACCATCCTGCACAAAGTCACGGTATTGATTACCATGCAACCCATCTGCATACAACGGTGTCATCTTCTTTACAACCAACAGAACAGCGTTCTCGAGTTTGCTTTAAAACAAACGCTGAGCTACATCCGGGGGATGTGCATCTGTCGGTAAGGCGAGCTATCTGAAGATCTATTATCTGCTGGCGGAGACACTTGCTGTGGTTGCGAGCTTCCAATGCCAATCCATTGCCCGAATAGCCTCCTCGAGGCAGCTGCAGCGACAGCGGCAGGTTCCAGTGTGCCGTGGGGTTGTTGTGAGGAGCCCCACCAGCTTGCCTCGGAACCTACAGGAATCAGCGGATAAGGAGCGAAACGGTCCCTCTCCCAGGCATACAACTGGTTTCCTCCCGAATCCTCCGGCTCCACCGAAGCAGGGCCTGACGGAGCCGGTGGGAACATGGAAAAGGAAGTGCTATCCACAAGAGGCGGCACACCAGGTCCAGCAGCTCCCAGTGGTCGCATACCCCCTGAGAGCTGTGACCCAGCGTATAGGCTGGAAGAACTTTGCTGGTATTGTTCACTCAGGTTACCATGTGCTCTCATGAACTGTGGCACCATCGGAGGAGCATTTGGGATTCTAGATCTTGATCCGGATCTGCGATACCATGCAAGGGTTGGAGCCATTAAGATATGCAGTAAAACAAAGCAGTTACGAACCAATAACCACGCAAAACTTGTGCTCAGCTACTTACATGAAAAGATGATGCAGCGAGGGATCCTGTATTATATGATCCACCTAAGCTAATCAGACATATGATCTATCTAAATTACTACTGAAAGAAAATCGCCTCATTCTTCTAGGTTACTACCAATCAGTACTTAAATTTCTGCATTATCTATCACTAACAGATCTGAAGTGCTCCAAATGCCATCGGTCGAACCGTAGTATAGCTAGGACATCAGAAAGGATCAAAGGTTATGTGGAACTTTACGCATGATATTATGATTGAATTTCTGAATACTTTGAATTGCTTCTACCGATATCATGTGCCCACAGATATATTAACTTGTGACTTTCTGAAGGAAGTGCAGTTAACTCACAACATGGAAGGAATGAAACATCACTCACCCATTTCCATAAACTGAGGGGAGAGACCCTCGCTGCTGGCTATCGCGATCAAGCCCCCCAACCCTCATGGCTCCCACAGGGACGCCTGGCTGCTCTGTTACACCGTTATTGCTGTTAGGCTGAGAATAGGAGAGGGGTATGTGCGCCCAGTGATTATGCTCGAAATCAATGGGATGTAATGTCTGCATTGGCCGGCCATCTGCTACCCCAGCTAGGGAGCTCCAGTGATCATGATATGTGGCACCTTCCATTGTTCTCTCGGTAACATGGGGGCTTGACGATGATGAAGGTGATGGAAGAGGCTGAAAGTAAGCGACATATGGGCCTGGATGAGTCGCACCAGGTGCTGACACAGGCAAGTGCTCAGAGGTAAAGTTTTGCCCCATGAAATCATGAACTGCATTGGCAACATTCAATAACATTCAATATTCAACATATCTAATGGGAGGTCTATGAAAGTCTAGTGATTGTCTCGTATTTAAATACGAACTTACAAGTAATAGCTGGTGACGACTCCACATCACTGCTACAAGAGGGAAAATAACATGAATAAACAACAAACTAACCAATAGCAATTTAAGCAACGAAGACCCTCAAACATAAGGTGGTGAATCTAAAGCAAGAGAAACCATCGGTAGCAGTGCAATGCATGGAAGTTTCTGCTTCTAAGACTAGTGAGTTCCAATAGCAGGAAGACTGCTTAATGACATACTCCATCCGTTCTCTTTTAGTCTACATTCTAGGAAAAATCAGACAAATTAGTAGTGCATTTATTAGTACTACTTAGATTGGTAAACATCCAATCCAAGCTACATTGGAAATAGTGACATCCAATAGATAAAGGAGGAACACTTCATTTTCCGTATTCTTGTTGACTAAAAGCTAGAATGTAGAGTATTTCAGAACAAATTTTAGTCCTAGAATGCAGAGTATTTCAGAACGGAGGGAGTATTATGCACACACAAAATTAATGTCAAGCAGGTGTATATTTGGAGATTTGACTACAGCAATCAGTAGAAATTTGAGGGGCTGAGGGGCATACTCAAATAAGGATGGAAGCTGCGCCAAGCGGCCAACAGGACACCATTGGAAGCGGTATGGCTGCATACACGGTCCAAACGTATCATCTTAGTAAAAACAGAGCATCAACTAATGCAAGCAACTACCTCAGGAAAACAGTGTGACACTAAATGGTACGAAGTTTAAAATGTAATGTAAGATACCTCTCATCTTGGTTACTGAAATTTGCTATAGTTTTGGGGGACCTGACACTGACAGTATTTTTTTAATAAAAATGGTCTCTCATATGATTTATACTAGTTATGTTTCCAGTCACAAAAAAGGCAGAAAAAAAAAAAGCAAGTACTTCTTTTGTATCCAAATGAAGAACTGAGCTACTGAAGTAGCCAGTCATGGTCAAGCATAATTTTACTGCAATAAATTCGGCTTTCATAATACCTTAATAGAATTCCATGTAATGATCAATGAACTTTTACAATAGAGCATGCAGGACACCGCATATCGATAAGTATACACATGACAAGGGAAAACTTTAACGAGTGAGGTGAATAGGTGATAGAGCTGAAAAAGAAGCAAATGGATTGGCGCATTATAAGGTAATAGCAAGACCAATAACTAAGAAAGTTGAACTCCCTTACCAGAAAGATACCCCTTCCCATTTCTGAATAACCAACATCAGGAAAGTCTTCACCATGTTCATCAATGTTTGGATCTTGTGATGGATGGGAACCATTTGCATAGAACCAATTCCCTTTCTCAATTTTGCGACAATTAGGACATTGCATAACTCCCTTGGCATTAAATGCTGAACCAATGCAGTCTGGTTATGAAATGGATATCCATCATTAATATCAATAAAATGCCACACACGCACAATGCCACTCAATAAACTAAGCATGTTCAACTATAACAGCATAATGGACTCAGTAGGATACTGTTATGCAGGGGTATCGCCTACACGTGTGGGCCTAGGTTGCCGGCTGAGTCAATTCAATCAGGTGGCGCCTGATGGATCAGATTTCTAGTATACTGCAAAGCAATTATGGGTCATGATAGTAAAGTGTTAATCATATTCATTATATAGTCCTACTATAATGAGCAGCACTGACCAAGGCGCCTAAGTGGCAACCTGTTGGTCTGAAAGCTCCCCCTGACATGGAATAGCCTCGACGAGTCGATGCTTTTCCAGACACTATAATAGCACAGGATTTCACACCTCACACACGGGAATATTCCTTAAGTGCATCTTCTGCACAAGTTCAGTACAGATGAATGGTGCAAAGCTATAAAGTACATACCAAGTCTATTACAGTCAGCTGTTCTCGCTAACTGATGGCAGTACAAATATTGTGCTATATTTTAGTAACTAATTCCCTCTCGTGAGTCTTAAGTACCATAAAATTGGTAGAGCAAACAAACGAACTTCGTGTCCTATAGGGATAAATTGCCATTGACGTGCTTCATACATTGATATGCTCAGTGAGAGGCACTGTAGATATGCCCCTGACCGTAGATAACGTTCTTCATTATCTACTTACTCACCAATAGATAGGCACGTAGCTTTTAATGACAATGATACCAAACCGAGATTTACAGAACAACATCTTGTTAATTGTGCATAAACTAGTACACTACATAATAACAAGTTTTTCAGTAATTGAATACTATCGGAGCTTAGTAGCTTACAATCAGGAAGAACATTTTTTTGTAAATGCATAATTAATTTAGTAATGACAGTATAAGCACGAAGAACTACTAGAACAACGGCAGGTGAACATAACAAAATTATCCCAAAGAGATATATTGCATTGACTCGAGATCTCAATGGGCAAGCATACATCTATAGGACTTGCATGGTATCACCATAGTGCACTTATGTTCATATTTACCAAATTCTAGCGTGAATATGATTCCACAAACTCCCCAAATATAAGTCCACCAAAAACCCAAAAGAAAACAGAGACCCTGCAAAGTTATGAATCCCAACATTAGCCCAAAATTGACCCTAAACTATAACAAGCTTTTCATATGGCAGACAAAGGTAAAGATACCACCAGCTGACAACTTGTGTGTTTTCTTGCAAAATAGCCTCTAAATCACTCAATTCGGCAGCAGAGGATGCAATATTTCTCATTGCGTTCTATTTTTAAGAAGCCATGGAAAAATATATTTCCACATGGATTGAGAAAAAGAATGGGCCAAATTGCATTGTCCCGGGTTACACAATGAAATCCCTACCTTTTCGAAGTTACAGTGTACTGTAAATGCACAACTTATCCTATGTCCATGTATATTCCATACATGCTCACAAGTCGGCACTAAAATCAAACTCGCGATCCATGAAAGCCTTATCATTATCCTGTAAATATGGTCACAATTAACACGAGCGTACCCAGATCATTTGCCCAGACCTAACCCATTTCTAAAGTTTCTACTTTTGCAATTATAGCCCTATTGATAGAACACTAAATTGCCCGTTCCAAGGATTCAGGACCACAACCTTCATCCACTAAATCCTACTACTTTCCAATGAAACAGGGAAGCATTAAGACCAAGTGAGATATCTCCAGAGACTAGAGGCAACAAGACACTCACCGAGGTGGAACTCGTGGCCGCACTGCAGCTTCGCTGTGGACCTTTCCTCGCCCCCGGTGATCACCGCGTCTAGGCAGATCGAGCACGACACCACAGCCGCGGGCCTCTCCCCCTCCTCGGCGGCACCATCGCCACCCTCCCCATCCCCGCCTGGTACAGACCCGTCTGCCTCGCCTGCCGTTTCCTCCTCTTCCTCGGCGCCCATCGCGGCGCTTGCCGCGTTCCCCACCACTGCTCGGACGGATCCCACCCAAAGAGATACCAAAACGGTCGCCGCGGCAACGTCGACGTGGTTACGACTGCAGAGTAGATCGGTCGCTGGAAGCTCCGATCTCGCGCCTGCTCCTGGGGCTCGTCTCGTTACCACCAACGGCGAGGAAGGAGCTCCTCGTGGTGTGTCTCGCTAGCTGTTTCGCCGTTCGCGTCCACCAGAAATAAGAGGGGGCCAACAGGGAAAACAATGGGGAATAACTGGAGAGCTGCAATTTTCTACAGATAACATTAAAAAATTTACATTTCTATGTAAAAGGAGGTGTGAACCAAGGCATAGCCTGGTGGCTAGCTCCCAGCCCGCCCGAGTTCGAGTGTCGGTATTCGCATTCTCAGTGTTGTGCACACAATTACCGTGCACACAATTACCGCTATCTTTTTTTTTTGAGAGCACCCGAAAAGCGTGCCTTATCTTTATAGAAGAAGAAGCATAACAAGTACAAGAGAGCACTCCAGTGCTAAGACACACGCACACACTCCTCGCTCCGCCTAGGCCTACTCTCTCGCTAGACTTAGCCTCCCTCCTCTCTTCGCTCTCTCCCAAAGAAGAAACGCCTCTCTAATCTCCGCTAACATTTGGTCTATCGTTTTCTGCTCCCTCACATTCCCAAAAGCTCCAGCGTTCCTTTGCTTCCAGAGCGTCCATGCTGTGCTAATGACCATCGAGTCGAAACGCTTCCTGTCGATCCTCCGCACTCGTTTGCGGGCCTCCGTCCACCAACGCTGCAAATTCCCTGTGTACCCTGGATCCGCTATCCGAAGGTTCGCGCTTCGTAAGACCTTGCACCACACCTGTCTTGCATAGGGGCAATTGACTAGGATATGATCGACGTTGTCCTCCTCCTGCAAACAGGTATAGCACGCGTCCGGGTGCTCCTGGAGCCCATGTCTTGCCCTCCTGTCTGAAGTCCAAAGCCTATACTTCAGAGCCAGCCAAGCAAACATCTTGCACTTCATGGGAGAGAAGGATCCCCACACCGGCTCGCTCATACTCCACCGGATACTCCCAAGACAGAGCATCTTATATGTGCCCTTCGCCGTATACACTCCCGACTCCACCCCTTTCCAAGAGATGCGGTCTGGCCTCGTGTCATCCCTCTCCACCGTCTCCACGGCCTCCCATAGGGTTAGACATTGCCTCCAAAGCTCAGCAGTCATCTCCCCCTGTATGTCATCGATCCACCCATCCTCATGTAGCGCTTCCGCCACTAGGCGGGTGTTCTTCCTCCTGGTGGGCACCAAGGCAAAAACCTCCGGCGCCAGCTCCTCCGCTGTGAACCCACTAATCCATCTGTCCCTCCAAAAACAGGTCAAACGTCTGTCTCCCACTGTGAATTTTGCGAGGCTCTGGAACACTCCTGCTGCTTCTGGATCATTCGGCCCAGGTAACCCTTGCCATGGCCTCTCCGGGTCTGTGCGTTTAAGCCAAAACCACCGCACTCTAAGGGCAAGGCCCTGCAATCTGAGGTCCTTGACCCCCAGACCACCAAACCTCTTTGGCTTACAAATGCTCCTCCAAGCAACCAAACACTGACCACCCTGTACTTCATCCTTGCCCGCCCAAAAGAACGCCCTCATCCATTTGTTTATCTCCTCCAACATCCAAACTGGAGCCTCCGCGACCACCATTTGGTGCACCGCTCTTGCCGCCACTACTGAATTAATCAGAACAAGCCTCCCCTCTCTCCTCACCACCCCCCTCTGCCAGGTTGGTACGCTCTTGGTGATCTGATCTAGCATCGGCTGCCACTCTGCCTTGGTGAGAGGTCGGAGTGCAAGCTGAAGCCCCAAGTATCGTATCGGGAAGGCTGCCAGCTCACATCCCAGGATCCTAGCCGTCCTCTCCTCCTCCTCTCTAGCGCCACGAATCAGAGTGGCGGTAGTTTTTCGAAAGTTCACATGCAGACCTGAAGCTTCTCCAAACAGACTCAAGATGTGTTTCACAGCCCACAACTCCCTGCACTCCGGCCCGAGGAAGAGGACCACATCATCCGCGTATACGGAGATCCTCTGTATGGGAGAGATGGAGGCCAGGTCCCCAAATAAGCCTGCCTCCACGGCCTTAGTGACCATCACGGTCAAGGCCTCCATGGCCGCCACAAAAGGCATGGGTGATGTGGGGTCGCCCTGTCTCAAGCCCCTAGCATGATATATGCGGTCGCCTGGCACTCCATTTACCATCACTCTTGTGTTGGCCGTATATAGTAACATCGCCACCCACTTCAAGTACATCTCTCCAAAACCCATTCTCCTCAACATCTCAAAGAGGAAACTCCAAGAGATGGAATCAAAAGCTCGTGCAATTTCAAGTTTTAGGAGCACTCCGGTTTGCCTCCTCATGTTAATCTTCCTGGCCACTTGCCTAACGAGCACAAAGTTATCATGCAAACTCCGACACTTGATGAAAGCCGATTGGTTCATGCTCACAATCTCTCCCAGCCTAGGGCGGAGCCTATTCGCGATGATCTTCGAGAAAAGCTTCGCAAAGCTGTGCACAAGGCTAATGGGTCTATAATCCTTAATCTCTAAGGCATCCGGTTTCTTGGGGATCAAAGTGATCAGCGCTCGGTTAAGCCTGGCGAAGCCTCTCCCATCTCCCACTCCAAGCTTCATCAGGCCTGCTAGAATATCATGTTTTATAACTGGCCATGCCCTTTGGTAGATGGCTCCGGTGAAACCATCCGGCCCCGGCGCCCGATCGCTAGGCATCTCACGTATCGTGTTCCAGACCTCCTCCTCGGTGAACATGGAATCTAGCTCACTCAGATCCACGACAGGGATGTTTAGAGTCTCCAGATTGATAGTGTGCTCTCTAAGATGGATGCTCCCAATCAGCTCCTCATAGGCCTCTGTGAACACTTCATTCTTTCGCTCTTGCGCTGTTACCATCTCGTCCTCTACCCTCACGGCCACAATGAAGTTCTTGGTTCTCCTACCATTCGCCACTGCGTGGAAGAGTTTGGTGTTTGCGTCCCCCTCTTGGAGCCATCTTATCCTCGACCTCTGCCTAGCAATAGTGCGCTCAAGGGACGCCATCCCCAGCACTGCATGCTTTAGCGTACTCCTGAACCACCTCTCCGCCGGCGATAAATTCCTCGACTCTTGCGCCACATCCAATCTTAAAATCAGGATGTTAGCCATGGCCATCTTGATCTTAATGTTTCCTATTTTCCTCTCACTCCAAGCCTGGAAATACTCCGCTGCGTTACGGAACAGAGCGTCCAACCGTATGAAAGGATCTACAATGCCAGGGTCGCATACCCAAGCCTCCTCCAGAGCCTCATCAAAACCCTCAAGGCTCAACCAGAAAGCCTCAAACTTGAACCTCCTCTTTGGCTTAAAAGCCGCACTCAAAGAAAGGTGGATCGGGGCGTGATCCGAGACCGATGAGGACATCGCCTGCAAGAAGGCGTCCGGGTGCAAAAGGTCCCAATCCACCGAAACTATGGCCCGGTCAATGCGCGTAAGAGTTGGCACCTCTCTCTCGCTACTCCAAGTGAATCTCCTGCCGTGGAGGTAGAGGTCCTTGATCTCATGCTCCTGTACAAAGTGTCTAAATCTCGACATCATTGACCTGTCTAGCCGATTATTGCTTTTCTCCTCCGCATACATGATCATATTGAAGTCTCTAAGCAACAACCATGGCCCCGGACATAAGCTCCTCCTTTCACCAAGTTCACGAAGGAAGTTAACCTTTTCCTCTTGCGTTTGTGGCCCATAGACGGTGGTGATCCACCATCTATTATTATCTCTAGGAATCACTTCCCCAGTGATCGCATAGGTATCGAAACTCGCTCGCTCAATGTCCACAATGGACTTATTCCAAGTAAGAAGGATCCCTCCTCTTGTCTCCACCGTAGGCACATACAAATAACCATCAAACGATGGTCCCAAACATTGCATAACCAAAAAGTCATCGATTACATTCAGTTTGGTCTCCTGGAGGCAAACTATACTAACTCTAAGACTAGCTATGAACTCACGAACCACATCTCTTTTTGCTGGGTCGTTCAGACCACGAACGTTCCAGCACAGAATCTCGAACAGACAATCCATGGAAAACTAGCTACACTCCTCCAACCTCTACACACTACTGCACCGGCAGCACCCTCATGCAGTGCGACTCCCTCTCGAAGCTCGCGGGCAACTCCTTGCCAAAAATGGCCGCTAGGACTCGAAGATGTGCCTCCCGTATCGGCGAGTCAAAGAACTCCTTGAAGCGCCGAAGATCATCATCACTAACAGAGAGGTTCTCTGGGCAGAAACCCAAAGCCTTGAGCAAAGAACTCTCCGCCGTCGAGGCCATCTTGACTTGCGTGCCCGCCTTCGCAGCTACCGACCTTCTCGTCACCCTCTTCGGCGTGAAGGGCTCCGCATCCACCCTCAGACCAGTGGTCCTCTCGAACTCGCTCAACAACGGAGCTTCACTCGTGCCAGCTCCAGCCCCTTGATACGTCTCCGACGTATCGATAATTTCTTATGTTCGATGCCACATTATTGATGATATCTACATGTTTTATGCATACTTTATGTCATATTTATGCATTTTCCGGCACTAACATATTAACGAGATGCCGAAGAGCCAGTTGTTGTTTTCTGCTGTTTTTGGTTTCAGAAATCCTAGTAAGGAAATATTCTCGGAATTGGACGAAATCAACGCCCATGGGCCTATTTTCACACGAAGCTTCCAGAAGACCGAAGGGAAGACGAAGTGGGGCCACGGGGCGCCGCCACACTAGGGCGGCGCGGCCCGGGGGGCCCCGCGCGGCCCTAGCGTGTGGGGCCCCCGTGACGCCTCCTGACCTGCCCTTCCGCCTACATATAGTCTTCGTCGCGAAACCCCCAGTACCGAGAGCCACGATACGGAAAACCTTCCAGAGACGCCGCCGCCAATCCCATCTCGGGGGATTCAGGAGATCGCCTCCGGCACCCTGCCGGAGAGGGGAATCATCTCCCGGAGGACTCTTCACCGCCATGGTCGCCTCCGGAGTGATGAGTGAGTAGTTCACCCCTGGACTATGGGTCCATAGCAGTAGCTAGATGGTTGTCTTCTCCTCATTATGCTTCATTGTCGGGTCTTGTGAGCTGCCTAACATGATCAAGATCATCTATTTGTAATGCTATATGTTGTGTTTGTTGGGATCCGATGGATAGAGAATACTATGTTATGTTGATTATCAATCTATTACCTATGTGTTGTTTATGATCTTGCATGCTCTCCGTTATTAGTAGAGGCTCTGGCCAAGTTTTTACTCTTAACTCCAAGAGGGAGTATTTATGCTCGATAGTGGGTTCATGCCTCCATTAAATGGGACGATGTGAGAAAGTTCTAAGGTTGTGGATGTACTGTTGCCACTAGGGATAAAACATTGATGCTATGTCCGAGGATGTAGTTATTGATTACATTACGCACCATACTTAATGCAATTGTCTGTTGTTTTCAACTTAATACTGGAAGGGGTTCGGATGATAACCTGAAGGTGGACTTTTTAGGCATAGATGCATGCTGGATAGCGGTCTATGTACTTTGTCGTAATGCCCAATTAAATCTCACTATACTCATCATATCATGTATGTGCATTGTCATGCCCTCTCTATTTGTCAATTGCCCAACTGTAATTTGTTCACCCAACATGCTATTTATCTTATGGGAGAGACACCTCTAGTGAACTGTGGACTCCGGTCCATTCTTTTACATCGAATACAATCTACTGCAATACTTGTTCTACTGTTTTCTGCAAACAATCATCATCCACACTATACATCTAATCCTTTGTTACAGCAAGCCGGTGAGATTGACAACCTCGCTGTTTCGTTGGGGCAAAGTACTTTGGTTGTGTTATGCAGGTTCCACGTTGGCGCCGGAATCCCTGGTGTTGCGCCGCACTACATCTCGCCGCCATCAACCTTCAACGTGCTTCTTGGCTCCTACTGGTTCGATAAACCTTGGTTTCTTACTGAGGGAAAACTTACTGCTGTACGCATCACACCTTCCTCTTGGGGTTCCCAACGGACGCGTGTTGAACAGAAAAGACATACGTCAACCACGCGCAGCAAGAAGATTTTCTAGCGCCGTTGCCGGGGAGATCAAGACACGCTGCAAGGGGAGTCTCCACAATCCAATCTCTTTACTTTGTTTTTGTCTTGCTTTGTTGTATTTACTACTTTGTTTGCTGCACTAAATCAAAATACAAAAAAATTAGTTGCTAATTTTACTTTATTTACTGTCTTGTTTGCAATCTCCATATTAAAAACACAAAAAATTAGTTACTTGCATTTACTTTATCTAGTTTGCTTTATTTACTGTTGCTAAAATGGGTACTCCTGAAAATACTAAGTTGTGTGACTTCACAACCACAAATAATAATGATTTCTTATGCACACCTATTGCTCCACCTGCTACTACAGCAGAATTCTTTGAAATTAAACCTGCTTTACTGAATCTTGTTATGCGAGAGCAATTTTCTGGTGTTAGTTCTGATGATGCTGCTGCCCATCTCAATAATTTTGTTGAACTTTGTGAAATGCAAAAGTATAAGGATGTAGATGGTGACATTATAAAATTAAAATTGTTTCCTTTCTCATTAAGAGGAAGAGCTAAAGATTGGCTGCTATCTCTGCCTAAGAATAGTATTGATTCATGGACTAAATGCAAGGATGCTTTTATTGGTAGATATTATCCCCCTGCTAAAATTATATCTTTGAGGAGTAGCATAATGAATTTTAAACAATTGGATAATGAGCATGTTGCAGAAGCTTGGGAAAGAATGAAATCTTTGGTTAAAAATTGCCCAACCCATGGACTGGCTACTTGGATGATCATCCAAACCTTTTATGCAGGACTGAATTTTTCTTTGCGGAACCTATTGGATTCAGCTGCTGGAGGTACCTTTATGTCCATCACTCTTGGTGAAGCAACAAAGCTTCTTGATAATATGATGATTAATTACTCTGAATGGCACACGGAAAGAGCTCCACAAGGTAAGAAGGTAAATTCTGTCGAAGAAACCTCTTCCTTGAGTGATAAGATTGATGCTATTATGTCTATGCTTGTGAATGGTAGGACTAATGTTGATCCTAATAATGTTCCATTATCTTCATTGGTTGCTCAAGAAGAACATGTTGATGTAAACTACATTAAAAATAACAATTTCAACAACAATGCTTACCGGAACAATTCTAATAACAACTATAGGCCATATCCTTATAATAATGGCAACGGCTATGGTAATTCTGTAGGATAACGTTGCATAGAAAACAAAAATTTTCCTACCGCGAACACGCAATCCAAGCCAAGATGCAATCTAGAAGACGGTAGCAACGAGGGGGTATCGAGTCTCACCCTTGAAGAGATTCCAAAGCCTACAAGATGAGGCTCTTGTTGCTGCGGTAGACGATCACTTGCCGCTTGCAAAAGCGCGTAGAAGATCTTGATCACGATCGGTTCCAGCGCCACGAACGGGCAGCACCTCCGTACTCGGTCACACGTTCGGTTGTTGATGAAGACGACGTCCACCTCCCCGTTCCAGCGGGCAGCGGAAGTAGTAGCTCCTCTTGAATCCGACAGCACGACGGCGTGGTGTCGGTGGCGGTGTAGAAGTCCGGCGGAGCTTCGCTAAGCTACGCGGGAAATATGAAGTGGAGGAGCAAAGCTAGGGTTTGGGAGGGGGTGGCCGGCCACTCAAGGGGGGCGGCCAAGCTATGGTCTTGGGGTGGCCGGCCCCCTCCCTTGGCCCCTCATTATATAGGTGGATCCCAAGTGTTGGTGTCCAAGTCTTCGAATAAGACCCGAAACCAAAACCTTCCATAGGAGGGGGGAAACCTAGCCCAACTAGGACTCCCACCCAAAGGTGGGATTCCCACCTCCCATGTGGGGGGTGGCCGGCCCCCTATGGTGGAGTCCACTTGGGACTCCACCCCCACTAGGGCTGGCCGGCCATGGAGGTGGAGTCCCTTGTGGACTCCACCTTCCTTGGTGGTTTCTTCCGGACTTTTCTAGAACCTTCTAGAACCTTCCATAGAACCTTCCGCGACATTTTATTTCACATAAAATGACATCCTATATATGAATCTTATTCTCCGGACCATTCCGGAACTCCTCGTGATGTCCGGGATCTCATCCGGGACTCCGAACAAATATTCGAACTCCATTCCATAATTCAAGTGCTACCATTTCAACATCCAACTTTAAGTGTGTCACCCTACGGTTCGAGAACTATGTGGACATGGTTGAGTACTCACTCCGACCAATAACCAATAGCGGGATATGGAGATCCATAATGGCTCCCACATATTCAACGATGACTTTAGTGATCGAATGAACCATTCACATAAATTACCAATTCCCTTTGTCTCGCGATATTTTACTTGTCCGAGGTTTGATCTTCGGTATCACTCTATACCTTGTTCAACCTCGTCTCCTGACAAGTACTCTTTACTCGTACCGTGGTATGTGGTCTCTTATGAACTCATTCATATGCTTGCAAGACATTAGACGACATTCCACCGAGAGGGCCCAGTATATCTATCCGTCATCGGGATGGACAAATCCCACTTTGTTGATCCATATGCCTCAACTCATACTTTAGGATACTTAATCCCACCTTTATAGCCACCCATTTACGCGGTGGTGTTTGGTGTAATCAAAGTACCTTTCCGGTATAAGTGATTTACATGATCTCATGGTCATAAGGACTAGGTAACTATGTATCGAAAGCTTATAGCAAATAACTTAATGACGAGATCTTATGCTACGCTTAATTGGGTGTGTCCATTACATCATTCACACAATGACATAACCTTGTTATTAATAACATCCAATGTTCATGATTATGAAACTAATCATCCATTAATCAACAAGCTAGTTTAAGAGGCATACTAGGGACTTCTTGTTTGTCTACATATCACACATGTACTAATGTTTCGGTTAATACAATTCTAGCATGATATATAAACATTTATCATAAACATAAAGATATAAATAATAACCACTTTATTATTGCCTCTAGGGCATATCTCCTTGATCTCCCACTTGCACTAGAGTCAATAATCTAGATTACATTGTAATATACCTAACACCCATGGCATTTTGGTGTTGGTCATGCTTTGCCCTAGGGAGAGCTTTAGTCAACGGATCTGCTACATTCGGATCGGTGTGTACTTTGCAAATCTTTACTTCTCCATCTTCGATGTACTCGCGAATCGAGTGGTAACGCAGCTTGATATGCTTCAGCCTCTTGTGTGACCTTGGCTCTTGTGCATTGGCGATGGCACCCATGTTATCACGGTAAATGATTAATGGGTCCAATGCACTAGGAACCACACCGAGCTCTACAATGAACCTCTTCATCCATACCGCTTCGATGAAGCCTCTGAAGCCGCTATGTACTGCGATTCTGTTGAAGACTTCGCCACCGTGCACTTTGCTTCGAGCTTGCCCAGCTTCTGCAGCACCATTCAATATAAACACGTACCCAGATTGTGACTTAGAGTCATCGGGATCGGTGTTCCAACTTGCATCGGTGTAACTTGTTACAACGAGCTCTTGGTCACCTCCATAACAAAGAAACATATCCTTAGTTCTTTTCAAGTACTTCGGGATATTCTTGACCGCTGTCCGATGTTCCATTCTGGATCACTTTGATATCTGCTAGTCAAACTAACGGCATGTGCTATATCCGGTCTTGTACATAGCATGGCATACATGATAGATCCTACTGCCGAGGCATAGGGGATGTTACTCATCCTTTCTCTTTCTTCTGTAGTAGCCGGTCCTTGAGTTTTACTCAATACCTTGCACAGTAACATAGGTAAGAACCCTTTCTTACTTTCGTCCATTCTAAACTTCTTTAGAAGCTTGTCCAGATATGTACTCTGTGATAGCCCTATTAGGCGTCTTGATCTATCTCTATAAATCTTGATGCCTAATATATACGATGCTTCACCAAGGTCTTTCATGGAAAAACTATTATTCAAATAACCCTTAACAACTTTGCTTAATAGTTCTATATCATTCCCGATCAATAATATGTCATCTACATATAATATCAGGAATGCTACAGAGCTCCCACTCACTTTCTTGTAAATACGGGCCTCTCCATGACACCGTATAAAACAGAAGTCTTTTATAACCTAATAAAAGCGTCGGTTCCAACTTCTCGATGCTTGCTTCGGTCCATAGATTGAACGCTGAAGTTTGCATACTTTGTCGGCATTTTTAGGATCGAGAAAACCTTTGGGTTGTACCATATACAACTCTTCCTCAATGTCTCCATTAAGGAACGCCGTTTTGACATCCATACGCCAAATCTCATAATCGAAAAATGCAGCTATTGCTAACAAAATCCTCACAGATTTTAGCTTCGCTACGGTGAGAAAGTCTCATCGTAGTCAACTCCTTGAATTTGTCGGAAACCCTTTGCGACAAGTCGAGCTTTATAGACGATAATATTACCATCGGCATCTGTTTTTCTCTTGAAGATCCATTTATTCTCGACAGCCTTTCGGCTATCGGTAAGTCTACCAAAGTCCATACTTTGTTATCATACATGGATCCCATTTCGGATTTCATGGCTTCTTGCCATTTGTTGGAATCTGGGCTCATCATCGCTTCTTCATACGTCGCATGGGTCCTCATCATTGTTATCTACAATCATGACATTTAGACAAGGATCATACCAATCAGGAGTGGCACGTTCCCTTGTCGATCTGCGAGGTTCAGTAGTTTCCTCGTTCGAAGTTTCATGATCATTATCATTAGCTTCCTCTCGTTGCCGGTGTAGGCGGTACAGGTACAACTTCGTCTTTGCGCTACTCGATCGGCGAGTATAGATTCATCAATCTCATCGAGTTCTACTTTTCTTCCAGTCACTTCTTTAGTGAGAAATTCTTTCTCAAGAAAGGTTCCGTTCTTAGCAACAAAGATTTTGCCTTCGGATCTGTGATAGAAAGTGTACCCTATAGTTTCCTTAGGGTAACCTATGAAGACGCATTTCTCCGCTTTGGGTTCTAGCTTGTCCGGTTGTAACTTCTTTACATAGGCTTCGCAACCCCAAACTTTCAGAACGACTGACTTAGGTTTCTTATTAAACCATAATTCATACGATGTCGTTTCTACGGATTTTGATGGTGCTCTATTTAAAGTGAATGCGGCTGTCTCTAATGCATAACTCCAAAATGATAACGGCAAATCAGTAAGAGACATCATACTACGAACCATATCTAAGAGAGTTCGATTACGACGTTCGGACACACCGTTTCGTTGAGGTGTTCCCGGCGGTGTCAATTGTGAAAGTATTCCGCATTTCTTTAAATGCATGCCAAACTCATAACTCAGATATTCACCTCCACGATCAGATCGTAGAAATTTGATCTTCTTGTTACGTTGATTTTCTACTTCACTTTGAAATTCCTTAAACTTCTCGAAAGTTTCGGATTTATGTTTCATGAAATAGATATACCCATATCTACTCTGATCATCTGTGATGGTTAGAACTTAAGGATAACCACCGCGCGATGCTACGCTCATTGGTCCACATACATCGGTATGTATGATTTCCAATAAGTCGGTAGCTCGCTCCATCATACTGAGAAAATGGAGTCTTTGTCATTTTTCCCATTAGACATGCTTCGCATCTATCAAGTGACTTAAAGTCAAGTGATTCAAGTAATCCATCGGTATGGAGTTTCTTCATGCGTTTCACTCCAATATGACCAAGGCAGCAGTGCCACATATAAGTAGAATTATCATTAAGTTTAATTCGCTTAGCATCAATGTTATGTATATGCGTATCACTACTATCGAGATCTAACAGAAATAAGCCATTCTTTTGTGGTGCTCGACCATAAAAGATATTATTCATAAAAATAGAACAACCATTATTCTCAGACTTGAATGAATAACCGTCTTGCATTAAACAAGATCCAGATATAATGTTCATGCTCAACGCAGTACATAATAGCAATTATTTAGGCTTAAAACTAATCCCGAAGGTAGATGTAGAGGAAGTGTGCCGATTGCGATCACATTGACCTTGGATCCATTTCCAACGCGCATCGTCACTTCATCTTTCAGCGGTTGTCGTTTATTCTTTAGTTCTGTTTCGAGTTACAAATATGAGCAACCGAACCGGTATCAAATACCAGGTACTAGAACGAGAACTAGTGAGATAAACATCTATAACATGTATATCAGATATACCTTCTTTCTTCTTCTTGACAAGGCCGCTCTTCGGATCAGCCGGATACTTGGAGCAATTACGCTTCCGGTGTCCCTTCTCCTTGCGATAATAGCACTCGGCATCGGGCTTAGGGCCGTTCTTAGGTTTCATAGGAGGCGTGGCAGCTTTCTTGCCACCCTTCTTGAATTTTCCCTTAGACTTGCCCTGTTTCTTGAAACTGGTGGTCTTGTTGACCATCAACACTTGGTGCTCTTTCTTGATCTCAATCTCAGCAGCTTTTAGCATGCCAAAGAGTTCAGGCAACTCCTTGTTCATGTTCTGCATATTGTAGTTCATCACAAAGTTCTTGTAACTTGGTGGCGGTGATTGAAGGACACGATTAATCCCGATCTGTTAGGAATCACTATTCCCAAGTCATCGAGTTTCTTCGCATGCCCGGTCATGGCGAGCATGTGCTCACTAACGGAGCTGCCTTCTTCCATCATACGTTGAAGAAATGTTTCGATGCTTCATAGCATTCCTGCCGCATGAGTCTCGAATATAGCTTTCAGCTCATTCATCAACTCATGAGGATCATGGTGCTCAAAACGTTTTTGAAGATCGGATTCAGATCGCACGGGATGGCACACTGAACTTGAGAGTACCGAGTTTTCCGAGTCGCGTAAACAGCTTTTACTTCATCGGATTCATCTTCTGCGGGAGGGTCACCTAGCGGTGCATCAAGCACAAATTGCAGATTTCCGCGAGAGAGGAAGATCCTCACATGACGGAACCAGTCGGTGAAGTTGCTACCGTTGCTCTTAAGTTTCTCTTTCTCTAGGAAGCGATTAAAATTGATTGGGGACGCCATCTCTACAACATATATTTGCAATAGTTTAGACTAAGTTTATGACAAATTGAGTTCAAATTTTAATTCAACATAATTAAAAACCTAAGTGAACTCCCACTCAAAACAATATCCCTCGCATTGTCTTAGTGATCACACGAACCAAATCCACCGCACCTAAAACCCGATCATCACGAGAAAAGGTGTGATTTCAATGGCGAACACTCAAAGTGTTCATCATATCAACCATATGATTCATGCTCTACCTTTCGGTATCACGTGTTCCGAGACCATGTAAGTACATGCTAGGCTCGTCAAGGCCACCTTAGTATCCGCATGTGCAAAACTGTCTTGCACCCGTTGTATGTACTTATCGAATCTATCACATCCGATCATCACGAGATGCTTCGAAACGATAAGACTTGATAACGGTGCTACTAAGGATGAACACTTTATTATCTTGAGATTTTAGTGAGGGATCATCTTATAATGCTACCGTCGCGATCTAAGCAAAATAAGATGCATAAAAGGATTAACATCACATGCAGTTCATATGTGATATGATATGGCCCTTTTGTCTTTGCGCCTTTGATCTTCATCTCCAAAGCACGGACATGATCTCCATCATCTTCGGGCATGATCTCCATCATCGTCGGCGAAGCACCAAGGTCAATGGCACCGTCTTCATGATTGTCCTCCATGTAGCAACTATTACAACTACTTTGAAAAACTACTCAACATGAAATTTAAAGACAACCATAAGGCTCCTGCCGGTTGCCACAATACAATAATGATCATCTCATACATATTCATCATCACATTATGGCCATATCACATCACCAAACCCTGCAAAAACAAGTTAGACGCTCTCTAATTTGGTTTGCATATTTTACGTGGTTTAGGGTTTTCGATATAGATCTAATCTACCTACGAACATGAACCACAACGTTGATACTAATGTTGTCAATAGAAGAGTAACTTGAATCTTTACTATAGTAGGAGAGACAGACACCCGCAAAGCCTCTTATGCAATACAAGTTGCATGTCGAACGAGGAACAAGTCTCATGAACGCGGTCATGTAAAGTTAGTCCGAGCCGCTTCATCCCACTATGCCATAAAGATGCAAAGTACTCAAACTAAAGATAACAAGAGCATCAACGCCCACAAACCATTGTGTTCTACTCGTGCAACCATCTATGCATAGACACGGCTCGATACCACTTTGTAGGATAACGTTGCATAGAAAACAAAAATTTTCCTACCGCGAACACGCAATCCAAGCCAAGATGCAATCTAGAAGACGGTAGCAACGAGGGGGTATCGAGTCTCACCCTTGAAGAGATTCCAAAGCCTACAAGATGAGGCTCTTGTTGCTGCGGTAGACGATCACTTGCCGCTTGCAAAAGCGCGTAGAAGATCTTGATCACGATCGGTTCCGGCGCCACGAACGGGCAGCACCTCCGTACTCGGTCACACGTTCGGTTGTTGATGAAGACGACGTCCACCTCCCGTTCCAGCGGGCAGCAGAAGTAGTAGCTCCTCTTGAATCCGACAGCACGACGGCGTGGTGCTCGGTGGCGGTGTAGAAGTCCGGCGGAGCTTCGCTAAGCTACGCGGGAAATATGAAGTGGAGGAGCAAAGCTAGGGTTTGGGAGGGGGTGGCCGGCCACTCAAGGGGGCGGCCAAGCTATGGTCTTGGGGTGGCGGCCCCCTCCCTTGGCCCCTCATTATATAGGTGGATCCCAAGTGTTGGTGTCCAAGTCTTCGAATAAGACCCGAAACCAAAACCTTCCATAGGAGGGGAAACCTAGCCCAACTAGGACTCCCACCCAAAGGTGGGATTCCCACCTCCCATGTGGGGGTGGCCGGCCCCCTATGGTGGAGTCCACTTGGGACTCCACCCCCACTAGGGCTGGCCGGCCATGGAGGTGGAGTCCCTTGTGGACTCCACCTTCCTTGGTGGTTTCTTCCGGACTTTTCTAGAACCTTCTAGAACCTTCCATAGAACCTTCCGCGACATTTTATTTCACATAAAATGACATCCTATATATGAATCTTATTCTCCGGACCATTCCGAAACTCCTCGTGATGTCCGGGATCTCATCCGGGACTCCGAACAAATATTCGAACTCCATTCCATAATTCAAGTGCTACCATTTCAACATCCAACTTTAAGTGTGTCACCCTACGGTTCGAGAACTATGTGGACATGGTTGAGTACTCACTCCGACCAATAACCAATAGCGGGATCTGGAGATCCATAATGGCTCCCACATATTCAACGATGACTTTAGTGATCGAATGAACCATTCACATAAATTACCAATTCCCTTTGTCTCGCGATATTTTACTTGTCCGAGGTTTGATCTTCGGTATCACTCTATACCTTGTTCAACCTCGTCTCCTGACAAGTACTCTTTACTCGTACCGTGGTATGTGGTCTCTTATGAACTCATTCATATGCTTGCAAGACATTAGACGACATTCCACCGAGAGGGCCCAGAGTATATCTATCCGTCATCGGGATGGACAAATCCCACTGTTGATCCATATGCCTCAACTCATACTTTCCGGATACTTAATCCCACCTTTATAGCCACCCATTTACGCAGTGGTGTTTGGTGTAATCAAAGTACCTTTCCGGTATAAGTGATTTACATGATCTCATGGTCATAAGGACTAGGTAACTATGTATCGAAAGCTTATAGCAAATAACTTAATGACGAGATCTTATGCTACGCTTAATTGGGTGTGTCCATTACATCATTCACACAATGACATAACCTTGTTATTAATAACATCCAATGTTCATGATTATGAAACTAATCATCCATTAATCAACAAGCTAGTTTAAGAGGCATACTAGGGACTTCTTGTTTGTCTACATATCACACATGTACTAATGTTTCGGTTAATACAATTCTAGCATGATATATAAACATTTATCATAAACATAAAGATATAAATAATAACCACTTTATTATTGCCTCTAGGGCATATCTCCTTCAAATTCTTATGGGAATTCTTACAACAATAATAGGAATACACCCCCTGGACTTGAAGCTATGCTTAAAGAATTTATTAGTACACAAACTGCTTTTAACAAATCTGTTGAAGAAAAGCTTGGGAAAATTGATATACTTGCTTCTAAAGTCGATAGTCTTGCTGCTGATGTTGATCTTTTGAAATCGAAAGTTATGCCTAATGAAAACCATAATAATAATATTGTTACTATAGCAAATGCCATCCAAGTTAGAATTAATGAGAATATAAGATTGATGGCCGAATTGCGTGCTAGGTGGGAAAAAGAAGAAAATGAAAAAGAAGATAATATAGCTAAAGTTTGGACTATTACCACCACTAGTAATGCTAATGCTACACATGTTGCTACACCTCCTACTATTAATGGTAAAATAATTGGTGTTGGCAATGCTTCCACTTCTAATGCAAAGCGTGAAAAACTGCCTGAAACTGCTAAAACTGCTGAAATTGCCTGTGATAAAACTGCTGAATTTTTTTCCAACATTGGGGATGATGATCCCATTGCTTTAGATTATAATGGCTTAGATTTTGATGATTGCCACATCTCTGAAGTTATAAAGTTCTTACAAAAACTTGCTAAGAGTACTAATGCTAGTGCTATAAATTTGGCTTTCACGAAACATATTACAAATGCTCTCATAAAAGCTAGAGAAGAGAAACTAGAACGCGAAACTTCTATTCCTAGGAAGCTAGAGGATGGTTGGGAGACCATCATTAAGATGAAGGTCAATGATTTTGATTGTAATGCTTTATGTGATCTTGGTGCAAGTATTTCCGTTATGCCTAAGAAAATCTATAATATGCTTGACTTGCCAGCATTGAAAAATTGTTATTTGGATGTTAATCTTGCTGATAATTCTACAAAGAAACCTTTGGGGAGAGTTGATAATATTCGCATTACCATTAACAATAACCTTGTCCCCGTTGATTTTGTTGTCTTGGATATTGAATGCAATGCATCTTGTCCTATTATATTGGGAAGACCTTTTCTTCGAACTGTTGGTGCTATCATTGATATGAAGGAAGGTAATATTAAATATCAATTTCCTCTCAAGAAAGGTATGGAACACTTCCCTAGAAAGATAATGAAGTTACCTTTTGATTCTATTATTAGAACAAATTATGATGTTGATGCTCCATCTCTTGATAATACTTGATATACACTTTCTGCGCCTAGCTGAAAGGCGTTAAAGAAAAGCGCTTATGCGAGACAACCCATGTTTTTACTACAGTACTTTTATTTTATATTTGAGTCTTGGAAGTTGTTACTACTGTAGCAACCTTTCCTTATCTTAGTTTTGTGCATTGTTGTGCCAAGTAAAGTCGTTGATAGTAAGGTTCATACTAGATTTGGATTACTGCGCAGAAACAGATTTCTTTGCTGTTACGAATCTGGGCCAAATTCTCTGTAGGTAACTCAGAAAATTATGCCAATTTACGTGAGTGATCCTCAGATATATACGCAACTTTCATTCAATTTGAGCATTTTCATTTGAGCAAGTCTGGTGCCTCAATAAAATTCGTCTTTATGAACTGTTCTGTTTTGACAGATTCCGCCTTTTATTTCGCATTGCCTGTTTTGCTATGCTTGATGGATTTTTTGATACCATTGACTTTCAGTAGCTTTGTGCAATGTCCAGAAGTGTTAAGAATGATTGTGTCACCTCTGAACATGTAAGTTTTGATTGTGCACTAACCCTCTAATGAGTTGTTTTGAGTTTGGTGTGGAGGAAGTTTTCAAGGATCAAGAGAGGAGGATGATACAATATGATCAAGAAGAGTGAAAGCTCTAAGCTTGGGGATGCCCCGGTGGTTCACCCCCGCATATTTCAAGAAGACTCAAGCGTCTAAGCTTGGGGATGCCCAAGGCATCCCCTTCTTCATCGACAACATTATCAGGTTCCTCTAGTGAAACTATATTTTTATTCCATCACATCTTATGTACTTTGCTTGGAGCGTCTGTTTGTTTTTGTTTTTGTTTTTGTTTTGTTTGAATAAAATGGATCCTAGCATTCTTTGTGTGGGAGAGATACACGCTCCGCTGTTGCATATGGACAAATATGTCCTTAGGCTTTACTCATAGTATTCATGGCGAAAGTTTCTTCTTCGTTAAATTGTTATATGGTTGGAATCGGGAAATGATACATGTAGTAATTGCTAAAATGTCTTGGATAATGTGATACTTGGCAATTGTTGTGCTCATGTTTAAGCTCTTGCATCATATACTTTGCACCTATTAATGAAGAAATACATAGAGCTTGCTAAAATTTGGTTTGCATAATTGGTCTCTCTAAGGTATAGATAATTTCTAGTATTGAGTTTGAACAACAAGGAAGACAGTGTAGAGTCTTATAATATTTACAATATGTCTTTTATGTGAGTTTTGCTGCACCGGTTCATCCTTGTGTTTGTTTCAAATAGCCTTGCTAGCCTAAAACCTTGTATCGAGAGGGAATACTTCTCATGCATCCAAAATCCTTGAGCCAACCACTATGCCATTTGTGTCCACCATACCTACCTACTACATGGTATTTCTCCGCCATTCCAAAGTAAATTGCTTGAGTGCTACCTTTAAAATTTCTATCCTTTACCTTTACAATATATAGCTCATGGGACAAATAGCCTAAAAACTATTGTGGTATTGAATATGTACTTATGCACTTTATCTCTTATTAAGTTTCTTGTTGTGCGATAACCATGTTCCTGGGGACGCCATCAACTACTCTTTGTTGAATATCATGTGAGTTGCTATGCATGTTCGTCTTGTCTGGAGTAAGGGAGATTTACCACTCATTTAATGGTTAGAGCATGCATAATGTTAGAGAAGAACATTGGGCCGCTAACTAAAGCCATGATCCATGGTGGAAGTTTCAGTTTTGGACAAATATCCTCAATCTCATATGAGAAAATTAATCATTGTCGAATGCTTATGCATAAAAGAGGATTCCATTATTTGTTGTCTATGTTGTCCCGGTATGGATGTCTAAGTTGAGAATAATCAATAGCGAGAAATCCGATGCGAGCTTTCTCCTTAGACCTTTGTACAGGCGGCATAGAGGTACCCCTTTGTGACACTTGGTTAAAACATATGTATTGCGATGATAATCCCGGTAATCCGAGCTAATTAGGACAAGGTGCGGGCACTATTAGTATACTATGCATGAGGCTTGCAACTTGTAGGATATAATTTACATAACACATATGCTTTATTACTACCGTTGACAAAATTGTTTCTTGTTTTCAAAATCAAAGCTCTAGCACAAATATAGCAATCGATGCTTCCCTCTGCGAAGGGCCATTCTTTTACTTTTATGTTGAGTCAGTTCACCTATTTCTCTCCACCTTAAGAAGCAAACACTTGTGTTAACTGTGCATTGATTCCTACATACTTGCATATTGCACTTGTTATATTACTCTATGTTGACAAATATCCATAAGATATACATGTTACAAGTTGAAAGCAACCGCTGAAACTTCATCTTCCTTTGTGTTGCTTCAATACCTTTACTTTGAATTATTTCTTTATGAGTTAACTCTTATGCAAGACTTATTGATGCTTGTCTTGAAGTACTATTTATGAAAAGTCTTTGCTATATGATTCATTTGTTTACTCATGTCATTTACATTGTTTTGATCGCTGCATTCATTACATATGCTTACAATAGTATGATCAAGGTTATGATGGCATGTCACTCCAGAAATTATCTTTGTTATCGTTTGCCTGCTCGGGACGAGCAGAAACTAAGCTTGGGGATGCTGATACGTCTCCGACGTATCGATAATTTCTTATGTTCCATGCCACATTATTGATGATATCTACATGTTTTATGCATAGTTTATGTCATATTTATGCATTTTCCGGCACTAACCTATTAACGAGATGCCGAAGAGCCGATTCTTTGTTTTCTGCTGTTTTTGGTTTCAGAAATCCTAGTAAGGAAATATTCTCGGAATTGGACGAAATCAACGCCCAGGGGCCTATTTTCACACGAAGCTTCCAGAAGACCGAAGGGAAGACGAAGTGGGGCCACGGGGCGCCGCCACACTAGGGCGGCGCGGCCCAGGAGGGGCCCGCGCGGCCCAGGGGGGCCCGCGCGGCCATAGCGTGTGGGGCCCCCGTGACGCCTTCTGACCTGCCCTTCCGCCTACATATAGTCTTCGTCGCGAAACCCCCAGTACCGAGAGCCACGATACGGAAAACCTTCCAGAGACGCCGCCGCCGCCAATCCCATCTCGGGGGATTCAGGAGATCGCCTCCGGCACCCTGCCGGAGAGGGGAATCATCTCCCGGAGGACTCTTCACCGCCATGGTCGCCTCCGGAGTGATGAGTGAGTAGTTCACCCCTGGACTATGGGTCCATAGCAGTAGCTAGATGGTTGTCTTCTCCTCATTATGCTTCATTGTCAGGTCTTGTGAGCTGCCTAACATGATCAAGATCATCTATTTGTAATGCTATATGTTGTGTTTGTTGGGATCCGATGGATAGAGAATACTATGTTATGTTGATTATCAATCTATTACCTATGTGTTGTTTATGATCTTGCATGCTCTCCGTTATTAGTAGAGGCTCTGGCCAAGTTTTTACTCTTAACTCCAAGAGGGAGTATTTATGCTCGATAGTGGGTTCATGCCTCCATTAAATGCAGGACGATGTGACGAAAGTTCTAAGGTTGTGGATGTGCTGTTGCCACTAGGGATAAAACATTGATGCTATGTCCGAGGATGTAGTTATTGATTACATTATGCACCATACTTAATGCAATTGTCTGTTGTTTTCAACTTAATACTGGAAGGGGTTCGGATGATAACCTGAAGGTGGACTTTTTAGGCATAGATGCATGCTGGATAGCGGTCTATGTACTTTGTCGTAATGCCCAATTAAATCTCACTATACTCATCATATCATGTATGTGCATTGTCATGCCCTCTCTATTTGTCAATTGCCCAACTGTAATTTGTTCACCCAACATGCTATTTATCTTATGGGAGAGACACCTCTAGTGAAATGTGGACCCCGGTCCATTCTTTTACATCGAATACAATCTACTGCAATACTTGTTCTACTGTTTTCTGCAAACAATCATCATCCACACTATACATCTAATCCTTTGTTACAGCAAGCCGGTGAGATTGACAACCTCGCTGTTTCGTTGGAGCAAAGTACTTTGGTTGTGTTGTGCAGGTTCCACGTTGGCGCCGGAATCCCTGGTGTTGCGCCGCACTACATGTCGCCGCCATCAACCTTCAACGTGCTTCTTGGCTCCTACTGGTTCGATAAACCTTGGTTTCTTACTGAGGGAAAACTTACTGCTGTACGCATCACACCTTCCTCTTGGGGTTCCCAACGGACGCGTGTTGAACGGGAAAGACATACGTCAACCACGCGCAGCACCCCTCCCCCTGACACACCTCAACTGCCTCCACACACTCCTGTACCGGCTCGGTATGGATCCTCAGCGACTCCTCCTCGCTCGGTGTCGACGTGGACCGCTCTGCTTCCTCCAACTGGCGACCCAGATCCCTAGGGTACATCTGCATCTGGCTATTAGGCCCTGTATAGACCGTGGTCTCTTTGCTCGGTGCCTCCTGACTGCTGTCCATCGCTGACCGCCCAGTCTCGCTATCAGATGGGACTGAACCAAATTCCTCTTGTGGCCTCCCGTTTGAAACAGAGACATAGAAAAAACCACCCGGAGCCTCCTGCCGTTTCTCAGCAACGCTGCCACGTTCCTCTGCTCCCGCGACAGATCTCACACCAGGCGACAAAAGGCTGGGCCCGCTAGCCGAAACGGTCGGAGACCAGGAGCTCCCTCTTGTCTCCATCTCCTTGTCCAGAAGCGCCGGCCGTACCGGTCCCCCAGCCTCGGGATCGGCGCCAGGCAGATGGTCTGACGCGTCGGCCCACTCCACCTACTCAACCACAGCCGCGCGCGAGTCCGGAACTGCCACGTCACCCCCGTCCCGCAACGCACTCACACGCGCCTGGTCCACTTCCTTCGCACGCGTATGCGGAACTGCCACGCTCTCCACACTCAGCGGCTCTCTCTCCTCTGCCTGGCCCACCTGCACCGCTGCATGCAGCTTGGTCTGTCCCATCTCTGTCTCTTGTGGGTCAAAAGTCACTTTCTTTTTCCCATTTTCAGAGTACTCCTGCTGCGCACCGTCAGCCAAAGCTCCTTTGGCAGAAACGTCCAGGCCCGCCTGTTGACTGGCACCCGCAGTTTGAACCAACGGAGCAGGGCTAGCCATGCCCGGCAGGTGCCCCCTCATCTCCGGCGCCGGCGTGGCCGCGGCCGCCGCCAAACTCCAGCTGGAAGCACGATGAACCGCGCCGCCCGGCCCGCGTCTCTGATCAGGGACACCCCGGCGCCATTCGAGGATCCTGGAGGTTCTTCGAGGCCTACCGCCCTGGCCCCCTCCGCCATTGTCACCTCCGCTCCCATCGAACTCCCCCAGCCCACCGTGCCCGCCTCCATGCGAGCCCTGGACACGGCCAAGCTCCTGTTGCACATCTATCAATACACAGCTCTGCTGGATTTCTTCCCCAGTACGGCCAATCATTTTTTTATGTAAAAGGAGGTGGCACGCTACTCTCTTTATGTTTTCATGTGCAAATGAAAAAAGAAAACATTCTAACGTAACAGCTGTTAAGATTTTCTAAATTTTCGAATCACTGTGTAGTTGAACATTTTTTTTCCGAAACAAGGGCTCATTTCTAAACAAAAAATTCATTAGAGGCTTTTATGAGATATTTCTGATTCACCTCATTCATCTTCTCCTCCACAAGAAGAACATGCACTGCAAAACTTGATATATTTGGGTCTCATGACAATAGCCGTTCTAAGCAAACACAACAAGAGGTGATTCACTCATTATGATGTGTAGACTCATCTATTTTGATACGTATCTACTCTACTTTTAATGTGTAGATTCACTCATTATGATGTGTATTTAGTCAACTTTAAAAGAAAAGCTGATCTAACGGAACACTGTTAAGATTTTCTAAATTTTCGAATCACTGTGGAGTTGGTTGAACTTTTTTTATTTCAAAACAAGAACTCATTTCTAAACAAGATTTCATTAGAAGCTTTTATGAGGATATTTTTGATTCACCTCATTCATCTTCTCCTCCACAAGATGAACATCACTGCAAGTTGAATCTTCTACAAACAAAATATATTCGAGTCTCATGACAATAGCCGTGCAAAGCAAACACAACAAGAGGTGACGGAGTATCAATGAAATTATATTATACTCCCTCCACTCACCAATATAATATATTTTAATTTTTGTAGACTCATCTATTTTGATATGTATCCACTCTACTTTTAATGTAGATTCACTCATATGACATGTATTTAGTCAACTTTGAAATGTCTAAAATGTTTTATATATGTAAACAAAGCAAGTATAAGGCTAAGTCTTGTGTGTTGCTTTTGCTCCAGTTTTCACGAACCAAGATGAGATAATTTAAACGAAATTTGCAAGTAGACTTCCTAAACGAATTGCACTGCTTGAGGACCTCAACCTATGATCCATGGGTCTAGTGGAATGAGAAGGCCAAGGTTTACATTAAGATTAGTCACACCGGGTAGCATACATATTATGTTAGTGTATGATATCATCTCTACATTATATCATATGTATGGTAGTATCATAGTTTTCTTATATTTGTTGATTTTGTAGTATCTCAATGCAAAGTTATGTATTTGATCTATTTTGTTCTACGTGCTATGATACGACATGCATATATGATATCACTTCTTGTCATTAATTACAGTGGCCCATCAGTTTTTTGCATGCATGAAATGCATGATACTACATATATATGATACCCCATTATAGATAGTCTAAGATGGCTAGCAAGCTGCCGTGATCAACAAACAACGCACACACAACTCCAATATTTGTCCCTGGCCTTGCTGCACCATGACACGTGATTATGAACATATCCACCACGTATGAAAGGTCACATTAGATAGAAAATCAAGTCTACTTTTCAGCAAAAACAAATGGTGCACCATTTTGAAGACATAAGTCAAACATCTTAGAGTTCCAATGCAACTTGCAACCTATCAAGGTCATTTAATGGTGCGCCCACGCTTCTGCTCCCCAACCGCCTAGGTTACCATGAATTTGAAGCTTCATTTGAGAGTGGTTGCACACCTAAACTAGGAGGGCTGTTCCTAGTATAAATACTCCTTCACCTACTTGATCCAATGGTCATTTTGATTTCAAAAATTGGTATATGCCCCACCTCCACTTGTAAACCAGAGATGAATAATTAAGCTTATTGTTATCTTGTCTCACCTCCTTCACATGGGAACCCCCTCTCTTAGATTTGATTCTAAAGTTGTACAAGGTTCTTGCCGGTGTGATCGGTGGCAAGCTCTCAAGATCTTCTCGGGGTTCTCTTCCCTCTCTAATTGGGATTTGAGGGAGCACTTTACGCCAAAGTCCTCTATGTGAGGATGATATTACATCCATGGTCAACCGGCATAAGAAACTGTGCCATGTATTGGGTTGTTTGCACGTATTCATCGTGGTTATCACGTGGCGTGCATTCGTTCTTCGTTTCCCCTCCCGCCTTCCACCGCGAAACACCATGAATCAATGAAGATTGAACCAACTCTAGAGGTTCACCCTCATCACTCCATTAAAGAGGCAACATTTTTTTACTAACCAAACCAAGCACACAAAAGTTGAACCCATGTGGCACAATACAAGGCCATCCACAAATAGAAAAAGGCAACACATAAGTTGGATCCTCATATTTTCATTTTTTAAATCCAGAGAACACACTTATGTGCTTCGAATAGTTTTATTTTTAGTTGTACAACTAGGTGCCGAACCGAGTTGTACAACTAGGGGGTGAACCGAGGATCTCTCTAGTGGTGATGCCGCTCACACAAGACCAAGGCGCAGTGACGTGGTCAGTAATGTAGAATTTAGGTTTGGTGCTGCCTATAGGGCATTAACGAGTAGGTCCCTGGAGCTCCTCAGCTGGTTCCACTGCGGCCTAGGGTTTGTGCTACTCGTTGTGGTGCTCTGGTGGCAAGAGCAAAAGCAGGAGGGAGTGCATATCTTAGGGATCTACGATAATAAAGCTGGGATTCATAGCTATGTTGCTCCGGTGGCTTCGTTGTCGTCGGGCGGTCGTCCTCAATCCTCTCCATCCAGTTTCCATGGGGTAAGTTGAAGGAGGAGATCCGTGCGAGCTCTCTCAATAAGTTCGACCATCTCCGGCTCTTTCTCTTAGCCGGTTGTGGAGCCGAGTGGGAGGAAAAAACAACTCAATATGTCGGATCTGCAAGATGCCATGGTCTTGTTCCGAGTGGAAGCTTAGCAGAGGACTTGTGATGGGCGTTGCCATCTTGGACCCCCTCCCCATGGCCGAAAGATGACCCTCCTTAGCCACACGATGGTGGTTGTTCTTCCTCTAGGCGTAAGACCGATGCGGAGGATCTTTGTCCACTCCATCATAGCGTGTTGCAGTGGTGATGAGGACATCCCATCTATTGATACAACCACTGTACCTACAACCACACAAATACAAGGATCAATCACTCGAGCTCGTGCCAAACAACTTAACTATCAGGTACTTTCGTTTCTTGGAACTATTCCTCACATACATGAGATGATGCTTCCTAAATCAGATATATTTGTTACTCTTAAGAATGATGGACCTAGCATAGACAAGAAGGACAAGCATTGGAGCATGATCGTGCATGGAGATGGCAGCAAACATATGACGATTGAAGAGAACGCCGCAAGTGGAGATTTCAGAACTTTGAAAGATAAAGACATGGACGAAATATAGAGCTTTCCAATTTATAATTTCATTCATATATTTATATGGGTGCGTCACTTTTAAATTTGTGCCAGGCCCATGTGATTTTCGCAGGAATTAAGTCAGCCCCCGTTTAGAGTTCGTATTGAAGGGGGAAATGCCTTCTAGGGTTTGGTTCGGCCACCATATGCATGGCTGGCCGAAACCCCATTTTTTCCTCCTTTAAATACTCCCATAGCCGTCACGTTTAGACTCGGATTTTGATTAGATTAAAAGTTAGCAATTGTTGCAACTCTCATGTATTTCTTTTGAGGCCAACACCCAGAACAAGACTGACTATTCGGAATCCCACCTTTATTCAATAAAGCTTCCCTCTTTCATCCACAATATTCTGATTGCAATATTAGTTCTTATTTGTTATCGATTTCAGGTAGGAATTAAGACCCTCGCTGGTCAGGCTGATCGTGCATCCGTAAGATCAGTAACTTCCGAAGATTGTCCTAGCGATTGCATTGGCACAAGAGCTTTGCACGTGTAGTCGGATCGTCAAGCACGAACTCCACCAACAAATAGACGTTATCGTACTCTCATCGAAAAATCGGACACCTTTGCCCTATCAAGTGGTGTTTTGGCAACCAGAGTGCTGTCTCGAGCGTGGTGTGGAATTCGTCTACAAGATGCACAAGGACTAGATCGGTTTTTCATTTATATTAAAAGGTCCTTTATGTAGAATTCCTGGTCCTGATTACTATTTTCTTTGCTTTACGAGCCTCGATATAAAATACAAATCCACCTTTTGTAATACTAATGCAGCTCTAGGTCCTCCGGCACCTTTACGTGTTAAAAAGAAACTAACCTATGCTCAAAGCAGTTGGTTGGGAAGCAAAGAACAACGTGTGGTGCCGTGGAGCAACCCGTGGGTCCCACCTGCCAGTGTCTATTCCATGCTAGTACAGGACTCGCTTGTCTTTGCAAACCAAGCGAAGAAACGGGAGAGATCCCAACCCAGGAAGAAACACGACTACCGACTACCCAGGCCAGTTGTGTCTTCTTCCTCTCCGATCCCCAATCTCTCGCCTTCGCACCCTAATTTGATCCTTCTCCGGGTCTCCGGCGACGGGGACACAGACACAAAGCTCACCTCACGCGTGGCTGCCGCCCCCACGCCCTTCGTCTCTCGCCGCCGTCCGCCGTGACCAAAGCCGCCTCAATCCCGTCCTCGCACCAAAGCACGCCTGCTACCTCGACGCGGAGGTTCTCTCCCCCCTAGGATCTGTGTGGAGTGGAGATCCACCGACGCGCGATCCATTTTGCTGGTAAGATCACAGCGAGATCTCTCTTCTTCAAGATCGACCTGAGTTTGACCCACCTTCCTCTCTCGTGTTATGCCCTATCCTAATGCGGCTCTAATCTAAAGCTCCGCATTAATCTCAACTAACATCACTTCATTATGTCCACAGTCAGATTTGGGGGTTGAACTGAAAACCTCCATGCTGCGCACCAAGTCCGCCCGGGGGAGCACGTCGGCCGTTGTCGTCGTGTTAGACACAAATGAGGTGTACATTGTGGTTAGCTTGTCCACAGCAGGCGACACCCAGGTGATCTGCGTCGACCCAACCACAGGCGCCCTGCACTACCGGGGGAAGCGGGGGGAGGACCTCTTTGATTCCGAGGCAGCGGCTTTGAACCACATCACCAACGGATCGAGATTTCTATCCAAGAGCACCACGTATGCTAAAGCTGTGCTAGGGTATGCTGTGTTAGGAAGCTATGCTCTGCTTCTCGTCGCAACGCAGCTTAGTGCCACTGTCCCAGGCCTACCTGGAGGTGGCTGTATATATACCGTGGTGGAGAGCCAATGGATAAAGATCCAGCTGCAGAACCCTCAGGCCCAGGGGAACGGAGAGCTCAAGAATGTCAAGGAATTGGCTGATCTTGACATTGATGGCAAATACTACTTTTGTGAAACAAGGGATGTTACGAGGCCGTTTCCAAGTCGGATGACTCTTCGGGAACCAGATGAGGAATTCGTGTGGAATGGTTGGTTATCAAGGCCTTTCAAGGACATTGGTTTGCCAGGACACTGTGTCATTCTGTTGCAGGGTTTCGCCGAGTGCCGCAGTTTTGGAGGCACAGGCCAGCAAGGCGGGCTGGTTGCTCTCCTTGCACGCCGTAGCCGGTTACACCCTGGAACCCGCTACTTGGCTCGTGGCCTAAATGCATGTTCTGGCACCGGCAATGAAGTAGAGTGCGAGCAGCTTGTTTGGGCCCCTCACAAGGGTGGACAAATAATCCCTTTTAGCTCATACATCTGGCGCCGTGGAACTATACCCATATGGTGGGGCGCAGAAATAAAAAATGCTGTGTCAGTTGAAGCAGAAATTTATGTTGCTGATGATCCTTATAATGGGACTTTGCAGTACTACCAGCGCTTGGGTAGAAGATACGGTAATAAATCTTCTGATGAAGTCAGTGCGACGAGGCAGAAGAAACCTGGAATGGTTCCCATTGTGTGTGTCAACTTGCTAAGATATGCTGAAGGAAAACCTGAGACAATTCTAGTTGAGCATTTCAAAGAATCTCTCAAGCACCTCAAGTCTACTGGCAAGCTTGGAAACACCTGGATTCAGTTGATAAATTATGACTGGCATGCCACTGTGAAGTCAAAAGGGCAACAGCAGACAGTTGAGGGCCTCTGGAGACATCTTAAAGCACCGACAATGGCCATTGGCTTCAGTGAAGGTAATTACTATAGTGTAAAGCAGCAGCTTAAGGAATGCAAAGGATCGATTATCTACAATGATGATGGTGGGTTCTGCATGGAATCAATTCAAAATGGGGTCGTACGCTTTAATTGTGCAGACTCGCTTGATCGCACCAATGCCGCTAGCTATTTTGGTGCACTTCAAGTTTTTGTTGAACAGTGTAGTCGACTTGGTATCTCCCTTGATATAGATGCAATGTTTGGATTGTCCGCCAGCAGATATTCTGAACATAACGGTCGGAGTGCTCGGTCTTTGCCCCCTGGATGGGAGGAACGCTTTGATTCTGTAACAGGTAAATCATTTTACATTGATCATAATACGCGTAGTACCTCGTGGGAGCATCCATGCCAGGAGGCTCCACAAAAGCCCTGGAAGAGATTTGATATGACATTTGAGCAGTTCAAGAGCTCAACAATGCTTACCCCAGTGAACCACCTTGCGGAGATTTTTCTTCTGGCTGGTGATATCCATGCCACGTTGTACACTGGCTCAAAAGCTATGCACAGCGAGATTCTGAACATATTCAAGGAGGAGACTGGAAAGTTTGGTAAATTCTCAGCTGCTCAGAATGTCAAGATTACACTGCAAAGAAGGTTCCACAATTATATGAATGATAGTTCTCGTCAAAAACAGTTTGAGATGTTTCTTGGATTGAGGCTATATAAGCATCTCCCATCCATCCCTATTTTTCCTCTCAAAGTAGGTGGATTTATTCATTATCAGTATAATATTTACAGTTTATTTTATTAATATTTATTTCAGTTCTATAGGGTAGCTGAATAGTCAAGTCTCTGCATGAACTATGCAAACATTCTATTCTAACTTAACTAGATGCATTATCACAATTAGAATGGAACCAATTTATATAATTAAAATATATAAGATATAATTTCCCAGTTTAGTTTGACTTTAATATCTCTGGACCGTTGTTTGGGAAAATTTTCCGTGCGCTGTAATTATCAGATTTAGCGGCATGCTAGTTGTTAATTTTTTTCTACATCTCATTTTCACTACTAACCAGCAATGCATTTCCCTTCAATGCACCTTGCTCTTATTGTTCAACATTCATTACTTTGAATAGAATACCAGACACTTGATAAAGCTCGCATTGGCTCCTCGCTCTTGGTTCCTTCTATGCATTCCATACCTGAGGGAAAAAACAAAGAGGTATTCCGAATGGGAGAAACTAACTGTATATTGGGACAGAGGGAGAAAGATGCCACCACTAGCCTCTTAAATTATCTGTGGATTTTATGAGGTTGTGCGTGTTGCTGTTGAGCATTATTTTGACCTGAAAATTAAAATCAATTGGTACTTTTGCCGTTTCCTTTAGTGGCATTTTCTGATACATACCTCGGTACTGATGCAATTATATCCACCATGGTAATTATGTCATGTGGGTCCAGGGTTACCGATGCTACCGCATGGCTAAGCATGGCCATCCGGGCGTAGCTGCACCAGCTACAACTCAGTGAGGAAATCCTCTAGTTGTCTTCTCATATCAATCTGTTATCTTTCAATTAGTCAGGATAAAATTATATAAGCACTGCGACATCTCTTGACCAAGTTAAGAAAGATATCAGTCATTATCTCATTCCATTCTCTCTTCTCATCCAACTACCCAAGTACCCATATTTACCATAGTCTCTGGTGTATGACCATCCAAGTACGACGAGGAGAACAGCCAAACCCTGTCCAGCTGCCTCTTGCGGATACCAGTTGCAATCATCTACCTCTGACCATAACAACTAAAATAGTAGGGTCACCAGTGTTAGAGAAAAAAGAAGTTCATTTATAGAGAACAAATCATTGATCTTAAACTATATTTAGTAAACCCTATTTTGTTAATTTAAGTGTTAATTGCTAAGTTTTCACTGGTAAGAAATATATAACTCAGAACCGAAGACAGCATAATTCTTTGAAATTGATCATGAATACTCGTATTATTATTCAGAGCATAACGCTATCTACATCTGTATTTATAAAAAAATCACGATGTATCTGGGTTGAGTTATGCATTTTAAGAAAAAACAGTTTTACACGTTTGGACCACAGTTTGTTCCTATTGTTTTTTCTCCACATTATGTACTTGATAGTATTTGCTATCTGAGAGCATGGGCAGTGTATAGTTTGGTTAGGCTGGCATACCTAAGGTGGGCCCCACATACCATCTTTATCCTTGGTAAAAACTCCACAAAGTTTGTATTGGTTCCATCTGACACGTGCTCTGATTTTTTCCAACCTCTGGCATCATAACATGGGCAACCCAAGGAAAGAACATAAGAGTTTCTCCCATGAAGTCAGTCATTATCTGAGGAGCGGCCTTCTAGCTTTGCACTTGCCTTGATATGCGACCAGTACCATATACAAAAGATTTTCTTAGGACCCCCTTTGAAGCGACATCACAGATGCTGTGACCGCAGTTCATATTCATGGCTTCATGCCGTTATTTTCTTTATATATGTTTACGGGATCTATTGGTACCGATGACTATATAAGCAACAATTTATATGCATAGGCTTAATACGTGCTGTTTCTGTTTCTAATTTAGATTTTCATCTTCGTGTTATTCAGGTGCTGTCAAGGCCATCTGGATGCATGCTGAAACCAGTCCCTAGTATCACTCCAATGGCTGATGGTGGCTCCAGTCTTCTCAGCTTCAAAAAGAAGAATCTTACTTGGGTATATTGCTTATTTATTTATATAGTTGATTGATGTCGAGTTAATTCCTGATAGTGACCTGATTTATTTGAATTAGGGGGTAGCTATTGTACATTAACTATTTTTCCCTAACATACCCCACCACTCTCACTTGGAAGACAATTAGTTGATGACTTGATGGCTGGAAGAGTCTAAATGGTGTAAAATTTTGAGTTGTGTGATATAAATATACGTGACGTTCATACTCTTAACATCTCAATGCTTTCCATATAGCATTCTAAGACACTTTACATGCAGGTATGCCAGCAAGGTGCAGACTATGTTGAGCTATTTATATACCTTGGAGAACCTTGTCAAGTTTCTCAGCTTCTTCTTACTGTCTCCCACGGTGTTGAGGATTCTTCGTATCCAGCTACTGTAGATGTTAGAGTTGGTTCCAGCATAGATGCCCTTAAGCTTGTTCTTGAGGTTTGTCTTTATATCTTACTGGTATATTCTTATATTTGTTTTATGCCAGGTGTGTTCATCAGTTTCACTTTTAATAGCAAGTTGGCTCATTTATAGGATTGGGCTTGATGGACTGACATGTGTACTTAATGGGTCAAGACTGAAACATAGTAAAACTGCAGTCCTTGCTAATATTGAGCTGCATCAGATTTGCCAGTACCGACATGCTATGTTGCAATTCTGACAATCTGATGGAGGCAGGACGATTGGTTTTAAGCCAAATCTAAACAGTGTATTCCTTAACTTTGAATGAGCGGTGCTAAGTCAAGCTCAGCTAATTTGAGCTGCTGAGCCCGGCTTTGATCCTATAGTTTTATATCTGTTTTATTTCTTTACGAGTACAGGTTTTATCTGCACACATGAGCCCATGCTGAATGGTCGTCATTACAATTTTGTATTTTCATCAGTTCACTTGTTTACTGTGACAATTTCAGTATGTACCCATCTGCTTTGAATTGATATTTATTTCTGTATGAATTCCAGTTAAAGCATCTGTATGCATTGAACTATTCTTAATGTTTGAGAGGGACTCTTTGTTTTATGGCTGTTTTGTGCTTTGCTATCTGAATCTGGGCATGTCAATCTGATACTATACTGGCGGCTTATTTGCTGTATGCTAGTTTTTTTTTTTGCAAGTTACCTCTCTTAATCAAATAATTACAATTGTTCCTTGCTGCCTTTCATTTTGTAGAAGTCTTGTTTGGCAAGCTTATGTATAACTAACTGTGACTTTACTTGTTTATTAGGGCGCTTGCATTCCACAGTGCTCAAATGGAACAAATTTGTTGATCCCTCTCACTGGAAGAATTGATCCAGAGGACTTGGCTGTTACAGGTAAAAGTGCTCGACCGGACGTTCAAGAGAGCACTTATCTTCCTTTGTTATACGACTTTGAAGAGCTGGAAGGAGAAGTCAACTTTTTAAATCGGGTGGTCGCATTATCTTTTCATCCGTCTGCCATGTCGAGAACACCCATCACGCTTGGTGAGGTAAAAGGTCGACGGAGTCATTGGGTTGTAGATGTTTTATCAAGAAGCTTTTCACAATTTGAAATATTTCTTCTGTGTACATTTTATTTGACTAGATGAGTAATCTTTTGAAACAGATTGAAGTACTTGGTGTTTCTCTTCCATGGGAGGATATGTTGACCAACAGTAAATATATTGCTCAAATTTTGGAGCTCACTCATGAAAAAACATACGATCTAGGTTTGAAGGATGTTGCAAATTCTTCCTCTCCTAAGAGTGATGTTCGTGGTAGTGAGAGAACTTGTACTGGAAGTTCGCTATCAGTTCAACCAGGTGGTTCTGGAAACTTCGTGGATTTTCTCACTGGTGATATTGTCATATCAAACCAATCAAAAGTCACTGCAAATACATCATTTGGCTACGAGGAAGGGGCAAACTTCTTTGACGATGAATTTGATGTTAACCCTTTTGCCAGTACATCACAAGAGCCTGTTGCTGAAGTGAATAGCCAGGTTGAAGATCGTGGCAGCACACAGTTTTATCTCGAGTATTTGGAATTACTTTCTGGAAATAATAAGGTAATTCTTGGTACAAATTCATTTTCATTCTCTTCCTAACTAGTTCATTGATTGATTTTCATTAAATCATCGTTGAGCTAATTTTGTTTGCAAGTGATATTTGAAATTGGTATTCTCATGCTTTGATTTTTTTAGAACGTTTGAAACCGAGAAAAGACCCTACCAACTTATGATTATAGCTCATTACAAGATACAGTATATATTGTGCTTGACACTGCTTAGTGCTTACTTGCCATGCTTTATACAATGATCCTGTTCTCAATAACAATTGCTTATTTCGAAACAAGAAAGTGAAAATGATATTTTTTGAAAAATGTGTCAGTTTGGTTTCCACATGTTTCTGTTGTAGGCTTTGATGTTGTTGCTGTTGTTGTAAATGTGTTAAGTATAAATCATGATCTTAGGGATGTAAATTGCATTCATCTTTTCAGGGGAAGAGCCTTAATTTTGAGCAGATGATGAAGCTTGAAATAAAACGTCTTTATCTTGATCTTTCTGCTGCTGAAAGGGACCGTGCATTGTTATCGATTGGCGTAATTCCTGCCACAGTAGATCCAAATCGTTCAGTTGATTACTCCTACCTGTTGAAGCTGTCCACCTTTGCTGATAGGCTAGCATTGCTGGGGCATGCTGTCTTCGAGGATCGTGCTAATGCTTCAATAGGGCTCGAAAAAGTCAGTGGCCATGCTATAGACTTCTGGAATATCAGTGAAAATGGTGAATCATGTTCTGGTGGGGCATGCGAAGTCTGTACTGTATCTTCGTTAAAAGCTTCAGCTACTAGTGGAAATGCATCTCTATTTGTGGAGTGCTCCCAGTGTGAAAGAACAGCTTGCAAGGCTTGCTGTGCTGGGAAAGGGGCTTTTCTTTTGCTTAGCAATACTTACAGAGATCTGAAGATGTATGGTGGGAGTCAAGGTGGTGGCTATTCAGCCCTCGCAGATAGTTCTGTGTGCAAATCATGCTGCAGTGAGGTGATCAAACATGCACTGTATGTGGATTATATCAGAGTTCTTCATAGTTTGCGAAGAAAAGGTCGTGCAGAGAAAGCAGCTCTGAGAGCGGTGAATCAGGTCTGCCAACTTGAGCCCAGTAGAGTAGCTGATTCATCACATAGTGCTCAATCTTGTCAGGAACAATTGAAGCAGATCCTCGATGATGAAGAATCTCTTGCAGAATTTCCACATGCAAGCTTTTTACATATGGTATTCCTCGACATTGTACTAATTTATGGTTAGCTTATACCCTTTATGATCTGCTGCCACTTTGTATCTATATTAACACTGCTGCGGCGACGACACTGTTGCACATGGACCATGGAAAGACACTCAAATACACTACACTTGAGTCTAACATAATCATTTCAAAATAAGTCTTCTCTTTTGGTGTGAAGCTGTATCTTATTGTCCTTGCTCTGTATTTTTTTGCCGCAGAGTATTGCTCTGATCCTGCCCTGTTTTATTTTTCCAGGTAGAAACTGCTGGTGACTCTGCACCACTGTTTTCATTACTGGCACCACTTGGCAGTGGAGCGTACAGGTCCTACTGGAAAGCTCCACAGGGCAACACAACTGTGGAGTTGCCGGTTGTTCTTAGCGGTTTATCAGATGTTTCTGGAGTTGCAATAATTGTCAGTTCCTGTGGTTACTCATCATCTGACTGCCCAATTGTAAGATGTCCTAATTTGCAGTCTTCTTTCTTTTTCATGGGATGCTTCATTTATCTACATAAGTGGTACCAACTAACTCAGCGAGAAATTTCTTTACTTGCTATGCCTTTCTGTCCGTATTCCATATTGTATCAGTTAGCACTGATGCAAATTCATCTAGTTTATTCGCCATATTCTGGTATGGACGTAACACAAATGTTCATGTGCTTTAGAGATCATTTTCTATAGTGACGGTGTTAGCTACCTGTACGAAACAAGAAGAGTATTTGAACTAGCCTATTGAGCTATATTCACTTCCACTGGTTGGTTGTTTCTTTTAGTGCAATTATTTACCTCATATGCTGATAATCGTGCTGCTTGTGCAGGTGGAGATATGGGCTAGTAATAAAATACAGCGAGATGATCGCACATTCATAGGAAAATGGGATGTGCAAGACATGATAGTGTCATCTCCGCAGCTTTGTGGACGAGAAAATTCGAGTAGCTTGGATAAGGCACCAAGACACATTAAACTACACTTCCCAAATCCTATCCGCTGTCGCATAATTACAATAAAAATGACACTTCCCCCGAATGGTTCTCGCTCAACCATGTTTAATGAAGAATTTGATCTTCTTTCTTTGGATGAAAGCTCGTTTATTGAATCTAAGCCAAAAAGTGCACAGAATTCATTCATCCATGCAAAAAGGATTGTTGTTTTTGGTAGCTCTTTGCCAAAGGAGATGGGTCCTGACACATCTGCGGGATTAATGAGGATGAGAAGTTGTTTAGATGGATCACCATCGTTGGGCAGATTTAGGGTAAATCCTGCTTTTTTACTGAGCACTTCTGAGCTCTATTTCAAGTTGTTTGCTAAAACTTTCCCCTCCTGTTTTTCAGATTCCAGTTGAGGCGGAGAGGTTGACAGACAATGATCTTGTTCTTGAGCAATATCTCTTACCCAATTCTCCTGGAATAGCTGGATTCCGCCTTGATTCATTCAGTGTTATAAGGCCTCGAGTAACCCATTCACCTTTGCCATCAGAGTCGGATATGAGAGAGTTTTCATTGACACGTATGGAAGATAGACATGTAAATCTTGCAATTCTTCATATACAAGTCACAGTTGTCCAGGTAAAATAAGGCACTGCCTATGTGGCCAAGTTTTCCTGATTTGGTGACTAAAATTGATAGTTTTACAGTTATTTTTATCTAGTTAGATGTTTGTTTACATCACTTGTATTCTGTCTTTCTAACACTTGTTCTTTGGAGCCCTTTTGGGAGTGAAAAAGGTTAAGGGAGTTGATTTAAAGTTTTAGGAGTTGAGTTTGAGAAGTAATTATGACCACTTTGGATTGTAGGATCTTCATAGGTTCCCAATCCTTAGGATTTTTGCCCTTCAAATGTCCTTTGGATCAATGTAATGGTGCTACAAGATTTCGTATGAATTTGTTTCCTATGCCTTAGTTCCATAGTCGCTTCAATGTCCACTCCAACCTCTTTTCCACACTTGCCATGGATATATAGTTTTTTGCTTGCCTATTTTGTATTTTGTGTGCCAATGTGCTTATGTTTTTTCTACAGGAGTCTGGCAAGCTGGTTGTAGAGGAATACCGTCTACCAGAAGTTAAAGCAAACACACCACTATATTTTGATTTTCTGGATTTACAGCAGGATTGCCGTTGTGTTATCTTTAGATTACTTGGGGATGTCACCGCCTTTGTTGATGATATTGCTGACATTGATGGCTTAAACTTGCGAAATCTTCCTTTAGCTTCTGGATTATCTTTGTCAAATAAGGTCAAGCTGTATTACTACGCTGATACCTATGAGATGGGAAAGATCGGCAGTCTCTCAGCAGTATGATATATAAGAGGTGTGAGTATACACCGACCTGACATTTTAATTGCTGTTATTTACTAAGAAGTCATCTATACCCCCCACCAAGTACCGCAGCTGTTCGGAGAACCCTCTGGTCTATTTTTTCTTTACTGTACCAAGTTTCAATACGGGTTCCTTATCCCCTTATCCTTGTTTAACTCCCCTGTTTAGCTGACGTGAGCATTTAGAGTATTTTAGCCGCATCAAACTGAAAATAGGAAAAAGTATTGTCCCTCTTTCTTTCTCTTCCTACACCCCATCTCCCTCTGTTCTGTTTCAGAATTAGGAAATAACCTGGCAGCACAGCAAAGTTTGTCAGGTAGGTAGCCATTTCCAAGAAACTGAGCACGATAACTGAGGAGCATAGCAAGTCTTGATCTTGGATTACTTGCACATCAAGGGGATGCGAGGATCTGGTGTTGCACCAGTCGCAGCTGCTGCGAGGACACGCAATGGTGGCATTGGTTTCCCGAGAGCATGACGCTACAGTCATGCAACCACAGAATCGATCACACCAGGACAATGAGGGAAGGAGTGAGGGGGGTGATGGCTTACGTTACACGAAGAGAAGGGGCAACTGAGCATGGGTGGAGCTGGGGAAGGTGTCAGCGGTTTTAGCAGTAGGGCACTTACACATCCTATGACACGAAAACCACTAGTGAGGGCATTCGCAAAGGAGAAACATTTGGGGCTTCTCAATTTTTCCACAACGGTAGTATTTTTGTTTTGCCCCTAATGAAGCTTCACCGAATGAGAAGCTAAAGTATGAATTGTGCTGTATATAGCGCACAGCCGAATTCTGATCAGGAATGTGCTTGGTAGCTTACAATTTGCATAAGTAGCTCCTATTAGCTTTTTATTTAGTTCAACTTGTCACTTAAGTCTTGTTAACTCGGCAAGTACACATCAAACGTATATGACCATTTTAGTTCACCCACCTCGTTATTCCTTTCTTATTCTCTATATGGCTGAAACTACCCCTGCAAATCTCAATATTCCTCTTTTGTTCGCATGAATAATATAGTATTGGAAATTGCAGTTCATGGGTGTTTCAGACAAGATAGGTGTTTTGAGAAGTACATCTCTCAAGTAGCATCGCCCCCACATATTAAACTATCGTATCCTTTTTGTTTGTAGAATGGACCATTACACGACACTAATACTGCTTTCTTACTTTGTTTTGCCTTATTTAGGCTGTACACGCCATCATGGAATTGTTCACGGTTGGTACACTGGTGTTGTAAACTATTACCTGTGGGTCGATCATGGAATTGTTCACGGTTGGTGAATTGTTCACGATACTGCAATCGATCCCACAATAACTTCATAACGTTCTGTAATTCCTGCTTGATCATGCAGTGATACATGCTGATGACCCTTGGGATATTAACTGTAGAATATATAGAAATTCTTTATTGGCAGTAGAATGTCTGTAAATTGAAGATCCAGTTCTTTTTGTAGAATGTTTGAGAAATCAACGTGATTGCACCTTTTGAAGCTGCCAGATACAATTCGTCAATGCATATATGAAACCTGTATAGGATCAGGTGCTAAATTTTGTAAGAGGTTTAAACAACTATTTTGAGCACTGAATTTTTCCAGCTACAAGTTCACTTTTATGTTGCACTTTGCTGCGATTGTGCCAATGTCTATAATTTGAACAAAAGATTTTGTGTGCCATCTCATGCGAGGCTCAGAGGTCACGCTATACCAGGAGTATTTTGCATCGTTGAAATCTTTGAAAGTTGGAGGAAATAAATGATCTCGAATTCCATTTAAATGTGAACATCCAAACAGTTTAATAGATTTGTTTGCTGTAATAAAAGCCACAAATATTAAATTTTAATAAGCACATTTGTTTGCGACCCGGATGAATGGAACTTGGGTACGCGCGCACCCATTTACGAAAAGTTTAAAAAAATGCTATTTAAAAATTTCAAAAAATGTGAAGTAAAATTTTGCATGTACATATTATGTTGATACTTACTCGTGTGAGTTTTCACGAAAACATATCATTGTGTGTGACCTACATAAAAATGACAAAATGTCCAAATGAGAATAGTGAACAGGAATTTGTACTATTCACAGGAATAGAAATTTGCATTTTGTCATTTTTGTGTAGGTCACACACAATGGTATTTTTCCGTGAAAACACACACGAGTAAGTATCAACATAATATTTACATGCAAAAATTTACTTCACATTTTTTTGGAAACTTTTAAAATACATTTTTTTGAAATTTTCGTAAATGGGTGTGCGTGCACCCAGGTTCCATTCACCATTTTCGCATTTGTTTGCTGCAATTAAACTAGCTGAATGCGTGTGCGTGTTGCCATGTCCTCAGCGAAAAAGGTCCAGCACAACATCGGCAATTCGGCATCCCATCGCACAATTTCACTCGTATTGTGGTAGGAACATGTCCCGCTGGCAGAATTAGGAACGTTTTAAACCATGGTACCCACCTGACAAACTTTGACAATTAGGAATTGAAAGGCTCACTACAAAAATAATCGTTACTTACCATGGTTAAAACTTATCGCGTGTTTTAAAGATCTACCATGGGTTTTCCTGTCCGTGGCGGGTGAGGGGCCTTTAGCCACGAAAAATCAGACCTTAGCGGAAGAGTTTTCGGGCATAATGCCAATTGACACATGTCAACCACTGTTAGCTGGATGGTAACGCCGTTAACTAGGTGAAAATCCATAGTTGATAGAGACCCACATAAGGCCTGGTAACAATTAAACATGACAGAACATCTTAGACATACTAGGCTTTAAGAGGCCGGCCCAATTAAGGTCTCCTAGCATGCCATCATGCCTAATTTCAACCAAGTTTAAAAGACCAAACCATCAAGGGCATACGAGCTTAATCGGGTTGGCCCATCAAAGACCACCTATGAGCTTAGTCGAACCAATCCATCTAAACCTAGCTACAGGCCCATCTACGACCTACTGAGTTTAAATATGACAGCCCATCAAAGGTCTGCTAGCGTAACTGGGCTGGTTAACGTGCTAAGAATAGCAGGCCGATCCACCTAAGGCCCTTTAAGCCTTGCCATGCCGGCCTGCTTTGCATTGATGTGCTAGCCCACTTGGGGTTTTCTACTGTTAAAAGGCCAACCCATGCAAGGTCTTTTAAGCTTTGTCGGGCCGGCCTTTCTCCCTTGCATCAGATTAATGATTCCAATGGAGCAGAAGCGTAAGATTGAGGAGATTCCTGATTGCTACCACCAGTCCATGGGGGTGGGGCAACCTCCACTACCCAGTCGTGGAGAACATAGCCGGGCGAGCAGACATCCTCAACACTGTCGCATCGCTCGAGGCATGATCGACATGCGGCATGCGATGCGCAGAGCGCATAAGCTTCCGTTCGGTGTACCGAGCCTGCTCCACTACGGCCCCGAGACATGGCCAGACGACCGCGACAATACTGTAAGAGTATTTATTTATTTAGTCATCTCGTTTTAGCTTGTGTCAATCAACTTTCCTTACTGCCAAACATCATGCATGTATTTAGGCTCAACATCACCTAATTTGGGAGTATTGTAGGGTTTGCTGCCTTCACTATGCACATAGACTCTTCATAATTGCTTTATTTATCCATTACATGTGTGCTTCAGTTCTGCGCAATCCGCTCTTTATTCTATCGAATACCTTGCATGCATAAATAATTTTGAAACAAATCCTATTTGCAGGGCATTAAGGCATTGCTGATGCCATTAGATAAGCTGACGGTTCCAACATTTATCCATACCAAGAAGGAACTTGATGGACATGGACCCATGCACTAGGCTGTAATGGTGACTGGGTGGCATTTGTCCAGCGGGAGGGGCACTTAATGATCCGCAACATATACAAATCAGATATTAATATATCTCTTCCATCTCTGGAAGCTGTAGGAATTTCTTTGTGCTCTCCTGGTGCATGCTGGTTGCGTAGCCCACCATTTCTCTTCAGATACAAATTTGAAAAATAGAACTATTTAAAATACGGATCGTCAAGAGGTCGTACCAAGATGAAGTAGCAGGGCCATGGCGTTACGAGATAATCGTTGTATTTCCCAACTTGATTGCTATAGTACAAGCACCCCTAGACAACGAGTAGAATATCCTATCAAACCCCGACTTTGAAAGAAGACACTATGTCGATGCCATCGGCATTCGTGGATATGGTACAAGTTCACACATGCATCGTGTATACGCAGTTATATATCCGAAAGGAGATGTTTTGGTTTGAGAACCGTATACCTAGGGTGAGTCTTGTTTTATGTCTTAACTAGTAAATGGCATATGCATCACATGTTGGACCAATTACGATTTCCAATATTGATGTACAAAACTTGCGTTCTAAATGTTGTTCAAACTTTCAGTACAACTAATAATTTGGTTATACCATCAAAATAGGTGTGAGCATGCAATTTAGAATAGGAACAAAAACTTAGAACCTTTCTTAATCACTATCAAGTGATACATGTGATATCGGTGTGAGCCTGCTTTGATTTTTCTACATAACAGATACATGACAGTTCTAGAAACATGTGGACGGTGATGTGGTATTTTTTCACGCGAATACCTCTAATCCCAACCGTTAGATTTTGGACCCAACAGTTAGAATTGCTGCTACATGTCTTGTTCAAAACCGGTACATTATAGTAGTACAAGATAGAAGAGAAGAGATAATTTACAGTTTAGTTCCTACTTGTTGCATTGTGGTTGATCTTTATGCATTTCAGGGACACATGCAGCCCCGCGTCTCAATGCCGCCCATGTCATTGAAGATGAAGCGGCAGATGCGGCTCAAGGCGCTAGCGATGCTGTCATTGTGGATGAAGCTGCAAATGTGGCTCAAGTCGATGGAGATGCTGTCATTGAAGATGAAGCAACAGATGTGGATCAACGCGATGGAGATGTTGATGAAGAAGATGATGTTGATGAAGAAGAAGAAGATGATGATGATGAAGATGCTGAAGAAGAAGAATGATGATGAAGATGATATATTTCTTGGATATTCTGACTAGCGCACTTGGTTCCTGGCACCAATGAGAGTAGAGTCAATTACCGGTGAATCTGATCTCGCGTGGATTCAGGTTAAGGGTTTACGAGGCACCTACGGTCCTCCACAATTACATATGGGTAACAATCTGATGTCTTATCCTTCGCTATGGTGTCACGTTTTCTTGCGATCTGCCCATAAGTTGGACCCTGTAGATGAGGCAAGGTGGGACAGATTGAACAATTTGAAGGGGCATTCTTTATTTCTTGGAATCAACCACTCATTTTTCCTCCTACCCCAGCAAATCGATGCAGAGGCTGCAAAACCAGTTTTCCAATTGTTCAAACCTGACTGTGTCTTTGCTACCCACAGTATCGCCCGAGATTCATGGATAAAGCTAGTGCCAAGTTGGAGCAGAATGAATGTCAATGGAGGTCCTGCAATAGGCTCAAGGTTGGAGTAGAAAAATGAGAAGGTTGAACATAAAGCCGAAGCACCCACGTGGTTCGTCCCAACACTTCCACCTGTTTTTCCTTGATAAATAAGAGACAGACGATGACCTTATTTTATATAGGTTAAGTTCACGAACACTATGGTATAATTATGTGTAAGTCCAAGTTATTCATATAGGTTAACTTCATGAACACACGTTGTTCTGTATTTTGGTGAAATCAAAATTAAGCAGAGATGAAGATCTTTGTTTGAATCCAGTGCTGAACATATTTTCCCCAAATTTTCTACCCGTATTGTGATGAACACACGCCGGTCTGTTGTTTGGTGGAGTAGCAAACATGAAGATCTTTGTTTTGAATACCACGCTGAACAATTTTTTTTTCAAAAATTAGCTAAACTCGCGCTGTAAAACATATTAGGCGTAAATGCCTTCAGTAACAATCAGGGTTCCAGCTAATTTTCCACTTGGCCTAATTTTAGGCGCAAAAGTATTGTACAATATTCCCCACTTGGCCTAATTTTCCACTTTTGGGTTGTCATCGGCTATCTACATGGTAATTTACGTGGACCTACTAGCTCAGGTGATAACGGTCCAATAACTGCAAATGGGTGTTTCTACTCATGTACTTTCGGCCCCTTTTGTAATAAAAAACGGATTCTATGATTCGCCAGAAAAAATAAGGAGATTCTACATGCAAGGTGTTTTTATTTCTTTTGTATTCTCGTGTTGCAGTTTATGAAACTGTGTATACCCAATATGAAAAACATTGATCGCTCCATACCTCCATAGAGCACGATATGTTGAAAAAATCACGAACTGGATTTTAAATTTTCAAAATTTCTGAAAAAGTCCTAGCCAGTGCACAACTTTTTGCTGCAGTGGCAGTGCACCCGGTTCGTCATCTAGACCGAACTCTTGTGTTCGAATCCTTTTTAAACATATTTTTTGTACTAGGGTTTAGGGAAATCATGGGTTAAAAAACCAAGGAAACATTTATCATTTTGAGAGGTTGATATATGGGACCCATCTTGCATCTGCGTCCTCATCATTGACAAGGCAGCAGGAGATCGAAAGAAAAAATCAAGTAGCCAAAAAGCAGGGGTCAAAAATAATCCAAGAAATGAAACATTTATTCTACATAGAGGATGACATGTGGGACCCATTTTGCAGCAGCGTCCTCAACGTTAACAAGGCGGCAGGGGATCAAAAGAAAAAACAAAGTAGCCATAAATCAGGGGTTAAAAATAAATTTGAGAAAGAAAACGTTTATTCAACAGAGAGGCTAACATGTGGGACCCGTCTTGCAGCCGTAGCCTCAACATTTATCATTCACAGAGGATGACATGTGAGACCTATGAGCGAGCAGCATTCTTAACGTTCATCAAAAGCGCATGAGATCGAAAGAAAAAGGCAAGTAGCCCAAAATCAGGTGTCCAAAAAATCAAAGAAAGGAAATATTTATCGTACATAGAGGCTAACATATGGGACCCATTTTACAGCAGCGACATCAAAGTTTCAAAGGCGACAGGGGATTGAAAGAAAAAGGCAGGTAGCTTGAAATCAGGGGTAAAAAATAAATCAAAGAAAGGAAAGGTTTATTGTTCAGAGAGGCTGATATGTGGGACACATGAGCCAACAACGTCCTCGACGTTTCAAAGGCGGCAGGGGGTCGAAATAAAAAAGACAAATAGATAAAAACTAGAGTTCAAAAATAAAGCCAACAAAAGAAACATTTATTGTTCATAGAGGCTGCCATGTGAAACCATGAGCCAGCATCGTCCTCAAAAGGCGGAAGGGGATCGAAAGGAAAAGTAAAATTGCTAGAAATTAGAGGTCAAAAATAAATCCAACAAAAGAAAGGTTTATTGTTCATAGAGGTTGCCATGTGTGATCCATGAGCCAACAACGTCCTCAATGTTTCAAAGGCGGCAGGGGATCGAAATAAAAAAACAAATAGCTAAAAATTAGGGGTAAAAAATAAATCCAAGAAAGGAAATGTTTATTGTTCATAGAAGCTGACATGTGGAACCATGAGCCAACAACGTCCTCAATGTTTCAAAGGCGAAGGGGGATCAAAAGAAAATGGCAAATAGCTAGAAATTAGGGGTAAAAAATAAATCCAACAAACAAAAAGTTTATTGTTCATAGAGGCTGACATGTGGGACCGATGAGCTAGCAGCGTCCTCAACGTTTCAAAGGCGGCATGGGATCGAAAGAAAAAAGCAAATAGCAAGAAATTAGTGGTCAAAAATAAATCCAACAAAGGAAACTTTTATTGTACATAGAGGATGAAATGTGGGACCCATTTTTCAGAAGCGGCCTCAACATTTATCGTTCAATGAGGATGACATGTGGGTCCCATTTTGCAGGAGCGGCCTCAATGTTTCAAAGACGGGAGTTGATCGAAAGAAAAATGCGAATAGCCAGAAATTAGGGGTCAAAAATAAATCTAAGAAAGGAATGGTTTATCGTTCAGAGAAGCTAACATGGGGGACCCACGAGCCAGCAGCTTCCTCAATGTTTCAAAGATGGCAGGGGATGGAAAGAATAAGACAAGTAGCCAAAAATTAGGGGCAACAATTAAATCCAAGAAAGGAAACTTTTATTGTTCATAGAGGATGACATGTGGGACCCATGAGCCAGCAGCGTCCTGAATGTTTCAAAGGCGGCATGAGATCGAAAGAAAAAAGGCAAATAGCCAGAAATGAGGGGTGAAAAATAAATCCAACAAAAGAAACTTTTATTGTACATAGAGGATGACATGTGGGACCCATTTTGCAGCAGCGGCCTCAACATTTATCGTTCAGAGAGGATGACATATGGGTCCTATTTTGCAGGAGCGGCCTCAACGTTTCATAAGCGGCAGGGGATCGAAAGAAAAAAGGCAAATAGCCAGAAATTAGGGTCAAAAATAAATCCAACAATGAAAATTTTTACTGTTCATAGAGGCTGATGATGTCTACGCACACTCCTTTTCCTGTAGACAGTGTTGGGCCTCCAAGAGCAGAGGTTCGTAGAACAACAGCAAGTTTTCCCTTAAGTGGATCACCCAAGGTTTATCGAACTCAGGGAGGAAGAGGACAAAGATATCTTTCTCAAGCAACCCTGCAATCACGATACAAGAAGTCTCTTGTGTCCCCAACACACCCAATACACTTGTCAGGTGTATAGGTGCACTAGTTCGGCGAAGAGATAGTGAAATACAAGTGGTATAAATGTATATGAGTGGTAATAGAAATCTGAATAAAATATGGCAGCGAGTAAACATGCAACAGAACAGTAAACAAACGGAGATTCGATGTGTGGAAACAAGGCCTAGGGATCCTACTTTCACTAGTGGACACTCCCAACATTGATCACATAATAAAACCACTCTACACTCTCTTGTTGGATGATGAACACCATTAATTGTGTAGGGCTACAAGAGCACCTCAATGCCGGAGTTAACAAGCTCCACAACATTCAATGTTCATATTTAAATAACCTTAGAGTGCATGATAGACCAACGCAATTATACCAAGTACTAACATAGCATGCACACTGTCACCAACAGACTATGAAAGGAGGAATAGATCACATCAATACCATCATAGTAATAGTTAACTTCATAATCTACAAGAGATCACAATCATAGCATATACCAAGTACTTCATGATGCACACACTGCCACAATTACATCATGGAGGAGGAATAGACTACTTTAATAACATCACTAGAGTAGCACATAGATGATATTCAACTAGATCACAAAGAGAGAGATGAACCACATAGCTACAGCGGAGCCCTCAGCCCCGGGGGTGAATTACTCCCTCCTCATCATGGAGGCAGCGATGGCGGTGAAGATGGCGGTGGAGATGGCGTTGGAGATGGCTTCCGGGGGCAATTCCCCGTCCCGGCAGGGTGCCGGAACAGAGACTTCTGTCCCCCGAATTGGAGTTTCGCGATGGCGGCGGCTCTGGAAGGTTTTCTGGTGTCTCGTCAATCCGTGGCTTATTCCCCCGAAGTTTTTAGGTCAGGAGGCTTAAATAGGCAGAGAGGCAGAGTCGGAGGGCTGACGAGGCGGCCAGACAACAGGAGGGCGCGCCCCCCTGGGCCGCGCCGCCCACACGTGTGGGGCCCCCAGGGCTCCCCTCTGGTGCCTCTCCGGTGTTCTGGAAGCTTCGTGGAATTATAAGATGCTGGGCGTTGATTTCGTCCAATTCCGAGAATATTTCCTTACTAGGATTTCTGAAACCAAAAACAGCAGAAAACAGGAATTGGCACTTCGGCATCTCGTCAATAGGTTAGTTCTGGAAAACGCATAAAATCATCATAAAGTGTGAAAAAAACATATAGGTATTGTCATAAAACAAGCATGGAACATCAGAAATTATAGATACGTTGGAGACGTATCAGGATCCCCAAGCTTAGTTCCTACTCGTCCTCGAGTAGGTAAACGATAAAAGAATAATTTCTGAAGTGACATGCTACAAACATAATCTTGATCATACTATGTAAAGCAATGGTAAAGACAATGATTAAACAACTGAATCATATAGCAAAGACTTTTCATGAATAGTACTTTCAAGACAAGCATCAATAAGTCTTGCATAAGAGTTAACTCATAAAGCAATAGATTCTAAATAAAGGCATTGAAGCAACACAAAGGAAGATTAAGTTTCAGCGGTTGCTTTCAACTTTCAACATGCATATCTCATGGATAATTGTCAATGCAAAGTAATATGATGAATGCAAATATGCAAGTATGTAAGAATCAATGCACAGTTAACACAAGTGTTTGCTTCTAAGATAGAAAGAATAGGTAAACTGACTCAACATTAAAGTAAAAGAATGGCCATTCAAAGAGGGAAGCATGGATTGCTATATTTGTGCTAGAGCTCTTATTTTGAAATCATAAAGAGAGCATAAAAGTAAAGTTTGAGAGGTGTTTGTTGTTGTCAACGAATGGTAGTGGGCACTCTAACCCCCTTGCCAGACAGACCTTCAAAGAGCGGCTCCCATGAAACATTTTTATTTTTGGGTGGCACTCCTTCCAACCTTTCTTTCACAAACCATGGCTAACCGAATCCTCGGGTGCCTGCCAACAATCTCATACCATGAAGGAGTGCCTTTTATTTTAGTTTTATTTAGATGACACTCCTCCCCACCTTTGCTTTCTCCAGCCATGGCTAACCGAATCCTCGGGTGCCGTCCAACAATCACATACCATGGAGGAGTGTCTATTTTTTTGTAAAATTTATGAAAGTTAGTTAATTTGGGACTGGGAATCCCATTGCCAGCTCTTTTTGCAAAATTATTGGATAAGCGGATGAAGCCACTAGTCCATTGGTGAAAGTTGCCCAACAAGATTGAAAGATAAACACCACACCCCTCATGAGCTATAAAACATTGACACAAATAAGGGATGATAAATTTTGAATTGTTTAAAGGTAGCACTCAAGCAATTTATTTTGTAATGGCGGAGAAATACCATGTAGTAGGTAGGTATGGTGGACACAAGTGGCATAGTTTTTGGCTCAAGGATTTGGATGCACGAGAAGTAATCCCTCTCAATACGGCTAAGGCTAGCAAGGTTATTTGAAGCAAACACAAGTATGAACCGGTACAGCAAAACTCACATAAAAAACATATTGCAAGCATTATAAGACTCTACACTGTCTTCCTTGTTGTTCAAACCCCTTACCAGAAAATATCTAGACTCTAGAGAGACCAATCATGCAAACCAAATTTTAGCAAGCTATATGTATTTCTTCACTAATAGGTGCAAGGTATATGATGCAAGAGCTTAAACATAATCTATATGAGCACAACAATTGCCAAGTATCAAGTTATTCAAGACATCATACCAATTACCACATGTAGCATTTTCTGTTTCCAACCATATAACAATTAACGAAGCAGTTTCAACCTTCGCCATGAACATTAAAAGCTAAGAACACATGTGTTCATATGAACCAGCGGAGCGTGTCTCTCTCCCACACAAGCATGAATTTATTCAAACAAAACAAAAATAAAAACAAACAGACGCTCCAAGTAAAGTACATAAGATGTGACCGAATAAAAATATAGTTTCAAGAGAAGAAACCTGATAAATTGTTGATGAAGAAGGGGATGCCTTGGGCATCCCCAAGCTTAGATGCTTGAGTCTTCTTTAAATATGCAGGGATGAACCACGGGGGCATCCCCAAGCTTAGACTTTTCACTCTTCTTGATCATATATCATCCTCCTCTCTTGACCCTTGAAAACTTCCTCCACACCAAACTCAAAGCAAACTCATTAGAGGGTTAGTGCATAATAAAAATTCACATGTTCAGAGGTGACACAATCATTCTTAACACTTCTGGACATTGCAAAAAGCTACTAAAAGTTAATGGAATAAAGAAATCCATCAAACATAGCAAAACAGGCAATGCGAAATAAAAGGCAGAATCTGTCAAAACAGAACAGTCCGTAAAGACAATTTTTTTAGGTGCACCAGACTTGCTCAAATGAAAATGCTCAAATTGAATGAAAGTTGCGTACATATCTGAGGATCACTCACATAAATTGGCAGATTTTTCTGAGTTACCTACAGAGAACCCTGCCCAAATTCGTGACAGACAGAAATCTGTTTCTGCGCAGTAATCCAAATCTAGTATCAACCTTGCTATCAAAGACTTTACTTGGCACAACAATGCAATAAAATAAAGATAAGGAGAGGTTGCTACAGTAGTAACAACTTCCAATATACAACAAAACAGTAGCAAAATAAACACATGGGTTATCTCCCAAGAAGTGCTTTCTTTATAGCCATTAAGATGGGCTCAGTAATTTCAATGATGCACTCCCAAGAAATAGTAGTTGAAGCAAAAGAGAGCATCAAGAAGCAAATTCAAGGTTTATCAACTTTCAACATGCATATAGAGAGGTGTTTTAGTAACATAAAAATTTCTACAACCATATTTTCCTCTCACATAAAGATTTTCAGTAGCATCATGAACTAACTCAACAATATAACTATCAAGTGAAACATTCTTATCATGAGCTTCATGCATAAAATTATTACTCTCCACATAAGCATAATCAATTTTATTAGTAATAGTGGGAGCAAATTCAACAAAGTAGCTATCATTATTATTCTCATCAAGTGTAGGAGGCATAGTATAATCATAATAAAATTTACTCTCCATAGTAGGCGGCACCAAAAGACCACTATCATTATAATCATCATAAATAGGAGGCAAAATATCATCAAAGTAAATTTTCTCCTCAATGCTTGGGGGACTAAAAATATCATGCTCATCAAAACTAGCTTCCCCAAGCTTAGAATTTTCCATATCATTAGCAGTGATTGCGTTCATACTAATAACATTGCTACTAGCATGCAAGTAAGGCTCCCTAGGTTTTTTAATTTTCGCATCACACAATTCATGTCTTAACTTAGGAAATAAATTAAAAAGCTCACAGTTGTTTTCCATTATGCCTTACTAGTGTAAAACAAGAAACAAAAAGATGAAATTGCAGGATCTAAAGGAAATAGCTTCAAGCACTTACAACGGCACCAGAGAATAACTTAGTTACCTGGGACCAGCGTGTGAGTGCCTTTTACCTTTCCTCCCCGGCAACGGCGCCAGAAAATAGCTTGATGTCTACGCACACTCCTTTTCCTGTAGACAGTGTTGGGCCTCCAAGAGCAGAGGTTTGTAGAACAGCAGCAAGTTTTCCCTTAAGTGGATCACCCAAGGTTTATCGAACTCACGGAGGAAGAGGACAAAGATATCTTTCTCAAGCAACCCTGCAATCACGATACAAGAAGTCTCTTGTGTCCCCAACATACCCAATACACTTGTCAGGTGTATAGGTGCACTAGTTCAGCGAAGAGATAGTGAAATACAAGTGGTATGAATGTATATGAGTGGTAATAGCAATCTGAATAAAATATGGCAGCGAGTAAACATGCAACAGAACAGTAAACAAACGGAGATTCGATGTGTGGAAACAAGGCCTAGGGATCCTACTTTCACTAGTGGACACTCCCAACATTGATCACAATATAAAACCACTCTACACTCTCTTGTTGGATGATGAACACCATTAATTGTGTAGGGCTACAAGAGCACCTCAATGCCGGAGTTAACAAGCTCCACAACATTCAATGTTCATATTTAAATAACCTTAGAGTGCATGATAGACCAACGCAATTATACCAAGTACTAACATAGCTGTAGGAAAACGTTGCATAGAAAACAAAAAATTTCCTACCGCGAACACGCAATCCAAGCCAAGATGCAATCTAGAAGACGGTAGCAACGAGGGGTTTATCGAGTCTCACCCTTGAAGAGATTCCAAAGCCTACAAGAGTAGGCTCTTGTTGCTGCGGTAGACGTTCACTTGCCACTTGCAAAAGCGCGTAGAAGATCTTGATCACGATCGCTTCCGGCGCCACGAACGGGCAGCACCTCCGTACTCGGTCACACGTTCGGTTGTTGATGAAGACGACGTCCACCTCCCCGTTCCAGCGGGCAGCGGAAGTAGTAGCTCCTCTTGAATCCGACAGCACGACGGCGTGGTGTCGGTGGTGGTGGAGAAGTCCGGCGGAGCTTCGCTAAGCGTGCGGGATTTAGTGGAGGAGAGAGGCCGCTAGGGTTTGGGGAGAGGGGGCGCCGGCCACTATAGGGGTGCGGCCACCTTGTGGTTCTTGGGTGGCCGGCCCCCTCCCCTTGGCCCCTCATTATATAGGTGGAACCCCAAGTGTTGGTCTCCAAGTCTTCGAATAAGAACCGAACCAAAAAACCTTCCATATGGTGGGAAAACCTACCCAAGCTAGGACTCCCACTAGAGGTGGGAGTTCCACCTCCCATATGGGGGGGGGGGTGGCCGGCCCCCTAAGGGGGAGTCCACTTGGGACTCCACCCCCACTAGGGTTGGCCGGCCATGGAGGTGGAGTCCACATGGGACTCCACCTTCCTTGGTGGTTTCTTCCGGACTTTTCTAGAACCTTCTAGAACCTTCCATAGCACCTTCCACGTCATTTTAATTCACATAAAATGACATCCTATATATGAATCTTATTCTCCGGACCATTCCGGAACTCCTCGTGATGTCCGGGATCTCATCCGGGACTCCGAACAAATATTCGAACTCCATTCCATATTCAAGTTCTACCATTTCAACATCCAACTTTAAGTGTGTCACCCTACGGTTCGTGAACTATGCGGACATGGTTGAGTACTCACTCCAACCAATAACCAATAGCGGGATCTGGAGATCCATAATGGCTCCCACATATTCAACGATGACTTTAGTGATCGAATGAACCATTCACATACGATACCAATTCCTTTTGTCACGCGATATTTTACTTGTCCGAGGTTTGATCTTCAGTATCACTCTATACCTTGTTCAACCTCATCTCCTGACAAGTACTATTTACTCGTACTGTGGTATGTGGTCTCTTATGAACTTATTCATATGCTTGCAAGACATTAGACGACATTCCACCGAGAGGGCCCAGAGTATATCTATCCGTCATCGGGATGGACAAATCCCACTGTTGATCCATATGCCTCAACTCATACTTTCCGGATACTTAATCCCACCTTTATAACCACCCATTTACGCAGTGGCGTTTGATGTAATCAAAGTACCTTTCCGATATAAGTGATTTACATGATCTCATGGTCATAAGGACTAGGTAACTATGTATCGAAAGCTTATAGCAAATAACTTAATGACGAGATCTTATGCTACACTTAATTGGGTGTGTCCATTACATCATTCATACAATGACATAACCTTGTTATTAATAACATCCAATGTTCATGATTATGAAACTAATCATCCATTAATCAACAAGCTAGTTTAAGAGGCATACTAGGGACTTCTTGTTGTCTACATATCACACATGTACTAATGTTTCGGTTAATACAATTATAGCATGATATATAAACATTTATCATAAACATAAAGATATAAATAATAACCACTTTATTATTTCCTCTAGGGCATATCTCCTTCAGTCTCCCACTTGCACTAGAGTCAATAATCTAGATTACATTGTAATATACCTAACACCCATGGCATTCTGGTGTTGGTCATGCTTTGCCCTAGGGAGAGCTTTAGTCAACGGATCTGCTACATTCAGATCAGTGTGTACTTTGCAAATCTTTACTTCTCCATCTTCGATGTACTCGCGAATCGAGTGGTAACGCAGCTTGATATGCTTCAGCCTCTTGTGCGACCTTGGCTCTTGTGCATTGGCGATGGCACCCATGTTATCACAGTAAATGATTAATGGGTCCAATGCACTAGGAACCACACCGAGCTCTACAATGAACCTCTTCATCCATACCGCTTCTGATGAAGCCTGCGAAACCGCTATGTACTCGATTCTGTTGAAGACTTCGCCACCGTGCAATCGCTTCGAGCTTGCCCGACCATCGCAGCACCATTCAATATAAACACGTACCTGTGACTGTGACTTAGAGTCATCAGGATCAGTGTTCCAACTTGCATCGGTGTAACCGTTTACAACGAGCTCTTGGTCACCTCCATAACAAAGAAACATATCCTTAGTTCTTTTCAAGTACTTCAGGATATTCTTGACCACTGTCCAGTGTTCCATTCCTAGATCACTTTGATATCTGCTAGTCAAACTAATAGCATGTGCTATATCCGGTCTAGTACATAGCATGGCATACATGATAGATCCTACTGCCGAGGCATAGGGGATATTACTCATCCTTTCTCTTTCTTCTGTCGTAGCCGGTCCTTGAGTCTTACTCAAGACCTTGCCTGGTAACATAGGTAAGAACCCTTTCTTACTTTCGTCCATTCTAAACTTTTTTAGAATCTTGTCCAGATATGTACTCTGTGATAGCCCTATTAGGCGTCTTGATCTATCTCTATAAATCTTGATGCCTAATATATACGATGCTTCACCAAGGTCTTTCATTGAAAAACTATTATTCAAATAACCTTTAACACTGCTTAATAGTTCTATATCATTCCCGATCAATAATATGTCATCTACATATAATATCAGGAATGCTACAGAGCTCCCACTCACTTTCTTGTAAATACAGGCCTCTCCATGACACTGTATAAACCCGAAGTCTTTTATCACCTTATCAAAGCGTCGGTTCCAACTTCTCGATGCTTGCTTCAGTCCATAGATTGAACGCTGAAGTTTGCATACTTTGTCAGCATTTTTAGGATCGAGAAAACCTTTGGGTTGTACCATATACAACTCTTCCTCAATGTCTCCATTAAGGAACGCCGTTTTGACATCCATCTGCCAAATCTCATAATCGAAAAATGCAGCTATTGCTAACAAAATCCTCACAGATTTTAGCTTCGCTACAGGTGAGAAAGTCTCATCGTAGTCAACTCCTTGAATTTGTCGGAAACCCTTTGCGACAAGTCGAGCTTTATAGACAGTAATATTACCATCAGCATCTGTTTTTCTCTTGAAGATCCATTTATTCTCGACAGCCTTTCGGCTATCAGGTAAGTCTACCAAAGTCCATACTTTGTTATCATACATGGATCCCATTTCGGATTTCATGGCTTCTTGCCATTTGTTGGAATCTGGGCTCATCATCGCTTCTTCATACGTCGCAGGGTCCTCATCATTATTATCCACAATCATGACATTTAGACAAGGATCATACCAATCAGGAGTGGTACGCTCCCTTGTCGATCTGCGAGGTTCAGTAGTTTCCTCGTTCGAAGTTTCATGATCATTATCATTAGCTTCCTCTGTTGCCGGTGTAGGTGGTACAGGTACAACTTCCGGTACTGCGCTACTCTGATCAACGAGTATAGATTCATCAATCTCATCGAGTTCTACTTTTCTTCCAGTCACTTCTTTAGTGAGAAATTCTTTCTCAAGAAAGGTTCCGTTCTTAGCAACAAAGATTTTGCCTTCGGATCTGTGATAGAAAGTGTACCCTATAGTTTCCTTAGGGTATCCTATGAAGACGCATTTCTCCGCTTTGGGTTCTAGCTTGTCCGGTTGTAACTTCTTTACATAGGCTTCGCAACCCCAAACTTTCAGGAACGACAGCTTAGGTTTCTTATTGAACCATAATTCATACGGTGTCGTTTCTACGGATTTTGATGGTGCTCTATTTAAAGTGAATGCGGCTGTCTCTAATGCATAACTCCAAAATGATAACGGCAAATCAGTAAGAGACATCATAGAACGAACCATATCTAAGAGAGTTCGATTACGACGTTCGGACACACCGTTTCGTTGTGGTGTTCCCGGCGGTGTCAATTGTGAAAGTATTCCTCATTTCTTTAAATGCATGCCAAACTCATAACTCAGATATTCACCTCCACGATCAGATCATAGAAATTTAATCTTCTTGTTACGTTGATTTTCTACTTCACTTTGGAATTCCTTAAACTTCTCGAAAGTTTCGGACTTGTGTTTCATGAAATAGATATACCCATATCTACTCAGATCATCTGTGAAGGTTAGAACATAACGATAACCACCGCGCGATGCTACGCTCATCGGTCCGCACACATCGTTATGTATGATTTCCAATAAGTCAGTAGCTCGCTCCATCATACCAGAAAATGGAGTCTTTGTCATTTTTCCCATTAGACATGCTTCGCATCTATCAAGTGACTCAAAGTCAAGTGATTCAAGTAATCCATCTTTACGGAGTTTCTTCATGCGTTTCACTCCAATATGACCAAGACGACAGTGCCACATATAAGTAGAATTATCATTCAATTTAATTCGCTTAGCATCAACGTTATGTATATGCGTATCACTACTATCGAGATCTAACAGAAATAAGCCATTCTTTTCTGGTGCTCGACCATAAAAGATATTATTCATAAAAATAGAACAACCTTTATTCTCAGACTTGAATGAATAACCGTCTTGCATTAAACAAGATCCAGATATAATGTTCATGCTCAACGCAGGTACAAAATAACAATTATTTAGGCTTAAAACTAATCCCGAAGGTAGATGTAGAGGAAGTGTGCCGACTGCGATCACATTGACCTTGGATCCGTTTCCACCACGCATCGTCACTTCATCTTTCAATAGTCTCCGTTTATTCTTTAGTTCCTGTGTCGAGTTACAAATATGAGCAACCGAACCAGTATCAAATACCCAGGTACTAGAACGAGGACCAGTGAGATAAACATCTATAACATGTATATCAGATATACCTTCTTTCTTCTTCTTGACAAGGCCGCTCTTCAGATCAGCCAGATACTTGGAGCAATTACGCTTCCGGTTGTCCCTTCTCCTTGCAATAATAGCACTCAGCATCAGGCTTAGGGCCGTTCTTAGGTTTCATAGGAGGCGTGGCAGCTTTCTTGCCACCCTTCTTGAATTTTCCCTTAGACTTGCCCTGTTTCTTGAAACTGGTGGTCTTGTTGACCATCAACACTTGGTGCTCTTTCTTGATCTCAATCTCAGCAGCTTTTAGCATGCCAAAGAGTTCAGGTAACTCCTTGTTCATGTTCTGCATATTGTAGTTCATCACAAAGTTCTTGTAACTTGGTGGCAGTGATTGAAGGACACGATTAATCCCCAGTCTGTTAGGAATCACTATTCCCAAGTCACTGAGTTTCTTCGCATGCCCGGTCATGGCGAGCATGTGCTCACTAACGGAGCTGCCTTCTTCCATCATACAGCTGAAGAAATGTTTCGATGCTTCATAGCATTCCACGGCCGCATGAGTCTCGAATATAGCTTTCAGCTCATTCATCAACTCATGAGGATCGTGGTGCTCAAAATGTTTTTGAAGATCGGATTCCAGACTGCACAGGATGGCACACTGAACTTGAGAGTTCCGAGTTATCCGAGTCTCGTAAACAGCTTTTACTTCATCAGTTTCAGTTTCTGCAGGAGGGTCACCTAGCGGTGCATCAAGCACATATTGCAGATTTCCGCCAGAGAGGAAGATCCTCACATGACGGAACCAGTCGGTGAAGTTGCTACCGTTGCTCTTAAGTTTTTCTTTCTCTAGGAACTGGTTAAAATTGATTGGGGACGCCATCTCTACAACATATATTTGCAAAAGTTTAGACTAAGTTTATGACAAATTGAGTTCAAATTTTAATTCAACATAATTAAAAATCTAGGTGAACTCCCACTCAAAACAATATCCCTCGCATTGTCTTAGTGATCACACGAGCCAAATCCACCGCACCTATGTCCGATCATCACGAGACAAGGTGTGATTTCAATGGCGAACACTCAAAGTGTTCATCATATCAACCATATGATTCATGCTCTACCTTTCGGTATCACGTGTTCCGAGACCATGTCTGTACATGCTAGGCTCGTCAAGGCCACCTTAGTATCCGCATGTGCAAAACTGTCTTGCACCCGTTTTATGTACTTGTTGATTCTAACACACCCGATCATCACGAGATGCTTCGAAACGACAAGTCATGGTAACGGTGCTACTAAGGATGAACACTTTATTATCTTGAGATTTTAGTGAGGGATCATCTTATAATGCTACCGTCGCGATCTAAGCAAAATAAGATGCATAAAAGGATTAACATCACATGCAGTTCATATGTGATATGATATGGCCCTTTTGTCTTTGCGCCTTTGATCTTCATCTCCAAAGCACGGACATGATCTCCATCATCTTCGGGCATGATCTCCATCATCGTCGGCGTAGCGTCAAGGTCAATGGTGCCATCTTCATGATTGTCCTCCATGTAGCAACTATTACAACTACTTTGAAATACTACTCAACATGAAATTTAAAGACAATCATAAGGCTCCTGCCGGTTGCCACAATACAATAATGATCATCTCATACATATTCATCATCACATTATGGCCATATCACATCACCAAACCCTGCAAAAACAAGTTAGACATCTCTAATTTGGTTTGCATATTTTACGTGGTTTAGGGTTTTCGAGAGAGATCTAATCTACCTACGAACATGAACCACAACGTTGATACTAATGTTTTCAATAGAAGAGTAAATTGAATCTTCACTATAGTAGGAGAGACAGACACCCGCAAAGCCTCTTATGCAATACAAGTTGCATGTCGAACGAGGAACAAGTCTCATGAACGCGGTCATGTAAAGTTAGTCCGAGCCGCTTCATCCCACTATGCCACAAAGATGCAAATTACTCAAACTAAAGATAACAAGAGCATCAACGCCCACAAAACCATTGTGTTCTACTCGTGCAACCATCTATGCATAGACACGGCTCTGATACCACTGTAGGAAAATGTTGCATAGAAAACAAAAAATTTCCTACCGCGAACACGCAATCCAAGCCAAGATGCAATCTAGAAGACGGTAGCAACGAGGGGTTTATCGAGTCTCACCCTTGAAGAGATTCCAAAGCCTACAAGAGTAGGCTCTTGTTGCTGCGGTAGACGTTCACTTGCCGCTTGCAAAAGCGCGTAGAAGATCTTGATCACGATCGCTTCCGGCGCCACGAACGGGCAGCACCTCCGTACTCGGTCACACGTTCGGTTGTTGATGAAGACGACGTCCACCTCCCCGTTCCAGCGGGCAGCGTAAGTAGTAGCTCCTCTTGAATCCGACAGCACGACGGCGTGGTGTCGGTGGTGGTGGAGAAGTCCGGCGGAGCTTCGCTAAGCGTGCGGGATTTAGTGGAGGAGAGAGGCCGCTAGGGTTTGGGGAGAGGGGGCGCCGGCCACTATAGGGGTGCGGCCACCTTGTGGTTCTTGGGTGGCCGGCCCCCTCCCCTTGGCCCCTCATTATATAGGTGGAACCCCAAGTGTTGGTCTCCAAGTCTTCGAATAAGACCCGAACCAAAAACCTTCCATATGGTGGGAAAACCTACCCAAGCTAGGACTCCCACTAGAGGTGGGAGTTCCACCTCCCATATGGGGGGGTGGCCGGCCCCCTAAGGGGGAGTCCACTTGGGACTCCACCCCCACTAGGGTTGGCCAGCCATGGAGGTGGAGTCCCATGTGGACTCCACCTTCCTTGGTGGTTTCTTCCGGACTTTTCTAGAACCTTCCATAGAACCTTCCGCGTCATTTTAATTCACATAAAATGACATCCTATATATGAATCTTATTCTCTGGACCATTCTGGAACTCCTCGTGATGTCCGGGATCTCATCCGGGACTCCGAACAAATATTCGAACCCCATTCCATATTCAAGTTCTACCATTTCAACATCCAACTTTAAGTGTGTCACCCTACGGTTCGTGAACTATGCGGTCATGGTTGAGTACTCACTCCGACCAATAACCAATAGCGGGATCTGGAGATCCATAATGGCTCCCACATATTCAACGATGACTTTAGTGATCGAATGAACCATTCACATACGATACCAATTCCTTTTGTCACGCGATATTTTACTTGTCCGAGGTTTGATCTTCGGTATCACTCTATACCTTGTTCAACCTCGTCTCATGACAAGTACTCTTTACTCGTACTGTGGTATGTGGTCTCTTATGAACTTATTCATATGCTTGCAAGACATTAGACGACATTCCACCGAGAGGGCCCAGAGTATATCTATCCGTCATCGGGATGGACAAATCCCACTGTTGATCCATATGCCTCAACTCATACTTTCCGGATACTTAATCCCACCTTTATAACCACCCATTTACGCAGTGGCGTTTGATGTAATCAAAGTACCTTTCCGGTATAAGTGATTTACATGATCTCATGGTCATAAGGACTAGGTAACTATGTATCGAAAGCTTATAGCAAATAACTTAATGACGAGATCTTATGCTACGCTTAATTGGGTGTGTCCATTACATCATTCATACAATGACATAACCTTGTTATTAATAACATCCAATGTTCATGATTATGAAACTAATCATCCATTAATCAACAAGCTAGTTTAAGAGGCATACTAGGGACTTCTTGTTGTCTACATATCACACATGTACTAATGTTTCGGTTAATACAATTATAGCATGATATATAAACAGTTATCATAAACATAAAGATATAAATAATAACCACTTTATTATTGCCTCTAGGGCATATCTCCTTCAATAGCATGCACATTGTCACCAACAGACTATGAAAGGAGGAATAGATCACATCAATACCATCATAGTAATAGTTAACTTCATAATCTACAAGAGATCACAATCATAGCATATACCAAGTACTTCATGATGCACACACTGTCACAATTACATCATGGAGGAGGAATAGACTACTTTAATAACATCACTAGAGTAGCACATAGATGATATTCAACTAGATCACAAAGATAGAGATGAACCACATAGCTACAGCGGAGCCCTCAGCCCCGGGGGTGAATTACTCCCTCCTCATCATGGAGGCAGCGATGGCGGTGGAGATGGCGGTGGAGATGGCTTCCGGGGGAAATTCCCCGTCCCGGCAGGGTGCCAGAACAGAGACTTCTGTTCCCCGAATTGGAGTTTCGCGATGGCGGCGGCTCTGGAAGGTTTTCTGGTGTCTCGTCAATCCGTGGCTTATTCCCCCGAAGTTTTTAGGTCAGGAGGCTTAAATAGGCAGAGAGGCGGAGTCGGAGGGCTGACGAGGCGGCCAGACAACAGGGGGGCGCGCCCCCCTAGGCCGCGCCGCCCACACGTGTGGGGCCCCCAGGGATCCCCTCTGGTGCCTCTCCGGTGTTCTGGAAGCTTCGTGGAATTATAAGATGCTGGGCGTTGATTTCGTCCAATTCCGAGAATATTTCCTTACTAGGATTTCTGAAACCAAAAACAGCAGAAAACAGGAACTGGCACTTTGGCATCTCGTCAATAGGTTAGTTCCGGAAAACGCATAAAATCATCATAAAGTGTGAACAAAACATGTAGGTATTGTCATAAAACAAGCATGGAACATCAGAAATTATAGATACGTTGGAGACGTATCAGCTGACATGTGGAACCCATGGGCCAGCAGCATCCTCAACATTTCAAATGCGGTCGGGGATCCAAAGAAAAAGGCAAATAGCCAGAAATCATGGGTCAAAAATAAATCTAAGAAAGGAAAGATTTATTGTTCATAGAGGCTGGCATGTGGGACCGATCTGCCAGCAACATCCTCATCGTTAACCAGGCGGTAGGGGATCGAAAGAAAAAGGCAAGTAGCTCAAAATTAGGGGTAAAAAATAAATCAAATAAAGGAAAATTTTATTGTTCATAGAGACTGACATGTGGGACCCATGAGCCAGCAACGTCCTCAATGTTTCAAAGGCGACACGAGATCGAAAGAAAAATACAAATAGCCAGAAATGAGTTGTCAAAAATAAATACACGAAAGGAAAGGTTTAGTATTCAAAAGGCTGACATGTGGGACCCATGAGCCAACAATGTCCTTAACGTTTCAAAGACGGTAGGGGATCGAAAGAAAAAAGCAAATAGCCAGAAATTATGGGTCAAAATAAATCCAACAATGGAAAGGTTTATTGTTCATAGAGGCTGACATGTGGGACCCACGAGCCAGCAGCATCCTCAACGTTTCAAATGCGGCAGGGGATCGAAAGAAAAGGCAAATAGCCAGAATTAGGGGTCAAAAAGAAATCCAACAAAGGAAAAGTTTATTGTTCTTAGAGGCTGACATGTGGGACCCATGAGCTAGCAGTGACCTCAATGTTTCAAAGGCGGCAAGGGATCGAAAGAAAATGTCAAGTAGCTTGAAATTAGGGGTAAAAAATAAATCCAAGAAAGAAAAGGTTTATCGTTCAGAGAGACTGACATGTGGAGCCCATGAGCTAGCAGCGTCCTCAACGTTTCCAAGGCGGCACGGGATCGAAAGAAAAAATAAGTAGCAAAAAATCAGGGGTAAAAAAATCCAATAAAAGAAATATTTGTCGTTAGAGACACTTCCATCTGGGCCCTACAGCCCTGGGCGGTGCGGATTTGCGTTGAATTGGCCAACGCACCCAATAATTAATCATGCACCACATCTCGGGCCACCATACACGACGTTTTCCATGTTTTCGTGGTGCTAGATGGTCTCAAAAATGAGAAAAAAGTTTTGAGATGCACCACAGAGAGAGTAAAAATCGTCGGGATGGTGCATCAACCACGACCCGACTTGAAATTCGTCGGCCATGGCAACTTTTCTTGTAGTGTGGCACTCTCTTTCGCTTTTCCTGTCCCTACCCATCGCAACAAAAAGGCAAGGCTGAACGGGCAATTCGTACAACAAATGATGTAGTTCGCACACTCCTTTTCCAAGCATCTCTTCCATCCTCCTTTTGGGCCGAAGCACTACACACAACAACCTATCTTCTAAACATCCAACCAAACAATATGCACCCAACCACCACTCCCTTCTTCCTCCTTCACGGATTCCACCCTTGATACCACGACCTATGCATTTTTGGATGCCTCTGTTATCCCACCTCCTTCACCTCTCCACACAAATTAGCCCTTCGAGGCGTCAAATGTCTTTTCTCGGTTACCCATCACGTCATCGCGGTTATCGTTGCCTTGATCTTACTACCCGGCGCATCATCATCTCTCGTCATGTCACATTCGATGAGAAAACCTTTACATATGCCCTCTCCACCACTCCTCCCATCGATTCTTCTTCTGATCTCTTTGATCTGGTCACCATTGAAACCCCTCTCTTCATACCTAGCCCTTCCACCACGACACCAACTCCTACCGCGGCCCCTTCTCGCCCCCACCCACTTCTCCTTCCTCACCTATCACACATGGTGCTACTCCTCCCAATACACCTCCTAGCACACCGAACACCTCGCCTCTGTCAACACCCTCTCCCACGCTGCCACCACCATTACCAATTCATCGCACCTGTCGTCTTACTAGCAAACTACCGACCCACCTGAACGCCTCAATCTTTCAGCCACAACCTCCTCTCCTATTGCCTCTAATTATCTCATAGCTCTTCGTGATCCCTAATGGCGTCAGGCTATGCAAGAAGAGTACGATGCTCTCTTGAGCAATGATACGTCTCCAACGTATCTATAATTTTCGATGATTCCATGCTTGTTTTATGACAATACCTACATGTTTTATACACACTTTATGTCATTTTTATGCATTTTCCGGAACTAACCTATTGACGAGATGCCGAAGTGCCAGTTCCTGTTTTCTGCTGTTTTTGGTTTCAGAAATCCTAGTAAGGAAATATTCTCGGAATTGGATGAAATCAACGCCCAGTATCTTATATTTCAAGGAAGCTTCCAGAGCACCGAAGAGGGGCCAGAGGAGAGCCAGGTGGGCCCCACACATGGTGCCGGCATGGCCAAGGGGGGGTGCCCCCCTGGTGTGTGGCTCCACCGTGGCCCTTCCGACTCCGACTCTTCGCCTATAAAAGCCTCCCTGACCTAAATCTTCGATACGAATAAGCCACGGTACGAGAAACCTTCCAGAGCCGCCGCCATCGCGAAGCCAAGATCTGGGGGACAGGAGTCTCTGTTCCGGCACCCTGCCGGGACGGGGAAGTGCCCCCGGAAGGCATCTCCATCGACACCACCGCCATCTTCATCACCGCTGCTATCTCCCATGAGGAGGGAGTAGTTCTCCATCGAGGCTAAGGGCTGTACCGGTAGCTATGTGGTTAATCTCTCTCTCTCCCATGTACTTCAATACAATGATCTCATGAGCTGCCTTACATGATTGAGATCCATATGATGAGCTTTGTAATCTAGATGTCGTTATGCTATTCAAGTGGATTTTACTTATGTGATCTCCGGAGACTCCTTGTCCCACGTGTGTAAAGGTGACAGTGTGTGCACCGTGTGGGTCTCTTAGGCTATATTTCACAGAATACTTATTCATTGGGTTATGATTTGAGTTGGATGTTTCTATGAAATTGTGGTGTGTTAGTACCTCCTATGAATGCTCACAGTGACAACGTGGGGTGTTTATTAGTACTTGGGAATACATCTTTAAGGTTTGCCTACATGATGAATTAGAGTTCGTTATCTTGCCAGAGAGTAATTCAGAATAGCATAGTGAAGTGCTTATTTATATTCCTTTATGATTGCAATGTTGAGAGTGTCCACTAGTGAAAGTATGATCCCTAGGCCTTGTTTCCGAACATCGAATCTCCATTTATTTACTGTTCTGTTGCATGTTTACTCGCTGCCATATTTATTTCAGATTGTTATTGCCACTCATATACATCCATACCACTTGTATTTCACTATCTCTTCGCCGAACTAGTGCACCTATACATCCGACAAGTGTATTAGGTGTGTTGGGGACACAAGAGACTTCTTGTATTGTAATTGCAGGGTTGCTTGAGAGGGATATCTTTGACCTCTTCCTCCCTGAGTTCGATAAACCTTGGGTGATTCACTTAAGGGAAACTTGCTGCTGTTCTACAAACCTCTGCTCTTGGAGGCCCAACACTGTCTACAGGAAAAGAAGTGTGAGTAGACATCAAGCTAAATTTCTGGCGCCGTTGCCGGGGAGGAAAGGTAAAATGCACTCACACTCCGGTCCCAGGTAACTAAGTTATTTTCTGGCGCCGTTGTAAGTGCTCGAAGCTATTTCCTTTAGATCCTGCAATTGCATCTTTTTGTTTCTTGTTTTTTATTTCACTAGTTAGGCATAATGGAAAGTAACAGTGAGCTTTTTAAGCTATTTCCTGAGTTAAGACATGGATTGTTTGATGCGAAAATTAAAAAACCTATGGAACCTTATTTGCATGCTAGTAGCAATAATATTAGTATGAACGCTTTGAACACCATTGTTGCTAATGATATGGAAAATTCTAAGCTTGGGGAAGCTGGTTTTGATGAGCATGATATTTTTAGTCCCCCAAGCATTGAGGAGAAAATTTTCTTTGATGATTCTTTGCCTCCTATTTATGATGATTATAATGATAGTGGTCTTTTGGTGCCGCCTACTATGGAGGATAAATTTTATTATGATTATACTATGCCTCCTACACTTGATGAGAATAATAATGATAGCTACTTTGTTGAATTTGCTCCCACTACAATTATTAAGAATGACTATGCTTATGTTGGGAGTAGTAATAATTTTATGCATGTAGCTCATGATAAGAATGTTTCATTTGATAGTTATATTGTTGAGTTTGTTCATGATGCTGCTGAAAATCTTTATGAGAGAGGAAAATATGGTTGTAGAATTTTTCATGTTACTAAAACACCTCTCTTTTTGCTGAAAATCTTGAAGTTGCGCTTGTCTAGTCTTTCTATGCTTGTTGCATTATGCTTCATAAATTTGTTTATTTACAAGATTCCTTTTCATAGGAAGTGGGTTAGACTTAAATTTGTTTTGAATTTTCTTTTTGATGCTCTCTTTTGCTTCAACTCTTATTTCTTGGGAGTGCATCATTGAAATTACTGAGCCCATCTTAATGGCTATACAGAAAGCACTTCTTGGGAGATAACCCATGTTTTTTATTTTACTACAGCAACTTTGTTTTATATTTGAGTCGTGGAAGTTGTTACTACTGTAGTAACCTCTCCTTATCTTTATTTTATTGCATTGTTGTGCCAAGTAAAGTCTTTGATAGTAAGGTTGATACTAGATTTGGATTACTGCGCAGAAACAGATTTCTTGCTGCCACGAATTTGAGTAGGATTCTCTGTAGGTTACTCAGAAAAATCTGCCAATTTACGTGAGTGAGCCTCAGATATGTACGCAACTTTCATTCAATTTGAGCATTTTCATCTGAGCAAGTCCAGTGCGTCTGAAAAATTCGTCTTTACGGACTATTCTGTTTTGACAGATTCTGCCTTTTATTTCGCATTGCCTGTTTTGCTATGTTTGATGGATTTCTTTGTTCCATTAACTTTCAGTAGCTTTGTGCAATGTCCAGAAGTGTTAAGAATGATTGTGTCACCTCTGAACATGTAAATTTTTGATTATGCACTAACCCTCTAATGAGTTTGTTTCGAGTTTGGTGTGGAGGAAGTTTTCAAGGGTCAAGAGAGGAGGATGATATATGATCAAGAAGAGTGAAAAGTCTAAGCTTGGGGATGCCCCCGTGGTCTGCATATTTCAAGAAGACTCAAGCGTCTAAGCATGGGGATGCCCAAGGCATCCCCTTTGTCATCAACAATTTATCAGGTTTCTTCTATTGAAACTATATTTTTATTCCGTCACATCTTATGTACTTTACTTGGAGCGTCTGTGTGCTTTTATTTTAGTTTTGTTATTTTTATTCTCTGAATAAATGCTTGTGTGGGAGAGAGACACGCTCCGCTGGTTCATATGAACACATGTGTTCTTAGCTTTTAATGTTCATGGCGAAGGTTGAAACTGCTTCGTTCATTGTTATTTGGTCGGTTCAGGAAATGTTGCATGTGGTAGTGGTATAATGAAACACTTGCATAATCTTGTAGATCATTGAGCTTTGATAACTTGATTCTTTGCAAACGTTTTGAGGTATTCAGATGGTAAGGCTTGTTGTTTAAATAAGTTAAAATCAGTAGTGGATTGTTGTCTTTAAGCTTGTGCCGTACTACAAACTCTATTTAAATAGTTGAAGGTGTAGTTGGACTTGATAGCTTTCCATGTCTGAGAGTTCATCGTAATAACTAAGTTGTACTGAAGGTCGAGGGAGCTAGCGGGGTACTTGTGCCACCGTGAACGGCCCTCCTTGGAGTAAATTTTAATCATGCACTTAATGTTGAACCTGCTAGATGTTTGCAATAAGCTTGTGAATTCTTTTTGACTAATGTTAAGCTACGGTTTTTGGCACTTCCACCATCCAAATTTCTAGCCTCTTCGGTACTGTGCATTGCCTTTTGCTCACATTGAGAATTGTGCATACTTCGCCAGTACATCCAAACCCGTGGGAGGACTTTCTCTTGTTCTCCTACACATAAGCCATACATCTTCCTCAAAACAGCCACCATACCTACCTACCACAACATTTCCATAGCTGTTCCGAGATATATTGCCATGCAACTTCCATTTTACATTACATGCCATGTTGTCATTCATTATTTATATATTGCTTTGCATGATTCTATACAGCTGATGTGAGGTTTACCCATGTTACGCTAGATCATTGCACATCCTGCTACACTGGCAGAGGCATACAGTTTTATACATCATGTTTTATTCATTATGAGTTATTTGTACCAAAAAGTGTGTTGTCATATTAGGATGTTGCCCCTAAAAGTGAAAAGAGCCATGGAGGCCATCAAAAAGAGAAAAAGAAAAGAAAGAAAAAAATAGAAAAGAAAAAGAAAAAAAAAGAGAAAAGAAAGAAAAGGGGGCAGCATTACTATCTTTTGTCCACACTTGTGCTCATGTTTTAGCACCTGCAGTATTCATAGTCATCATTTGTGCTCATGCTTAGCACCTACACTCCACATGAGAGAGTTTTCATGTTTTACTAGTATAACTATGTGGGGAATTTACACTATAGAACTTGGGTTGTATATTCCAATGATGAGCTTCCTCAAAAGTGCTCTAGGTCTTCGTGAGCAACCAAGTTGGATGCACCCCCACTAGTTCCATTGGAGAGCTTTCATACACATATAGCTCTATGTGCATCCGTTGCATGGCAATCACTACTCCTTGCATAGCTTCGATCATAAGACTTCCTCTTGTCTAATGATCACTTATAGCTTTGTAAGAATTTCTTCCATTTGGCCTTCCAAACCCCCATTAACGTTCTTTATGCCATAACATCCTGGTGCCAATGCCAAATGCTTGCGCTCACCGGTTGAGTAGACTTCGAAACAGTTGATTCATGACGTTCATGTTTATGTTTACTTGACTGAATCCTTCTTATGTTGTGAAAATTTACTTGATGCTTGAAGGATAGAACTACTATGCTGGATACTTAACACATCTTTAATGAACTTTGTACGGTTTCATGTCTTTAAAGCAATAGTTCATGAAAACTTCTAGCTTGTTTAACTCTTGCATTATCATCTCTTATATCAATATAGACATTTGCTTTGAGTGATTTGATCTCAGTTCATATGCTTTACATCATTATTGGATCAAGATTATGTTGGTAGCATGTCACTTCAGAAATTATCTTTGTTATCGTTTACCTACTCGAGGACGAGTAGGAACTAAGCTTGGGGATGCTGATACGTCTCCAACGTATCTATAATTTCTGATGATTCCATGCTTGTTTTATGACAATACCTACATGTTTTATACACACTTTATGTCATTTTTATGCATTTTCCGGAACTAACCTACTGACGAGATGCCGAAGTGCCAGTTCCTGTTTTCTGTTGTTTTTGGTTTCAGAAATCCTAGTAAGGAAATATTCTCGGAATTGGACGAAATCAACGCCCAGTATCTTATATTTCAAGGAAGCTTCCAGAGCACCAAAGAGGGGCCAGAGGAGAGCCAGGTGGGCCCCACACATGGTGGCAGCGCGGCCAAGGGGGGGGCCCTGGTGTGTGGCTCCACCGTGGCCCTTCCGACTCCGACTCTTCGCCTATAAAAGCCTCCCTGACCTAAATCTTCGATACGAATAAGCCACGGTACGAGAAACCTTCCAGAGCCGCCGCCATCGCGAAGCCAAGATCTGGGGGACAGGAGTCTCTGTTCCGGCACCCTGCCGGGACGGGGAAGTGCCCCCGGAAGGCATCTCCATCGACACCACCGCCATCTTCATCACCGCTGCTGTCTCCCATGAGGAGGGAGTAGTTCTCCATCGAGGCTAAGGGCTGTACCGGTAGCTATGTGGTTAATCTCTCTCTCTCCCATGTACTTCAATACAATGATCTCATGAGCTGCCTTACATGATTGAGATCCATATGATGAGCTTTGTAATCTAGATGTCGTTATGCTATTCAAGTGGATTTTACTTATGTGATCTCCGGAGACTCCTTGTCCCACGTGTGTAAAGGTGACAGTGTGTGCACCGTGTGGGTCTCTTAGGCTATATTTCACAGAATACTTATTCACTGGGTTATGATTTGAGTTGGATGTTTCTATGAAATTGTGGTGTGTTAGTACCTCCTATGAATGCTCACAGTGACAGCGTGGGGTGTTTATTAGTACTTGGGAATACATCTTTAAGGTTTGCCTACATGATGAATTAGAGTTCGTTATCTTGCCAGGGAGTAATTTAGAATAGCATAGTGAAGTGCTTATTTATATTCCTTTATGATTGCAATGTTGAGAGTGTCCACTAGTGAAAGTATGATCCCTAGGCCTTGTTTCCGAACATCGAATCTCCGTTTATTTACTGTTCTGTTGCATGTTTACTCGCTGCCATATTTATTTCAGATTGTTATTGCCACTCATATACATTCATACCACTTGTATTTCACTATCTCTTCACCGAACTAGTGCACCTATACATCTAACAAGTGTATTAGGTGTGTTGGGGACACAAGAGACTTCTTGTATCGTAATTGCAGGGTTGCTTGAGAGGGATATCTTTGACCTCTTCCTCCCTGAGTTCGATAAACCTTGGGTGATTCACTTAAGGGAAACTTGCTGCTGTTCTACAAACCTCTGCTCTTGGAGGCCCAACACTGTCTACAGGAAAAGAAGTGTGAGTAGACATCAAGCAACGACACTTGGAGTCTATGATGGGATTCGTAGCATAGAAAACAAAAAATTTCCTACCGCGAGAACGCAATCCAAGCCAAGATGCAATCTAGAAGATGGGAGCAACGAGGGGATGAACGAGACTAACCCTTGAAGATTTCCAAAGCCTACAAGAGGAGGCTCTCGTTGTTGCGGTAGACGATCACTTGCCGCTTTCAAAAGCGCGTAGAAGATCTTGACGGTGCCACAATCGGACAGCACCTCCGTACTCGGTCACACATTCGGTGTTGATGAAGACGACGTCCTTCTCCCCGTTCCAGCGGGCAGCGGAAGTAGTAGATCCTCCTCGGAATCCCAACAGCACGACGGCGTGGTGGCGGTGTCGATGGAGATCTCCGGCGGAGCTTCGCTAAGCATATGCGGGAGAAGTAGTGGAGGAGGGGCGCTAGGGTTTGGGGAGAGGGGGTGCCTTGGGCGCCGGCCACAAAGGGGGGCAGCCAAGGTTGGAGGCAAGAGTGGCCGGCCACCCTCCTCTTGTCCCTCATTATATAGGTGGAAGCCCCAAGAGTTGTAGTCCAAGTCTTCGAATAAGACCCCAACACCAAAACTTCCCAAAGGTGGGAAACCTACTCAAGGGGGGAGTCCTACTCAAGGTGGGACTCCCACCTTTCCTTGAGGTGGGGTGGCCGGCCACCTCAGGTGGATCCCACCTGGGACTCCTCCCTTAGGGTTTGGCCGGCCAAGCTTGTGGAGTCCCTCCGGGACTCCACCTTCCATAGTGCCTTTCTTCCGGACTTTTCTAGAACCTTCTAGAACCTGCCATAAATGCACCGGATCATTTCCAAACTTGGAATATGACTTCCTATATATGAATCTTATTCTCCGGACCATTCCGGAACTCCTCGTGATGTCCTGGATCCCATCCGAGACTCCGAACAAAATTTCGAACTCCATTCCATATATCCAGATCTACTTAAACGACATCAAACCTTAAGTGTGTCACCCTACGGTTCGCGAACTATGTAGACATGATTGAGACTTCTCTCCGACCAATAACCAATAGCGGGATCTGGAGATCCATAATGGCTCCCACATATTCAACGATGACTTAGTGATCGAATGAACCATTCACATACGATACCGATTCCCTTTGTCACGCGATATTTTACTTGTCCGAGGTTTGATCATCGGTATCTCTATACCGTGTTCAACCTCGTCTCCTGACAAGTACTCTTTACTCGTACCGTGGTATGTGGTCTCTTATGAACCATTCATATGCTTGCAAGCTATTTAGACGACATTCCACCGAGAGGGCCCAGAGTATATCTATCCGTCATCGGGATGGACAAATCTCACTGTTGATCCATATGCCTCAACTCATACTTTCCAGATACTTAATCCCACCTTTATAACCACCTATTTACGCAGTGGAGTTTGATGTAATCAAAGTACCCTTCCGGTATAAGTGATTTACATGATCTCATGATCGAAGGACTAGGTAACTATGTATCGAAAGCTTATAGCAAATAACTTAATGACGTGATCTTATGCTACGCTTAATTGGGTGTGTCCATTATATCATTCACATAATGACATAACCTTGTTATTAATAACATCCAATGTTCATGATCATGAAACGATGATCATCTATTAATCAACAACTAGTTATACAAGAGGCTTACTAGGGACTCCTTGTTGTTCACATAACACACATGTATCAATGTTTCGGTTAATACAATTATAGCATGGTATGTAAACATTATCATAAACACAAAGATATATTATAATAACCATTTTATTATTGCCTCTTGGGCATATCTCCAACAGTCTCCCACTTGCACTAGAGTCAATAATCTAGTTTACATATGTAAAGATATAACACCTTGGCCTTCCGATGCTTTATCATGTTTTGCTCATGGGAGAAGTTTTAGTCAATAGATCTGACATGCTCAGAAACGTATGTATTTTGCAATTCATTTGCGTCTCAACGCATCACTCATTTTCTAAATGAGTCGGCATTAAATATGTTTGGTCTTTCGGTGGAACCTTAATTCCGCGGTCTGAAATATGTCACTAATATTGTCACACACAATATAGCTTCAAAGTTCTGACACTATCGGAATTACACCAAGTTCTCAAAGAACCTCTTGACTTAACATCCTCAGTCATTGTCAAAACAATGACATATTCTGCCTTCATTTGTAGAATCCTATCACAATATTTAGAACTCTTCTAAATCTAGCATAGAAAATTTCTAGCTCATTGTGCTACCTTTTAAAACAAAACTTAGTCTAATTTGAGATTGAAATTTTATTTTTATATGTGACAAAACAAATATCGGTGCAACACCTTACAGCGATTTGTTTGTCATTTCTCCATACAAAACTATATATATATCCTTGGTTCTTCTTAAGTACTCAAGAATATTCTTACTGTTTTTCAATGATCATCACATGAATCATTCTGGTACATGCTCATAACACTTTTAGGGCACATGACATCTGATTGTGTACATATTATTCGTGATCTTTAATCACTCATGTGTTTTTACTCATTGAGTGTCAGATACACTCAAGTCTTGTTAAACCTTCACATGACAAGAACATTTTCTTAATATTTCTATATTGAACTACTTCAATATCTATTCTATGTACTTTGACTTAAACTTATTATGTGTTTCAATGTATCTTCATAGATCTTGACACTAAATTTGTTTCAGTCCATATCCTTTCATTGAAGTTAATTTCTCAATGAAACCTTTTAATCAAGTATATAATTACATCATTTATAACCAACTATATGTCATCTACATAAGTATTATAAATATGTCTCAGCGCTCCCATTTAATTTCTTGCAAATGCAAGCATCTTCATAGTTTCCGATGAAATCAAAAACTATTTGACTATTTCATCCGGTGAAGATTCCAACTCCGCGATACTCACTTCATCCAATTGAAGTTTGTATACCTATCTAGTATTCTACGGACCAGCAAAACTCTTGATTGTATCTTGTATACACCTTTAATACACACTTCTGATAAGTAATGTATTTTGCCATCCTACTAGCATATCTCATAAAAGAAATATGTAGTGATTAATAGAATAATCCATATAGACTATAAGCATTGCTACGGAAGATCTAATCTTATCGTAGTCAACTCTTTGAACTTTGTCGTAAACAACTTTTCGACAAGTCGAGCTTCTTCAAGGATATTTCATCCAAGTCCATCAATTTTATAGATCCATTTACTTTCAAAAAGTATTCATCTATCTTGGATTTCATGGCGTATAGCCATTTTAACGGAGTCAGGGCCCATCATAACTTCTTTGTTTGTAGTTGGTTTATCATTGTTCAAAATCAATCCTTTGTTCACAAATCATTTATTTGATTACAAAGTAAACCATACCTACAAGGTTCAATATGTACTTTGATCTCCATGGCTAAAAAACTTTGTAGTCATGGGAGCCATGATCGTCGTGGCCGCTTCCGGAACCAATTCTGATGCTGCGCTACTCTGATCATTATGCTCAGGTTCATAAACCTTATCAAGTTCTATTGTCCTCCCACTCAAAAACTTCGCTAGAAACAATTTCTTGAAAATAAGAAACATTGAAAAAAACTTTTGTCTTTGTCTCCATAGTGGGAAGAATTCCCAATCAATTCTCTGGGATAACCAACAAAGACATTCATCCGATTTAGGTTGTAAACTTATTTACTTATGCTATGCATACCAAAATTTAAGAAAGGACTATTAGGGTTCATACCCATGCCATAACTCGTATGGTGTCATTTCTACGGATCATGATGATGCTCTATTCAGTGTAAAAGCGGTAGTCACTAAAGCATAATCCACAAAAATATAATGGCGTCATAATATTTTATCTCATCATTAATCCAACAAGGTTTGGATACATCTCTCGGATACTATATCATCATTATGATACTCCAAGAAATGTGAGTTGTAGAACAATTTCATGACTCTCTTAGATGTTCGCTAAAACTCGTAATTCAAATATTTCCACCATGATCCAATCATAGATATTTGACTTTTCTATTACGATGATTTCCACTTCATGCTGAAATTTATTTGAATCCATTCAAATGTTTCAAACTTCTTCCTTATCGAGTATATCCACACATATATACTCAATTCATTGTTGGAAGTTTTCATGAAGTAGAAGAATCTCCCGCACATAACTATGCCCAGTGAACCACATACATCATCATGTATTTTTCCACTAGGTTAGTTGCCCGTTCCACTCTTGGCCTATGAATGGTATTTTAGTCATTCTCTTTAGAAAAGATTTGCAAGCGCCAAACGATTCAAAAATCAAATGACTCCAAAAATCCATTTGCATGGAGTTCCTTCATGCGTTCCTTTCTAACATGACCTAAATGGCGGTTCCACAAATAAGTGGAATTCAAATAAGTTTGCCTTATGGCATTTTAGCGTCAGTGTTATGTGTGTGTGTTTCACCATTAAGATTTATAATAACTTATCCATCGTACATGGAGTAATGTCATAATTTGAACAACTCATTGTTTTCATTTGACCAGAGCAAAATAACAATTATTAAGTTCTTTATTATAAATTCTAAGGGCTAGATAGAATGCCAACGACGAACATAATAACACTTTATTTTTGTTCCAGACGTGCATTCCTATCATATTCCTTGTCAGTCACTTAGGCCATTGTATTCTTGTATTGCGTTGTTTTGTATGACACTTCATACCAACCAATATGGTACTAATACCCAAGAATTTCATTGTGTGACCTAACTAGGAATACAACCATAACATGTATATCATTTATATACACCTGAGCTAGACTTTCTAGTCTTTTCTTTCTTTCTGCCAATAATCTTTTGTAGTTTCTCTTTTAGCTTTCCTCATTATTCAGAAAAACACTTCATCTTTAATAACTTCTAAGTTTGTTGGTCAAATACCAATAACCTTGAGGTTCTTACTTTGAAGTTAATCATCATATGATAAGTGTTCTAGATTTCACTATTAGTAACTTTGTAATATGATGAACAATTTCACTCATAATTTTATCCATCAATTCATGACGACTTTCTGAGACCATGTCTGTACATGCTAGGCTCATAAAGTTTAACCTTAGTATTCACATGTGCAAATCTGGCTTGCACCCGTTGTATGCACACGTAGAATCTATAACACCCGATCATCACGTGATGCTTCGAAACGACGAGTCTTAGCAACGGTGCATACTAAGGACGATCACTTCATGGATATGCGAATATCGTTAGTGCCCCAATAGTTGGAGGATTTGTGATGCCTTGCGTCTTCAACCTTCGTACATTCCCATAAAACTTATGAGTTTATGTAGTCTCACCAAATTATACTCTATCATCTTGCAATAAGGTCTTAGATATCACATATATCTCATACCTTGATTATTTCTGAAAACTAAATTTTCAGCTCCTTACTTTTCAAACAGATTTGAACTTCAAGTTTCACGGAGACAAGATGACTTCAGGTACTAATTGAAACCATAGCTCTTTGAATCAACAAAGTGAGGTTTACTAAAAGTTTGCAAATAGGACTTTAATCATTTCTTGATTCTTTAACAATACGGTACCAATCCGTAAAGTTTCTTGTCAGACTTAACAATATTTCTATCTTAATTACAAGACTAGCGCATGGTAGAAAAAAACGGATGCCAATACTACAAAATTAATTAAAATACTACTCAGACTATGTTCATGATAATTAGTTCATGTTTTAATCTAATTACTAATGAACTTCCACTTAATACAACATCTCTCATAGTTGTTAAGTGGTACACGATCCACATCCACTACACCAAAACCGATCATCACGTAAGATAATGTAGCTTCAATGGTGAACATCAACATGTTGATCATATCATTCATATGACTCGTGTTCAACCTTTCGGTTTCCATTGTCCCGAGGCCATGTCTGTACATGCTAGGCTCGTCAAGCAAACCCAAGTATTCCGCGTGTGCAACATGGCTTACACCCGTTGTATGTGAATGTTGAGTCTATCACATCCGATCATCACGAGATGCTTTGAAACGACGAACTAAGCAACAGTGCATACGAGGGGAGAACACTTTATTATCTTGATATTAATGTGAGGGATCATCTTATAATGCTATCGTCGCGTTCTAAGCAAAATAAGATGCATAAAGGATTAACATCACATGCAATTCATATGTGATATGATATGGCCCTTAGTCTTTGTGCCTTCGATCTTCATCTCCAAAGCACGGACATGATCTCCATCATCAACGGGCATGATCTCCATCATTGTCGGCGTAGCGTCAAGGTCTATGGCGCCGTCTTCATGGTTGTTCACCTCATGTAGCAACTATTACAACTACTTTGAAATACTACTCAACATGAAATTTAAAGACAACCATAAGGCTCCTGCCGGTTGCCACAATACAATAATGATCATCTCATACATATTCATCATCACATTATGGCCATATCACATCACCAAACCCTGCAAAAACAAGTTAGACGTCTCTAATTTGGTTTGCATATTTTACGTGGTTTAGGGTTTTCGAGAGAGATCTAATCTACCTACGAACATGAACCACAACGGTGATACTAGTGTTGTCAATAGAAGAGTAAATTGAATCTTCACTATAGTAGGAGAGACAGACACCCGCAAAGCCTCTTATGCAATACAAGTTGCATGTCGAACGAGGAGCAAGTCTCATGAACGCGGTCATGTAAAGTTAGCCCGAGCCGCTTCATCCCACTATGCCACAAAGATGCAAAGTACTCAAACTAAAGACAACATAAGCATCAACGCCAACAAAACCATTGTGTTCTACTCGTGCAACCATCTATGTATAGACACGGCTCTGATACCACTGATGGGATTCGTAGCATAGAAAACAAAAAATTTCCTACCGCGAGAACGCAATCCAAGCCAAGATGCAATCTAGAAGATGGGAGCAACGAGGGGATGAACGAGACTAACCCTTGAAGATTTCCAAAGCCTACAAGAGGAGGATCTCGTTGCTGCGGTAGACGATCACTTGCCGCTTTCAAAAGCGCGTAGAAGATCTTGACGGTGCCACATCGGGCAGCACCTCCGTACTCGGTCACACGTTCGGTGTTGATGAAGACGACGTCCTTCTCCCCGTTCCAGCGGGCAGCGAAAGTAGTAGATCCTCCTCGGAATCCCAGCAGCACGACGGCGTGGTGGCGATGTCGATGGAGATCTCCGGCGGAGCTTCGCTTAGCATATGCAGGAGAAGTAGTGGAGGAGGGGCGCTAGGGTTTGGGGAGAGGGGGTGCCTTGGGCGCCGGCCACAAAGGGGGGGGCAGCCAAGGTTGGAGGCAAGAGTGGCCGGCCACCCTCCCCTTGTCCCTCATTATATAGGTGGAAGCCCCAAGAGTTGTAGTCCAAGTCTTCGAATAAGACCCCAACACCAAAACTTCCCAAAGGTGGGAAACCTACTCAAGGGGGGAGTCCTACTCAAGGTGGGACTCCCACCTTTCCTTGAGGTGGGGTGGTCGGCCACCTCAGGTGGAGCCCACCTGGGACTCCTCCCTTAGGGTTTGGCCGGCCAAGCTTGTGGAGTCCCTCTGGGACTCCACCTTCCATAGTGCCTTTCTTCCGGACTTTTCTAGAACCTTCTAGAACCTGCCATAAATGCACCGGATCATTTCCAAACTTGGAATATGACTTTCTATATATGAATCTTATTCTCCGGACCATTCCGGAACTCCTCGTGATGTCCTGGATCCCATCCGAGACTCCGAACAAAACTTCAAACTCCATTCCATATATCCATATCTACTTAAACGACATCAAACCTTAAGTGTGTCACCCTACGGTTCGCGAACTATGTAGACATGATTGAGACTTCTCTCCGACCAATAACCAATAGCGGGATCTGGAGATCCATAATGGCTCCCACATATTCAACGATGACTTAGTGATCGAATGAACCATTCACATACGATACCGATTCCCTTTGTCACGCGATATTTTACTTGTCCGAGGTTTGATCATCGGTATCTCTATACCTTGTTCAACCTCGTCTCCTGACAAGTACTCTTTACTCGTACCGTGGTATGTGGTCTCTGATGAACCATTCATATGCTTGTAAGCTATTTAGATGACATTCCACCGAGAGGGCCAAGAGTATATCTATCCGTTATCGGGATGGACAAATCTCACTGTTGATCCATATGCCTCAACTCATACTTTCCAGATACTTAATCCCACCTTTATAACCACCCATTTACGCAGTGGCGTTTGATGTAATCAAAGTACCCTTCCGGTATAAGTGATTTACATGATCTCATGATCGAAGGACTAGGTAACTATGTATCGAAAGCTTATAGCAAATAACTTAATGACGTGATCTTATGCTACGCTTAATTGGGTGTGTCCATTATATCATTCACATAATGACATAACCTTGTTATTAATAACATCCAATGTTCATGATCATGAAACGATGATCATCTATTAATCGACAAGCTAGTTATACAAGAGGCTTACTAGGGACTCCTTGTTGTTCACATAACACACATGTATCAATGTTTCGGTTAATACAATTATAGCATGGTATGTAAACATTATCATAAACACAAAGATATATTATAATAACCATTTTATTATTGCCTCTTGGGCATATCTCCAACAGTCTAGTCTCTCCTCCTCCCGGTGCGACATTGTAAGCGGCAAGTGGAATTTTCGCCACAAATTCCATTCTAATGGCTCTCCTGCTCTTAATAAAGCACGTTGGGTAGTGTGTGGCTTCACACAACAGCCCGATATCGACTTTGATGAAACATTCAGTCTGGTCGTTAAACTGGCTACTATTCGAGTTGTTCCTTCTCTTGCTGTCTCTCAGTCATGGCCTATTCATCAACTTGATGTCAAAAATGCCTTGTTACATGGAAATCTAGATGATAAAGTCTACATCCAACAACCATCAAGGTTTATTGATTCCCGTTATCCGGCTCACCTCTGTCGTCTTCGAAAAACTCTCTATAGTCTGAAGCAAGCCCCACGAGTCCGGTTTCAACGCTTTGCCTCCTATGCTCGATCTATCGATTCATTGAGTCCAAATCGGACACTTCACTTTTTATTCTTCATCATGGATCTATTACTGCCTACCTTCTTCTATATGTATGACATTATTCTAACTGCTTCCTCCACCTCTGCCCTGGTATTTCTTCATCAATCAACTCAGCCATGGATTCTCCATGAAAGATCTTGGTCCCCTTCATCATTTTCTTGGTATTTCTGTCACCCGAACCCCCACCACCCTCTCTTATCTAAAAAACAATACATTCTAGATGTGCTCCATCGAGCCCGCATGACCGCCCGCAACCCTTCCCCTACTCCCATCGACACTAAATCAAAACTTTTTACGCCGATGGTCTCCTGTTTCTTATCCATTTCAATATCATAGTCTTGCTGGTGCTCTTCAATACATCACTCTAACCAGGCTAGAAATATCCTATGTTGTTCATCAAGTGTGTCTTCATATGCATGATCCCCGTGAAACCCATTTTTCTCTCATCAAACGAATTCTTCGCTATCTAAAAGGAACACTTGATCTCGGTCTCATTCTTCATTCTTCCTCTACACATAACCTTGTTGCATATTCGGATGCTGATTGGGCTGGCTGCCCAGATACACGCCGCTCTACGTCCAAGTTCTGCGTATTTTTGGAGATAACTTGGTTTCATGGTCGGCTCGCCGTCAACCGACGGTCTCTTGCAGCAGCGCCGAGGCTGAGTACAAAGCAGTTGCATCTGGTGCTGCCGAGACATGCTTGCTCCATCACTTGTTGCTAGAACTCCACCAACCGCTTGACAGTGCCACTATTGTCTATTGTGATAACATCTATATATGTCCACCAATCCAGCATAGCATCGGGGTACAAAACACATTGAGTTGGACATTCATTTTGTGCATGAGAAGGTCACTCTTGGTGCTCTGCGTGTCCTTCATGTTCCCTCTAGCAGCCAGTTCACTGATATATTCACAAAGGATCCGTCGACGCCCTTGTTTATGAAATTCAGAGATAGTCTTGGTATTAGCGACGGTGTGTCACCACGTTCAGACTGCGGGGGCGTGTTAGAGTCCCTACGGGAACGTACTTAGGCTGTCTTGTAACACAAGTTGTAACCTGTATATATATATATATATCAATGTATTGATCGTGGCGAGCAATCAGCCGCCCAATCTTGTTATCCTACAGTGTATCGGTCCCTTCTAGAGCCCAATGGCGATCGACGACGACATGACAGTCAGAGAGGGGGCCAAACACAGAGAACGCTGCATCGAGGGCAGGACCGTCGTCGTGCGGGGGGCAGTCTGTGGACGAGAGCCTGCGGCGGGAAGGAGAGAGGTCTTTGAGCAGGGCTTGATAAGGCCGCACACGGAGTCTAGCGAGGACGGGGCCGAAGAGTCTGAACTGGTACCAGGATCCGGCATGGGTTCAGTCGACGTCGCCTCTTCCTCAGCACCGGCCGGTAGGGTATCACTCTCACCAGGAGGCACTTTTGCTTGTCCTCGCATGATGTCTGCGCATCTGGTCTCCAGCCCATCTGCCCGCTAGGCCAGGAAACAGAGGAACCGTGGAAAGCTGTTCATCGTGCAGGGCGAGGCTGCAGAATATTAGAGATGGATCCCTCTCAAAGACTAATGGTCCATTGGCTTTTATGCAGATCGTCTGAATTTTTATTTAGTATGTGTTGGTGCAGACTGTATCTACTTGAATTGCTATTGCACACGTAGCTTGTGTCATCAAGTGCTTCTGCATTATGATCGTATTCTCCTCCAATTGCTATATATTCCAGGTTAGATTGTGTTGTTGTGTTCTGGTTTCAGCCGCTACAATTGCAATTTAATTGAAGGTTATTAGGTGCAACATGCAAGTGGAAGTTATAGGTTTCGTATAAAACTAGCATGTGAACACAATCATACTGTGCGAGATCATAAGGTGACACAGTACAAACGCAGACGTTCATATACACGCGCATACATTCATCCATGTGAACGCACACACGCACACCATACCTCTATGAGCGCATTCGAAAGACTGGCCCGGCGGATCGAATCTTGAAATTGACGAAGTCACCGCCTCACTGTCGACGAGAACATCGTCTCCCGCTGATTGAATATTTCGTCTCTATGAGACATACAGATGCCAAACTTGGAGTTTAAACTTTCGTGGACTAGGATACAACCACCTTCCTAACTGCCCAACCTCAAATTGGTTCTCTATAGCTTCCTGATCTACATCCCAATCATAGTGCATATTAGGTTATCTCTACATTCACATTTTTTTCCTTTGGTAATTTAATAGAAAATACTTTGGAAATGATAAATACTAGATGGCATTGACAAGGTCGTTCTGTAGCTGCTATAATCGTCGCGGAACTTCCAAAAGTTGTTTCTATTATCTGTTTGTTTGGAACCAACATTCAGTACAACCTGTGCTGCAATATAATGAACACATGATAACCCTCATCTAAATGACATTCTTGCAGCTGGTGGGGATGCATACGTTTTTGGAACATGACAACAAACACATAGCATGGACACAGGAAGTCAGGTAATTCGCTAGCTATATAATTCCAGATTATTAATACTTTTATTACTGTCTTTGCATCAAGAATAGGGAAAATATCTGACTATATGATTTTGCATTGACTCATGTTGAGTTTGTGGTAAAGTAACTAAAATTTGCCTGATTATTTATTTGTTTTCATAGGCTTTTCACCTTCTACATGTCATGAGAATATTGCGGATGGTAGGTTTTTAATTATAACTTAGCTCGTAATGTATTACATTCATGGCAATCGCAGAACATGCAAACATAGTGAAAACGAGTATGTAGATTGTGTGTATGGGTGGTGAAGGGTTCTTATACTCGTGAAATGTGGTGGTTCTATGCTAACACAATCTAGATACTCGTTAGTTCACCCGGTGCAATGCAGGAGCAATTGTGCAAGTGTAATAGTAAAGATATATATTTATTTATTTATTTAGTCAAACAATCAATCTTATACATAGTAGATCATGCCTACTTCGATGAGGCTGATATGCGGTATGTTGAGCGCCACGGCGGGGCCCCTGCTGTTTTTCCGGAGGAAGTTGTATGCCACATCGATGGCGAACTTCTTAAACACGTTGGAGCTCTTCCTTGCCTTGATGTACGAGTGCCCCATGATGTATGCCACGCCGGCGTGCTTGGCCTCCACGATCACGCTCAGCTCCTCCTTCACCCTCGGGTCCACGTACTCGCCCGCCATCTCTGAGATCTCGAACCGGACACGACGTTGGTTGGCAAACCCCGGCGACTCGGACTCGTACATGTTTTGCAGCGACTGGAGCGTATCCGACTTGTGCACGTCCGCGGCAGCCGTGGCCGCGCGCACCACCACGCTCTCCTCACCGTCCAATGGCTCCCGTACCAGGAGCCCCGTACGTGCGAGGTCGCTTGGGCGCGTGATCACGGTCATCCTGCCCTCAACCGACGCGGCGCCGTCGCTGTTGCGGTTGGCGTTCTCGGCGGCCTCGGCTGCCTCCATCTGCACAAACTCGGCGATGCGGAGCACGAGGTCGTTCTCGAAGTCGCTGTCGTCGCCGAGCACGTCCTTGTAGCCGTAGCGGACGACGCAGCGGTACATGTGGAAGTCGCGCGGGCCGACGCGGCCCACCAGGTGCCGCTCCTCCGGCCGGACGTGTGGGATGGGCACAG